>NW_026891735.1:69265-784263 GCF_015708825.2 Lethenteron reissneri
CTTTCTCTGCCTCTCTCTGCCTCTCTCTGTCTCTCTCTCTGCCTCTCTCTGCCTCTCTCTCTCTATCTCCCTCTGCCTCTGCATGCTTGGAAGATTCTGCGTCCTGCCAGAGCTCCTGGCTCCCCACCTCGCGTGCACAGAGGCCTCGTGTTTCACCACCCAGACCCGAGCCTCATAGAGTGAACACGTTCATGACCGTTGTACCCGTTATTTTGTTTCGTTTATTGAGTCTTTTGAGTTCAACAGCAGCTCTCTCTCTCTCCCCTTCGCTGTGAGTACTTTGTTTTCCTTCACGTGGTGCCGGATTATTTCAAATTGTTTGTTGTTTCCCTCCGTCCCTACGGCACCGCGCGCCACGTGGGCTGCTCGACCAGCCTGGGGCCTCTGCCCCCTCCCCCCTCCTCCCCCCTCTCTCTCCGTTTCTCTTTTCCCATCGCGGCCTTGTCCCTCTCTGGTTCTTTACCAGGTGACTCCGTACCTATGGCACTCACCACCACCACGCCCCCGGGTCTCCTGGTTTAGCGGCCTGGAGTCTCCGCTGCTGCTGCTGTCTCCCCTCCTCTCTCTTAGTTTCACTCCTTCCCTCACAGCACTCCTGCATCTCTCACTCTCTCGCTCGCTCTCTCGCTCGCTCTCTCGCTCGCTCTCTCGCTCTCTCGCACGCTCGCTCGCTCTCTCGCACGCTCTCTCTCTCTCGCTCGCTCTCTCGCACGCGCTCTCGCTCTCTCTCGCACGCTCTCTCGCTCGCTCTCTCGCTCGCTCGCTCTCTCGCTCGCTCTCTCGCTCGCTCGCTCTCTTCGCTCGCTCGCTCTCTCGCTCGCTCTCTCGCTCGCTCTCTCGGTCGCTCTCTCGGTCGCTCTCTCGCTCGCTCTCTCGGTCGCTCTCTCGCTCGCTCTCTCTCGCTCTCTCTCGCTCTCTCGGTCGCTCTCTCTCGCTCTCTCTCTCGCACGCTCTCTCGCTCGCTCTCTCTCTCGCACGCTCTCTCGCTCGCTCTCTCTCTCGCACGCTCTCTCGCTCGCTCTCTCGCTCGCTCTCTCGCTCGCTCTCTCGCTCGCTCTCTCGGTCGCTCTCTCGCCCGCTCGCTCTCTCGCTCGCTCTCGCTCGCTCTCTCGCTCGCTCTCGCTCGCTCTCGCTCACTCTCTCGCTCAGTCTCTCGCTCACTCTCTCGGTCACTCTCTCTGTCTCTCTCTCTTGCTGTCCTGTTAAGCTTTTCCTTCCCCTTTCTTCTCCTGCCCTCTTGTGAATAACTTTCTTTTGGTTTTTTGATTATTTTTGGGTGATGTTTTCTCGTCGCGCGCTGGTGTAATGCCGCCGTGCATCATGGCGCAGTACCCCAGGTTGGAATCTCTCTCGCTGAGGAACGGCAGACATTTGTTTTCCTCCGCCCGTCGAGGCCGTCGTTTACGTGGACGAGGGGAGCATGGTGGCGCGCCTCGTGAAGACACGGGACTCAACGTCGGGGTGGAGCTGTTAGTGCCGTGCACCCCGCTCTCTAGGCCCGCCGTCACGGTGCTTCTCCCCGGCGCGCCACCCTTCCTTAAAGGCGCCGACCTGCAGCGAGACCTGCGACGCTTCGCCACGGCGGTCTCGCGCATCGTCGTGCTGCTGCCCTTGAGGACGAGGGGCCCGAAGCTGGCGCACGTCAAGTCGCTTCAGCGGCAAACCTTGACGACGGTTTTGAAGGGCGGCGACACGGACTTCGACGTGACCCACGAATACACGATCGATGGTCACGGCTACACGATGGACGCCTCCACAGCCGTGCCGCGGCGTTGTGGGTGTGGTGGTGCCGGCCACACCTGAAGATACTGCCCGGCCAAGATGAAGGAGAACGCTGCACAGCCTGCACCACAACACAAGCAATCATCATCAGGTGTGAAATCCACAGCAAGAACATTTGAAAATATTCAAATCTGTGAAATCCACAGCAAGAAAATTTTAAAAAAATTCAAATTTGTGAAATCCACAGCAAGAAAATTTGAAAAAATATATCTGGTGAAATCCACAGCAAAAAAATTTAGAAAAAAAATCTAATTTGTGAAATCCACAGCAAGAAAATTGGAAAAAAATTCAAATTTGTGAAATCCATAGCAAGAAAATAAAAAAAAAATTCTAATTTGTGAAATCCACAGCAAGAAAATTTGAAAAAAAAATTCAAATTTGTGAAATCCACAGCAAGAAAATTTGAAAAAAAATTCAAATTTGTGAAATCCACAGCAAGAAAATAAAAAATAATTCTAATTTGTGAAATCCATAGCAAGAAAATTTGAAAAAATATATCTAATTTGTGAAATCCACAGCAATAAATTTTGAAAAAAATTCTAATTGGTGAAATCCACAGCAAGAAAATTAAAAAAAAATTCAAATTTGTGAAATCCATAGCAAGAAAATTTGAAAAAATATATCTAATTTGTGAAATCCACAGCAAGAAAATTTTTTAAAAATTCAAATTTGTGAAATCTACAGCAAGATGGACGAGTCCATCTGGCAAACTGCCAAATCGCTGTCTTTGGTGCTGACGTTAGGAAAAACTGCCACTTTTTCCAAAATTTCTTGCTGTGGATTTCACACCTGATGACGATTGCTGCTGATTGTGTTGCAATTGAAACGTCGTGAGAATTTGTATTGTTTAATATTTTTATTATTTCCCTTCTACGTGATGACTTTACCAAAAGAACCAAGAATATGAATCCCTGCAGTCACAAAAGCTTTGAATCAAAATTTAAAACAATCTCTGTCTGGGTTCAAGGTCCCAGGTCCTGAAAATGCAGTCGTCAGGGTCTCCACATACGCAGACGACACATTCGCTGTGATCAAAGATATTCTTGGTTCTTTCGGTAAAGTCATCACGTAGAAGGGAAATAATAAAATAAAAACTATATAAAACAATACAAATTCTCACGACGTTTCGACTGCAATACAAGCAATCACCAGGTGTGAAATCCACAGCAAGAAAATTAGAAAAAAAATAAAAATTTGTGAAATCCACAGCAAGAAAATTTGAAAAAATTAAAATGTGTGAAATCCACAGCAAGAAAATTTGAAAGAAAATTAAAATTTGTGAAATCCACAGCAAGAAAATTTGAAAAAAAAAATTTGTGAAATCCACAGCAAGAAAATTTGAAAAAAATTCAATTGTGAAATCCACAGCAAGAAAATTTTTAAAAAAATTCTAATTTGTGAAATCCACAGCAAGAAAATTTGAAAAAAATTCAAATTTGTGAAATTTAAGGTCCCAGGTCCTGAAAATGCAGTCGTCAGGGTCTCCGCAGACGACACATGCGCTGTGATCGACAATATGCAGGACGTCTCCGTGCTACGAAGAGGCCTCTAGCGCCAAGGTCAACTGGCAAGTGTGTGACTCTTCCCCCTCTAACCCAGCAGCTTAAATATACGCTGCCAAGCCTGGTGGTGTTTCATTCAGACGCTGTCTTTCCTACATACCTGTTCTTCACCTGAGGACGGCTGCTTGCGTTGTGGCCGAAACGTCATGAGAATTGTATTTTATTATGTTTTATTTTTATTATTTCCCTTCTACGTGACTTTACCGAAAGAACCAAGAAGATATGTGGCTCTATGTTTGGAGTCACAGGGTGCCGTGCGTTCTGTGCTGCTCCCAGGAGGAGTCGGTTGGCAGGCCGAGGGCGTAAAGTACCTCGGAGTTCACCTCGGGGGGAAACCCTGAGTTGACCAGAACAATTGGACCGAGCTGGGAGATGCGTTTGAGGTCAAATTGATGGCCTGGGCACGCCTCGCCCCGCCAATGTCCTTCAAGGGGCGAGTTCTCATCGGAAACAACCTGTCAGCCTCTGTGCTGTGGCATAGGGCCAAAGCCCTCCAGCCCCCGGACTGACTACTCACGAGGACAAACCGGTCACTCGCCCGCTTTGTGTGGCACGGCAAGCACTGGCTGAGGCCGGGGGTCCTCCGCCTGGCGGTGGGTGAGGGCGGCCAGGGCCTGGTGGATGTCTCCGCCACGCAAGGGTGGCACAGGCGGGTTTTCTACAATCGGCTTTAATTGTCTCTTTATATTAAACCCGATCATCCGAGATTGGGAGAAATCTGGTTTGATTGGTTCTAATTGCAGAACCGCACTTCGCCAACTTCTCAACGATAGGCTTCATCCATTCCAAACTAAGGAGCTCACTGGCGCCCACGATTGTGGAGAAGCTCGTGTTCATCAAGACCAACCTGCCCGCCGCATTCTACAACTACCCCGTGCCCGACGGCCCCCTGAGTACGATGATAGCAGCACCAACGAGGAAGCAGCCTAAGCCTTGGATCAGAGCTTCGTGTTCATTGAACCAGGTTTTAATTCCTCCAAATCGGGTTTAATTGTATTCAAGAAAAAACTCCGATTCCTGCCGCTGGAAAAATCGGGTTTTTCCCACCCATGGCGCCAGGGTGATGAGCTTCAGGCTCGAGGCCGTGAGGCATCTGCTGTACGAGCAGGAGGAGCTGCCCTGGATGTCGCCGGCCCTCAGCAGCCTGCTGAGGGACGTGGGGGGGGGGGGGGGTTGCCTGGGGTACGGGAGGGAGCTCTTCCTGTTGGACCTGGCCCTGGTCGACTCCACGCCTCTTGGACGCGTGGCGGAGCCTTGAATGGAGCAGGGCGGCGAACCCGCACTGCGCCCTCAGACATTTCATGCACGAACCCCTGTCCTGTAATAGCCTCTTCAAATGAATCGGGGAGGAGAGAACGCCGGCCCTCCGGTTCACCGCGGCGGGGGTGCGGACAATCGGAGCCACGACCGCCACCCCAAGTGGAAGACCGCTGCCCAGATCAGCGGCGCTACGGGGCTCGGCTCCACGCTCGCCGTGGGAGGAGCTCGCAGCAATGCGGGAGCTGCGGCTGAAGCCGGAGGCACTTGAAGACGGCGGCGCCTCACGACCTTCCTCCTCCTTCCCGGAGTAGCGCATCTCCTGCGCCCGGCCTCACTGGCGCTGTGACTCGGGGAATCTGCTCAAACCCGCAGGCTGCAGAGATGTGGCCCTCAAGAGTGAGTGCCCCAAAGACAACGCTGTTACGCGTGCCGCGTCAAGGCGCTGCGTTGTCAACAGCTGGCAAACCTCCCGGACACGAGATGGAGGGACTTGTTCTCTCCGCCGATCGAGCCCCCCCCCCCCGAGTGGAAGCAGCTGTACAAGCCCCCCGTGGCGAAACGCTGCGGGGGGCTCCAGTGCAGCAAAGTCACCCCGGGGTCGTCAGATCTGTGTTGCGTTCTGCGGTGCAAAGGTGGGTCTGGCCCCCCGGTACTTGGGGTGTCCACGGCTGAACCCGATGTTCCGGCTCCTGGGATCCATCTTCAATGAACTGGGGGTTTCAAGTTCATTGATTAGGTATAGCCCTGTGAGCCATTCGGCTCTTGAATCGGGTGCAACCGCAACAAACAAAAAAACAAAAACGTGAACAAGAAAACATCTTAAAGTGAATATGTGACTAAGTGCAAACAGAAAATCCAAGAAAAGACAGCAAAATATTGCAGAAAAAGCAGCGTACACCAACGCTGCGTGCAAAAATCCCAGTGGGATGCAAGTCAAACAACAACAACCACAACCACAAGACAACTTAGATTAAGGCCATCAGTCTTACTCCGTACTACAACAAACAAACATGGCAGAGGTCGCAAACGGGTTTTGATTCCTTACCCGTACCCGGCCGCACCAGGGTCGCAAACGGCTACCCGTACCTGTACCCGGCCGGGTATGGGTAGCCGGGTATCGGGTAGGGTACGGGTATCAGGTACCCGTTTGCGACCTCTGAAACATGGCCAAACCAGCTGGTTCATATACGGGGTGCCGCCTTACCCGGGCGAACAATCGCCACGATCTCGCAAACTTTGTCTGCGCCCAAGCAAAGATGGCCGTTTACAAGACCCTGAAAACAGATGCTGCAAGGCGACTAACGGACGCTGGATGCTCAACGAGGCGATGCTGAGGGGCCTGCTCAAGGCGCGCCTCTGGCTGGAGCACGCCTCGTACCCCTCCCATGCTGGGGACGTGCCACGCCGTGTTCCTTGAATGGTGGGGGGCCGCTCAGGCCCCCCTCTGCACCAACACAAACGGTGCACCGACGACTTTCACGTTTGGACCGGTCGACTTTAAGCGGGCGATGTGCGTGAGGACGCGGTGCTAGCGTGGCGCGTGGCGCGGTTTTGCAATGGCAACGTTGCTGTACATCAGTTGCTGCTGGCAGCAATAAAATTGGTTTAAAAGTCTCTGTCTCTGTCTGTCTCTCTGTCTCTCTACCTCTCTGTCTCTCTCTCTACCTCTCTCTCTGTCTCTCTCTCTCTCTTTGTCTCTCTCTCTTTGTCTCTCTCTCTCTCTACCTCTCTACCTCTCTGGGTGCGTTCAGGGCAAGCCCCATGGGCAGCTCCGGGTGGGCCGGCACCGGCCGGAGTGCCGGCGATCGCCGCCGCCTCGGAGCCGAGCCGGACCCAACCCTGGGGCAGCGTCGTCAGCAGGCGGTGCAGGTGGTGCAGCAGCTGCATGCGGTGCAGCAGCAAGCGCAGCAGCAGCAGCTGCTGCAAGTGCTGGGATTGGCTGGAACTTGTAGCGGAGTTGGAATAGGAAGTGGTGGTGGTGGTGTTGGTGGAGCTGCTGGTGGAGGTGGTGGTGGTGTTGGAGGTGGTGGTGGTGCTGAAGGTGTTGGTTGTGGAGGTGGTGATGGTGGTGTTGGTGGAGGTGGTGTTAGTGATGGTTGTGGTGGTGATGGTGGTGGTGAAGGTGGTGTTGGTGGAGATGGTGTTGGTGGTGGTTGTGGTGTTGGTGGTGGTGGTGTTAGTATTGGTGAAGGTGGTGGTGGTTGTGGTGCCACCACCGAGGTGAAAGCTGTGCGGGAGGAGCGTTGTTGTGCCGTGTGCGGGGACCAGGCGAGTGGCTACCACTTCAACGCCATCACCTGCGAGGGATGCAAAGGCTTCTTCAGGTTAAAACATAAACTACACTACACTATACACTATATACTACACTATACACTATATACTACACTATACACTACACTATACACTACACTACACACTATATACTACACTATACACTACATACTACACACTATACACTATACTATACACTACACACTACTATACACTACACTATACACTACATACACTACATAATACACTACACTATACACTACACTATACACTACACTATACACTACACTACACTGTACACTACACTGTACACTACACTGTACTCTACTACACTATACACTGCTACACTATACACTACTACACTACACTATACACTACACTATACACTACACTACTACACTATACACTACACTACTACACTACACTATACACTACTACACTATACACTACTACGCTATACACTACTACACCACTACACTATACTACACTACTACACTATACTACACTACTACACTATACACTACACTATACACTACACACTATACTATACACTACACTATACCCGCTACTGTGCGTGTCGCTGCAGGAGGATGGAGAGGCGTGGGTCTGCCCTGCGCTGCCCCTTTGTGGGCCGCTGTGACGTGACACTCGCCAACAGGCGGCAGTGCCAGGCCTGCCGCTTGCTGAAGTGTCGCTCAGCAGGAATGATGCCTCAACGTGAGTGGCGGGGTCTAAACTACACTACACACTACACTACACACTACTACACTATACACTACACTATACACTACACTATACACTACACTACACACTAGTATACACTACACTATACACTACACTACACACTACTACACTATACACTACACTATACACTACACTATACACTACACTATATACTACTACACTATACACTACACTATACACTACACTATATACTACTACACTATACACTACACTATACACTACACTATACACTACACTACACACTACACTACACGCTACTACAATACATTATACACTACTACACTATACACTACTAAACTACTACACTATACACTACACTATACACTACACTATACACTACACACCACACACTACACTATACACTACACTATACACTACACTATACATTACACCATACACTGCACTATACACTACACTACACACTACACTATACACTACACTATACACTACACTATACACTACACTACACACTACATTACTACACTACACTATACACTACACTACACGCTACACTACACGCTACACTACACAGTAGTCAACATCTCTTACCCCCCCCACCTCCCTGGCAGTGATCATGACGGATGAGGCTGTTCACCGCCGCCGCGACCTCATAGCCCGGCGCAGACGAGAGAGAGGAAGCCACTCCTCATGTACTGTACCACCTCTACACACTGTACACCAGTGTACTGCACCACCTCTACACTGTACACAGTGTACTGTACCACCTCTACACACTGTACACCAGTGTACTGTACCACCTATACACTGTACACCAGTGTACTGTACCACCTCTACACTCTACACCAGTGTACTGTACACACCTCTACACTGTACATCAGTGTACTGTACCACCTCTACACTGTACACCAGTGTCTCTGTATCTCTCTGTCTCTCTGTGTCTCTCTGTGTCTGTGTCCCTCTCTGTGTCTCTGTCTCTCTGTGTGTCTTTCTCTGTGTCTCTGTGTCTCTATGTCTCTCTGTCTCACTCTGTGTCTCTGTGTCTCTCTGTCTCTGTGTCTCACTCTGTGTCTCTGTGTCTCTGCCTGCCCAGGTGACACATCTCCCGACGTCACCACGAGGTGTCCGCACGCTCGCAAACTGCGGAAGCTCTCCCCAGACCCCCATCTGAGCTCAACCACAAGGGGTGGAGGGGGTGGAGTGGGTGGAGGTGGAGTGGGTGGAGTTGGTGGAGGTGGAGTGGGTGGAGGTGGAGGGGGAGTGGGTGGAGTGGGGAGAGTGGGAGGTGGAGTGGGAGTGGGAGGAGTGGGTGGAGGAGGAGTGAGTGGAGTGTGTGAAGGTGGAGTGGGAGAAGTGGGTGAAGGTAGAGAGGGGGGAGTGAGTGGAGGTGGAGTGGGTGGAGGTGGAGTGGGTGGAGGTGGAGTGGGTGGAGGTGGAGTGGATGGAGTGAGGGGAGTGGGTGGAGTGGGTGGAGTGAGTGGAGTGGGTGGAGGTGGAGTGGGTGGAAGAGTGGGGGGAGTTGGAGTGGGTGGAGTGGGTGGAGTGGGTGGAGGTGGAGTGAGTGGAGGTGGAGTGGGTGGAGTGTGTGGAGGTGGAGTGGGGGGAGTGGGAGAAGGTGGATTGGGAGAAGGTGGAGTGGGAGAAGGTGGAGTTGGAGGTGGAGTGTGTGGAGTGGGTGGAGGTGGAGTGGGTGAAGTGGGTGGAGGAGGAGTGGGTGGAGTGGGTGGAGGTGGAGTGGGTGTTGGTGGAGCTGGTGGAGTGGGTGGAGTGAGTGGAGGTGGAGTGGGGGGAGGTGGAGTGAGTGGAGGTGGAGGTGGAGTGGGTGGAGTGGGTGGAGTAGATGGAGGTGGAGTGGGTGGAGTGGGTGGAGTGGGTGGTGGTGGAGTGGGTGATGGTGGAGTGGGTGGAGTGGGGGGCGAGCGGCTGCTGCTGCTGCGTCTGGCCCAGGCTGTGCTCTCGGCTCACCGCCGCACCTTCGACTCCTCCTTCAGCAGGTTCCAGCACTTCAGGGTGAGCCGTGGGGAGGGTGGGGAGGGTGGGGAGAGGTGGGGAGGGTGGGGAGGGTGGGGAGAGGTGGGGAGGGGTGGGTTGGTTGGTGGGGAGCATGGAGAGGGTGGGGAGAGGTGGGGAGGGTGTGGAGGGTGGGGAGAGGTGGGGAGGGTGGGGGAGAGGTGGGGAGGGTGGGGGAGAGGTGGGGAGGGTGGGGAGGGTGGGAGAGTGGGGAGAGTGGGGAGGGTGGGGAGGGGTGGGTGAGTGGGGAGGGGTGGGGAGGGGTGGGGAGAGTGGGGAGATTGGAGGGCGAATTCAGACGCAGCTCAACCCATCATTTCCCTCCATAGAGACCCACAGAGACTCAAAGAGACCAACAGAGACCCACATACACCCATACAGACCCACAGAGACCCACAGAGACCCACAAAGACCCACAGAGACCCAAATAAACCAACAGAGACCCACAGAGACTCAGAGACCCACAGAGAACCACAAAGACCCATACAGACCCACATAGACCCACAGAGACCCACAGAGGCCCACATAGACCCCAGAGACCCACAGATACCCACAGAGACCCACAAAGACCCATACAGACCCACAGAGACCCTCAGAGACCCATACAGACCCACAGAGACCCCCAGAGACCCATCCATAATGATGCTGAGAATCACTGTAATTATGCCAACAATATTGATGATTATTATAACGATAATTACAATCATAACGGTGGTGGCGATGATGACGTTTCCTCCGCTCCGTCTCCTCCGTCGTAGCCGGCTGTGCGAGAGCCGACGTCTGTGCCGGGAGCTGAACACCGGCACGGGGTCGCTGGATCAGCTGGTGGATCAGCTGGTGGATCAGCTGCTGGATCAGCCGCCGGATCAGTCGGTGGATCAGCAGGTGGATCAGCTGCTGGATCAGCCGGTGGATCAGGAGGAGGAGGTGTGGGGGGGAGTGACTCCGCTCCCAGCTACTCAATGCTACCGCACGTGAGCGACTTGACCACGCACATGATCCAGCAGGTGATCGCCTTCGCCAAGGTGACGCCGGGATTCAGGTGAACTGAGATCAGCAACACTCGCTCAGACACTCACTCAGACACTCACTCACTCTGAAACTCACTCAGACACTCAATCAGCCACTCACTCAGACACTCAGACACTCACTCAGACACTCATTCACTCTGACTTTCGTTCAGACACTCACTCAGACACTCACTCAGCCACTCGCTCAGCCACTCACTCACTCAGACACTCACTCAGACACTCGCTCAGACATTCACTCAGACACTCACTCAGACACTCACTCACACACTCACTCACTCAGACACTCACTCAGATACTCACTCACACACTCACTCAGACACTCACTCACTCAGACACTCACTCACTCAGACACTCACTCAGACACTCACTCAGACACTCACTCAGACACTCACTCAGACACTCACTCAGACACTCGCTCAGACACTCACTCACTCAGACACTCACTCACTCAGACACTCACTCACTCAGACACTCACTCACACACTCACTCAGACATTCACTCAGACACTCACTCACACACTCACTCACTCAGACACTCACTCAGATACTCACACACTCACTCAGACACTCACTTACTCAGACACTAACTCACTCAGACACTCGCTCAGACACTCACTCAGACACTCACTCAGACACTCACTCACTCAGACACTCACTGATCCACCAACTGATCTACCGGCTGATCCAGTGACTGATCCACCGACTGATCCAGCGGCTGATCCACCCACCCCCTCGTGTGCTGTGCCGGCCTTTAAAGGTGCTCTCTAACAGCACTTGCAATCTACAGTCTATTAAGGCGATACGGTGGATATTTGTCTCTGCTTTTGCCTACACGTGTTCCATGTGTGTGTGTACGCGTGGAGCCCACATGTCGCTGGAGGCTACAGCCAGCAAATTAACTAGGCCTCACTCAGGCTGTGCCACGTGCACTATTAACTAGACCACACTCAGGCTGTGCCACGTGCATTATTAACTAGGCCTCACTCAGGCTGTGCCACGTGCACTATTAACTAGGTCACACTCAGGCTGTGTCACGTGCACAATTAACTAGGCCTCACTCAGGCTGTGTCACGTGCACTAGACCAGCCGAGGTAGTCAACATCTCAGCATCGAACCCACGACTTCCTGCGTACCAGGAGAGATAGTCAACATCTCAGCATCGAACCCACGACTTCCTGCGTACCAGGAGAGATAGTCAACATCTCAGCATCGAACCCGCGACCTCCTGCGTACCAGGCGAGATAGTCAACATCTCCTAGCCAGCGTGGGTGTCAGGGTCCAGGATCGACAGTACGACCTCCTGTACACGAAGCGAGGTAGTCAACATCTCCTAGCCACCGTGGCATTAGGTCCACTGATTAAACCCACGACATCCTGCCTCCCAGGTGAGGTAGTCAACATCTCAGCTTCGAACCCACGACCTCCTGCGCACCAGGCGAGGTAGTCAACATCTCAGTGTCGAACCCACGATCTCCTGTACACCAGGCGGGGTCAACATGTCAGCGTCCAACCCACGACCTCCTGTATACCAGGCGAGGTAGTCAACATCTCAGCATTGAACCCACGACCTCCTGCGTACCGGGCGAGGTAGTCAACATCTCAGCGTCGAACCCACGACCTCCTGTGTACCGGGCGAGGTAGTCAACATCTCCTCCACGTCTCTCCACCCCGACCCCCGCGCCCGTCAGGGAGTTGTCCATCGAGGATCAGATCGCCCTGCTCAAGGGTTCCGCCTTCGAGATGGTGCAGATCCGCTTCAACAGCGTCTACGACGCGTCGACGCGCACGTGGGTGTGCGGCTCGCTCGTCTACAGCGTGGAAGACGCCGCCCAGTGTGAGAGAGCGTCACCGTCATCACCGTCACCACCACCATCACTACCACCATCACTACTATCACCGTCACCATCACCGTCACCACTACCATCACTACTACCATCACTACACCATCACCACCATCATCACTACTACCACTACCATCACCACCATCACTACCATCACCACCATCACTACCATCACCACCACCACCACTACCATCACCACCACCATCACGACCATCACCACTACCATCACCATCATCACTACTACCATCACCACTATCACCACCATCACCACCATCAACATCACCACCATCACCACCACCATCACGACCATCACCACTACCATCACCATCATCACTACTACCATCACCACTATCACCACCATCACCACCATCAACATCACCACCATCACTACCATCACCACCACCATCACTACCATCACCACCACCATCACTATCATCACTACTACCATCATCACCACCATCACTATCATCACTACTACCATCACCACTATCACCACCATCACCACTATCACCACCATCACTACCATCACTACTACCATCACCCCCATCATTTCCATCATCACTCCCATCACTAGCATCACTATCATCATGAGCATATATATCTGTGTCTTTATCTGAGTGTGTCTTTCTGTGTCTCTTTGTGTCTCTCTGTCTGTCTATCTATCTGTCTCTCTATCTGTGTATCTCTCCGTGTCTCTATCCATGTCTCTCTATCTGTCTATCTGTCTGTCTCTCTATCTCTGTCTCTCTATCTGTGTATCTATCTGTGTGTCTCTCTGTCTGTGTCTCTCTGCGTGTCTCTCTCCGTGTCTCTCTGTCCGTGTCTTTCTCTATGTCTATCTGCCTGTCTCTCTATCTCTGTCTATATGTGTATCTATCTGTGTGTCTCTCTGTCTGTGTCTCTCTCTCCGTGTCTCTGTCTGTGTCTCTGTCCGTGTCTCTGTCCGTGTCTCTCTGTCCGTGTCTCTCTCCGTGTCTCTCTGTGTCTCTCTGTGTCTCTTTCCGTGTCTCTGTCTGTCTCTCTGTGTCTCTCTCCGTGTCTCTGTCTGTCTCTCTCTCTGTGTCTCTCTCTGTGTCTCTCTATCCGTGTCTCTCTGTCTGTGTCTCTCTGTTTGTGTCTCTCTGTCTGTATCTCTGTCTGTCTCTCTCTCCGTATCTCTCTGTGTGTGTTTCTCTCTCCGTGTCTCTCTGTCTGTATCTCTGTCTGTCTCTCTCTTCGTGTTTCTCCGTCTGTGTCTCTCTATCTGTGTCTCTCTCTGTATCTTTCTCTCCGTGTATCTCTGTCTGTGTCTCTCTCTCTGTCTGTCTCTCTGTGTCTCTCTATCTGTGTCTCTCTGTATCTTTCTCTCCGTGTCTCTCTGTCTGTGTCTCTCTATCTATATCTCTCTATCTGTGTCTCTCTCTCCGTGTCTCTCTGTCTGTCTCTCTGTGTCTCTCTCTGTATCTCTCTATCTGTGTCTCTCTCTCTATATCTCTCTCTCCGTGTCTCTCTGTCTGTGTCTCTCTGTCTGTGTCTCTCTCCGTGTCTCTCTCCCTGTCTCTCTCTCTCTGTGTCACTCCGTGTCTCCGTGTATCTCTGTCCGTGTCTCTCTCCTTGTGTTTCTCTCTCCGCGTGTCTCTCTGTCCGCGTGTCTCTCTGTCCACGTGTCTCTCTCTCTTTCCGTGTTTCCGTGTCTCTCTCCGCGTTTCTCCGTGTCTCTGTCTCCGTGTCTCTCTGTCCACGTGTCTCTCAGCGGGCTTCAACTCGGGCTTCGTGGTGCCCATCAGCAAGTTCCACGACGACCTCCGCGCCCTGCACCTCGCGGACGTCGAATACGCCCTGATGCAGACCCTAGCCCTCTACTCCTCAGGTTAGACACAGATAGACACACACACAGATAGATAGATATACACACACAGACACACATAGACACAGACACACACAGACACAACACAGACACACACACACAGACACAACACAGACACATACACACACACAACAACAACCGCCATTCGCCACTAAGTGGCGGTGACGTCACCACGACGCTTGTGCCAGGCCATGTGCACCTTGAGGCCACGTGAAGTATCGAATGCCCGCTGGCAGGAGGTCACGGGGCAGACCCAGCAGGTGCTACGGGTCGACTGACCGAGATGACTGGCTGATGCACCACCTGTGCCCCCTACTGTACCAACTTGCTGTGCTTTAGCCACCCGGCGCTCCGCTCGTTGTTGTGAGCGTCGCTCCTCCGCCCTCCGTTGTTGTTAGAGGGCGACTGCCTCCAACTGCCCAGTAGCGTCCTTCACGAGCCTCCTCCACAGAGACCGATCTTGACATCGCTGGTACCAGTCATCGGCAAGTCCACTCAGCTCCACGTCCTCCTGTACCACATCACTCCATCTCTTCTCTAGCCCGTGTCGCGCCCGTTTAGCCCCCTCGATCCGGCCGAACAAAGGTGGCTGGGTATGCGGGGCTACATGACCCAGCCAACGCAGCCTTGCCTGCCGGAGGAGCTCACCGATGGGACTTTGCCCAGATCTTTCAAGGATTTGTGAGCTCCTCACACAATCTAGCCTGGTTAAACCCAGGATGGATCGTAGGCAGGCCAGCCTAAATGTTTCCAACCGGCGAAAATGCTCCATTAGGGGGGTCCACAGACACACACACACACAGACACGCACACAGACACACACACAGACACACACACACAGAGAGACACACACACAGATAGATAGACACACACAGATAGACACACACATAGATAGACACACACACAGACAGAGAATACGCCCTCATGCAGGCCCTGACCCTCTACTCGTCAGGTAGACACACACACAGATAGACACACACACAGATAGACACACACACACAGATAGACACACACACAGATAGACACACACACAGACACACACAGACACACACACAGACACACAGATAGACACACAGATAGACAGCCACACAGATATACACACAGACAGACACAGATAGACATACACACAGATAGACACACAGATAGACACACACAGACACACACACACAGATATACACACACAGATAGACACACACATACACACACATACACATACAGATAGACACACACACACAGACACACACACAGACGCACACACAGACACACACAGATAGACACACACAGACACACACACAGAGACACACAGATAGACACACACAGAAAAACACACACAGATAGACACACACACACACAGATAGACACACACACATACAGATAGACACACACACATACAGATAGACACACACACATACAGATAGACACACACACACACACAGATAGACAGGGTGAATGAGTAGGTTTTTGAGTGGGTGGGTGAAGGAGTGGGTGGGTGAATGAGTGGGTGAGTGGTTAAGTGAATGGGTGGGTGGGTGGATGGGTGAGTGGATGCGTGGGTGGATGCGTGGGTGGGTGAGTGAGTGGGTGAGTGAAAGTGTCTTGTGGTACTGGGAGAGACAAAGGCGGCCGGGCGTGGTGGTTCTGGAAGCCACCCACCCCCTCTGTGTGTGTAGCCACAGTGCCGGTAGCCTTCATAGATGCTGCTGATACTCGATTACAGCACTTGGCCCTACAGCGTGTTAGAGGCTACACGGGGATCTTTGTCTATGTGCGTGTCTGTGTGTCTCTATTTGTGTCTGTGTGTGTGTCTCTCTGTGTGTGTGTCTGGGCGTGTCTCTGTGTGTGTGTATCTGTGTGTGTCTCTGTGTGTGTCTATGTACATGTCTCTGTCTCTCTGTGTCTGTGTGTGTCTATGTACATGTCTCTGTCTCTCTGTGTTCAGACCGTCTGGGCATGTCTATGTACATGTCTCTGTGTGTGTGTGTATCTGTGTGTGTTTCTGTGTGTGTCTGTGTGTGTGTCTCTTTGTGTGTGTGTGTCTCTGTGTGTGTCTATGTACATGTCTCTGTCTCTCTGTGTCTGTGTGTGTATATGTACATGTCTCTTGTCTCCCTGCGTCTGTGTGTGTCTATGTACATGTCTCTGTCTCTCTGTGTTCAGACCGTCTGGGCATGTCTATGTACATGTCTCTGTGTGTGTGTATTTGTGTGTGTGTCTCTGTGTGTGTCTATGTACATGTCTCTGTCTCTCTGTGTCTGTGTGTGTCTCGGTGCGTGTCTATGTACATGTCTCTTGTCTCTCTGTGTGTGTGTCTGTGCGTGTCTCTGTGCGTGTCTATGTACATGTCTCTGTCTCTCTGTGTTCAGCCCGTCTGGGTGTGTCTATGTACATGTCTCTGTCTCTGTGTGTGTGTCTCTGTGCGTGTCTATGTATATGTCTCTGTCTCTCTGTGTTCAGACCGTCTGTGCGTGTCTTTGCACATGTCTCTTGTCTCTCTGTGTTCAGACCGTCTGTGCGTGTCTATGTACATGTCTCTGTCTCTCTGTGTTCAGACCGTCTGTGCGTGCTATGTACATGTCTCTGTCTCTCTGTGTCTGTGTGTGTCTGTGCGTGTCTCTGTACATGTCTCTGTCTCTCTGTGTCTGTGCGTGTCTCTGTACATGTCTCTGTCTCTCTGTGTTCAGACCGTCTGTGCGTATCTCTGTACATGTCTCTGTCTCTCTGTGTCTGTGTGTGTTTGGGCGTGTCTATGTACATGTGTCTGTCTCTCTGTGTCTGTGCGTGTCTCTGTACATGTCTTTTGTCTCTGTCTCTTTGTGTTCAGACCGTCTGGGCGTGTCTCTGTCTGTGTGTGTCTGTGTGTGTCTATGTACATGTCTCTGTCTCTCTGTGTCTGTGTGTGTCTGTGTGTCTGTGTGTGTCTATGTACATGTCTCTGTCTCTCTGTGTCTGTGCGTGTCTATGTACATGTCTCTGTCTCTCTGTGTCTGTGCGTGTCTATGTACATGTCTCTGCCTCTCTGTGTCTCTCTGTGTCTGTCTGTGTGTGTCTATGTACATGTATCTGTCTCTCTGTGTCTGTGTGTGTCTGTGTCCGGCAAAACAACCTCCTACCTCCTCGCGGTGCCGGACGGGCAGCACTGTCATGGGCAGTGCTATGGGGGGAGGGCCAATGCCCATTGGCCTCTCCCCTCATGGGGAGAGGCCAGTGGCATAACGGGGGCTCTGGACGGGTGCGAGGGGCTGGTAACCCCTCCACCTTCAATTAATTACCATGAAACCACAAATTAAACATAAACCTGTAACTAATAAGCTTGTGCCGGAGGCCCCGGGGGGTCAGGCTTTTATGACGTCTCCTGGCCAAACCCCATTTGGCGGAGCCAGGAGATTGAATCTTCACCCTCGGGGCTCCTCCAGAAACAACGAAAAACCATTGCGGATGGCCACGTGGAATGTTCGAACGCTCACTGCGGAGGAGAGGCTGCCACTCCTTTGTCGGGAGCTGGACCGGTACCGCCTGGATCTCTGTGGCATTCAGGAGGTCCGGTGGACCGGTTCTGGCTCCTGCCACCATGAGGGGTGGACAGTCCTCTACTCGGGGCAGGAGACTGCCAAACAACAGGGTGTGGCTCTTCTTCTGAACAAAAGAATGAAGGGGGCGTGGGAGCGTGGCGGTGAGGTGTGGGAAGCTGTAAGCCCCAGGATACTTTGGGCTCACCTTCCCATCAACCGGAGGCGAGGAGTGGTGGTCGTGGTTACTTATGCCCCCACCGAAGACGAACATCCGTGGAGGGATGCAGGCAAAGCTGATGAGTCAGACGCTTTCTATGACCTCCTGTCACAGGTGCTGACTAAAGTGGCCACTCGGGACAGAGTCATCTTGTTGGGTGACTTCAATGCCCGAGTTGGTCATGATGCTGGCACCTGGTCTGGAGTGATTGGAAGGCATGGGCCAGATCAGCTCAATAACAACGGTAGGAGACTGCTAGATTTTTGTGCAGCCCATGGGCTTGTAATTACCAACACGCTCTTCCGGCATCGGCGCATCCACACAACATCATGGATGCATGCCGGGTCCAAGCAAGAACATCTGCTGGACTACATAGTGACGGACCAGCGGATGCGAGCCCATGTCCTTGACACCAGGACCTACCGTGGAGCTGATCTGCCCTCTGACCATCGACTAGTCATCAGTAAGATGCGCCTGCCATTCTTCCACTCCGGTGGTGGGTGTACACCCAGGACCCCATTCCAACCAAAAGTGGCCTGGTCTCAGTTAGCTGATGAAAGTTGCAAGCGAGAATTTCATCATCGCTTGCAACTGGGGTTGGCATCGTCCCCCACTCCGCCTGATGTCGAGGGTAAATGGGCGAGGTTTAAGACTGTGATTCATGCAGCTGCAATGGCTGCTTTGGGTACACGGTCCAGACCTCCCCAGAAACCCTGGCTGACAGAGGAGGTGTTCAGATTAATTGAGAAAAAGCAACAGGCCCACTCTCATCGGCTACAGCATCCCACGTCAGAAAATGAGGTTTACCGCAGCCTTCGCTCGGAGGTTCGGAGAGCCGTAAGGCGCTGCAAGGATGGGTGGTGGTCGCGGGTTGCTGAGGAGATGGAATCTGCCTCAGTGGCCCGCGATCACAAATCACTATTTAACTCCATCAAAAAAGTAACCTGCAGCACCACACCTATTACCATCATTAGGGGAAAAAAACGGTGATCCAATCTCCGACCCCCAGGAACAGGTTTGCAGATTTGCTGAGCATTTCTGTGAGGTCCTGGGGGAGGGAAAATCTCTCAGCCAGGAAAACATCATGGCACAAAGTGGGGATAACCCTGCTGAGGCTTCGGTGCCTGAAATATTGGAGGAGGTCACCCCCTGTGAGTGGCTGGCTGAGGTGCCATCTCTTGAGGAAGTACTGAAGGCTATCCGGAGTCTGAAACCAAGAAAGGCACCGGGCAGAGATGATCTCCCAAGCGAAATGCTGAGGGAGGGTGGCGCTTGTGCACAGACTGCCCTATAAAACATCATAACAACAGTCTGGACCGCTGGACGGGTACCGCAGGATTGGAAGGATGCCCTGGTGGTCCCCCTCTTTAAGAAGGGGGACCGCACAGACTGTAACAACTACAGGGGCATCTCACTCCTCAGTGTGCCGGGAAAGGTCCTGGCAAGGATTACTCAACATCGCCTTGCTCGGCACGCTGAGGAGAGGCTTGCGGAACCCCAATGCGGTTTCAGGAAAGGACGGTCCTGTACAGATACCATATTTTCTGTCCGTCTGCTACAGCAGAGGTGTAGGGAATTCAAACAAGACCTACATCTCTGCTTTATTGACCTGGTCAAGGCATATGATACCATCAGTAGGCCTGGGCTCTGGGTTGTTCTTCATGCTTTCGGAGTCCCTGACCGTCTGCTCACGATCATTAAAGACCTTCATGATGGTGAGCGGGCCCGGGTAAAACTACGTGGCCGGGAGTCAGAGCCTTTCCCTGTACACCTTGGGGTGCGACAGGGATGTCCTCTGGCTCCCACATTATTTAACATCTATTTCGACTGTGTAGTTCGTGAAGCCTTCAATAGCTGGTACAGATATAATGGGAGGCTGATCGACACCCGGGTGCGATCAAGGGATGGCTCCCTATTGGTCAACCACGTTATGTATGCCTATGATTTGGTAATAGCTGCTCATTCAGAAGAGGAGTTGGAGACACTGCTGCTGAGACTGGAGCGTGCCACGAAGAGGTGGGGCCTTACCATCAGCTCCACCAAAATTAAGCACCTGCCTGGGTATTTTGTACCATCGGACACTCCACCCCCACAACTCCCAATCGGTGATGGGGCAGTTGTGGAGAGAGTGGAGAGTTTCGCATACCTGGGCAGTGTACTTATGACCGGCTCCAGTTTATCAGCAGAGGTCTCTCTCCGAATCAGTCGAGCGGCAATATCTTTTCATCGGTTGCGTCATTCCCTCCCTTCTCTACGCTTGCGAAACGTGGACCCCCCTAATGGAGCATCTTCGTCGGTTGGAAACATTTAGGCTGGCCTGCCTACGATCCATCCTGGGTTTAACCAGGCTGGATTGTGTGAGGAGCTCACAAATCCTTAAAAGATCTGGGCAAGTCCCATCGGTGAGCTCCTCCGGCAGGCAAGGCTGCGTTGGCTGGGTCATGTAGCCCGCATGCCCAGCTACCGCATGCCTAAACAGCTGTTGTTCGGCCGGATCGAGGGGGCTAAACGGGCGCGGCACGGGCTAGAGAAGAGATGGAGTGATGTGGTACAGGAGGACGTGGAGCTGAGTGGACTTGCCGATGACTGGAACCAGCGGTGTCAAGATAGGCCTCAGTGGAGGAGGCTCGTGAAGGACGCTACTGGGCAGTTGGAGGCAGTCGCCCTCCAACAACAACGGAGGGCGGAGGAGCGACGCTCACAACAACGAGCGGAGCGCCGGGTGGCTAAAGCACAGCGAGTTGGTACAGTAGGGGGCACAGGTGGTGCATCAGCCAGTCATCTCGGTCATCTCGGTCAGTCAACCCGTGGCACCTGCTGGGTCTGCCCCGTGACCTCCTGCCAGCGGGCGTTTGACACTTCACGTGGCCTCAAGGTGCACTTGGCCTGGCACAAGCGTCGTGGTGATGTCACCGCCACTTAGTGGCGAATGGCGGTTGTTGTTGTTGTTGTGTGCGTGTCTGTATCTGTGTACATGTCTCTGTCTCTCTGTCTGTGTGTGTCTGTGCGTGTCTGTGTGTCTCTGTGTGTCTATGTACATGTCTCTGACTCTCTGTGTCTGTGTGTGTCTGTTTGTCTCTGTGTCTGTGTGTCTATGTACATGTCTCTGTCTCTGTCTCTCTGTGTTCAGACCGTCTTGGCGTGTCCGACTGGCGCCGCGTGGACCAGCTGCAGGAGCAGTGCGCACTCGCCCTGCAGATGATTATTACACTGAACCACCCAGCTCCTGCAAACAGGTGAAGTGTAGTGTGTGTGGTGTAGTGTAGTGTGTGGTGTAGTGTGTAGTGTAGTGTGTGTAGTGTATAGTGAAGCGTGGTGTGTAGTGTGTGTAGTGTAGTGTGTGTAGTGAGTGATTGGTTGAGTGAGTGAATGGGTTGAGTGAGTGGGTGAGTGAGTGGATGAGTGAGTGGGTGAGTGGATGAGTGAGTAGGTAAGTGGTTGAGTGTGAATGAGTGTGTGAGTGGGCGAGTGAGTGGATGAGTAGGTGAGTAAGTGGTTGAGTGAGTGAATGAGTGTGAGAGTGGTTGAGTGAGTGAGTTAATGGGTGAGTGGATGAGTGGTTGAGTGGGTGAGTGGTTACGTTGATCTGTGTGTCTGTATCTGGCTGTGTAACTGTGTCTGTCTGTGTGTCTGTGTGTCTCTGTGTGTGTCTATGTCAGCCAGTCTGTATCTGAGTGTCTGTGTGTCTGGGTGTGGGTCTGTGTGTGTGTGGAGAGTTTCCCATACCTGGGCAGTGTGCTCCTGACCCGCTCCGGTTTAACAGCAGAGGTCTCACTCCGAATCAATCGAGCGGCATTATCTTTTCATCAGTTGCGTAACGCTGTGTGGAAGCTACCTGGTCTGTCGCTCCGCACGAAGCTTCGGGTCTTCTCGGCCACAGTCATTCCCTCCCTTCTCTACTCTTGCAAAACGTGGACCCCCCTAATGGAATATCTTTGCCGGTTAGAAACATTTAGGCTGGCCTGCCTACGATCAATCCTTGATTTAACCAGGCTGGATTGTGTGAGGAGCTCACAAATCCTCGAAAGACCTGGGCAAAGTCCCATCGGTGAGCTCCTCCGGCAGGCAAGTCTGCGTTGGCTGGGTCATGTAGCCCGCATGCCCAGCCACCGCATGCCTAAACAGCTTTTGTTCGGCCGGATCGAGGAGGCTAAACGGGCGCGGCACGGGCTAGAGAAGAGATGGAGTGATGTGGTACAGGAGGACGTGGAGCTGAGTGGACTTGCCGATGACTGGTACCAGCGGTGTCAAGATCGGCCTCTGTGGAGGAGGCTCGTGAAGGACGCTACTGGGCAGTTGGAGGCAGTCGCCCTCCAACAACAACGGAGGGCGGATGAGCGACACTCACAACAACGAGCGGAGCGCCGGGTGGCTAAAGCACAGCAAGTTGGTACAGTAGGGGGCACAGGTGGTGCATCAGCCAGTCATCTCGGTCAGTCCACCCGTGGCACCTGCTGGGTCTGCCCCGTGACCTCCTGCCAGTGGGCGTTCGACACTTCACGTGGCCTCAAGGTGCACATGGCCTGGCACAAGCGTCGTGGTGACGTCACCGCCACTTATTGGCGAATGGCAGTTGTTGTTGTTGTTGTAGGTGTGTGTAGGTGTGTGGGTTTTATTTTATTTTACTTTTTAATGTTTTTACCTACGTGACTTTACCGAAAAAGCCTAAGAATATGTGTGTAGGTGTTTGTGTAGGTATGTGTCTGTGCATGTGTCTGTATGTGTGTGTCTGTATCTATGTATCTGTGTGTTTGTGCATGTGTCTGTGTGTGTGTCTGTATGTGTGTGTCTGTATCTATGTCACTGTGTGTCTGTGCGTGTGTGTCTGTATGTATGTGTCTGTATCTATGTCACTATGTGTCTGTGTGTGTGTATGTGTGTGTGTCTGTATGTGTGTGTGTCACTGTGTGTCTGTGTGTGTGTATGTGTGTGTGTCTGTGTATGTGTGTGTGTCACTGTGTCTGTGTGTGTGTCTGTGTATGTGTGTGTGTCACTGTGTCTGTGTGTGTGTATGTGTGTGTGTCACTGTGTGTCTGTGTGTGTGTAGTGTAGCGGTTAGCGCGCTGCACTACGAACTTGGCGACTCGGGTTCGATTCCCGCTCACGGCAAACACCAGTGACGATTATCTGAACCGGTCCTGGGCCTCCCCTAGGTCGACTCAGCCTCAAATGAGTACCTGGTGCGGTGTGTAAACATCGCCGCTAGGGAGGCAAAGGCGGTCGGGCGTGGTGCTGGCCACCCACCCCCTCGTGTACCGTTCCGGCCTTCATAGGTGCTCGCTAACAGCACTTGCCCCTACAGTCTATTAAGGCTATACGGGGGATCTTTGTCTGTATCTATGTCACTGTGTGTCTGTGTGTGTGTCTGTGTATGTGTGTCACTGTGTGTCTGTGTATGTGTGTCACTGTGTGTCTGTGTGTGTGTCTGTGTATGTGTGTGTGTGTCACTGTGTGTCTGTGCGTGTCTGTATGTGTGTCTGTATCTATGTCACAGTGTGTGCGTGTGTGTCTTTATGTGTGTGTCTGTATCTATGTCACTGTGTGTTTGTGCGTGTGTCTGTGTGTGTCTGTATGTGTGTGTCTGTATCTATGTCACTGTGTGTGTCACTGTGTGTGTGTGTGCGTGTCACTGTGTGTGTGTCTGTGTGTCTGTGTGTGTGTCTGTATCTATGTCACTGTGTGTGTATCTGTGTCACCATGTGTCTGTGTCTGTATGTGTGTGTCTGTATCTATGTCACTGTGTGTGTCTGTGCATGTGTGTGTCTGTGCGTGTGTGTGTCTGTGCGTGTGTGTGTCTGTGTGTGTGTCTGTGTGTGTGTGTGTCTGTGTCTGTGTGTGTGTCTGTGTCTGTGTGTGTATATGTGTGTGTCTGTATCTATGTCACTGTGTGTCTGTGTGTGTGTCACTGTGTGTATATGTGTCTGTGTGTCTGTGTGTGTCTGTGTGTCTGTGTGTGTGTGTGTCTGTGTGTGTGTGTATGTTTGTGTCTGTGTGTGTGTATATATGTCTGTGCGTGTGTGCAGGACTCTGTTTGCAAGGGTCGTGGGCAAGTTGGTGCAGCTGCGCTCCATCTCGGCCGAGCACTCTCGCCAGCACCTCCACTTTCAGAGCTCCCAGGCGGCTTCTCTCACCCCTCTCATCAGCGAGATCTTCGCCTGGCCACCGGACGCTACGTGACACCTTCAGGAAAGAGAGTGAGAGGCAGAGAGAGAGACGGAGAGAGACAGAGAGAGGCAAAGAGAGAGAGAGACAGAGAGAGACAGAGAGAGACAGAGAGAGGCAAAGAGAGAGAGACAGAGAGAGACAGAGAGATACACAGAGGGAGACAGAGAGAGACAGAGAGAGACAGAGAGAGACAGAGAGAGACAGAGAGACAGGTAAAGATACAGAGAGAGAGACAGGTAAAGATACAGAGAGAGAGACAGGGAGAGAGACACAGAAACAGAGACACAGTTTGAGAGACAGATAGACAGAGAGGGAGACGTAGATGGAGACATAGACTTTTGATGTTTAACTTTTAATACATTTTATTGATTCTACGTCAATGCCAGCATCCAGTGACCGTTACACTCGTACGCAGCGTCAGTGTCGATAACAACAAAAAGCTCTTCATCACACATGACCGGGCATCGTCTCTGAGAGAGAGGAGGCAGGAGTGGGAATTAGAACACATTATTTACAATTGTGCATAGGGTGTACCTGCCGCTCCCCCCCCGGCATGACCGTAGTTCGCGTGCTCCAGCCTTAGCCGTGCTCTTTTGCCCGGGCGACGCACACGAAGTTAGCGATGTCGCGTGCCTGTTGCCACTCGTCACGGCCAACTGCGTACGCGAACGCAGTTTCGTAGAAAGGGATGTCCGGCCTCCTGAAGGATTCGTGCTAAGAAGCGGAATAGTGGGTCAAGCCGTTGGCACTCGAGGTATTGGTGGGCGAGATCCTCTCTCTCATTCCGCAAAACGCACACACAGCGGGTCCCTGGTGAGGCTCGGCTGAGAACTATCCCCTCCATTTTGTGTCAGGTCCTGGAAATGCAGCGCCATCACACAGGCGGCGGTGCGCAGCGTCTTTTTGCGAGCCTCCCTCAACGAGACGTCTCTGCATCCCTCCACTTTCAAGAGCTTTCCCCTGTCCTTGCGATCGGAGGAGGGCACCAATGCTTCTTGCCTGCTTGCCTGCTGCGGGGCCGCCCTTAGCCTTGCCCTATCGCGACGCTGAATCTGCGTGGTCAGCCACAGGGTCAGCGTGGTCCTGCTGCTGCTGCTTTGGCTTCTGCTGCTGCCGCCCCTGCTGCTGCTGCGGTTGTTTATGCTGCTGCTGTTGCTGCTGCTGCTGCTGCTGCTCCGCCTTTATCCTGGTGCAGCCTGAGCACCGTTCTCCTTCACCTTGGCCGGGCGACTTTTCCGGGCGTGGCCGGCACCACCACACCCACAACGCCGCGGCACGGCTGTGGAGGCAGTCCACCGTGTAGCCGTGACCATCGATCGTGCACTCGCGGGTCACGTCTTGGTCCGTGTCGCCGCCCTTCAAAACTGTCGTCAAGGTTTGCCGCTGAAGCGACTTGACGTGCGCCAGCTTCGGACCCCTCGTCCTCAAGGGCAGCAGCACGACGATGCGCGAGACCGCCGTGGCGAAGCGTCGCAGGTCTCGCTGCAGGTCGGCGCCTTTAAGGAAGGGCGGCGTGCCGGGGAGAAGCACCCTGACGGCGGGCCTAGAGAGCGGGGTGCATGGCACAAACTGCTCCACCCCGACGTTGAGCCCCGTGTCTCCACGAGGCACGCCACCACTGCTCCCCTCGTCCACGTAAACGGCCACGTAGACGACCACGTAGACGACCACGCCGCGGTTTTGCCGTTAGGCGTCGAGGACACCCGCCTGGCCGACAAGCTCGACAACCGTGGCGACGACGGCTTCGACGGCGATCTCGGGCGGAGTAAAACAAATGTCTGCCGTTCCTCCACGAGAGAGATTCAAGCTTGGTGTACTGCGCCATGATGAACGGCAGCAGTACACCAGCGCACGACGACCACCCTGTGCAATGCCGTCACATCCTGCGCGCCGTTAACCACCGCGCACACGTCGTCCGCATACGCCGAGACCCTGACGACAGCATCCCTGCCTGACACCCCTCGTGAGCACAAGACGGGCACGGAGCCGATTGTTCAGCTTCTGGAGGCTAGAAACGTTTGTCTGGAGGAGCCTCACGTACGAAATAAAACCCCCGGCAAAACCCAAAGGATCTCAGCGCCGCGTACAGGTAGTCGTGGCTGACCCGGTCTTCTCTTGATCGAGGAAGAGCAGGCCAGTGTCCCGGCCACGGGTGGCCGCCATGTCGACCACGTCCCTGACCACCCCGATGTTGTCATGGATAGACTGCCCCGGGATACAGTACGTCTGTTCCGGCTGGATGATTTTCCCGGCTGCGCCCTTCAACCGGGTGACCAAAGCCTTTGCGACGATTTTGTAGTCCGTGTTTAGCATGGACACCGGCCGCCAGTTCATCACGAGGCGCAAGTCCCCAGCTCCGCTTCCAGCGCCAGCAGCTCATTCCATAGCCGCTCTTCCTGTTTCTGCCGAGCTACGGCGTTCTGGCTCACAAACTGCTGGCATAGTGACCCTACCTTCACCTTCCCATTATCCCACCATTGCCGGAGCGAGTCAAAGGTGCCCTTAGGTGTTACCCCCACCTTCCAGAAGGCTCTGAAGGCCCCCTGGAAGTCCGCATTCTCTAAGAGTTGCAGCTTGAACCGCCCGTAGGGACTGCGCTGCCCAACAAGGGGGAGGAGTAAGCGTATCGTAACCAGATGGTGGTCGAAAAACCCGTACGGGACAACTCGCCGAGCAGGATGGCACCGCCGGCATTCACGTAAAGGTGGTCCAGCTGCGCGAGGCTGATCCACCCCTGAGCACCACACCAGCTCCACGTGTACTGCCTCTGGGCCGGATGTCGCAGGCGCCACGTGTCGAGCAGGTTTAGCCTCCGCACCATGTCGGCCAACGCCCGCGCAGACTCCGGCTGAGGCTCGGCGCCATTATGGTCGAGTGCCGGGTCGAGGGTGCAGTGGAAATTACCCCCGACGACCGTGAGCCCTTCGTCCGGGTCGGCTGCCTCCAGGGCGTCCTGCAGCGCGCCCGAGAAGAAGAGCAGCTTTCTCCCACGACTCACGCTCGGAGCAGACAAGTTGACCAGCCGCAGCCCCATTGGTACCTCATTTGCCAGTAAAAAATATGATAATTGTTTTTTTACCCTTTTATCTGGCAACAAAACTGACACCTTTTTTTTACGAGGAGTCATGTTTGCATAGACCACAATACCTGCAGTCATAATGCAAACAAAAAACATAACTCTGATAATGTATGCACTGTCCTTGAAGTTTATTGGTCCACACCCGAGACAGCTTTTCTTAGAGCCTAGTCTCACATGGTGTTGGACCAGATGACGCAAAAAGGCGCACAACTCAAAGACAATGCACCATCAGAGTATGAGAGCTTGGGGTAAGCATTTCCAACCTTGGTACCTCATTTGCCAGTAAAAAAAAATGATAATTGTTTCTTTACCCTTCTATCTGGCTACAAAACTGACACCTTTTTTACGAGGAGTCATGCATTATTACTGCAGGTATGGTGGTCTATGTAAACATGACTCCTCGTAAAAAAAGGTGTCAGTTTTGTTGCCAGATAAAAGGGTAAAAAAACAATTATCAGCCGCAGCCCGGCATCACCGAGCACAAAATCCGCCGCCATCAGGTGCCCCTTCACCATCTCCTTAAAGGTCACGTGGTCAGGAATGGACTTTGGGCCGCACACAATCGCGACCCCCGCCTGGTTGGCCTCACGGCGGCGAAAGAAGGTCCGGCCGCCCATGAGGTGTCGTCATCGAGCCTGCAGAGTGGCGTCGAGGTGCGTCTCTTGTAGGAGCGCCACTTCGACCTTTAGGCCATCAAGAAAATGACAGACGCGGCGCCACCTCTCGTCACTACGGGCGCTATTACAATTCAGCCACACGGACACGTGACGGCATGCCAATAGGTATCGGGCGTGGCCACCGGTGATCACTTAGGAAGGGGAGCGCACCCCTTCTTCAGTTTTTGCACCAACGCCTTCAGGCGATAGCATTCCTGGGGGGGTGAACGCAAACTTCCGTGGCTCACAGCAGATCTTTTGTGCAGCCTTCAGGAACCCCATCATGTCGGGGAAGGAGGCCTCGACGTTGACCCCCCGCATCCTGTAGGTGGCCTGGAGGAAGCGGAGGATCTCGTCGGGAGCATATTCCCTCTCCCCCTTGACTCCTGAGAAGCTCAGCTTGCTCAAGTTCCTGCTCCTGGGCCAGGCTCCGTCATGCATCCAGGAGGCTCCGGTGGAAGGCCGGCAGCCCCGCGTAGTCGACCCGGGCCAGATCCAGCAGAAACAGCTCTCTCCCGTAGCCCAGGCAGCCCCCGGCGGCCCTCAGCAGGGCGAGGGCAGGTGCCATCCAGGGCAGGGTCTCCTTTACGTACAGCAGTCGCTGCACGGTTTGCAGCCTGAAGGTCATAATCCTGGTGGAGACATCCACCAGGCCCTGGCCTCCACCGCCCGACATAGCGCAGATACATCATGCATGTCCATGACGACTACGCACAAGTCATCCACGTACGCCGACACCTTGACGACCGCCGCCTCGGGGCCCGGCACCCTGTACCCCGTCAGGGAGAGCTGGAGGCGGCGCACGAGGGGCTCGATAGACAGGGCGTAGAGGAGGCCCGAGAGCGGGGCCACCCGTGCCTGACTCCACTTTCCACGGGGAAGGGGGTGCCAAGCCGCTGGTTGATCTTCAGCAGGCTCGACACGCCCACGTACAGGAGCCGCACGTTGCGACCTGAATGCCGGCCTAAACCCGTACGAGGCGAGCAGTTCCTCCAGGAAGCGGTGACTGACCCGGTGGAAGGCCGTCTCCTGGTCAAGGAAGAGGAGGCCCAAGTCCGTGCCGTCCCTCCCCGCCAGGGAGATTACGTCCCTGACCGTGCTCACGTTGTCGTGTAAGCATCGGCCAGGGACGCAGTAGGTTTGTTTGGGTCGAACAAGCTGGCCCACCACCGACTTGAGGCGATTGGCCAGCACCTTCGCGAAAATTTTGTAGTCTGCACATAAGAGGGACACCGGCCGCCAGTTCTCGATGCGGCGCAGGTCTCCCTTCTTTGGCAGCAACGTGACAACGGCCCCCCGGCAGTTCTACGGGAGCACCCCCTTCTATTGGCTCTCCGCCAGGACCTCCAGCAGGTGCGGCGTGAGGTCGTCCCAGAAGGTCGCGTAGAATTCGTCCGGCAGGCCGTCGATCCCCGGGGCTTTGCTGGCCGCGAGCTCTCTCATGGCGGTGTGGAGCTCCTCCAGTGTGACGGGGCCCTCCAGGCGCTCGCTCTCGGAGTCCTCGAGAGCACGGCACGAATCCCCAGCCTGGAATAGGTTGGAGTAAAACTCCATCGCAAACCTGGCAATCTGGCCCCCCGCCGCAGCTGTCTCCCCCCTGGGGTCTGCAAACACGAAATTACGCCGTTGTTGTGGGATTTGTGTTGCAGCCGAAAGAAGAACTTAGATGGGGAGGCCATGTGCGTCAGGCGCTGCATTTGTCGTTGTACAAACAAGCCGTTCGCCTGACTGGTCCGTGATGGCCCTGAAGAGCCGCTGCTTCTCCAACAGCACTCTGCCCTTGTCGTCGCGTGCGTCCTGGGAAATAGATCCCAGCTCCGCCTCGAGGAGCAGTAGCTCGTCCTGTAGGCATCCAACCGCATCCTCCTTGGCAGAGGCATGCTGGCCCCGGAGTTGCAGGCAGAGAGCCCGTACCTGCGCCTTCACGTGGTGCTACCACCACCGCAAGACACAGTCAAAGCCGCCCCTGGCGGCCACCCAATGAGCCCAGCAGGCCCTAAAGGTCTCCTTGAAGGCTGCGTCCTCGAGCAGCCGAACGTCTAAGTGCTGCAGCGCCTCTCCCTGGGGACACGCAGCAGCACCGAGACCATGTGGTGGTCCAAGAACCCGGACGGTATGATCTTGCTTTCGACGAGCAGGTTGGCATTCGCGGCGTCGACGTACAGCCGATCCAGCCTAGCGAGGCCTATTCTTCCCCGAAAGTCGCAGCGACACCACGAGTACTGCCGCTGCATTGGTCGGTGCAGTCACCACGCATCCAGCAGCCTCAGCCTCCGCACCATGTCGGACAACGCCCGCGCCGATTCCAGGTGAGGCTCGGCGCCATTACGGTCGAGGGCTGGGTCGAGGGTGCAGTTGAAATCGCCCCCCACGACCGTCAGCACGTCGTCCATGTCGTCCGCCTCCAGGGCATCCCGCAGCGTGCCGGAGAAAAAGAGTCCCCTTTCACGACTCTTGCTCGGCGCATCCTGGTGCCATTGAAGGCAAAGTCTGCCGATATTAAATGTCCTCTCACGATCTCCCTGAAGGCATTCGGGGACAAAGTCTGGGCCGAACATGATCGCGATGCCTGCACGGTTCTCTTCGCCGTGGCTGAAAAATAGACCGGCCGCCCAGGAGGTGCTGTCGCTGGTCCTGCAGAGCGTTGTCGAGGTGTGTGTGTGTCTCCTGCAGGAAGGCCACGTCGATCTTTTGATCTTTCACAAAGCAGCACACGCGGTGCCATCTCCTGTCACTGCGCTGTTACAGTTCAGGGTGGCTATCCTGACTCCCGAAGCCATTGTGATGGGTGTGGGGAGTGACGGCACAAACGCACTACGGAGGGGAGGCGATCTCCCTCCCACCTTCTGCACCAGCGCCTTAAGCCGGTAGCCTTCCTGCGGGCTCAAGCCGTACTTCTGCGGCTCCCGATGGATCTTCTGTGCCGTCTTCAAGAAGCCCGGCACATCGGGGAAGCAGGCTTGGACGCAGACTCCACGCTTCCTGAAGGTGGATTGAAGAAAGCATAGGACGGTGTCGGGTGCGTATTCCCGCTCCCCCGCAACCCCCGAAAAACTCATGTCGCTGGCGCCGTCACCTCCTCCGTCGAACCGCACGGAGCCGGGGTCTCGCCAGGCTCGGGGTGGCCTCTGCGGCCTCCTCCTCGTCGCGCGACGAGGCGGGTAGAATGACACCCTCGGGCACCGTGGCTGCCACCTCCTCCATCGCGCCGCCTAGAGCCGGGGTCCCACCCGGCTCGGAGCGCCTCTAGTCCGCGGGATCCGCGGCCGTCGGCGCCGTCGGGCGATGGGGTGGGCGGGGTGGCCCCCTCGGGTGCCGTGGCGCCATCAGGCGCGGCGGTGGCCTGCGGCCCCCCCCTCCAGTCGTGCCGGTGCGGTTGAGGCCGGGTCCGATGGTTGTCCCCTGTCCTCGCGATCGGAGGGGGCGGCGCAGGAGAAAGTCAGCGCGGCAGCAACAAAAATAAAGCCAAAAAAATAAACCAACAACAGTAATAATAGTGCTACCACTTCAGGCTGGAAAACGGAGAGAAACGCGCAGGATGACGACGCATTTCTCCCCCGTTTACCTCTCTCTAGGCCAGGCTCAAGCTCTCAGCTGAGCCTAGGCCTCCGTCCGCGCACCTGTTAGAGCAAGAGCGACCAGCAGGTGTGGCCTCTCCCAACGGTGGCAGAGAGAGAGAGAGACTTTGACTTTTAAAACGGTTTTATTGCTGTGGCAGCAATTGTGCCGTAGCCACTTTTTGCATTCAAAGTTGTCCATGGCCGAAGACCATGATGCTCATTACAGCGGGTCAAACAGAATCCACCAAGGACACAAGGACACAAAACCTACAAGGAGTCATGGCACATGCGCCACTCACTCATGCGCGCGCATGCCACTCGCTCGCACGCGCCACGCCGCCACTCCCGCGCCGCGCCGTCGTGTGCGTCACACCACCCGGTGCTCTGCACCTCCGCGCGCGGGTCGCTCCTTCGGGCTGTCGGGCCGCCGCTCGTGCCGCGTCATTGGTCCGCCGCGCGTGCCGCGTCTCCAGGTGTGTCACACCGCCGCACGCGCACCCCGCCGCCGAACAACTGCACGGGCTACTCCGCCACGCGCGTGTAGTTCCCACCACGCGTCTGCCGTCCGCCTCGACCAAACCGTTCAGATCATAAGCTTCAGTATGCCGCTTTTGCTAGTGCAGAGGGCTCGCCCGGCCCCCCACTTGTCCTGGAACACGTTATACTCGCTCCCTACCTGGCCGTAGTATTCGTGTTCCAGTCGGAGCCTCGCTCCCAGCAGGCCTCTCATCATCGCCACCACCGAGCAGCCCTCGTCCGTGGTTGTGTTACTTTGTAACCTTTTTTTCCGCGTTTTGTAGATGGCCATTTTTGCCTGAGCGAGCACAAAATTCGCCAGGTTATGGCGCTTGTTCGCTCTATACGGCACTCCGCATATAAGGCTGCTTTTGAAGAAAGGCACTCCTAGCTTTCTAAAGATGGATCCCAGCATTTTCAATAGTGGCGTCAGTCTCTGGCATTCCATATAGATCTTCCCTTTCGCCGCAGAACACACACGAGTCGGACGCTCCCGGGGTGATTTTCTTGACCCACACCGCTGAGGGCAGTGCCCAGTGAGCCAGCCTCCATTGGAGGTCCCCGCTTCGTTTCGCCACGGGGGGTTTGTATAGTTCTTTCCACTGAGGAGAAGTGTCAATCAGTGGGGAGAAGGTGTCTCTCCATTTCGTGCTCGGTAGGTTTTCCAGAGCTCAGGGATGTAACATTTTTATGCAGCAGCCGTATAGTGCTGTTTTGGAGGCGCCTTTGAGAGTCACGTTTCCGCAGTCCACGAGTTTGAGCAGCATGCCTGCATCGCATCGCCCTGGGGGCTGGATGCAGGCAATGCATAGCTCTGGGAAGGCGGGGGGGGGATGGTTGGTTGGGCGGCGCCGGTGTCTTTGGGTGCGTGTAGTTGTAGTTGCAGGGTCCGTATTGCCGAGAGTGTTTCGCGTAGTATTTTCTCTCCGGCCAACATGGTGCGGAGGCCTGCGGTGCTGCTTATGTCGGCCGCGTTTTTCCACTTGTGGCCGTCATGGTTTTTCACCAGATCGCCTACCGTTCGTATCCCGGCTGTGGTGAATCGCAGAGCCATTGTTTTTTCCTCACTGATTCCCCTGAAAAGGTTGTTGAAAAACAGGGGCTCGGTCAGGAAGGTGTTAATGCTGCAGTACGGGCTCGCCCTGTCTCACTTAAGGCTTCGCCACGCCTCCGCTAGGCTCCGATAATATTGTGGTAACCCTCTGCAGTCGACTAGAGCTAGGTCCATAAGGAATAATTCTCTCCTGTATCCCAGGTGTCTGCCCGCGTGTCTTAGCAGGGCAAGGGCCAGCGACTTCCATGGTGCTTATTCTCGGTCGTATAGTAGGCTCTTCACGGCCTGGAGTCTGAAGCACATGACTCGGGCGGCGACATCTGTTAGACCTTGGCTGCCTTCATTCAGTGACAGGTGGAGAACTCCTGGTTTTAACCAATGTTTGCCAGCCCAAACAAAAAGGGTGAGCGACCTGTTTTCCTTTGACAGTAGCCATCCTGGAGGGTCGAGAGTTTTGGTCCTGTGCCAGAGGACAGAGGCAGCCAGGTTGTTTGCGATGAGTGTTCTTCCCCGGAATGACATGTGTGGGAGGAGTCGTGCCCACGCTTTCAGTTTTAGGATGCTGTGTATGTTGGTGTATAAGAGTTTTACGTGTGTTATGAAGGTTGGTCCAAATCCAAGAGAGAGTAATAGCTTTCCAAGGTATGCGTGGTTCACCCTGTCGAATGCTTTTTCTTGGTCCATGAATAGGAGGCCTGAGTTTGTTTTGCATGTCTGCCAAGGATATTACGCCCCTTACCGTGCTTATGTTGTTGTAGATGCAGCGGCCGGGGACGCAGTAGGTTTGTTCTTGTTGTACTATTTGACCTGCCACCATTTTCAGGCGGTTTGCTATTGCTTTGGCGATTATCTTGTAGTCAGTACATAGGAGGGACACGGGCCGCCAGTTTTCTATTTGCCGCAGGTCTCCCTTTTTGGGCAGCAGCGTTATCACTGCCCTCCTGCAGCTCAACGGGAGCTCTCCCTTTCGCAGGCTCTCTGCCAGCAGCTCCAGCAAACAGGGGCCGAGCTCGTTCCAAAAGGCTGCGTAGAATTCTACCGGTAGCCCATCAATTCTTGGGGATTTTCCCATGGGCAGCCCCTTCATCGCGACGTGTAGTTCCTCCAGGATGATGGGGGTCTCTAGTCCTTCTCTCTCTGCATTCCCCAGGGTGGGGGGCCCCCTTCTAACAGTTTTTCCACCGCTTCCTCCTGTGTGCTTTCTTCTTTGAGCAGTTTGGAGTAGAAATTTCTGGCGATCTTCATGATTTTCTCCTCGGCGGTTATTACTCCTTCTGGGGTCATCAGGCTCAAGATGTTATTGCCGCTGCTCGAGGGGTTGTTGTTGTTATTATTGTTGTTGAATCGAAAAAAATACTTGGAGGGTGAGTCCGCGTGTATGAGGTGCTGCATCCTTTTTCGTACAAAGGAAATGTGTGCTTGTTGATCTGTGATGGTTCTGAAAAGCTGCTGTTTCTCTAGTAGCAGCAGTGGCCCGCTTCCGTCGTCGCGTGTGTCTCGAGTTGAGCCCATCTCAGCCTCTAGCTGCAACAGCTCATTCGCCAGGCGCTGCACCGCATCACGCTTGACGGCGGCGCGCTGGCTCATGAGCTGTAGGCAAAGAGCTCTGACTTGCGCCTTTACGCTCTCCCACCATTGCAGGCTGGAGTCGTAGGTGCTTTCGGTTTTTTTCCAATGTGGCCAGCAGGTCTTAAAGGCCTCCCTGAAATTTTTCTCTTCTAGTTGTTGCACATCGAGCCTCCAGTAAGGGCAGCGACGTGGCTCTCTGGAAACTCGCAGCAGCGTCGAGATCAAGTGATGATCGGAGAAGCCGGACGGGTTTATTTTACTGTTGTTGTATATGTTGGGTTGTGAAAATTTGTTATGTTGTATGCGTGCGTGGGTGAAATTATTATGTTGTATATGTGGGTTATGAATATTCAGTGAAAATAATAATAATTAAATGAAATTTGGCCAAATGTGTAATTATCCGGAAATATGTTAATTTATGTAATTACGCACATTTTAATTATGCCAATTCGAGAGGTAATCGTATTAATTATGCGAGTGGGTGTAATTATGATAACGCAAGTCGTTATGATAACCAGACCCCGGTTCACCCCGTTATCGCTTTAACATTTACTGAGTATGTATTAGTGTGTTTATTAAGGTCACCAAGTTCAAATCTCAACGCAGAAGCAGATCTTATGCATAGATTTCAGGAAAGAATCACACAACCACTTCTGTATTGATCAATTTATTACTAATTCAACCTTAACTATGATATAGTATGCGAACTCTCAATCCCTGAACGTCAATACGGCATCAATACAGTATCATCAACGATTGTCTGATTTCACTTTGACAACGGCACATGGATCCCGCATAACGCGATGGTTGTTAGTGAGAGAGAGAGTCGTTAAAACATGCAAATACTATGCTAAGAAAACCTTAACGTTAATGAATGATTATACTCAATATTGTTCACGCAGTACCGCACTCCTTATTGATCATACGCAACCCTTATCACGTTGTTAGCACCTTGGGTCACGGAACAGTTGAATATTCTGTAGAGGATGCGAGTACGTGCGGCGATTATGACTGAAAGATACTTGAAAGATTATACGGCGATAAAAAAAAACACAATCAAAAACAGTTATTATTCTTAAAGGCACCAATCTCAACAGATACATCGGCAGGTTATCTGACAACAGAACGGCTCGGAGTAAGGGCCTGCGACGGTGCTCCTTTTCCGAAGCTCGTTATCTTATACCAAGTTTACTAATTGGGGACCAGATCACCTGATAAGGGTCCGGTGGGCCACCACTCCCCACGTGAGCGTGGCTCGGCGGAAGGAGGTGCCAAGAATCAGTTCGTATTGATGGATCTGTTGGGAATTTATGCGATTAAGAGTACAGCCCACTAAATATTAAAGATAAAAATTAAGAATACTCTTATAAACGACGGAGGGCCATCACTCGGTCTCGTTGTGATGCTTTCCAGCCACGGATGGCTTATGGGTTCGAGTGTTTTTGAGTGGTAAGAGTTGTCTTGAATAGTCAGTGTTCGGAGTCGATTCTTTAGGTCAAACAGACGCCTGGTGGTCGTGTGGTGAGGGGGCGGTGCGCGTCATACTTATCAGGCGCTCCCCTGTCACCGTGGTGAATTGGCTCGGATGGCTGTTGATACGCTGTCGCAGTTCGGAACCCGGTCGGTAGGTGGCGCCCACAACTCGCTCGTAGCGTGCAGCGCTGGATCGTCGCCAAGTCGCGACGCTCACCACCGGCGGCAGCGGAGATCTCCGGCGGCAGCAGAGATTGACGAGCTGAAGATGAGTCGAGCCGACCCGCTGGTCGCAGCTCGCTCCTGAGTCGACCCTCCCGGTCGAGCTCGCTCCTGGGTCGACCCGCTGGTCGCCCTCGCTCCTGAGTCGACTCTCTGGTCGCACTCCTGAGTGGACCCACTGGTCGCACTCCTCCTGAGCCGACTCCCCCGGTCGAGCTTCTGAGTGGACCCTCCCGTCGCACTGGTTTCCAATGCTCAGGATCCTTTACTTTATGCCGAAAATTCCCCCTGGATCCCGCCCACAAGGCGGGGCTTCTTCCGATTTTTGCTGTGTCAGGATCTGTCCGTAGGCAGGTGTGTCCATGTGTCTGTCCGTATGTCCGTGTGTCCTTGTGTGCATCACTGACGGTATATTCGTTGTCACACCCCCTCCATAAAACCCACGAGCAAACAATCAGATGTTACAAATTGCCTCGAAGTCGTCTCTCTGTCTGGGTGCAATATTATCTCTTGTCTGGCCTTCTTCATGACCCAAAACACAGACGTTACAAATCGTCTCATAGGCATCTTTGTTCGTGTTGCACAACCTGGAGGGAGGGGCAACACTCTCTCCGACCCGGCGCACAAAGAAATGGTTAAAAAGTTTTAAGTTAACATTTGTCCCTTACTATTTCACAGTTATGATTCTGTATGTAACCTAAGGTCTGTCGTTTCCCATCGTGGTGCCCGACCCAAGTGTAGGTGTTTCCCCGAGCGTACACACACTCCTATCCCGCGCTGCGGGGATACAAAGACGGCCGGGATCTCCCTTTCTCTCCGACCCTGGGTTTAACATCGTTTTTTTTATTATGTATTATATTCGACCTGGTTGTGATTCATCCCGTTATCCTGGCTTTTCCATAAGTTTTACTTTGTCTTTTCATGCATATACTTATTACTATTAATTTATTTCCGATATCTTAGGTTAAGGGGTAAGTTTCTTGATCCTAGGAATTCGTATTCCTTGGTGCCTGGATGGTTATATAAGCGGAATATAGTTTATGGTGAATAGCGTTAACATTGATGTTATGTGCGATATTATGTATTGTGATGTCTTTAACTTAACTTGTTTGTCAGGGCTTTACTGACACGAAGTTGCATTCATAGCCCGCAGTCTTTGCCCCACCCTATCTCTGCTCGCCGTTGTTGTTGCCTGCCGTTAATTCAAGGCCTCATTAATTTCCGTCACTCCTGAGTAGGTGAGGGCGGTTGAACCTTGGAGTCAGTTCTGGTTTTTGTCTGCCTGCTTCTTCTTGTGTCCCCTGACCCCGGGAGTTATTATTCTACTTTATGGCCTGTCGAAGCCCCACTCGCTGTTGCTGGGCTGGTGTTGTTCCCGGCTTTTTGCTTACGTTTGCAGTTCGCCGTGCTCTTGATTTCCTTCCCTCTTCAACCTTATATTGACTATTCGCTCCTGTCTGGGTGCGATTCAATTTTGACTTAGGAAGGTTCTGATTGTCATATGCTTCGGGTCGAATTGTATAGAAAGTATTGAAGTATGGAAATAACATTTCATATTGACTTAATAATGGTGATGGTTCAGTAGGCGTAACTTGTGGCCTGGTTTAATTGGAGTGGGTGTGAATATCGATAACTTTAGCCTACCCTGTTGTTAAATTCCGACTTTAACGTTACTTTAATAGCAATACAGAATAATTGAGCTTTTTGTCTTAACTAGGCGAATGCGAACTTCTGGTGACCCCGCAGCCTTGTTGTTCAGCTGGGTCTGCCTCCTTGAGAGATATACACCACTCTTATTCTCGTCTCACTGTGGTCATCCAACCTTCTGCTCTGGGAGTGTTATTCTTACTTTCAGGTCAAAGGCCCCCTCACGTTCAGACGTGCAGGGTTGTTTACATCAGCTCCCCCCCTGTGCACGTGTTCTAACTAGCTCGGAATCCCTGAACACACAATCAGTGATGATTCCTGGCTTTCTGTGGTTGTGATTTAGACAAAGGCGCCTCTGTTTCTTCCATTGCCTTTGAGTCGACACTGCCCTATTATTTGCCCATGTGCTGAGGTCATAGAATTCGTTTTGACTTCAGTAATATTAACATTCAGTATTGGATTAGCAAATGGGCAATGGTTCATTTATGTAGCTCGCAGCCTGGTCTCCAATTTGAGCGAGCACGAGGATCGATAATTTAGCCTACTCTGTTGTTGAATTTCGAATTTTGACGTTACTTTAAAACCATGCAGGATGGTTGGGCTTTTTGCCTTAACGATGTCTGGCTGACACTCCCACTGTCTCTGCCGCCTGCACGGGTGACATGTGCCCGTTCATCAGGCCTTATCTTTCCTTGAAGCAAGGTTGCAAATTCTGCCATCCTAGCCCTCCTCCAGTTCATTACTTAACAACACCTGGTGTTTTGCAGTTTGCTGCGCTTGGTGTGTTTCACTCATTAAAAAACAAGTAAAAAGATAATATATATAAAAATCATCAAATATTATTAATCTCAATTATGGAAGAAGGGTTAGGATACAACATACCGCCCTTTTAAAAATGACCAGTGGTCAAATGGCCACGGGTTATTTTTAAAAAAAATGTATACCCTTCTTCCATCATGAACCATCGATTGTCCTCAAGTTTTGCTGCTATTCCTTACAACGCGCGCGTACGTGTCACAACTTAACATGGTTATTTGAATTGAGCAAAGAAAATTAAACAAGCGTTAAACATCGATATTGCGTTACATCGGTTCTGATACATCATGACTCCGACGAATATTCATTTTTGTTTTTGTTAAATCCTGGGAAACGCTAGGTAGCGGTTTCGAACGCATTTATGCGTTACCTTCCTCATGTTGCCTCGTTCACCACTTATCACTTCGATAATTCGATCACGGTTTTCGGGTTCGTTTTTGTAGTTTCCTCTCTGACTCTCTGTGTCGTGGGAGTGTGTGGTGAAAAATTGTGCTGCACATAACCAGAATTCGCGCACACGACCCACTTTGACACTTGGTTCGAGGCATTCGCTCTCTCTGCGATTACATGCACATTTGCCGAGTCAGTGTGTCGATTTAATTCTGTCCCTCGTAATGTTGCCCTCTTTGTTTTTACTAGTGTGTTGGATTTCAACACCATTCCCGATACGTCATGGACATTCGTCTCCATTTTAGCACTCCGATCCACATAATTTTTGGTTTCCCTTGGATATTTCCCATTCAAAGGCTCATGCCTGCGCTCCTCAGGGCGTGTCCCTGCTGTCTGTTTTTGTACTGTCCGATCACGCTTCAATTCAACCCTGTCCTTGTATTCGATCCGCGCGTCATTTACGGGAGCACTGTCCACGTTTTTGCCCGCCCTGTCACTTGCAGCCTGCCTGTATTTCACATTGAGCGCCGGGTTTAACACCTCGGCGGGTGTGGCGCGTATGGGCTGCCCGCTCTCAATCACTGTGGATGGTTCATCACGTATTTGGACCGTATTCTGTGTTATTCCTCTATTCCCTCCTGGTATAGCCGGTGGAGGAATTGGTCGGAATTGGATCGATTGTGTTTGACCTCCCATCCTGCGATTCTCGTGAATGTTCGCATCCATACCTCCGCGGTATGTGTAACACCTTCCCGCTAGGTGGTTATCTTCCCATCTCTGTGCGTAATTTGAACCTTGCGTGTGTCGTGGGATGGGGTGTTGATATGGTTCTGCTCTGAACCTCTCCCTCCTACGATTCTCCTGCACCCTTGGCCCAGTGTTTTTCCCATTTGGGTGCCAAATTTTTCCTGGATTGTTACTTCGCCATCCCTGTGGGTAATCTTGACCTTGCGCATGTCGGGGCATGGGGTGTTGGTATGGTTCTATTCTGAACCTCCCCCTCCTGCGATTCTCCTGAAGGTTCGGCTTTGTGCCGCTCTCATTCTCGTGCCAACCTCTCTCTGGGTTATTTTGCCATGTGTGCGTGCGTTTCTGCTGCTCTCTGCATGGTGGGACTGCTCGGTGATTTTTATTCCTCTCTGAGAGGCTGGGTTCCTCATCCCTCTCCCTGTGTTCTGGATCCGAATTATGATTCTTAGCTCTGTATAACCATGCCATGTACGCCTTGCTCTCTATGCGGCGTAAGGATGCGGTTTCTGGATTCAAAACCATTCTCACCCTTTCTGTAATCTCTGGGCTTAAGGATTCAAAAAACATAATTTTGAACATTTTATCCCCTTCGTGGTATTGATTCACATCGCCTGCGTAATACGCTCTTTTAAATTGGACGAGGTAGTCACGTGGATCTTGGTCCATGCCCTGGGTCATCGATTTTACAGCATAAAACCCCTCAGTGAGTGTCGAATATTCTCCAAACTTCCGAATCACTGCCAGGCTCAATTGTTTAAAATCATTTCTAACCTTGTGTGGTAGTGACTTTACCCATGGAATAGATTCTTTATGTAAGGTCCGTTTCAACAAACTCGCTTTTTCATCCCGTCTCCTCAGCCCTCTAATCATTGCCTCCTCTTCCACTGTCGCGATATGTGTGTGGATATCCATAGTCTTATTGTGGGGGTCAAAATCGGGAATTCTGACTAGAGCCTTGTCCATCAACTTAAGGGTTTTACTGGTGAACAGGTATTCCGAAAGTTGATTGCTGACAGCGTCATCATCAAACAAGTTATCATCAGGCAATCTGTCACTTTGGTCTGTGCTGTGTCTCTTGTGTTTAAGTGGTGTGCATTTTCTGTGTGCGCGCCCAGGGCCGTGTCGCTCGTGTTGCCATTTCCCTTCAGTTTTTGCCTCTGCCCTTAGTGTACCATGTCCTGGCGATTTTACTTTAACTTTTGTGCGATCAATCCCTGGACTCTGTCCACGTACCCAAGAGAGTGATTTGATGTTACTTCCATATTTATTCTGTGGCTCAACGTCTGTGAGTTTCGCTGGTGTCGCGAGCTTTGATTTCTCCTCCCTCTCGAGGGTGTGAGGACATTTCTCGTCGTTTATTAGAGACGATTTCTCTCCCGTTTCCTTTCCAAAATTTCCTTCATTCCACAATCCCTGTCTGTATGCCTGTGTGAGAAGGTATGAGTCCTGTCCTGCCTTCTCTGCAGTTTTTGCATCGTGTTTGCCTTCGTTACTTTTTATCCAGTCAATTAGTTTCCCCCAAGGTGTGTTCGTGTTATCGATACAGCTCCCTTCCCATATGTCTCTCTGACTGTACTGCTTTGTAACAGATTGGTCGGTACGTTTAAATACGAGCTCCCCGTATCCCATAACCCATTCAAATATTATTCTTAATCCTAGCATCTTAAGTATGGCAAGAGTTACCTTAATATTTCTTTTCAGAGTGCATATAAACAATTGTATCACAGGATGCGTCAGTTCAACTCGAGCAAATAATCTCAGCCCAGCTGTCTTTGTTATACTCTGCTACTCTGGTATTTCCCTTCAGAGCGCGTTTTGTTTGTATACCCCCGTTTACAATCACAAGGCAACGTTAGTTCACAACACTTTGATTAACACATCAGTGATTCGTTCCTGAATTCATGCACAAACTGTCTGCGAGAGATCCCGGACGAGCCCCCATTATGTTGTATATGTTGGGTTGTGAAAATTTGTTATGTTGTATGCGTGCGTGGGTGAAATTATTATGTTGTATATGTGGGTTATGAATATTCAGTGAAAATAATAATAATTAAATGAAATTTGGCCAAATGTGTAATTATCCGGAAATATGTTAATTTATGTAATTACGCACATTTTAATTATGCCAATTCGAGAGGTAATCGTATTAATTATGCGAGTGGGTGTAATTATGATAACGCAAGTCGTTATGATAACCAGACCCCGGTTCACCCCGTTATCGCTTTAACATTTACTGAGTATGTATTAGTGTGTTTATTAAGGTCACCAAGTTCAAATCTCAACGCAGAAGCAGATCTTATGCATAGATTTCAGGAAAGAATCACACAACCACTTCTGTATTGATCAATTTATTACTAATTCAACCTTAACTATGATATAGTATGCGAACGCTCAATCCCTGAACGTCAATACGGCATCAATACAGTATCATCAACGATTGTCTGATTTCACTTTGACAACGGCACATGGATCCCGCATAACGCGATGGTTGTTAGTGAGAGAGAGAGTCGTTAAAACATGCAAATACTATGCTAAGAAAAACTTAACGTTAATGAATGATTATACTCAATATTGTTCACGCAGTACCGCACTCCTTATTGATCATACGCAACCCTTATCACGTTGTTAGCACCTTGGGTCACGGAACAGTTGAATATTCTGTAGAGGATGCGAGTACGTGCGGCGATTATGACTGAAAGATACTTGAAAGATTATACGGCGATAAAAAAAAACACAATCAAAAACAGTTATTATTCTTAAAGGCACCAATCTCAACAGATACATCGGCAGGTTATCTGACACAGAACGGCTCGGAGTAAGGGCCTGCGACGGTGCTCCTTTTCCGAAGCTCGTTATCTTATACCAAGTTTACTAATTGGGGACCAGATCACCTGATAAGGATCCGGTGGGCCACCACTCCCCACGTGAGCGTGGCTCGGCGGAAGGAGGTGCCAAGAATCAGTTCGTATTGATGGATCTGTTGGGAATTTATGCGATTAAGAGTACAGCCCACTAAATATTAAAGATAAAAATTAAGAATACTCTTATAAACGACGGAGGGCCATCACTCGGTCTCGTTGTGATGCTTTCCAGCCACGGATGGCTTATGGGTTCGAGTGTTTTGAGTGGTAAGAGTTGTCTTGAATAGTCAGTGTTCGGAGTCGATTCTTTAGGTCAAACAGACGCCTGGTGGTCGTGTGGTGAGGGGGCGGTGCGCGTCATACGTATCAGGCGCTCCCCTGTCACCGTGGTGAATTGGCTCGGATGGCTGTTGATACGCTGTCGCAGTTCGGAACCCGGTCGGTAGGTGGCGCCCACAACTCGCTCGTAGCGTGCAGCGCTGGATCGTCGCCAAGTCGCGACGCTCACCACCGGCGGCAGCGGAGATCTCCGGCGGCAGCAGAGATTGACGAGCTGAAGATGAGTCGAGCCGACCCGCTGGTCGCAGCTCGCTCCTGAGTCGACCCTCCCGGTCGAGCTCGCTCCTGGGTCGACCCGCTGGTCGCCCTCGCTCCTGAGTCGACTCTCTGGTCGCACTCCTGAGTGGACCCACTGGTCGCACTCCTCCTGAGCCGACCTCCCCGGTCGAGCTTCTGAGTGGACCCTCCCGTCGCACTGGTTTCCAATGCTCAGGATCCTTTACTTTATGCCGAAAATTCCCCCTGGATCCCGCCCACAAGGCGGGGCTTCTTCCGATTTTTGCTGTGTCAGGATCTGTCCGTAGGCAGGTGTGTCCATGTGTCTGTCCGTATGTCCGTGTGTCCTTGTGTGCATCACTGACGGTATATTCGTTGTCACACCCCCTCCATAAAACCCACGAGCAAACAATCAGATGTTACAAATTGCCTCGAAGTCGTCTCTCTGTCTGGGTGCAATATTATCTCTTGTCTGGCCTTCTTCATGACCCAAAACACAGACGTTACAAATCGTCTCATAGGCGTCTTTGTTCGTGTTGCACAACCTGGAGGGAGGGGCAACACTCTCTCCGACCCGGCGCACAAAGAAATGGTTAAAAAGTTTTAAGTTAACATTTGTCCCTTACTATTTCACAGTTATGATTCTGTATGTAACCTAAGGTCTGTCGTTTCCCATCGTGGTGCCCGACCCAAGTGTAGGTGTTTCCCCGAGCGTACACACACTCCTATCCCGCGCTGCGGGGATACAAAGACGGCCGGGATCTCCCTTTCTCTCCGACCCTGGGTTTAACATCGTTTTTTTTATTATGTATTATATTCGACCTGGTTGTGATTCATCCCGTTATCCTGGCTTTTCCATAAGTTTTACTTTGTCTTTTCATGCATATACTTATTACTATTAATTTATTTCCGATATCTTAGGTTAAGGGGTAAGTTTCTTGATCCTAGGAATTCGTATTCCTTGGTGCCTGGATGGTTATATAAGCGGAATATAGTTTATGGTGAATAGCGTTAACATTGATGTTATGTGCGATATTATGTATTGTGATGTCTTTAACTTAACTTGTTTGTCAGGGCTTTACTGACACGAAGTTGCATTCATAGCCCGCAGTCTTTGCCCCACCCTATCTCTGCTCGCCGTTGTTGTTGCCTGCCGTTAATTCAAGGCCTCATTAATTTCCGTCACTCCTGAGTAGGTGAGGGCGGTTGAACCTTGGAGTCAGTTCTGGTTTTTGTCTGCCTGCTTCTTCTTGTGTCCCCTGACCCCGGGAGTTATTATTCTACTTTATGGCCTGTCGAAGCCCCACTCGCTGTTGCTGGGCTGGTGTTGTTCCCGGCTTTTTGCTTACGTTTGCAGTTCGCCGTGCTCTTGATTTCCTTCCCTCTTCAACCTTATATTGACTATTCGCTCCTGTCTGGGTGCGATTCAATTTTGACTTAGGAAGGTTCTGATTGTCATATGCTTCGGGTCGAATTGTATAGAAAGTATTGAAGTATGGAAATAACATTTCATATTGACTTAATAATGGTGATGGTTCAGTAGGCGTAACTTGTGGCCTGGTTTAATTGGAGTGGGTGTGAATATCGATAACTTTAGCCTACCCTGTTGTTAAATTCCGACTTTAACGTTACTTTAATAGCAATACAGAATAATTGAGCTTTTTGTCTTAACTAGGCGAATGCGAACTTCTGGTGACCCCGCAGCCTTGTTGTTCAGCTGGGTCTGCCTCCTTGAGAGATATACACCACTCTTATTCTCGTCTCACTGTGGTCATCCAACCTTCTGCTCTGGGAGTGTTATTCTTACTTTCAGGTCAAAGGCCCCCTCACGTTCAGACGTGCAGGGTTGTTTACATCAGCTCCCCCCCTGTGCACGTGTTCTAACTAGCTCGGAATCCCTGAACACACAATCAGTGATGATTCCTGGCTTTCTGTGGTTGTGATTTAGACAAAGGCGCCTCTGTTTCTTCCATTGCCTTTGAGTCGACACTGCCCTATTATTTGCCCATGTGCTGAGGTCATAGAATTCGTTTTGACTTCAGTAATATTAACATTCAGTATTGGATTAGCAAATGGGCAATGGTTCATTTATGTAGCTCGCAGCCTGGTCTCCAATTTGAGCGAGCACGAGGATCGATAATTTAGCCTACTCTGTTGTTGAATTTCGAATTTTGACGTTACTTTAAAACCATGCAGGATGGTTGGGCTTTTTGCCTTAACGATGTCTGGCTGACACTCCCACTGTCTCTGCCGCCTGCACGGGTGACATGTGCCCGTTCATCAGGCCTTATCTTTCCTTGAAGCAAGGTTGCAAATTCTGCCATCCTAGCCCTCCTCCAGTTCATTACTTAACAACACCTGGTGTTTTGCAGTTTGCTGCGCTTGGTGTGTTTCACTCATTAAAAAACAAGTAAAAAGATAATATATATAAAAATCATCAAATATTATTAATCTCAATTATGGAAGAAGGGTTAGGATACAACACTGTCCTCGAGCAGATTTGCGCCCTCATTGTTAACATACATTCGATCTAGTCTGGCGAGGCTTACCCTACCTTGGGGGGCCGCACGGCACCACGTATATTGGCGCTGGGCTGGGTGTTGTAGCCGCCACGTGTCTATGAACCCAAATTGTTGTATCATGTTTGCTAGCGGCCGTGCAGACTCTGGGTGCGGTTCGGGGCCATTGCGGTCGAGTGTTGGGTCGAGGGTACAGTTCCAGTCCCCGCCTACGACCATAATCACCTCATCCGCTTTACCTGCTTCTAGGGTGTTTCGCAGTGTGCTGGTGAAGAACTGCCCTCTCTCTCGGCTTTTGCTTGGCGCGTATACGTTCAGACACCTGAACCTCGTGTTGTTGTACACAAAATCCACTGAGATCAGGTGTGCCCTTTTGATTTCTTTAAAGACTACTTCCTCCGGGATACATTTTGGGCCGAATAGAATTGCGACACCTGCACGGTTTTCCTCTCCATGACTGAAAAAAGCTTGGCTGCTTATGAGATGTTGACGTTGGTTGTGGAGAGTGGCGTCGAGGTGGGTCTCCTGTAGGATTATTACATCTGCTTTGTGCTCGTCCAGAAAGTTGCAGATGCGGTGCCACCTTTCGTCACCTCGGGCTCCGTTGCAATTGAGGCTCGAGATCTTGACACCGGAGGTCGCCGTGGCTTTAGGTTTCAGTTGTGACATCGACATTTTTGGGGGGGGGGGCACTCTAGAAGGGAGAGGCAGCTTCTTTTTAAATTTTTGCATTAGCGCCTTTAGCCGGTGGTTTTCCTGCGGGGTAAAGTCGTAGGAGTTCGGCGTGCTCTGTATTTTCTTGGCTATCTTTAAGAAGCCTTGTAGGTCGGGGAAGGATTTTTCGGGTTTGGTCCCTCGCTTTTTATAGTTTTCCCTGAGGAATTTGAGGATTTTGCTGGGCGCGTACTCCTGTTCCTTTATTACGTTTGAGTAGCTCTTCTCACTTATTGTGTCATCAGCGTCGGATTCTGACTCCTCGTCATCCGAATCCTCCCCTGCGACCGCGTGAGCCTCGGTTGGGTTGAGTCGTTCCGAAGCCCCCACCAGCTCGAACTGGCTCCCCTTCGTGGCCTCCTCTACCAGCACCTCGTTGGGTGAGGGGGGGGGGTGGTCGACGTCCTTGGGCGCCGTGTCCCCGGCGAGTGTAGCGGTGGTCTCCGGCCTCCCTCTCTCTCTGTCCGGGGCTGCTAAATCTGAGTTCGGGTCTGGTGGCCGCTCGCCACCTCTGCTGTTATCAGGCAGGTCGGCTTTGTTGTTGTTTTCCTTTGCCGCTTCCTGCGGCTCGGGCTCGTCGCCACGTTCTGTCGTTGTGTTGTGGCGGTCGTTCTGCTCGTCGCTGCCGCTGTTGCTGCTGTTTTTATTTTCGGTTGTTGCTGTTGCTGCTGCTGCCGTACGTTTTGGGCGGGTGCCACCGCCTCCTCCTACTGCGGTGCCTCCTCTGGCTTTCCGTTTTCGCGACTCAACGACGGTGAAGTCCCCCTCCCCGTCGTCATCCATCGGTTGAGCGCAGTTCACAGCAGCGTCGGTGGGGGGATGTTGCTGCTGTTGTTGTTGCTGCTGCTGCTGCGAGGTTTGCTGCTGCTGCTGCGGCGTTTGCTGCTGCTGCTGCGGCGTTTGCTGCTGCTGCTACTGTTGCAGTTCACGCGGTTTCCGTTGTTTGCGATGGTGTTTTTTCGGGTGGCGCTGTTTTTCCCTTTTTGTCCTTCGGGCAGCTTCTGCGGGTGTGCCCAACGCCACCACACCCGTAGCACCGTGGCATTGCCGACGAGGCGTATACTGTATAGGTGTAACCTTCGATGGTGTATTTGAAGTTTACATCCAGGTCGGTTTTGCCATCTTTCAGTATCATATCTGTTTGACGTTGTAGAGACAGTACATGCGCCAGTTTCGGATCTTTCGTTTTTAACGGTAGCATTGTAATGCTGTAGATCCTGTTTTAGTGTTGTACCGTTGAGGAAGGGGGGTGCACCGGAGAGGAGCACCCTGATGGCGGGCGTTGAGAGCGGGGTGCACTGGACGAACAGGTCTCCGATGTTGAGCCCTGTCTCCACCAGGCTCACCACCATGCCTTCCTCCGCCACGTACACGACCACGCCGCGGTCCTGTCTCCGTGCGGCCAGGACGCCGGCATGGCCGACGCACACGGCCACCGCAGCTGCAACGGTCTCGGCGACGGTCTCGGGCGGTGGGAAGCAGATGATGCCGTTTTTCCTTGCGAGACACTCCAGCCTGGGGTACTGCGCCATGGTGAAGCGGCGGCAGTGAACCCAGGCTGTGATGGGAAAATAAAAAAACAAAAGAGACAAACACTAAAGAGAGAGGATAAGGAATGAGGGTTTAAAGAAAAAAAAGAAAAATTCGAGAAATTCCCTCTCTAGGTCGGGCTCAGGCTTCACCTGAGCCCAGGCCTCCGTTCGTACACCTGGAAAGGCAGGAGCTGCCGCTAGGTGCGACCACCCTCCACGAGGCGCGAGAGAGAGAGATAGAGAAAGTGATAGAGAGAGAGAGAGTTACAGAGAGAGACAGAGAGAGACAGACTTTTGACTTTTCAGACTTTATTTCTCCAGCCGCAATTGTGCTAGAGTCATTTGTCCTGTACGGTTCCTGGTAACAGGAAGAAAAACCACGGCACACTCGCCACATTCTGACACGCAGCACCGGTACCGCGTCGCTACATACGCCGCCCACCGTGGCCACCCCGTTAAAGGGTGAACGTCAACGTTCCGTCTGCCACAGTGCAGAGGGCCTGACCGGCCCCCCACCTTTCATAGAATTCTGCGTGCGTGTCGCCGGCGTACGTACAGTACGCGTGCTCCAGTTGGAGCCGCGCCTTGATGAGTCTTCGTAGTGTCGCCACCGCTGAGCAGCCGGCGTCCGACGCACCATCAAGTTTCTTTTTCCTCGTCTTGTAGATTGCCATTTTGGCCTGGGCGCAGACGAAGTTGACCAGGTTGTGATGTTTGCTCGTTGGGTAAGGCACCCCGTACGCAAGCCAGCTTCTTCTGTGGAAGGCCATCCCCAGTTTCCGGGAGACGGCTTCCAGGAGCTGGAAAAGCGGGGACCGCCGTGAGCACCCCAGGTATTGGTGGGCCAGGTCCTCCCTCGCACCGCAGAAGGCGCATCGGTCAGACGACCCCGGGGCGATTTTGTTTTGCCACGCGGCCGAGGGCAGCGTCCAGTGGAGCAGCCTCCACTGTAGGTCCCCACAGCGCTTGGTGATGGGGGGCCTATACAGGCGGCTCCACTGGGGGGTGGCTGTGCCCGATGGTGCCGAGGCGCTCCTCCACTTGGTGTCTGGGAGTTCTGCCAGCTCGCGGCAGCGCAGCGCCTTTACGCTGCACGTGTACAGCGCTCCCTTGAGCGCGCCCCGAAAGGTCACGCTCTGGCAGCTCTCGAGTTTTAACAGTTTGCCAGAGTCATCTCGCCCGGTTGGCTGGGCGCAGGTGAACCGCAATTCTGGGAGGGGGGGGGCGCTGAGAGAACAAGAGAGAGACAGAGAGAGTGAGAGAGTGAGAGAGACAGAGAGAGACAGAGAGAGTGAGAGATAGTCAGAGACAGAGAGTGAGAGAGACAGAGAGAGTGACAGAGAGAGAGACAGTGAGAGAAAGTGATAGAGAGAGTGATAGAGAGAGATAGAGTCTTCGGCTGCTGCAATCAATGCCCACTTGATGATGATATCAGCTGCTACTACTCGTTGGGCTGTTCGTGACAATCAGGTCCGTTATACTCTAGTTTAATAGACGTTGAGAAGCGTTAAGAGCTGGTTGTTGAGCGGGTGTGCGTGAGTGATCCGTCTCACTCAGGGATATACACACACAGACACCGGGTGTCTTGTCTGGTGGTAGCGTGAACCACCTCGGAGACTCCTCTACTTTCGAACTTTCAAACGAGACACGAACAAAAGCCGCCTGTTTTGTTGTCCAAAACCGAGAGTCGCGAGTTCAACCGTCGCGCAACAGGCGGCGGGGGTGGCATCTGCATAACGCGAAGAACCAGCGGCGTCTACGGAACGTGAAGAACCAGCAGCATCTACGGAACATGAAGAGCCAGCGGCGTCTACATCCGCAGGAGATTGTACAACTTTTAAAAGCCCCCCCCCCCCGCGTTTGGTGTACACGCCGCGCAACGCGGTTTTGGAATCGACGGGAGTTAAAGTTGGGCTTGCGAACAAATCGACTTACGAACACATACCTCTGGAACCTAACTCGTTCGTAAGTAGATGAGTCCCCCACTCCCCCTATACAGGTTTCAATCTCTCAGGACATTCGGCCGTGGAATGTGCTTCTTGTATTTCTCGTGAAAGATTTTCACTCGTGGGTGTCTGGCTAGGGCCAAGACTCAACTTTGTCGGGGTGTACGCTAGGAGATGTTAACTACCTCGCCTGGTGTGCAGGAGATCGTGGGTTCGATCTCTGACCCTGATGTTACACGGTGGTAAGGAGATGTTAACTACCTCGCTGCAAAAAGAGCAACGTAGCTTAGTGGAGCCTTATCTGGTCAAAGTAATAATTTGTACATTAAATCTTGACTTGATGCTTTCGTGACTGCAGCAATTAATATTATCTGGGTCTTTTGGTAAAGTCCAGGGCTCCTGAAGTTGGGCGTACTACTACAAGTACAGACAGTCGTTAATTTCCCACATAAAGATAACCATCTCCACTTGTGCTGGCCCCAGAGCAGATGTACCCCGCTCACCTTGTTCTGACACTTGGGCTACTGCCCATCTTAAACCTTTAAAATCAGCTTGCTTTTGGGAGGGTTACCCCCTTTTTTTCATTCAACGGTTTTGCTTAACTCGATTCCTGTGTCGTGGTCAAATTTTGTAATCAAACGTTAGTCTAATTCCTGTTGTCCAAACAATTCCAAATTTTGCACACATACTCAGATCCCGTGACAATGCATGCCTGTATCAAAATCGGCATCAATTAATTAGCAATTTTAAAGCCATTTTATATTGACGGCTTATTCATTAAATACTTATTTGTGTCGGTGAAAAACGCCGCGGTCCCTAAACTCTGGAATCACCTCGCCCAAGAAGCAGGCACCACGTGCATCAGGCGCCATCGACGTACCTCTCGACCGCCAGTTAAACGAAGTTGTTAATAATAAAACGGTTTAAACAATTTTTTAAAGGAGTTTATCCCACCTGAAGAAGATCGCTTGTGTTGTGATCGAAACGTCGTGGTTTATTTATTTTAAATTATCCTTTGAACCTAGCTACTTGACTTTACCGAAAGAACCAAATAATTTGTCACGTCAAAGTTAAGTCATTGCCTTGTAATGTGAAACAAATGAACTCTCTCAGGACCTTAACGGTGTCAATCTGTGCCTCCTAATTCCTGTTAAATATTTTCACTCTGGGTTATCTGGTTAAGGCCAAGACTCAACAGTGCGACGCTGGCTAAAGGGGATGTTAACTACCTCGCCTGGTATACAGGAGGTCGTGGGTTCGATGCTGAGATGTTGACTACCTCGCCTGGTATACAGGAGGTCGTGGTTTTCATAACGACCTTGACGATGCCTGCTACTGCTGCTGTATATTTGGGGTCTGCGCCTCTCTCCCCGTGGTGGTCTCTACGTGGATTTTTTCTCGGAGTCCTCCGGTTTTTCCCCCCTCCACATTTTAGAATCAATGTCACCGCACGTTTATTGACTATTTGACTGCTGCTATAAACTCCCACGTGATGATGATATAATTAATTCATCTGTGACAGCTACATAACTGAGTGGGCTTCATCAGGTAAAATAAAAACATGTATATAGTTTTAGTATGGGTCTCTGTGGGTCTCTGTGGATCTCTGTGGGTCTATATGGATCTCTGTGGGTCTGTATGGATCTCTGTGGGTCTGTATGGTTCTCTGTGGGTCTGTATGGGTCTCTGTGGGTCTGTATGGGTCTCTGTGGGTCTGTATGGGTCTCTGTGGGTCTGTATGGGTCTCTGTGGGTCTGTATGGGTCTCTGTGGGTCTGTATGGGTCTCTCTGGGTCTGTATGGGTCTCTGTGGGTCTGTATGGGTGTCTATGGGTCTATGTAAGTCTATATGGATCTCTGTGGGTCTCTGGATATCTATGGGTCTCTGTGGGTCTGTATGGGTGTCTGGGTCTGTATGGGTCTCTGTGGGTCTGTATGGGTCTCTGTGGGTCTGTATGGGTCTCTGTGGGTCTGTATGGGTCTCTGTGGGTCTGTATGGGTCTCTGTGGGTCTGTATGCGTCTCTGTGGGTCTGTATGGGTCTCTGTGGGTCTGTATGGGTGTCTATGGGTCTATGTAAGTCTATATGGATCTCTGTGGGTCTCTGGATATCTATGGGTCTCTGTGGGTCTGTGGGTCTCTGTGGGTCTGTAGAAACGCGCACTTCAGTGTTTGTCTGTTGCCATCAGTGTCCGCGTGATGATGCCGACGATGATATCAGCCACTCGGTTGAGCCGCCATGGTTTGTGCCAGCCAGGTCTGCTCCTACGTCGTTCAATGGGGTCTTACGTGGTCAAAATACAAAACATTGTTAATTTAAAGTTAAATCATTGCCTGCTATTGTGAAACAGATGAACACTCTCAGGAACTGAACGGTGTAAAGATGTGCCTCTTAATTCCTGTTACATATTTTTACTCTGGGTTATCTGGTTAAGGCCAAGATTCAACAGTGCAACACTGGCTAAATGGGATGTTAACTACCTCGCCTGGTATACAGGAGGTTCGTGAGTTCGATCCCAGACCCTAACGCACATGGTGGCTGGGAGATGTTAACTACCTCGCCTGGTATACAGTAAGACGTGGGTTCGATCCCAGATCCTGACTCCACGGTGGCTAGGAGATGTTAACTACCTCGCTGCAAAAATAGCTATGTCGCTCAGTGGAACCTTACCTGGTCAAAATTTAAATTGTTAAGTTAAGCAATTGCCTGCTATTGTGAAACAGATGAACTCTCTCAGGACCTTAACGGTGTCAATCTGTGCCTCCTAATTCCTGTTAAATATTTTCACTCTGGGTTATCTGGTTAAGGCCAAGACTCAACAGTGCGACGCTGGCTAAAGGGGATGTTAACTACCTCACCTGGTATACAGGAGGTCGTGAGTTCGATCCCGGACCCAAACACCATGGTGGCTCGGAGATGTTAACTACCTCGCCTGATTTACAGGAGGTCGTGGGTTCTATCCCAGATCATAACGCCACTGTGGCTAGGAGATGTTAACTATCTTGCCTGGTAAACAGGATGTCATGGGTTCTGAAAATAAGCTATCCAGCTCGGCTGGGCCTTTAGCTGGTAGAACATTTAAAAGTTAAACGTAGTTTAGTGGAATCGATCGTAGCTCTGAATACGCTTAAAACAAAAAAAAACGAGCAAGAGCTGAAACTGAAAATACATTTTAAAGAAAATATTCGGGTTTTGTGCCCTTAATGGCCATAAAGCCGGGAGTGGTGTTAACGTGTTAGAACACTAAAGAGATACCTATCGTAAGGCGTTGTCAATTGTGCATTAACCACACACAGTACTCGTGGTGCAGTGTATAGTAGCGTAGTATATCGTGTAGTGTAAAATAGTAGTGTGTGTGGTGTATAGTGTATCGTGTAGTGTAAAGTAGTAGTGTGTCGTGTATGTGTATACTTTTTTTCAAGGCGTCATCAAGTAATGCATTAACCACGTACAGTACGGGAGAACATGGAAACAAACATCGCTTTAATAATCATAATTGTTGTGTTATACGCATTGTTTTGAAGCATTTCGTGACTGCAGGAATCCATACTCTTTGGTTCTTTTGGTAAAGTCACGTAGTTGAAAATAAAATAAATCACGACGTTTCGATCGCAACACACACGGCGAAAGAACCAAAGAGTTTAAGCAATTGTCTTTGAAACGAATGGACCTACACCAGATACACCAGAGACACCAGAGCCTTCTGAACGGAAAAGTCTCGCCAGCAGTGTCGTACCAGAGACCAGGACCAGGGCAATGCCACGCGTATCGAGAGCATTACTAGGCCGGGGTGATACCTTCTTTGCCAGTATCAAAGTATGAAAAATAAGAATAAGTTGATGCCCTTTCTGGTGGCAATACAGGAGTGTGTGTTAGGGTGTTCGAACACCAAATCGATGATAACTTTTGCAAGGTGCGCTGGTGAGACGAGACCCTGAAGAAGGCAGTGGTCTCTGGTGTGGGCCAATCAGTTACAAAGACAATGGGCATGCAACAGCGTCATTGTGTATCGATGCAGCTCAGTTGATGGGGCAGCCAGCTCCGAGTTGATCGGGGAGACATCTTGAAAACGTCGCTTCATTGGAATTGATTCGATCAATAAAGTCTTTATTTCTTTAGCACTATGGGGGCCTCTATAAATGACGTCACGCGATTTTGGACGATTTTTGACCCCCCCCCCCCCTCGTCACACGGCGTCAAAAAGAGTCAGACCCCCCCTCAAATATGATGTCACAAAGCTCTGCCCCCCCCCCCAAACCATATTTCCAGTTTGAAAATAAAACATGCTTCAAATCGCATTGTAGTGCGTATTTAATGGGGCGCTGCACTCTGATGTTGTAGGAGAAAACATTTATTAAAAAGTATATTTAATTGAGCAGAACGTGTTGTCTATATTTATTTAAAGTTGCGTATTTTGATGTGACGTCACATTTCTCACCCCCCCCCCGCGTTACATCGTCACAAATGTCTGACCCCCCCCCCCCCAGGTGCGTGACGTCATTTATGGACGGCCCCTATTTCGTGCAAAGGATGCCATTCAAAGTGTCGTACAGATACAACAAAAAACCATTGTTAATAGAATAAATCACCAGTAGGATAAAATCAAATGGCACACAAAGCAACATTGCATTATAATAAATTACTATCGAAGGCATGTTTTAAAAAATAACACCGTAAAATAATCTTACGTAAAAGCAACTTTAAGAAGGTGAGTCGCGTGACACCGCTGCCCCTTTGTTTGATGGGCTAACATCAGCAAGCGTCGGTGAATCCGTCTTCGTCTGCGTCCATTGTTACCACAGCGCTTGCCGGTCTCCCCTGTGCGCTGTTTGATATTAAAATGGCGGCGGCTCAACGCAGTCACGTGACGTCGTCTCTCCACCAAGAGTTTCTCGTCCCTCCTCCTGGCTCCTCCCCTTTTGTGTCTCTCGATGTGGGGCTCCTCCCCTGTCACTCATGCTCCAGTCACCTCCTCCCTAACCCATCAATAACAAGCAGGTGAGAGTGAGTGGCGCCTCCCCCACTCTCTTCGTGGCTCCTCCCCTCCCCTGTCAATCATGTCCGAGTCACCTCTCTCTCTCCCCAATCCACCAATGACATGCAACCTGGATCGAGTGGCTCCTCCCCTCATTTCTCTCTCTCTGGGGCTCCTCCCCTTTCACTCGTGCCCCAGTCAGCTCCCTCCACCCAACCCACCAATGACAAGCAGGCTGGAGTGAGTGGCTCCTACCCTCATGTCTCTCTCTCTCTTTGGCTCCTCCCCTCCCCTATCACTCATGCCCCAGTCACCTCCCTCTTCCCAACCCACCAATCACAAACAGGCTAGGAGAGGAGGGAGGGGCCTTCCCCACACCCCTTCTCTTTCGTGCAGAACTCCCGCATCACGTGGGAGGTGGGGGGGTGTATGGGGCAGCTACAGCCTGTCGCGACAGCCCACGTATTAAACTGATACTGGTAGGAAACTGGTTACACCAGGGGATTATTGTGTCCGTCCGTCCGTCGTGATTCCAAAAATGGGAGGGGAGGGTGGGGAGGGGCTGGCTGGTGAGGGGAGGGTGGTGAGGGGCTGGTCACCCCGTGGTGCCCTTATAAAACTCAACGTTTAACCTACTCACGCCGGCTTGTGCCCGACCTCACAGTCGGCCATATTTGCGGAATACACCACGCCGCCGTTGACCCTGGCCATTGACCGAGCAACCCAACGTTCCTACCAGCTCCCTCCGCAGGAATGTGTTGATAGTCTTGCATCGGAGGGAACAACGCAGTAAAATATTGTGGAGTCAGAAAGAGAATCACAGACACAGGAGTCGATTTAAAAACATCTTTGTTGTTCCGTTCTATGCAGGTCGGCGCACATTGAACCGAGAAGCGGGACCATAGTCATCGAACACTTTTTCCTCGGCCATCGAACAAAGACGGTCACTGCATCGCTCGCATTCAGATGCACTTCTGCGGCCGTCTGGAACGCCCGTTCAGATATTAGGAAGCCCCTGGGAGTTATCCACGTTTAAATCATCATCTAGGACTCATTTATTTGAAAGTGATGTTTGTGTTTAGTTTATTGTCCTTCACCCATGCCTCCGATGAGCACGGTTGGCTACGTACAGAGGTCGCAACCGGGTACCCGATACCCGTACCCTACCCGATACCTGGCTACCCGTACTCGGCCAGGTACGGGTACCCGTTTGCGACCTCTGGCTACGTACGACACGGAATAATTTCAACGCACAGTGCATAGATGAGGCAGTGGCGGCTCGTGACATTTCCACGAGATGGCGCTGCTGTGAAACTATGGCTTTCTCATTAAGCAAAAACCTCGCCATGTTATTGGCCTTCCCGTGCAAATGATATAACCATCTTATCTACCAACGGTAGGCATTTATAAACAACTAGCGGTAAGTACCCGGCGTTGCCCAGGCGAAAAAGGCAGACATGTAGTTACACACGCAAATCCATTGATGCACACACATAGAGTTACACGCACAAATGGACTAACACATACATACATAGACTGAACAACAACAACCGTCATTCGCAACTAAGTGGTGGTGACGTCACAACAACGCTTGTGCCAGGCTATGTGCACCTTGAGGCCACGTGAAGTGTCGAACGCCCGCTGGCAAGAGGTCACGGGGCAAACCCAGATGGCACAGGTCGACTGAGACGACTGGCTGATGCACCACCTGTGGCCCCTACTGTGGCAACTTTCTGTGCATTAGCCACCCGGCTCTCCGCTCGTTGTTGTGAGCGTCGCTCCTCCGCCCTCCGTTGTTGTTGGAGGGTGACTGCCTCCAACTGGGCAGTAGCGTCCTTCAGGAGCCTCCTCCACAGTGGCCGATCTTGACACGGCTGGTACCAGTCATCCGCAAGTGGACTCAGCTCCAAGTCCTCCTGTAGCACATCACTCCATGTCTTGTCCAGCCCGTGCCGCGCCCGTTTAGCCCCCTCGATCCGGCGGAACAAAAGCTGTTTGGGCATGTGGTGATTGGGCATGCGGGCTACAAGGCCCTTCCAACGCAGCCTTGCCTGCCGGAGGTGCTCACCGATGGGACTTTGTCCAGATCTTTCGAGGATGTGTGAGCTCCTCACACAATCCAGCCTGGTTAAACCCAGGATTGATCGTAGGCAGGCCAGCCTAAATGTTTCTAACCAGCGAAGATGTTCCATTAGGGGGGTCCACGTTTCGCAAGCATAGAGAAGGGAGGGAATGACTGTGGCCAAGAAGACCTGAAGCTTCGTGCGGAGCGACAGACCAGGTAGCTCCCACACAGCGTTACGCAACCGATGAAAATATATTTCCGCTCGACTGATTCGGAGTGAGACCTCTGCTGTTAAACTGGAGCCGGTCATAAGCACATTGCCCAGGTATGGGAAAACTCTCCACTCTCTCCACAACTGCCCCATCACCGATTGGGAGTTGTGGGGGTGGAGTGCCCGATGGTACAAAATACCCAGGCAAGTGCTTAGTTTTGGTGCGGCTGATGGTAAGGCCCCACCTCTTAGTGGCACACTCCAGTTTCAGCAGCAACGCCTCCAACTCCTCCTCTGAGTGAGCTGAAATTACCAGGTCGTCAGCATACATAACGTGGTTGACAATAGGGAGCCAACCCTTGACTGCACCCGGGCATCGATCAGCCTCTCATTGTATCTGTACCAGATGTAAATTCCCCCGGTACAGCTATTGAAGGCTTCATAAACTCCGTGGTCCAAATAGATGTTACCTAATGTTGGAGCCAGAGGACATCCCTGTCGCAACGAAATGTGTACAGGGAATGGCTCTGACTCCCGGCCACGTAGTTTTTCCCGGGCCTGCTCACCATCTTGAAGGTCCTTAATGAGCGTGAGCAGAGGGTCAGGGACTCCGAAAGCACGAAGAACAACCCAGAGCCCAGGGCTACTGATGGTATCATAGGCCTTGACCAGGTCAATGAAGCAGAGATGTAGGTCTTGTTGGAATTCCCTACACCTCTGCTGTAGCAGACGGACAGAAAATATGGCATCTCTGCAGGACCCCCCTTTCCTTAAACCGCATTGGGGCTCCGCAAGCCTCTCCTCAGCGAGCCTAGCAAGGTGATGTTGAATAATCCTTGCCAGAACCTTTCCCGTCACACTGAAGAGTGATATGCCCCTGTAGTTGTACAGTCTGTCCAGTGGCCCAGACTGTTGTTATGATGTCATGTAGGACAGTCTGTGCACAAACGCCACCCTCCCTCAGCATTTCGCTTGGGAGATCATCTCTGCCCGGTGCCTTTCCTGGTCTCAGACTGGTCTCGCCTTCAGTACTTCCTCAACAGATGGCACCTCAGCCAGCCACTCGCAGACAGACACACAGACAGACACACAGACAGACAGACACAGACAGACAGACAGACACACACACGGAGCGTGATGATGACGACGACGATGATGATGATCCTCATCCATAAAACCATTCCCCGGCGCCAAAGATCTTGGACGAGGACGCACGGACGGACGGAAGGACGGAGCATCGCGGATCCTTGCACGAATCTCCTCACCATAATCTATTGCCATTAATTTAAAACCACAAAATCATAACCGATTCACAAAAGGCAAAGACACAAAGATTTCCCCCGTGTAGCCTCTAACAGACTGTAGGGGCAAGTGCTCTTAGCGAGCAGCAGCTATGAAGGCCGGCACGGCACACGAGGGAGCGGGTGGCCAGCGCCACCACGCCCGGCCGCCTTTTATCTCCCCAGTGGCGATGTTTACTACATGGGCATCGAACCCGGGTCGCGCAGCAAAGCGCTAGCCGCTCCCCACCGATTTACATGCACACGGGTGTACATACACACACATATGCGTGTACATACACACACACATGCGCTCACTCTCCCGGGGGGTTGAAGGAGGGGTGACAATTGGCGGGGTCCCAGATTCGAATCTCCCGCGCGACGCCAGACACGAGACGCTTGTTAAAAGTTATTTTAAAAAACATCCACCCAGCCCCGGCGCACTATGTCAACTACCACACGTCAGGGTCCGAGATCGAACCCACGCCTCCTGCGTTCCAGGCGAGGTAGTCAACATCTCCGAGCCACTGTGGGCGTCAGGGTCCAGGATAGAACCCATGACCTCCTGTATACCAGGCGAGGCAGTCAACATTTGGAGTTCGGGTCTGGGATTGAACCCACAACCTCCTGCATACCAGGCGAGGCAGTCAACATTTGGAGTTCGGGTCTGGGATTGAACCCACAACCTCCTGTATACCAGGCGAGGTAGTTAACATCGCCTAGCCACCGGGGGCGTCAGGGTCAGATTCCAATCCACAACCTCCTGTATACGAGGCGAGGTAGTTAACATCTCCTAGCCATCGTGGATGTGAGGGTCTGGGACCGAACCCATGGCATCCTGTGTACAAGGCAAGGTAGTTAACATCTCCTAGCCACCGTGGGTGCGAGGGTCTGGGATCGAATCCATGGCAACCTGTGTACCAGACGAGGTAGTTAACATCTCCTAGCCACCGTGGATGTGAGGGTCTGGAATCGAACCCATGGAATCCTGTGTACAAGGCGAGGTAGTTAACATCTCCTAGCCACCGTAGAGTTACAAATGATTGGCCTGTGTGCCAGAGGAAGCCTCTTGGCTATGGCTTTGTCTCATCGGTGCCCTTAAGTCAGCGGCTCTTATCCTGTATAGTGTAGTGCACAGTACAGGGCAGTGTATAGTGCAGTGTAGAGTGATGATGCTCGTAACGAATTGGCACAAACATTCACTAATTGTCCGTGTTGGATGGTGGAGGACTTGACGACACACACAGCATTTATATTCATGCCATCTGACCATAGCAAAAAAAATCCTCGTATACTCTGGAGTATACGCGATTAATTTTTTTTTCACCGATTGAGGGGCGCAAAGGCCGAGAATAAGCAGCCTTAGAGTCGGACAAAGCGTCAACTCCTCCGTCTACGAAGCGTCAACTCCTCCGTCTACGAAGCGTCAACTCCTCCGTTGAGAAAGCATCAAACTCCTCCATCTCAACAATGATTTGTGCCATGAAGACGTCATCATTACTACAATTATATCAATACCTTTAACCCTTTCTGGGAATAAAACAGAATAATTTCTCAAGGAAATCCTCCCAGCATTAACCACACACGGAACTTTGTGGTGAACATGCAAACGATTAAACAACACCATGCTCTGTTAGTACATCGATGGCGTTGTCTGTGAAACGTATTGGTCCACACCAGAGACAGCTTTCTTATGAGCCTAGTCTCAAACAGTGTTAGATTAGAGAACGCCAAAAGGCGAACAGCACAAGGACCATGCCACTGTCGGGGACATTATAGCTCGAGGCGAGCATGTTCAGCACAATTAGCTTGTGTAGTTAATGCGGAGAGGATTTCCTTGAAAAAGGAATTCCGTTTGGTGTATTAAACATCTCATAACCTTCTGTTTTATTTAGAGAAAGGGTAAAAATACCCTATTCTTACATTTTGATACTGGCAAGAAAGTTCCCGTTAATATTATTAGGATAATAATAATAATCGTCATAATCGTGACGGTGGTATCACATCGTGGCGATGTTCTGACATCGCGGGCGACGCAACTAATGGACGCCCCTCCCCTGCTAGGTAATAAAAGTAAAAATATTCTTAGGTTTTTTCGGTAAAGTCACGTAGGTAAAAAATTTAAATTAATCAAAGTAAAATAAAAAATAAAATAAAAATCACGACGTTTCGGAGGCAACACAAGCTTCCGTCTTCAGGTGGAACCGTCACAGCACGATTGCTGTATCAAGTGAGAGAAATTCCAAGGAAACAGTATTTGTATATATACTGGTTGAGGGTGGGAGGAGCCAAGGTAGGCCCTGAATATTATTTTCGTGAGGTTCGGTGCAGCTGAGGCACGCTACCTTGGCTCCTCCCACCCTCAACCAGTATATATACAAATACTGTTTCCTTGGAATTCCTCTCACTTGATACAGCTATCGTGCTGTGACGGTTCCACCTGAAGATGGAAGCTTGTGTTGCCTCCGAAACGTCGTGATTTTTATTTTATTTTTATTTTACTTTTATTAATTTTAATTTTTTACCTACATGGTGACTTTACCGAAAAAACCTAAGAATATGAATCATTGCAGTCACGAAAGCTTCAAATCTAAAAGTAAAAATAACTGTAGGGGGATCACCTCTACGTAACAACGAGCTGGGTTCCAGAGGTCTGTGATCGTAGGTCGATTTGTTCAACGTCATCTCCTGTCGAGTCCAAACGTGGTGTGCGGAGTCTGCACTACACACGCGGGAATGGCTTTAAAAGTCCCCTGTGAATGTGGATGTCACTGGTTCTTCATGTACTGCAGATGTAGATGCCACTGGTTCTCAACGTTCTGTAGATGTAGATGCCACTGATTTTTCACGTTCTGCAGATGTAGATGCCACTGGTTCTTCACGTTCTGCAGATGTAGATGCCACCTCCACCGCCATCTGTTACTCTGGCCGGTTGAACTTACGACTCGCTATCAGTCCGATCAACTGCAACTGGACATTCGGGCAAGGTCTGTGCGTATCTCTCAAAGTTCGTAAGTCAAATACAAGTGGAGGAGTCCCTGTAATAATATATGTTCCAGCATAAAAATAACGTTCGCGCGGAAACTTACAAATCGCCTCACCGTACCGCGGTGCTAACTCTTAAATAAACAAACAAAAACGACTTTATAAAGAACGGAACGAGAGCAGGAGGAGGATTCTTCCAACAACTCTGCGGATATCCATCTGATGATGATGTTGATGCTGATGATGGCGATGGTGATGATGGATGAAGATGATGATGGTGGTGATGATGATGATGATGGTGGTGATGATGATGGATGATGATGATGCTGGATGGATGATGATGCTGGTGGCGATGATGATGGTGGATGATGATGATGGTGATGCTGGATGGATGAAGATTGATGATGGATGAAGATGATGATGCTGGTGATGCTGGATGATGATGATGATGCTGGATGGAAGATGATGGTGATGAATGAAGATTGATGATGAAGATGATGGATGAAGATGATGATGATGCTGGATGGATGATGATGCTGGTGGTGATGATGATGATGGATGATGATGGTGATGCTGGATGATGATGATGATGCTGGATGGATGATGATGATGCTGGATGGATGATGATGGTGATGAATGAAGATTGATGATGAAGATGATGGATGAAGATGATGGTGGTGATGCTGGATGGATGATGATGCTGGATGGATGATGATGATGCTGGATGGATGATGATGGTGATGAATGAAGATTGATGACAAAGATGATGGATGAAGATGATGATGGTGGTGATGCTGGATGGATGATGATGCTGGATGGATGATGATTATGATGCTGGTCGTTGTAATCACCGGGAAAAAACGCCGCACGTGTTGCTCGAATAGTGAATGTGTGTCGCGGGGTTTTACTCTCCAACACACAATCTGCGCGTTGCTGTACCAGTAACGAGTTGGCCGCACGTTTCGTTTACGTGGCAAAACGTTCCCCGATAGAACATGTCGGGTGGTGGCGGGTTTAACGATGCATTCATAAACCCACAACAACAACAACCGCCATTCGCCACTAAGTGGGGGTGGCATCACCACGACGCTTGTGCCAGGCCATGTGCACCTTGAGGCTACGACGTGAAGTGTCGACCGCCCACTGCAAAGACGTCACGGGGCAGACCCAGCAGGTGCCACAGGGTCGACTGACTGAGATGACTGAGACGAGTGGCTGATGCACCATCTGTGCCCCCTACTGTGCCAACTTGCTGTGCTTTAGCCACCCGGCGCTCCGCTCGTTGTTGTGAGAGTCGCTACTCCGCCCTCTGTTGTTGGAGGGCGACTGCCTCCAACTGCCCAGTAGCGTCCTTCACGAGCCTCCTCCACAGAGGCCGATCTTGACACCGCTGGTTCCAGTTATCGGCAAGTCCATTCAGCTCCACGTCCTCCTGTACCACATCACTCCATCTCTTCTCTAGCCCGTGCCGGGCCTATTTACCCCCCTTTATCCGACTGAACAAAAGCTGCTTAGGCATGCGGTGGCTGGGCATGCGGGCTACATAGCCCAGCCAACGCAGCCTTGTCTGCCGGAGGAGCTCACTGATGACACTGTTCCAAATCTTTCAAAGATTTGTGAGCTCCTCACATAATACAGCCTGGTTAAACCCAGAATGGATCGTAGACAGGCCAGCCTAAATGTTTCTAAGTTGTTTTCCAAGCAAAAAGAAGGGAAGGCATGACCGTGGCCGAGAAGACCCGAAGCTGTGTGTGGAGCGACAGACCAGGTAGCTTCCACACAGCGTTACGCAACCGATGAAAAGATATTGCCACTCGACTGATTCGGAGTGAGACCTCCGCTGTCAAAGTGGAGCCGGTCATGAGCACATTGCCCAGGTATGGGAAACTCTCCACTCTCTCCACAACTACTCCATCACCAATTGGGAGTTGTGGGGGTGGATTGTCTGACAAAATACCTAGGCAGGTGCTTAGTTTTGGTGGGGCTAATGGTAAGGCCCCACCTCTTAGTGGCACGCTCCAGGTTCAGCAGCAGCGCCTACAACTCCTCCTCTGAGTGAGCAGCACTCAGGGTTCAAGGAAAATAGCAAAAAAAAAACTACGATGTTTCGATCGCAAAGCCAGCGGTCGTCATCAGGAAGATAAGGAAGATGAAGAGCGGTTGCGTTGCGATCAAAAAATCGTCGTTGTTTTTGTTATTTTCTCTTGAACCCATCTACCTGACTTCATCGAAAGACGCAAATAATCTGATAAACGTCTTTCTGGGGGGGTGGGAGATCGGACCGCCGTTCTGTCCCCTAATGATGGCGATAGGTGTGACGCTGCAGGTTACTTTTGTGATGCAGTTAAAGAGCGATTTGTGATCGCGGGCTATTGGGGCAGACTCCCAATCCACCACCACCACGTCCACCTCCACCAATTTCATCTCCAACTCCTCCATCACCTCCTCCTCTGCTTTCTCCCCGCTCACAAGCCACTGTTCAGAGTTGGTAGTCGGAGTAGATATGCAGAAACTTGATGGAGTCTTTTCTGGACGGACGCTTCGATTGAATCTCCATCTCCGGCTCTCATGCTCTCGGAAGCTGTGGGGGAGAGAGAAAGACATAAGAGAGAGTTAAGGGAGAGATAAGGGAGAGATAATAGAGAGATAAGGGATAGATAAGGGAGAGATAAGGGAGAAAGAAGGGATTGATAAGTCGGTGTTTAGTTTTTTGTTGTGAGTAGGTGAGTGTGTGAGTAGGTGAGTGTGTGAGTAGGTGAGTGAGTGAGTAGGTGAGTGAGTGTGTGAGTAGGTGAGTGGGTAGGTAAGTGAGTGGGTGAGTGGATGAGTGGGTAGGTGGGAGAGTATGTAAATGTGTGAGTAGGTGAGTAAGTGAGTGAGTAGGTGAGTGAGTAGGTGAGTGTGTGCGTCAATAGGTTAGTGAGCAGGTGAGTGAGGAGGTGAGTGAGTGAGAGAGCGAGTGAGTGGGTGCATGGGTGGGTGGGTGATTGGGTGTGTGAGTAGGTGAGTGTGTGAGTAGGTGAGTATGTGAGTGGGTGAGTAAGTGGGTGACTAGGTTGGTGAGTGAGTAGTTGAGTGAGTGGATGAGTGTTAGGGAATAGATGAGTGAGTGTGTATGTGAGTAGGTGAGTGAGTGACCGAGTGGGTGAGTGAGTGACTGAGTGGGTGGGTGAGTGAATGGGTGAGTGAGCATGAGTGGGTGAGTGAGTATGAGTGGGTGGGTGAGTGATTGGGTGAGTGGGTGAGTGTGTAAGTCGGTGAGTGAGTAGATGAGTGGGTGAGTGAATGAGTTGGTAGGTGAGTGAGTACGTGAGTAAGTGGCTTGTTGAGTGGGTGAGTGAGTAGGTGATCGAGTATGTGAGTGAGTGGGTGAGTGGATGAGTGAGTGGGTGAGTGAGTTAGTAGGTGAGTGAGTGGGTGAATGAGTGGGTGAGCGGCTTGTTGAGTAAGTGAGTAGGTGAGTGAGTGGGTTAGTGAGTGGGTGGGTTAGTAGGTGAGTGGGTGGCTGAGTGAGTGGGTGGCTGAGTGGGTGGGTGAGTGGGTAGGTGGGTGATTGAGTGAGTTATTAAGTAGGTAGGTGGGTGAGCGAGTGGGTGAGTTGGTGGGTGAGTGGGTGAGTGAGTGGGTTCGTGAGTGGGTAGGTGGCTGAGTGAGTGGGTGAATGGGTGGCTGAGTTGGTGGGTGGGTGAGTAGGTGATTGGGTGGGTTAGTGGGTGGGTGAGTGAGTGGTTTAGTGATTGGATAGGTGGGTGAATGAGTGGGTAGGTAGGTGAGTGGGTTAGTGATTGCATGAATAAGTAGCTGGGTGAGTGTGGTAGGAGGTAGGCTGTTGAGTGAGTAGGTGAGTGAGTGGGTGAGTGGGTAAGTAACCATGTGACTACCAAACCGGGTGCAGTTCCTCATCCTGACTTGCTAATTCTCACTCTGCCTCTAGAGAGAAGTCTCCATCTCCGGAGTCTCCGTCTCACTCTCTCTCCATGTTGAGACGTTAACAACCTCACCTGGTACGCAGGAGGTCGTGGGTTCGATGTTGAGATGTTGACTACCTCGCCTGGTACACAGGAGATCGGGGGTTCGGTGAGATGTTGACTACCTCACCTGGTACGCAGGAGGTCGTGAGTTCGATGTTGAGAGGTTAACTTCCTCGCATGGTACGCAGGAGGTCGTGGGTTCGATGTTGAGATGTTGACTACCTCGCATGGTACGCAGGAGGTCATGGGTTCGATGTTGAGATGTTGACTACCTCGCCTGGTACGCAGGAGTTCGTGGGTTCGATTTTGAGATGTTAACTACCTCGCCTGGTGTACAGGAGATCGTGGGTTCGATGTTGAGATGTTAACTACCTCGCCTGGTACGCAGGAGGTCGTGGGTTCGATGCTGAGATGTTAACTACCTCGCCTGGTACGCAGGAGGTAGTGGGTTCGATTTTGAGATGTTAACTACCTCGCCTGGTTACGCAGGAGGTCGTGGGTTCGATGTTGAGATGTTAACTACCTCGCCTGGTGCGCAGGAGGTCGTGGGTTCGATTTTGAGATGTTAACTACCTCTCCTGGTACGCAGGAGATCGTGGGTTCGATGTTGAGATGTTGACTACCTCGCCTGGTGTACAGGAGATCGTGGGTTCGATGTTGAAATGTTAACTACCTCGCCTGGTACGCAGGAGGTCGTGGGTTCGATGTTGAGATGTTAACTACCTCGCCTGGTACGCAGGAGGTAGTGGGGTCGATCCCAGACACGAACGCTCATGGTGGCTATGAGATTTCGATTTAAAGCTTTCATGACTGCAGGGATTCATATTCTTGGTTCTTTCGGCAAAGTCACGTAGAAGAGAAATAATAATATATTAAAAATAAAACATAAAACAATTCTCACGACGTCTCGGCCACAACACAAGCAGACGACCTCAGGTGAAGAAGCAGAGCTGTCGGAAAGACAGCGTCCCAATGAACACCGCCAAGCTTGGCAGCGTATATTTAAGCTGGTTCAGGGGAGAACGCCTTGACAAAGGAGTGTACATATCAACAGCGGAATTAAGCATATTGATGGAAAATGCAGATATGGGATTAGTCACTCCTTGTGGAATGTGTAGATGGTGGGGGGGGGGGGGGGTCTCAAAGTCATATTATGCTCGTGTATTATGTAGGATTAGCAGTGATAAAGGGAGGAAGTAGAATTAGCAGTAATAAAGGGAGAGAAATTTTAATCGTAAGGAGCTGCAGCAGCCAAACCACCGTGTATCAAGCTCGTGCATTGTGTGGTCAACAAAAATGGAGGAGTTTCTAAAGAACTGCAAATGCCCTACTATCATATAATACACCTATGTGAAAAAAAAAAGATATAAACTACATCAATATAATCAATGTGCTCAATATACTCTCCAATAAGCTGAGCTATTAACATTAAGTAACTGGGTATACACTACACTATATAATGACTACCATATAGTGAACCGATAAAACACTAAAATATAAAAAAACATCAATGTAATCAATATACTCAATATACTCTCCAATAAGCTGAGCTACTAACAGTAAGTCATACATTACACTTCTATGTCGCAAAAAATAAATTATATTAATATGCCTCCAGCTAAACTTTTTTTATTTTCTTACATCACACGGATATACCCCGTACTATACACATTGAATTATACACTGCGTTACTATACACTACCCTTTGACTTTAAACTATGCATTGTAATATTACACTATGTATTATTCTACACACCCTACTGTATACCACACTGCTGTATATTCACTATACAATTACGATACTATATATTAGCTTATACATTATATTAGACATTACACTGTTATACTATTTATTATTATACAATCTGCTATACACCATCCCATTGACCGTCGCGTGAAAGGTACTAAGAGGAAGCAACGAAATATGTCAATGGGAGAGTGGTGGTAGGAGACTTGCAGCAGAGCAAAGACTCCATTCCCTGCGGAGAATACAAAAGATATATAGAAATTGTCTCTGTATTTGTATATGTGGATGGCCTCATGAACGAATCTCTCATGGTAGCCGGATGGCTTGCAGAGAACCTCCGTCTTGGAGAAGTCGATGCCATGTGAGCCCACTGAATTAAAACAATGGTTTGCCATGGCTGAGGTGTTTGTCCTACCGTGTTTCAGGTCTGCTTCATGTTCACGGATGCGGTCCGAGACATGTCGTTTCGTTTCTCCAATGTAACTGCTACCACAGAGGAAACTTAGTTTGTAGACGCCAGGGTACTGTATGTTTGGAATCACATCTTTTACAGATGGGACCAGATCACGGATTTTATGTACTGTGTTGAATCGGACCTGGATCTTGTGTTTAATCAGGATTTTGGAGATCTTTTTTGTGACCCCAGCAATGTAGGGTAAGGTGATGGTTTTGAATGGCTCCTCAAGAGGATCCTTCTTCATGGTTGGAGTGATGGCTTTGCGGATTGTGTAGTCGGAGTAACCATTAGCCTTGAGAGCTTGGCGTACGTGTTTGAGTTCACTGGCAATGTGTTTCTGGTCGGAGATGCATTGGGTTCTATGATGTAGAGTCTTGATGAGGGAATTCTTCTGGGATGGACGGTGGTGGGAATCCGGTTTTTCCTGTAGACAGAGTGGATCATTGAACCATCAGGTCTCCTTTTAATTAGGACCTCCAAAAACTGGAATAACCACCTCTGCGGTACTAAACTCTACTCACCTGGTATCGACAATCAAGGGTATTTCCCTGTCCCCAGACGACCTGCTTGTCAGTTTTGATGTGGTTTCCTTATTCACCAAAGTTCCTGTACCTGACACCATCGCAATCATTGAAGACTTGGTTCATCAAGGACTGAATACTGAGATACCCCCCCTGGTGAGACACTACTTAACGAATACATACTTCACCTGGAAGCACCCCAATGACCCCCCCCCCCCATCTCCGGTTGTAGCCAACGTTTTCATGGAGAAATTTGAGACTGACGCCATGCAGACTGCCACTCTATGCCCGACCTTATGGAAGAGGTATGTGGATGACACTTTTATCATCTGGCCACATGGCCGGCCTGCTCTAGACCAATTCCTCAACCACATCAATTCCATACACCCAGCCATCAGATTCACCATGGAAGGCATACTCACAGTGAGACTTTGGAGGGTCAACTCGATCCAAACCGGTGCTGCTGGTCCCCTTCTGTCAGACAGAGTGGGGAGGAGAGAGGGGAGAGGAGGGAGGGAATAAGTATAACCCGTAAAAACCAAGTTTTTCACTATAAATCTTTTATATGTGTGGCGGCTAGAGTCCTCTCGTCCTCTGGCTTGCACAACGAGTCTGTGTGCAAAATGCCAGCTCGATTGGATCACGGGAAGTGGGTTAAAAAACGACCGAAAGATTTGCACTGTCGTAAGCAAGCAAGCAAGCACGCAAGCACGCAAGCAAGCAAGCGAACTTAATAAAAATTAACCCGTAAAAACTAAGTTTTTCACTATAAATCCTGTATATGCGTGGCGGCTAGAGTCCTCTCGTCCTCTGGCTTGAGATGGCTGCCACCTATGGGTCAGATGATTGTCTGCCAGTATTAAGCAATTGGTAATTAAATATTTAATTTGTTTTCCCTACACAGTGTCAAATTTTGGAAAAAATTTTTCACGAACATTAATTGTCTCGCACAACGAGTCTGTGTGCAAAATGTCAGCTCGATTGGATCACGGGAAGTGGGTTAAAAAACGACCGAAAGATTTGCACGGTCGTAAGCAAGCAAGCACGCAAGCAAGCAAGCGAACTTAATATAAAGGATTTAATAAAGGATTTAAAAAGACGATGATGCACTACACTATACACTACACACAGTACTACACACTTCACTATAAACTACTATACACTACACAACACACTATACACTACACTATACACTATACTATACACTATACACAACACTACACTATACACTACTGTAGTCTACACTTTACACTACTATAAACTACAATACACTAGACTACACTATGCACTAAACAATACACTACACTTTCCACTACACTATACACTACTATGCACTACATTACGATACACTACACTATGATACACTACACTACAATACACTACACTACTATGCACTAAACTATACATTTCTATACACTACTATACACTACATTACTATAAACTGCTTACACTACACTGCTATACAGTACACTCTAAAATACTATACACTACACTATACACTACTATACACTATACTATACACTACTATACACTATACTATACACTACTATACACTACACTATACACTACTATACACTACACTATACACTACTATACACTACACTACTATACACTACACTATACACTACACACTACTATACACTACAACAATACACTCCAATATGCACTAAACTATACACTACACTATTCACTACACTATACACTACTATACACTACACTACTATACACTACACTATACACTACACACTACTATACACTACAACAATACGCTCCAATATGCACTAAACTATACACTACACTATTCACTACACTATACAATGTTTTCTGTGACCAATCTTGACAGCACCACGACACCGATTTCTGTGTACCCAGTCCAAGCTTCTTCTTCAGCTCCTTGCGTACCTGGACGGAGAGGATTAGAAATTAGTCTATGGGTCTCTGTGTAGTGGTGAGTCTATGGGTCTCTGTGTGGTGGTGAGTCTATGGGTCTCTGTGTGGTGGTGAGTCTATGGGTCTCTGTGTGGTGGTGAGTCTATGGGTCTCTGTGTGGTGGTGAGTCTATGGGTCTCTGTGTGGTGGTGAGTCTATGGGTCTCTGTGTGGTGGTGAGTCTATGGGTCTCTGTGTGGTGGTGAGTCTATGGGTCTCTGTGTGGTGGTGAGTCTATGGGTCTCTGTGTGGTGGTGAGTCTATGGGTCTCTGTGTGGTGGTGAGTCTATGGGTCTCTGTGTGGTGGTGAGTCTATGGGTCTCTGTGTGGTGGTGAGTCTATGGGTCTCTGTGTGGTGGTGAGTCTATGGGTCTCTGTGTAGTGGTGAGTCTATGGGTCTCTGTGTGGTGGTGAGTCTATGGGTCTCTGTGTGGTGATGAGTCTATGGGTCTCTGTGTAGTGGTGGTGAGTTTATGGGTCTCTGTGTAGTGGTGGTGAGTCTATGGGTCTCTGTGTGGTGATGAGTCTATGGGTCTCTGTGTGGTGGTGATGAGTCTATGGGTCACTGTGTAGTGGTGGTGAGTCTATGGGTCTCTGTGTGGTGATGAGTCTATGGGTCTCTGTGTGGTGGTGATGAGTCTATGGGTCTCTGTGTAGTGGTGATGAGTCTATGGGTCTCTGTGTGTACATGTCTATAACAAGAGTGAAGTGTCTATAACAAGTGTGAAGTGTCTATATAACAGAGTGAAGTGTCTATAACAAGAGTAAAGTGTCTATAACAAGAGTGAAGTGTCTATATAACAGAGTGAAGTGTCTATAACAAGAGTGAAGTGTCTATAACAAGAGTGAAGTGTCTATAACAAGAGTGAAGTGTCTATAGGTGAGTGAATTGTCTTCCCTCACCTCTTTGTCGAGGAGGCAGTTAAAGATCAAGATGAAGAGGCCCTGGGGGCGAGAAGAACAAAGACAAAGATCCCCCGGGTAGCATAAACAGACTGTAGCGGCAAGTGCTGCTAGCGTTGCGTGTGGCACACAGAGGCGTGCACACGCTGACTTAGAGGCGATGTGTGTCTATCATATCTGCCGGGTACTCGTCTATTGATGGCCTTAATCTAAGTTGTCTTGTGGTTGTTGTTGTTGTTTGACTTGCATGCCACTGGGATTTTTGCCCACATCGTTGGTGTACGCTGCTGTTGTATCCTCAAAAAAGAAATCTTGTAACTCAATTTGTACACACTTCCCAATATGCTATCGACTGCAAACTTGGTCTAGGTGTGTCATACTGATGACAACACGATATTCTATCATAAAAAATCCAAGACATATTTTAAACTTTTTACACGCTTTCATTTAACTTACCGTGTGTGTTGTCGTATCCAAAAACCTTGTAACTCAATTTCAACCGTATTCCCAATGTCGTATCGACTGCAAACGTCGTACAGCTATGTCATACTCATGACAAGACTATATTCTATCATTAAAAATAAAATATGTATATTTTTAAACAATATTTTTAACTGCTCTAATTGTCCACGCTCAACTGACGTTGCCTGTAAATCACCGCGGTCCCTTACGTCACGGCAACCCTCGGGGAGCCACGCCCAGGGGCGGGGCATATGGAATAAGGGGGGAGGGGCGATGGGGGAAGGAGGCAGGGGGATGGGCAGCTCGGACAGTACATTTCATGAAAGCATGTTTTTAAAAGTATTTTAAAATATTTTATTCTGCAATATTTTGATGACTTTTCTTGGAATTTCTGTTTGCACAAAGTCACATAGTCACTTAAAGATGTTCAAATAACAGCCGAGCTAAGACTCAAGCGTCAACGACCCAAATAGCGAAGAAACCCCCAAGACGATCCCGGTTGGGACTCCCCCTTCATTTCCCTGGCCACGGCCTTGCTGCCTCCTCGGCCACGTCCCTACACCGCTGGGTCAAGTCAGGGGCCGCCAATAAATGACGTCACGCGATTTTGGACGATTTTTGACCCCCCCCCCTCCCCGTCGTCACACGGCGCCACAAAAAGTCAGACCCCCCCCAAATATGACGTCACAAAGCTCTGCCCCCCCTCAAAAAAAAGTATAAAACATGCTTCAAATCGCCTTCAACTATTGTCATTGTAGTGCGTATTTAATGTGGCGCTGCACTCTGATGTTGTAGAGGAAAACATTGATTAACAAGTCTATTTAATCAAGTAAAATGTGTTGTCTATATTTATTTAAAAATAAATAATAATAAAAATACAAATATAGAAATAAAATTATTATTATTTATTTTTACCTACGTGACATTACCGAAAAAAAAAAGAATATGAATCCTTGCAGTCACGAAAGCTTCAAATCTAGAATATATTTATTTAAAGTTGCGCATTTTGATGTGACGTCACATTTCTCAAACACACCCCCCCTCGTCACGCATCGTCACAAATGTCTGACCCCCCTGCCCCTCGCCCCCCCCCCCCCCCCCCAGGTGCGTGATGTCATTTATGGACAGCCCCTCAGGGGATCTGGGCTCCCTGCCACGTGTCCCTCGAGCCTCACTAGGGGAGGTTCCCGGCGCTAACGCGATGGTGACATCGTCTGCATCACTACGCTAGCGAGTAGCAGCTGCTGCGTTCATTGTGCCAGGCGGTAATGTCCCACTGAGCTGCTGTGTGGACCTTTGTTCAGACATGCGACCTGGACATCACAAGTTGATGGCCAGGTCCACCCAGTAGCTGATATCATCATCATCATCAAAATAAACCCACAGAGACCCATAGAGACACACAGTGACCCATACAGACCCATAGAGACTCACATAGACCCACAGAGACCCATACAGACCAACATAGACCCATAGAGACCCACATACACCCATAGAGACCCATACAGATCCACATAGACCCATACAGACCCACATAGACCCATAGAGACCCACATAGAACCATAGAGACCCACATAAACCCATACAGACCCACATAGACCCACAGAGACACATAGAGACCCACAGAGACCCATACAGACCCACAGAGACTCACATAGACCCACAGAGACCCATACAGACCAACATAGACACATACAGACCCACATAGACCCAGACAGACCCACATAGACCCATACCCATAGAGACCCCACATAGACCTGTAATGCGGGCGTAAATGGGCGGGTCGGATATGACGATCCGAGAGGGAGGAGTCAGGGTCACGTGGGGGAGAAGTTATAGCGGGGAGACAGGAAGCCATCTGGGGCAGTCGGGGGAGTGAAGAGTGGAGACCACGTTGGGTGGTCGCCGTGCCTCAGCCTGGTGGCTGAGGGGCTCATGACGGCGCCAGCCAGTGGGGTGGAAGAGAGAGTTGGGGATTGAGACAGAGAGTGGCGAGATCGCCACAGAGGCCACGCAGGGCTGAGGTTGGAGAGTGGCGAGATCGCCACAGAGGCCACGCAGGGCTGAGGTTGGGGAGTGGCGAGATCGCCACACACGGTAAGACTCGGCACCGCCAGCCAGCGGTGACCGAGCACGGAGGAACAGGGAGTGATCGGAGACTGGGAAAGAGTGAGGCCACGCAGGGCGGAGAGTGAGAGAGAGAGTGGCGAGATCGCCACATACACGGACCACGAGGTTCGGCACCGTCGGCCAACGGTGACCGACCCCGGAGCAGCAGGAGCAGCGAGGAGGCTGCAGAGAGCAGCGGGTCTGCAAAAGGGGAGTTGAGCAGCGGGGGTCTGCACGAGGAGTTCAGCAGCGGGTCTGCTAGGGGAGAAAGTGGGCTACGTGAGCGACAGCAGCCTGGGGCTGCCGAACGAAGAGTATCTAGGGGAGTGCCGTGAGGGAAAAGCATAAGAACCCAAATAAAGGACACGGAGACAAAAAAAAAGAGACAGACACAGTGGTCGAGTCCTTTATTACACTGGTGTCAGAAGTGAAACGGCATGTCAAACAAGCTCAGAAGAAAGAATATTCCTGCGCCATCATCTGCTACATCACCCGACGACGACGACCTTCCTCAGGCGGTGGACCTGCCTGCGATGGAAGAGGAGATCCGTGCTGGAACGAGTACGGGTCCGGGTGAGCAAGATGTCGCCGCGTCGGTGGACCTGTCTGCGCCGGAGGACGCCAACTTACGATGGAGACAGATGGCGGCGCAGATGGGGACCTTGAAAATCGTGCTGGCGCAACTGTGTGAGCTCACCACGCCGAGGACGGCGTCGGGGAGGCCCGGTGGTGATCCGCAGGCCTCCGCCTTTCCTGCGCTGCCAGCGCCATCTGCCACGCGGCACGAAGACGCCATCTTGGGCGTGGCAGGGGAGAAACGGCGGGAAGCCGCCATCTTGTCTTCACCGCGGCGGGAAGACGCCGCCATCTTCAACATCGCGGCGGAAGATGCAGCCTTGCGCTGCCCTCTGGAGGTGCCGCGAGGTGAGCAGCCTGCTGTGAGCTGCTGTTTTTCGAGGAGGAGCTGCGAGGAAGAGGACGCCGACGCTGCAGCTGCTGGGACGGGAGTTCTCCCGTCCTGGCTCGGGTGCGAGATAACGGAGCAGTCAAGTCATCGTTCGAGTTCTGCGAGGCGTCTCAAGTTACCACACTGCGTCCTCTGCTTGCTGCAGCCCCGGGCGAGTCGTAACGATACGCACCCGGCCTTAACACACACCTCACCCATCTTTCGTGTGCCGGGGGGCGATTTTTGTCATGTCTCGAGCGTGCGGAGCGCGGTTCGGGCTGTGTGTGTGTGTGTTCTGGATGAACGCGCTATTTGCTTGTTGCTCGGTGTCAATTAGTGTGTATGTGTGTGTGTTGAGGATGGAAGGAGAGTCTGTTGTGCTTGCTGAGTGTCAAATAGTGTGTGTGCGCTGCGGCATGGAGTTGTTATCTTGATGGCGAAGTTAATTATTAACTCGGGAGCGTCGGGTATCCTGCGCTGTACCATCTCGTGGGTTACCGTGTGCGATGGGCTTAATTGAAAAATATATATTTTTTTGGTGTATTGTGCTGCGAGGTGCTGTGTGCGATGTGGTTGTTGCAAGAGAGAGAATATTTGTGTTGTTGCTGCAAAGTTACGACAGGATTAATGGTGTGTTGGTTGCCTGCAGATCTGCTTGCTATTGTGCTTAAATGTACGCGTGTGATCGCGATATGCTGACTGCATGTGCTGTTACACCGTTCTGTACGGTTATGGGGTGCGATGCATTGGTTGACTATTGGGGTTGGGATTGTTATTAATTGTGCGTACCTGTTTGGGAATTGGTAACAAATTCGAGGGGGACCCAAAAATTTGGTTGTATGGGTGTTTATGCACACGAGATTGCGTGTATATTATAGGTAATTGAGTTTTTTTTTTTTTAATGAGGGTGCGCGATGACGCCTTTGTGGGTGGCTCAGATGTTAATGGCGATGGGACCGTAAATTGGCGCCAAGTGGCGTCGCTCATTCGGTTGATTGCATGCAGCCAGGAGTTGCTTGCGGGTTGGTGTGTGTAACCAATGTGTTTTGATAAAATATTGGTTAAAAATTCCCCGATATGACTGCTGTGCGCAGCAAGCTGGGGCTGTGCGTCTATCGTTGGTGGGGTTGTTTACAACGTGACGGGGGATGCGTCTTGTGACCCCCAGCAAAGGGCAGCTGGGGTGCACGCACGGAGAAAACTGGCCACGTGTTCGCACGTTGGGCCGCCATTTTGCGCGCACGCGGGGTATGGCGACAATGCGCTTTGCGCAAAGGGCCGCCATTTTGAGTGCGCGCGAGATATTGCGACAACGCGCTTGGCGAAGGGGGCCGCCATTTTGAGCGCGGGGGAAAACCTCGGTGGGGCAAATATTCCATCTGTTATGCCTGCCATTGTTGATTGGGTGATGCACGAGTTGTGGTCACATCGGCCTATGCTGATGGCTGACCTGACAGCCGGAGGCGAAACCTCCGTGGTATGTCTCAAACTAATGGGCCGTGTGCTCATATGGCTCGGGGAGTCATGGTTCAGTTGTGCGGTGGCAGACTGAACCTGGTGTGCCGGGGGCTCACGGGATCTGGGTTAGGGCGTTATTGACTCTATAAGAGAACATTGCCCCGTGGGGAGGGTCGTTGGTGTCTGGCCTTGCCGAGGGATTGATCTTCCCTTGGCTATACAGCGTCAGACTATAAGATGCTGGTGTGTGTCCATCGCTGATGGGATAGTAAGGGAGGAGCAAGGCCGAGTGCTGCTCATCCCCGAAATTGCACTAGCCAAGAGTATGATCAGTGGATGTTGCTGTGGTTTGACGACCACGGTGAGGGTTAGGGCGAGTTAAACGTTACCGCTGGGGAGCGTGGCTCTCTCCACGCGAGGGTGTGCGACTGGGGGTTTTGTTGAGAGTGACCGTGGGTACATGCTGTGTACGTGCGATGTCTGTGCTAGTCCTCAAGGGAGGACTGCTGGTGGGCAAGAGTAGGAATTTTGTTGTTGTTGTTGTTGTTGTCACTTGTAAATAATGTTGTTAAAATTTAAATACTGGGGCATCCATCGCGTCTATTTGGGTATTTATGGGGGTTTTCTTAAGCGGGCCGGAATTGCATCATCTCCACTACCCTGGGGCCGGGTGGCTGTCGTGTACGACATGTGGATGTGCGTTGTTGTGCTGTGCCTCAGGGGATTGGATTCTCCTTCTCGTCACAGATCTTCAGCGCCTGCCACACTGGGTGTTACCTGGTGTGCTCACTGGATGAGGACTTGAAGGAGCAATTGGGCGCCCGTTCGTCATTCCTGCACTACCACTTGCTCTTTGACGTTGGACTTGAGCCGAGCGGATGGAACTGCAACATGGACACGCACTAAAACACCACATTCCTGGGTTGTGCGCGTCGGCCGTTCTTGCGTGTCAGTTGCCGTTGTTGTGCATTGTGCCATTCTTATTCTTGTTGTTGTTGCGCGGAGGACAGGCCGGTGTTCTGTTCCAGTTCCTGATACCTCCCCTTTCGTTACTTGTGTTGTTGTTGTTATAATCTCCGTTGTGTCTGGGGGACTCCTGATTGTGATGCCTTCGCCCGCATTATTTTGTTCTGTTTCAGCCGAGGACGGCTGGAATTTTCTCTACAGGGGAGGGTGGTGTAATGCGGGCGTAAATGGGCGGGTCGGATATGACGATCCGAGAGGGAGGAGTCAGGGTCACGTGGGGGAGAAGTTATAGCGGGGAGACAGGAAGCCATCTGGGGCAGTCGGGGGAGTGAAGAGTGGAGACCACGTTGGGTGGTCACCGTGCCTCAGCCTGGTGGCTGAGGGGCTCATGACGGCGCCAGCCAGCGGGGTGGAAGAGAGAGTTGGGGATGGAGACAGAGAGTGGCGAGATCGCCACAGAGGCCACGCAGGGCTGAGGTTGGAGAGTGGCGAGATCGCCACAGAGGCCACGCAGGGCTGAGGTTGGGGAGTGGCGAGATCGCCACACACGGTAAGACTCGGCACCGCCAGCCAGCGAGACCGAGCACGGAGGAACAGGGAGTGATCGGAGACTGGGAAAGAGTGAGGCCACGCAGGGCGGGAGTGAGAGAGAGAGTGGCGAGATCGCCACATACACGGACCACGAGGTTCGGCACCGTCGGCCAACGGTGACCGACCCCGGAGCAGCAGGAGCAGCGAGGAGGCTGCAGAGAGCAGCGGGTCTGCAAAAGGGGAGTTGAGCAGCGGGGGTCTGCACGAGGAGTTCAGCAGCGGGTCTGCTAGGGGAGAAAGTGGGCTAAGTGAGCGACAGCAGCCTGGGGCTGCCGAACGAAGAGTATCTAGGGGAGTGCCGTGAGGGAAAAGCATAAGAACCCAAATAAAGGACACGGAGACAGAGAGAGCGTCCGAGTTCTTTATTACAGACCCACAGAGACCCATAGAGACCCACAAAGACCCACATAGACCCACAGAGACCCATACCCATAGAGACCCCACATAGACCCAAAGAGACCCCGAGGAGTACTGCACCATCTCGAACGCCATCACGGCGCAGGAGGCTCTCTTGAGCCACTGCATGACCCACCGCCCGAGTCCTCATGTGGTCGTGAGCTCGGCCGCCGTGACCATCTCCGACTACATGGTCAAGTACAGCGACCTACTCTCGTCCGAACCAAGCCGCGTCGCCCGCTTTCTCGACCTGCGCCACCCCAAGCCCGCGGCCTCGAGCACCGAGTACAGCAATATCAAGGACATGATGACGGACATTCTCAACCAGCGCTACCCAGCGTTGACGACGGACGCGGCGCCGAAGGCGGCGCCGCGTGGCGGCATTAACATCCTCTTTGACATGGTCTACGCGCCCAACGCTCACGACGGCGCCGCCTCCGAGGTCGACCGCTTCCTGCTTGAGCCGACTCAGGACCTGAGCATGGACGTCGTCGAGTGGTGGAAGCTGTACGGCGGCAAGTACCCGCGCCTACGACGCGTGGCCCTCGACTATTTGCCTATCCCGGCGTCGTCCGTGCCCTCCGAGAGAGCAAACTCGGCCGCCAAGCGCTCCTTTCTCGACCGACCAAACCTGCACAAGTGCACGTTCAAGGCCGAGATGTGTGTGCGCTCGTGGGCGCGGATGTTGCCTAGTGTTGGGGTTTCACTGCCATTGAACTATCACACTGCGTTCAAGGACATTGGGCGTGCCAAGCTTGAGGAGATGGCTGTGGACGACATCGTCGTCCAGTACTTGCTAGTGAATCTCAATATGAAGAAAGCCTGCGTAGAAATTAGCGATTAATACACTTGATATTTGTATTGAATGCGAATATTGTTTGCCGCGCATCTTTTCGGTTCAAGCCAACTCAAGAGGTTTGGTTTAGCTTAGTTTGGTTTGGTTTTGGTTTGGTTTGGTTCAGTCGTCGCTGGTTTGGTTTGGTTTGCTCAATTTGAAACCAGTTTGAGTCGGTTCAAACCGTGCCGACCCCTAGTCACCAGGTGTTATGCCCCACTAAGCTGCTGTGTGACCCTTTGTCAGAAGCCACCTGGCCATCACAACATGACAGCAGCTCGATCACGTGGCTGATGTCATCATCATCAACATCACGTGGCTGATGTCATCATCATCAACATCACGTGGCTGATGTCATCATCATCAACATCATAGTCACATGGACATTCATAGCAGCAGCCCAATAACCTAAACGCATAGAGACCCATACTCATAGAGACTCATAGAAACCCGACAGACCCCCATAGACCCTCAGAGACCAATAGACACCCACATATACCTACAGAGACCCATTAACATACAGACCAATAGACCCATAGACTCATATAGAACCATATAGAACCACGGAGATCCACAGAGACACACAGAAACCTACAGAGACCCATAGATACACAGAAAACCATAGAACCACAGAGAACCACAGAGACCCACAGAAACCCAGAGAGACCAATAGACCAACACAGATCCAGAGACTCATACAGATCCACAGAGACTTATAACTCCCAAATCCTCTAAACGAGTCACATCATGTGCTGTTAGCAGCGCCTACGAAGGCTGGAACTGTGGCACACTAGGGGGTTCGTCCCAGGGACATCCTGCATACCAGGCGAGGTAGTTAACATCTCCTAGCCACCTTGGGCTTTTGGGTCCGGGATCGAACCCACGACCTCCTGTACACCAGGCAAGGTAGTTAACATCTCCTAGCCACCGTGGTGTTAGGATCAGGATCGAACCCACGACCTCCTCCATACCATGCAATGTCATTACGAGCGAAACGTCACAGTACTACTCACATTGTAAATCTTGTGGATTTACTCTCCAATACACTGGTGGGCTGAAGTAGTACACTACACTATACACTACACTACAACAGACTGCACTATACCCTACACTATACACTACACTACACTACTATACACTACACTACAATATACTACGCTATGCACTACACAATACACTGCACTGCTATACACACTACACTATAAGCTACACTACTATACTATACACTACACTACTATACACACTACACTATAAACTACACTACAATACACTACACTATACACTACACTACTATACGCTACACTATATGCTACACTACTATACTATACACTACACTACTATACACTACAATATACACGACACTACTATACTATACACTACACTATACACTACACTACTATACACTACACTACTATACACACTACACTATACGCTACACTACACTACTATACACTACACTAATGTATGCTACATTACTATACACTACACTACACACTACAATACACGCTACACTACACTAGTAACTAATTGGCGCGTTGTTTACATGACAGACCTTACTGGCAGCGCCGTTCGTTGGAGGGGGTTTCGGGACGCAGACGTTCACACCCGCGGCGACCCAATCCCCAATGCGACAACAACAACAACAACAAACAACAACAACCTACAACAACAACTTCCCCGTGCTCGCTCGCCCCGCACCTGCAGCGAGTTGAGGATGGCGAAGAGGTAGTGCAGTGCGTGGCTGGCCCTGCCCTCGGCGCTGAACGCGAAGATCCCGAGCCCCCACGTGACTCCGAGCAGCGGCGTGAGCACCCCGATGCTCCGAGCGATCAGCCGGACGTTCACGTCGGGGCTCCCCGAGACGACCGCGGACCTCTTCCGCGAAATCTTGGCCAGGACGACCGCGAGCGCGACGAGGTTGGCGGTGAGCACGGCGAAGGCCGGTGCCACGAACGCGAACAGCGTCCTGCCGTGCTCCCAGTCGAGCCAGCAGGCTCCGTCGCGCAGGTAGGCCCCGCGGGGGTACGTCGCCGCTACGGCGGCTGCGGCGATGACCGCGGGAGCCCCGTAGCCGACGGCGAACGCCGCGGCGTAGAGGCTGCGGGCGGCGAAGCGTTCGAAGACGACGACGACGACGTAGACGAGGAGGAGGCCTTCACAGAGCATCCAGAAGAAGAGGGCGAGGTAGCCGAGGTGGACGAAGAAGGCGGCAGCCGTGCAGAGCGTGGGGCTGCCGAGGGCGTCGGGAGAGGCGGCCACGATGAACCAGACGTCGGCGAAGAGGAGCGACGTGCACACGTTGACCAGGATCAGGTGGCGGAGGCGCCGGTTGGAGCGCCGGCCGGCGCGGCCGGTGGACACCGACGGGCGCCAGGTGACGGCTTCGATGGCGAGGACGGCCACCAGGGACAACATCGAGATGCCGACGCCGACGTAGGAGACGATCGAGAGGGTCGTGTCATCCACGAGGTCGTCGCCGGGGGAGATGAGGATGGAGAAGGAGGTGGTGTGGTTGCACCGGCAGGAGAAGGCCGTCGCGTTGCCGGTAGTGACAGTGGACGTCAGCTGGCAGCCCACGCCGGACCAGCCGCCCCGCCCATTGTTATACTGGGGGGTGGGCAGGACAGAGGGGGCGGGGCCAGGGGGGGCGGGGCCAGGGGGCCTTGAGTCACGGCAACGTTATGAGAGCCCAACGGGGTGGCTCGGATATGTTGACGACCTCGCCTGGTACGCAGGAGGTCGTGGGTTCGACCACGTACCCTGACACTCCACGCTGGCTATGAGATGTTGGCTATCTCGCCTGGTACACGGTGACGTCATGGTCGGGATCGAACCCACGACCTCCTGCGTATCAGGCGAGGTAGTCAACGTCTACCTAGCATGCACCATGGGTGTCGTCATGCCCCCCACACCACCCACCACCACCACCAACACCACCACCCCCACCCCCACCAACAGCATTACCCCCACCACCACCACCACCCCCACCACCACCACCAACACCACCACCACCCCCACCACCACCACCCCCACCACTCCACCACCACCACCACCACCACCACCACCCCCACCACCACCACCACCCCCACCACCACCACCACCACCCCCAACACCACCGTCCCCACCACCACCACCACCACCACCCCCACCCCCACCACCACCCCCTTCGCCACCAACACGACCACCACCACCTCCACCAGCACCCCCACCACCCCCACCACCACCAACACCCCCACCACCACCACCCCCACCACCACCAACACCAACACCACCCCCACCACCTCCACCACCACCCTCCCCACCTTTGTGTCCCAGAAGGTGCAGTGGACGATGCTGCCGCTGCCATTGTTGGCCACCGTGAGCGGGAAGCGCAGGACGATGTCCGTGACGCCCGTCAAGTTCCTCGGGTTGCTCACGACGGTGCTGAGGATGTGGCTCCCCACGGCCCGGCTCGCCACGGAGCCAGCGGAGCCGCCGCCCGCGCCACTGCCTGTTCAGCTCGGGGGTCAGCCGGAGGGGCAGGACTTCAGCCAGGGTCCTTCTCGCCCCGCCCACCCATCCCACACACAGACACACAGACACACACACAGACACACACACACACAGACACACACATACACACAGACCCATACACATGTAGTGCCATAGATGGGTCACACTTACCGGCAGTGGTGGACAGGGCCCATCTGCAGATACCTCGGACCCCCAGGGGAGGGGCCACTGTGCCAGCCCAAGAGGGGAGGGGCTGCTGGCTAAGCCCCTTGGCGCCACCAACGGGGGGCTGTGGGGTATCTGGAATCCCACACAACCCCAACCCTCGATGGGCAAGAGGGATGAAAGGGCCGCTCCCTAGCTGATCGGGGCCAGTCGAAGCTCAAGACCCAAGACCAGCCAGCGTTGGACCCTGGACCCCCTTGTCCCGCTTGTCCTTGTAAGGGCCGGGACGCTGTGCGGGCCAGTGGTGGGACTCTGGGACTCCCTGCTCTACGTCCTTGTAAGGGCGAGTTCCGAGGAAGACAGAGTCCAGACCCACACCTTGGCTGGGTCGGGTCAAGTAGCCTCCCCTAGGGTAATTGTAGCCGGAGGACCCCAGCGCGTAGGCAGAGTCAGGCACGCTAGGAAGAGGCTGTGTCCCTAGGCTGTGTCCCTAGGCTGTAACAGAGTATCAGGACTGTTGGAGTGTTGTATTGTAATAAAGAAGTTACCTCTACAAGTGTCTCCGGAACCCATTACACACACACACAGAGACCAATACACACACACACAGACCCACACACACATAGATCCACACACACACACAGACCCACACACATACACACACACAGACCCACACACACAGACCCACACACACAGACCCACACACACAGACCCACACACACAGACCCACACACACACAGACACACACACACAGACCCACATACAGACAGGCCCACACACAGACAGGCCCACACACCACACGCAGACCCACACACAGACAGAGACCGACACACACACACAGAACCACATACACATACAAAGACAAAAATCCCTCATATAGCTTTAGCAGACTGAAGGGGCAAATGCTGTCAGCGATCAGCACCTATGAAGGCCGGCACAGCACACGAGGGGGTGGGGTGGCCAACACCACGCCCGCCCGCCTTTGCCTCCCCAATGGCGATGTTGACTGCACATAACTCCAGGTACTCATTTGAGGCCGAGTCGACCTAGGGGATGCCCATTACCGGTTCGGATAATATAATATACGCATTGTGTGGTTAATGCTGAGTGGGTGGGTGAGTGTGTAGGTAAGTGTGTGTGTGAGTGAGTGGCTGAGCGAGTGAGTGGCTGAGTGAGTGGGAGAGTGAGTTAGTGAGTAGCCGAGTAGCTGAGTGAGTGAGTGCGTGAGTGAGTGAGTGGATAGCTACGTGGCTGAGTGAGTGAGTGGCTGAGTGAGTGGCTGAGTGTGCGTGAGTGAGTGGGTAAGTGGCTGAGTGAGTGAGTGAATGGCTAAGTAAGTGAGTAAGTGGGTGAGTGAGTGACTGAGTGAGTGAGTGGCTGAGTAAGTGAGTGGGTGAGTGAGTGGGTGAGTGAGTGAGTGGGTGGGTGAGTGGCTGAGTGGCTGAGTGAGGGGCTGAGTGAGTGGCTGAGTCAGTGGCTGAGTGAGTACGTTGGTGAGTGAGTGGGTGGGTGAGTGAGTGTCTGAGTGAGTGGGTGGGTGAGTGAGTGGCCGAGTGGCTGAGTGAGTGAGTGGGTGGCTGAGTGAGTGAGTGGCTGAGCGAATGAGTGGCTGAGCGAGTGAGTGGATGAGTGAGCGAGCGACTCACGTGAAGAGCATGCTCACGACGTAGGTGCCACCGCCGCCGCCGCGGTCGTTGGCGACGTTGTTCAGCTGCTCCTCACCGATCGTCACTGCAGTCTCCCCGGCGACTCCGTCGCCCGCGAACACCTTGGAGTAGTTGCCTCCCTGGGCGGCGCCGGCCCTGGCGAGGACGGTGCCCAGCAGCCGCACGTTGGCGCTGGTGATGTTGAACGGCGACGGGACGTCAGCACCGGCACCTTCGGGGTGGAGGGAAATCGGTGAGCGGGAGGAGAGGGAAGGGGGGGGGAACGTGCAGGAGATGGTGACTGCCTCGCCTGGTACGCAGGAGGTCGTGGGTTCGATGTTGAGATGGTGACGACATCGCCTAGTTTACAGGAGGTCGTGGGTTCAATGTTGAGATGGTGACATCACCTGGTTTACAGGAGGTCGTGGGTTCGATGTTGAGATGGTGACAACATCACCTGGTTTACAGGAGGTCGTGGGTTCATTGTTGAGATGGTGACGACATCGCCTGGTTTACAGGAGGTCGTGGGTTCGATGTTGAGATGGTGACGATATCACCTGGTTTACAGGAGGTCGTGGGTTCGATGTTGAGATGGTGACGACATCACCTGGTTTACAGGAGGTCGTGGGTTTGATGTTGAGATGGTCATTACATCGCCTGGTTTACAGCAGGTCGTGGGTTCGTTCTCGGACCCGAACACCACGGTGGCGAAGATATATTAACTACCTACCCTGGCACGCAGGAGGTCGTGGGTTCGATCCCGGACCCTGACGCCTGTTGCGTATTTGGAGTTTGCGTCTCTCTCTCTCTCACCTTGGTCGAGGGAATTTTTCTCCTGGTGCCGTCCAGCATCTCCCTGATTCAACGCGTGTCTCCCCGTGTCTCCCCGTGTCTCTTAGTGTATCCCAGTGTCTCTTAGTGTCTCTCAGTGTCTCCCAGTGTATGTGGCTGTAATCTGTGCCTCCGCATTTCTCCCCCTGTCTCCCAGTGTCTCCTCATGTCTCCCAGTCTCTCTCGCTGTCTCCCAGTGTCTCCCCGTGTCTCCCAGTGTTTCCCAATGTCTCCCCCTGTCTCCCAATGTCTCCCCCTGTCTCCCAGTGTCTCCCAGTGTCTCCCCGTGTCTCTCAGTGTCTCCCCTGTCTCCCCCTGTTTCCCAATGTCTCCCAGTGTCTCCCCCTGTCTCCCCGTGTCTCTCCCAGTGTCTCCTCGTGTCTCCCAGTGTCTCCCAGTGTGTCTCAATGTCTCCCCTGTCACCCCCTGTTTCCCAGTGTCTCCCAGTGTCTCCCCGTGTCTCCCAGTGTCTCCCCCGATCTCCAAGTATTTCCCAGTGTCTCCTCATGTCTCCCAGTCTCTCCTGCTTTCTCCCAGTGTCTCCCAGTGTCTCCCAGTGTCTCCCCGTGTCTCCCCAAGTGTCTCCCAGTGTCTCCCCGTGTCTCTCCCAATGTCTCCTCGTGTCTCCCAGTGTCTCCCAGTGTCTCTTAGTGTCTCCCCTGTCTCCCCCTGTTTCCCAGTGTCTCCCAGTGTCTCCCCGTGTCTCCCAGTGTCTCCCCCTATCTCCCAGTGTCTCCCCCTGTCTCCCAGTATTTCCCCCTGTCTCCCAGTGTCTCCCAGTGTCTCCTCATGTCTCCCAGTCTCTCCTGCTTTCTCCTAGTGTCTCTCCCAGTGTCTCCTCTTGTCTCCCAGTGTCTCCCAGTGTCTCCCAGTGTCTCCCAGTGTCTCCCAATGTCGCCCCGTGTCTCCTCATGTCTCCCCTGTGTCTCCCCTAATGGCTCCCCGTATATCCCGATATTTCCCCGTGTCTCTCCCGATGACTCCCGTTGACTCCCCCATGTCACCCCCCTGTCTCCCCAGTGTATCTCCCCGTGTCGCTCCGTATATCCCAGTATCTTCATCCACCCTCACACCCGCCCACACCCGCCCACATGCTCACGTGTGCCCGTGGCGAGGCTCGTGGTGTTCATCCTCGTCACGAAAGTCTCCACGGTGCCGAGGAGGTCGGAGCTGTCCGACTCGTTCAGCGTCTGCAGCGACTTCCAGGAGTCCAAGTTGCTCATCGCCAGCAGGTTGCTGGCCGTGACTAGGAAGCTCTGTCGAGAGGTGGCACGGCGGGGAGAGTCACTGTACACTACACTACTATACACTACACTACTATACACTATACACTACACTACTATACACTACACTATACACTACACTATACACTACACTATACACTACACTACACACTACACTACTATACACTACACTATACACTACACTACTATACACTACACTACTATACACTCCACTACTATACACTACACTATACACTACACTACTATACACTATACACCACACTATGCACTACACTATACACTACACTACACACCATACACTACACTACACACTACACTACTATACACTACACTACTATACACTACACTACTATACACTACACTACTATACACTCCACTACTATACACTACACTATACACTACACTACTATACACTATACACCACACTATGCACTACACTCTACACTACGCTATACACTACACTATGCACTACACTATACACTACACTACTATACACTACACTATACACTACACTATCATACACTACGTTATACACTACACTACTATACACTACACTACACACTACACTACACACTACACTATACACTACACTACTATACACTACACTACACACTCCACTATACCCTACACTATACCCTACACTACACACTACACGCTACACTATACACTACACACTACACTACTATACACTACACTACACAGTACACTATACACTACACTACACACTACACTGTTATCCACTACACTATACACTACACTATACACTACACACTACACTACACACTACACTATACACTACTGTACACTACACTCTACACGACACTCTACACTACACTCTACACTACACTACACACTACACTCTACACTACACTCTACACTACACACTACACTACACACTACACTACACACTAAAGACTACACTACTATAAACTACACTCTACACTACACTCTACACTACACTACACACTACACTATACACTACACTACTATACACTACACTACACACTTCACTACTATACACTACACTACACACTACATTATACACTACACTATACACTACACACTACACTCTACACTACACTCTACACTATACACTACACACTACACTACACACTACACTACACGCTACACTGTTATCCACTACACTATACACTACACTATACACTACACTATGCACTACACTATACACTACACTACACTACTAGTACACTACACTATACACTACACTATTATACACTACGTTTATACACTACACTAATATACACTACACTATACACTACACTACTATACACTACACTATATACTACACACTACACTACACACAACACCACACACTATACTATACACTACTATACACTACACTCTACACTACACTCTACACTACACTATACACTACACTCTGCACTACACTCTACAATACACACTACACTACACACTACACTACACACTAAAGACTACACTACTATAAACTACACTCTACACTACACTCTGCACTACACTACACACTACACACTATACTATACACTACTATACACTACACTACTATAAACTACACTCTACACTACACTACACACTACACTATACACTACACTACTATACACTACACTACACACTTCACTACTATACACTACACTACACACTACATTTACACTACACACTACACTATACACTACACTACACACTACACTCTACACTACACTCTACACTACACACTACACTACACACTACACTGTTATCCACTACACTATACAATACACTATACACTACACACTACACTATACACTACTATACACTATACTCTACACTACACTCTACACTACACTCTACACTACACTATACACTACACACTATACACTACACACTACACTCTACACTACACTCTACACTATACACTACATTACACTCTACACTACACCACGGCACACTGGGGTTCACCTCTGCCACCTGTTTGCCGAAGACGATGCTCTTGTTCTGGGTCGCCATCGCGATCAGCCCCAGCGCGGCGCTCACAGCGCGGATGCTGTCGGGGGTGAGCCTGCCCCCTACAGGGTTCGTCTGCATGGTGAGGTTTTGCAGCAGCATGGGAACCTCCCTCTCCACCACCTCCTTAGGCTGGTTTTGTAAATCCTGTGGGGGAGGTGAGAGATGCATATACAGTGTAGTGTATAGTGTAGTGTATAGTGTAGTTTATAGTAGTGTATAGTGTAGTTTATAGTAGTTTAGTGTAAAGTAGTGTAGTGTATAGTAGTGTAGTATATAGTAGTGTAGTGTATAGTGTAGTGTATAGTAGTGTAGTTTATAGTGTCGTGTATAGTGTAGTGTATAATGTAGTGTATAGTAGTGCAGTGTATAGTAGTGTAGTTTATAGTGTAGTGTACAGTAGTGTAGTTTATAGTGTCGTGTATAGTGTAGTGTATAGTGTAGTGTATAGTGAAGTATAGTGGTCTAGGTCGAGGCAGTGAGGTTCTTGAGAAGGAAAGGTAGGGGGTGGTTACGGGTTGCTGAGGAGTTAGAGTCTTCCTCAGCAGCCAGCGATCACAAATCACTCTTCAATTTCATCAAAAAAGTAACTTGCAGCGCCACACCTATCGCCATCATTAGGGGAAAGAACGGTAATCCAATCTCCGACCCCCTGGAACAGGTTTGCAGATTTTGCTAAGCATTTTTGTGAAGTCCTGGGGGAGATGAAATCCCTCCACATGGAAAAGATCGTGCGACAAAGTGGGGATGACCCTGCTGAGGCTGCGGTGCCTGAAATATTGGAAGAAGAAGTCACCCCCTGTGAGTGGCTGGCTGAGGTGCCATCTGTTGAGTAAGTACTGAAGGAGATCCAGAGTCTGAGACGAGGAAAGGCACGGGCCAGAGATTATCACCCACGCGAAATGCTGAGAGTGGCGTTTGTGTACAGACTGCCCTACATGACATCATACCTAAAATCTGGACCACTAGACAGGTTCCGCAGGATTGGAAAGATGCCCTGGTGGTCCCCCTCTTTAAGAAGGGGGACCACACAGACTGTAACAACTACAGGGGCATCTCACTCCTCAGTGTGCCGGGAAAGGTCCTGGCAAGGATTACTCAACATCGCCTTGCTAGGCACGCTGAGGAGAGGCTTGCGGAGCCCCAATGTGGTTGCAGGAAAGGGCGGTCCTGAACAGATGCCATATTTTCTGTCCGTCTGATACAGCAGAGGTGTAGGGAATTCCAACACGACTAACATATTTGCTTTATTGACCTGGTCAAGGTCTATTCCATCAGTCAGCCTGGGCTCTGTGTTCTTCTTCACACTTTTAGACCCTCTGACCCTCTGCTCACGATCATTAAGGACTTTCATGATGGTGAGCTGGCCAAGGTAAAGCTAAGTGGCCGGGAGACAGAGCCTTTTCCTGTTCACCTTGGGGTGCGACAGGGATGTCCTCTGGCTCCAACATTATTTAACATCTTTTTCGACCACGTAGTTCACAAAGCCTTCTGAGGCTGATTGATGCCCAGGTGCGGTCCAAAGATAGCTCCATATTGGTCAACCACGTTATGTATACCAATGACTTGATAATTGCTGCTTACTCAGAGGAGGAGTTGGAGGTGCTGCTGCTGAACCTGGAGCGTGCCAATAACAGGCAGCACCTGCCTGGGTATTTTATGCCATCAGACACTCCACCCCCACAACTCACAATTGGTGATGGAGCAGTTGTGGAGAGAGTGGAGAGTTTCCCATACCTGGGCAGTGTGCTCATGACCAGCTCTGGTTTAACAGGAGAGGTCTCACTCCGAATCAGTTGAGCAGCATTATATTTTCATCAGAAGTGCAATGATGTGTGGAAGCTACATGGTCTGTCGCTCCACACAAAATGTTGGGTTTTCTCGGCCACAGTCATTCCCTCCCTTTTCTACGCTTGCGAAACGTGGACCCCCATAATGAAACATCTGCGCCGATTAGAAACTTTCAGTCTGGCATGCCTACGATACCTCCTGGGTTAAATCTGCAGGCTGGATTATGTGAAGTACCGGTGAGGACGCTTGACGCCGAGGTTGAGGCACACGTATATTTATTTCACAATACGACAGTGGGCATATACACACTCGAGGGGGTATCGGCCCCCTCACCCGTATAACTCGGGATACACCCCTAGCTAACTCTGTCCTAGCCCCGAATCCTCCACTAATGGGCTAGGGGAGGCTAACTGGCCCGACACTGGTAAGTCGGGCCCGGTACCCGGAGTTCCAGACCAGCTCTTACAAGAGCACCGGCTCTGGCTTTCGGGACCACGCCGCTGGCTCAATCGTGTCCGGCCCTGAAAAGGACATCGAACTAGGGGAGTCCAGGGCTCTATCTAAGACGTCTTCAGTCTTCTTCCCTTAGCTTAAACATAACTGACTCGAGCCCTTTGAACATCCCCTTTTATACCCAACCCCTCCCTGAGGGGTGGGGCCCCGGGGGATCATAACGTTCGAACCAGCCCCCCCCCCAGGGTGTCTGGCTCGGACGTCGTAGAGGGCACCTCCTCGTGCACTTACGTAGCCCCGCCCACTGTGTTTGTTTTCCATAGGCTGCCATGCATAACGGGCCCTCTCTTGAACACCCCTACATCACCCCCCCCCCCCCCCAGCATAGCTTGCAGCCGTCCCGGCTGCCAACATACAAAAATGACAATAAAAGTGCATTTACACCTTGACCGCGCGTGTGCCTCACTATTTTTCAACAATAACAAGAACAGCAACAAGAACACAACAAAATGCAACAGCAAGAAGAGAAAACAACCCGACGCACCCCCCCTTGAATAAATACGAATTCCGTAAAAAAAACAACCTATATACAATTTGCAGGGAACCCACCATACACACAACACCAGGTGAACCCAACGTATGTACATTTCAATGGGCAGGGAACACACCACCCACACAACACACAATGAACCCAACATATGTACATTCAATGGGCAGGGAACACACCACCCACACAACACACGATGAACACAACCTATGTACACATCTTCCAGCCTCATAACAGTCTGCGCATTTTTTGCGCGCGTCCTTGCAGCGGGCCCCTCACACGGGGTAACCCCGGGTGGCGGACCGTCAGGTGGCAATTGTCCGTCCCGGAGTGAGTCCTCATCCGATGCCGCGCGACCGTCGGTATCCCCAGGAGGGGTGGTCGGGCGTGAGCCCGTCAGTCCTGATGCACCTGGAGGTGGCACGGCCGGCAAGGCATTAGGTGAGAACGACGGAGACGGACCCAATGAGTCGGTCGACCCCCCACACGTTTGGCCACGCATGTGTGAAGTGGGTTTGTGTACCGCAACGAAGGGTTTTAACCTAGAGGGGTGCACGGACCATCGCCGCTTCCCCCATTTAATGCGCACGCACTGTGGTCGCAAAACTTCGACCACCTCCACAGGGCCCCGCCACGGCCGCACCAGCTTAGAGGAGGTAGCCAGTGGCACTTGGGGACAGTGCAGCCATGCCTTGTCCCCCGGCTTCCACTGTATCATGTGCGCCCGACCCAGCCTGAGGCACTCATTCGCCTTTTGACGGAGGTCCGAGTTTAGCATTGCAGCATCCCGCGCCTCTGTTAATTTGGCCAGATTAAATTTGACGTGGTCAGCCAATTTAGTTTTCCCTTGCGGCTCGGGGATCTGCAGCTGGGCGCGAACAGGCGGGTCGGGTTCGCGACCGTACATGAGGTAAAAGGGGGAAAATCCCGTAGCTGCATGGGGTGCCATCCGGTATGCCGCCAAGACCCCTTGAATATGCAGGTCCCAGTCAGTCTGTGAGTCCGAGACCTGCTGTGACATCATTGACGTAATGGTGCGATGCAGGCGCTCGACCATCCCGTCAGTTTGCGGGTGATACGGGGAGGTACGAATTTTCTTCGTGCCTAGGAGGTCACAGACTTGTTTGAGTAATTTACCGGAAAAATTTCTGCCCTGGTCGGTCAGCAGCCGCTCCGGAGCACCTTTGTCCAGGACGTATCCCTGAACAAAGGCCTCCACGATGGCTGCTGCCGACTGGTTGGCAAGGGGCCAGGCCATAGGCCAGCGTGTAAAATACTCGACACCAGTCAACAAATACCTATTGCCCCTGGGGGTGGCGGGAAATGGGCCCAAAATGTCCAGCGCGACAAGCTCATTTATTCTGGACACTTTGATCGATTGCAAGGGCGGGTTAGACTCCCGCGCCGGCGGTTTCCGTTGCGCACACCGAGGGCATGATCCCAATAGATCCCCAACATCCCTCGTCATGCCAGGCCAAAAAAAATCAAGTTGTAGCAGTGCAAGAGTCTTTTGGGTCCCCAGGTGTAATAGGCGCTCATGTGCGGCCCACACCACCTTGCCTCGCAATCCAGAAGGGACCACCAGCCGATGTCGCTGGGATTTTCCGTCCCAATGCATCAGCAGACCTTGCACCATTTCCCATGCATCCGAATCACCCTTCACACGCCCAGCACCCCCGACGCGACGACGCCACCCGAGGAGGGAGGTATCTTCCATCTGGAGGCGCCCCCATTCAGTGACGGGCAACCCCAACAGGGAATCTCTTCCCTGTTGTTCGATCGAATTAGTAATTAATGTTTCGTCGTCGTCGGTGGCTGCCAAGACCGGAACCGATGCGTCCCCTGAAGGCCTGCAACGTCCCGACCCCAGGAGGCATGCACATTCGGAGGTGGTTGGCATGCGCGACAGAGCGTCCGCATTCGTATGGCGAACGCCCTTACGGTAGGTTGTTTCAAAATCAAAGTCCTGGAGAACCTCCAACCATCGAGACAACTGTCCCGATGGTTGTTGAACTCGCAGGGCATACTGTAGTGCCGCATGATCTGTGCGGACGGTGAAATGCCGACCGTACAGATATGGGCGATACTGTTGGATGAAATAGACAATTGCCAACAGTTCCCTACGGGTGACACAATATCTTTGCTCCGCAGGAGACAACACCCGACTACCGTACGCGACCACCCGTTCCACGCCATCAACCACCTGGGAAAGCACACCCCCAATACCCGTGTTGCTCGCATCGGTGTCGAGCAAAAAGGGCTTAGAAAAATCGGGGTAAACCAAGGGAGGGGATTTTACCAGGGCGTCCCGAAGGGAGCAGAAAGCAGCCTCCTCCTCTTAACCCCAGTGGAACCGAACCCCTTTAGATGTTAAAGAGTGCAGGGGTTTGGCAATTGTCGCAAAATCAGCGACGAACCGTCGGTAATACGACGCGAAACCAATGAAACTCCTGACCTCTCCCACCGAGGTGGGAGTCGGCCAGGAGCTGACACACTGCGTTTTGGCGGGATCGGTAGCAATACCTGAGCGTCCCACGATGTGCCCCAAATAACGCACCGAATCGCGCAACAAATGGCATTTTTGGGGTTTGAATTTCAAATTAGCAGCCCGCATCTTTAGGAAAACCGCCCGCAACCTCTGGAGATGTTCATCAAAAGTTTTACCAAAGACGATAACGTCATCCAAATAAATGAGGCACGACTCCCATTGCAATCCAGCCAAAACCAATTCCATCAAACGCTGGAAAGTTGCCGGCGATGAGTGTAATCCCATCGGCAACCGGTTGAATTGGAACAGGCCGTGCGGTGTACGGAAAGCAGTTTTAGGCTTTGAATCATCGTCCAGAGGAAGCTGCCAGAATCCCGAAAGTAAATCGAGTGTGGAAAAGAATCGCACTCCCGCCAAGGCGTCCAGCGATTCATCCATCCGAGGGAGCGGGTATGCGTCGGCAACCGAAATTTTGTTAAGGCGCCGAAAATCAACGCAAAACCGCAACGATCCGTCCTGCTTTTTAACCAGGACAATCGGCGCTCCCCAAGGGCTGGTGGAAGGAGAAATGATGTCGGCGGCCAACATGTCATCAATAGCCGATTTGACATGGTCCTTTTCGGCGGGACTCAACCGAAACGGATTTTGGCGAATTGGCGCGCTGTCACCCATGTCAATATGGTGACGCAGCAGGTGAGTACAACCCAAATCGTATTTATTCCGACTAAAAACGTCGGAAAATTCCCGCAGTAGTGTTTTAAGTTGTTGACGCTCTGAATCTGACAGGTCCGTCGATCCCGCACAAAGCGCCTCGAGCCACTCTTCATCGCTGTCCGAATGCGGTCGCGGCGCAGGGACAACGCTGACGTGATTTGCGACGGTTTCCTCACATGGCACCGGCGTTGCGTGAGCAAGCACGGTTCCCTGTGGGACCACCACCGTCTGCGAACCCACATTGAGGACCGCGATGAAGGGTTCACCGTCCCCTCTTACTATGGTCTGGGCTGGAAGTAAATGAGGTCCACTAACCCCGGTCCTAGACGGCCCCAGCAGAACCCCTTGGGCCGCAATACCCTTAGCGAAGGGTCGCCGAAGTTTCAAGGGAATCAACATTTGTGCCCCCGGAGGGACGCGCACCGTTCTCTCTACGAATGCCGGCACCGTCGCGAACGCCGTCCGAGTCGTAACGGGTGATGGCAAAAACGCCATGCGTCTGCCCGACGGGAGCTCAATGCATCTCTGGTCGATTAATATCCTAATCGGCATTTTGGCCAGGAAGTCCGTCCCCAGCAGGCACGGAACCGCCAGCGAGGAGGAAACAAAAATCGGCCCAGACAATTTAATTTCCCCAACACAAATTTGGGCCCGAATTTGTCCGATGATGCCAAGTGAGCCCCCGTTAGCCGCATAGAATGGTACGTTAACAGGCATCAAAGGACGGCTCTGGACAGGGAGAATATTGTAAATTAACTCCGAAATAATGGTCGCCGATGCCCCCGTATCGACCAGGATGCGCACCTCAACCCCGTCGATGTGCCCCACAACGGCCGACGACCCCGACGATGCGGCTACCACACGATCGGCCAGCACGGACCACTGGCCGGGTTCGATATGAGTACCCAGAGTGGTGCGTGATGGTGCGATGGTGCGCGATATCGGCCCCCCTCTCGTTGCGGTGTTTGAGTGCGTGACGGGCGTGTGCGTGGGCCAAACATGTGGGGTGTCGCGACTCGCCGGGTTATGATGGTGGAGCTTGTGATGAGGCCCGTCGTCCCGTTGAGGTGTCGTCCCGCGCTGACGAGGAGAGCGGCACCCAGAGGCGACGTGGCCCCGGATGCCGCAGTTAAAACACCGCGGGAGCGCCGTCGGAGGTGACGGATGGTCGGAACGGCCCGACCCGTCCCGGCCCGACCGTGCTCCCGTCGCCTGTTGCCGTCGGTGGTCGACGGCGTAGAGCTCCTCCGTCGGAAGGGTGGCTGCAGCCACCGCACGCCCCGCCGATGCCCTGCTGGCTTTCCGCCGGAGCGACAGGAGGTTGGCGTGGAGGAGCCTTGCCGCCTGGAGCGATGTCATCTCCACGTCCTCCTGTGCGACGACAGCGATGTCAAGGTCGTCTGCCAGGAGGAGGATTTTCTCCGTGACCATAGCGTCCACGCCGTCGTCGTCCTATACGAGGGAAGGCCGACTTAGCCATTGCCAGGAGGCTCGTCCGGTATGCTAGGGGCGACTCCTTCTCACCACGCTTGCGGTCGTAAAATTGCTGTCGGCATTCAGCTGATGGTCCATAGACCCCGCCCAGCAGCTGTAGCGCCATCGGTAACGTAGACCGCTTCTCTCTCGGCGCCGATGTGAGGGCGGCGAGCGCGTCGCCGTCGAGGAGCGCCGGCAGCGCGCAGAGAGCCTCCTCATCGGACCATTTCGCCATCTCCTGATGGGCGAGGAAACGTCGGCGAAAACCGGCCCAGTCTCCCTCCGCGCCGATGAACTCCTTCAGCGGGGGCAGTCTCTGATGAAGCGCAGCAGTTGTTGTAGACTCCCGCAGGCTGATGTCACCACCACTCGGCTGTGCGTCGGTGCGAACGGCCGATGGGATCGCCTGTCGCGGTTGTGATGACGCACCCTCCGGCGGTGATGACGCTGCAGCTCCAGCGACGGCGATGTCGGAGCGGATGTTCAGGCTGGCCACGCCCTGAAAAGCTGTAGCGTCGATGGCGGGAATTTCAAATTCGGACTGCTCCGAAATGGCGGGAAGGCGCCCTGGTCGTTGGCTCGCCTCGCCCCGTGTTGGATCACCGGCCCCCAATCGCGTGATGGTCTCCAGCGTGGCAGCAGCGGCATACAGCAGCTCCGCCAGCCTCCCGTGAGCCAGCCGTAACGCGTCTGGCTGCGGCCCCTCTTCATTTCGATGCCCCGGTAAGGAGGCGTCAGGCCCCGGCTGCACCATGTCTTGTGGAGCCGTCTCGGGCTCGACGATCTCGGCAGTGTCTTCCTCCTGCGGTACTTTGGCCCGCGCTGTTTTCCGCGTGTCCATGTTCGAATTACTTCTGACACCAGTTGAAGTACCGGTGAGGACGCTTGACGCCGAGGTTGAGGCACACGTATATTTATTTCACAATACGACAGTGGGCATATACACACTCGAGGGGGTATCGGCCCCCTCACCCGTATAACTCGGGATACACCCCTAGCTAACTCTGTCCTAGCCCTGAATCCTCCACTAATGGGCTAGGGGAGGCTAACTGGCCCGACACTGGTAAGTCGGGCCCGGTACCCGGAGTTCCAGACCAGCTCTTACAAGAGCACCGGCTCTGGCTTTCGGGACCACGCCGCTGGCTCAGTCCTGTCCGGCCCTGAAAAGGACATCGAACTAGGGGAGTCCAGGGCTCTATCTAAGACGTCTTCAGTCTTCTTCCCTTAGCTTAAACATAACTGACTCGAGCCCTTTGAACATCCCCTTTTATACCCAACCCCTCCCTGAGGGGTGGGGCCCCGGGGGATCATAACGTTCGAACCAGCCCCCCCCCAGGGTGTCTGGCTCGGACGTCGTAGAGGGCACCTCCTCGTGCACTTACGTAGCCCCGCCCACTGTGTTTGTTTTCCATAGGCTGCCATGCATAACGGGCCCTCTCTTGAACATCCCTACATATGTAAAGAGCTCATGAATCACTATGGGAACCTCCTTTGCCAGTCTTTGAGTTGTGCGCCTTTTGGCGTCATCTGGTCCAACCCATGTGAGACTAGGCTCTAAGGAAAGCTGTCTCGGGTGTGGACCAATCAACTTCAAGGACAGTGCACATTATCAGAGTTATGTCTTTTGTTTGTATTATGACTGCAGGTATTGCGGTCTATGCAAACATGATTCCTTGTAAAAAGGTGTCAGTTTTGTTGCCAGATAGAAGGGTAAACAACCAATTATCATATTTTTACTGGCAAATGAGGTTCCCATAGTGTAGATCCTTGCCCCGAGCTCTCATACTCTGATGGTACATTGTCTTTGAGTTGTGCGCCTTTTGGCGTCATCTGGTCCAACCCATGTGAGACTAGGCTCTAAGGAAAGCTGTCTCGGGTGTGGACCATCAAGTTCAAGGACAATGCACATTATAAGAGTTATGTCTTTTGTTTGTATTATGACTGCAGGTATTGCGGTCTATGCAAACATGACTCCTTGTAAAAAGGTGTCAGTTTTGTTGCCAGATAGAAGGGAAAACAACCAATTATCAGCTCATAAATCCTTGAAAGATCTGGACACATTCCCATCGGTGAACTCATCCGGCAGGCAAGTCTGCATTGGCTGGGTCATGTAGCCTGCATGCCCAGCCACCGCATGCCTAAACAGCTGACTTACAGTATCCTGGAGTCTACAAATTGAGTTGCATTTGTGGTGATTGCTACATTAGAGAAACGAAACGTCATGTTTCTGATCGTGTCCGCGAGCACAAGTCAGATCTGAAACACGGCAGAACTGATTCCTCGGCCGTTGCCGATCATTGCTACAACTCGGTGGGCTCTCATGAAATTGTATTTTCCGAGACCAAGGTTCTCTGCAAACCTCCTGGCTACCATCAAAGGTTTGTACACGAAGCCATACAAATATACAAACACAGACATAATTTCAACCGTGATGACGGTTACAAACTGAGTAATCATTGGAAAGATGTGATTAACCATGCAAAAAAGATTTAACTACACTTATTTGCTAATCTTATTTGACAGACAACCATCACAGTTTTACCATGTTTAGTGGTGGTCTCCCTGTTACAGTTTGAGTCACAAACCGCACCTCTCCATAACAAAGGCTCAGCCTTTGTAATGCAGTCTATTCTTAGTCTTAAGCCTCACCTTACCATATTAATAAAAGTATGCGGCCCTTGCTCCACCACCTCCAACCATCATATAAACGTAGTGGTAGCTTCCGAAATCTCTCATTTACTTGATACAGCTGTCGTGGCTGTGACGGTACCACCTGAAGACGGAAGCTTGTGTTGCCTCCGAAACGTCGTGATTTTTATTTTATTTTACTTTTTAATGTTTTTACCTACGTGACTTTACCGAAAAAACCTAAGAATATGAATCATTGCAGTCATGAAAGCTTCAAATCTAGAATTAAACAGCTTTTGTTCGGCAAAATAGAGCTACTGGGCAGTTGGAGGCAGTCGCCCTCCAACAACAACGGAGGGCGGAGGAGCGACGCTCACAGCAATGAGCGGAGCGCCGGGTGGCTAAAGCACAGCAGGTTGGCACAGTAGGGGGCACAGGTGGTGCATTAACCAGTCATCTCAGTCAGTCGACGCGTGGCACCTGGGTCTGCCCCGTGACCTCCTGTCAGCAGCGAGCCTTTGACACTTCACGTGGCCTCAAAGTGCACCTAGCCTGGCATAGGCGCCGTGGTGACGTCACCGTCACTTAGTGGCGAATGGTGCAGCCATTGGTGTTGGTGATGGTGCTGGTGTTGTTGGTGATGGTAGTGGTAATTGATGGTGGTGATTGTGATGATGGTGGTGGTGGTAATGATGATGGTGATAATGGTGGTGGTGATGGTGATGATGGTGATGATGGTGATGATGGTGATGGTGGTTCTGGTGTCGATGGTGGTGATGATGGTGATGATGATGGTGGTGATGATGGTAATGATGATGATGGTGGTCGTGGTCGTGACTATAGTGGTGGTGGTGGTGATGGTGGTGATGATGATGATGGTGGTGGTGGTAATGATACTCACCTTCGATTGATTTAAGATTGCATTAAGCCTCTCAGTGGTGACGTTAGTGGTGGTACCTGCGGACGGTTATCAATGGGACAGGGTCAGGATTGGGATCGAACCCACGACCTCTTGCGTACCAGGCGAGGTAGTCAACATCTCCTAGCCACCGTGGGCGTCAGGGTCCGCGATCGAACCCACGACCTCCTGCGCACCAGGCGAGGTAGTCAACATCTCCTGGCCACGGTGGGCGTCAGTGTCCACGATCGAACCCACGACCTCCTGCGAACCAGGCGAGGTAGTCAACATCTCCTGGTCACGGTGGGCGTCAGGGTCCGCGATCGAACCCACGACCTCCTGCGCCCCAGGCGAGGTAGTCAACATCTCCTAGCCACCGTGGCGTAAGGGTCTTTGATCGAACCCACGACCTCCTGCGCACCAGGCGAGGTAGTCAACATCTCCTGGCCACCGTGGCGTTAGGGTCCGTGATCGAACCCACGACCTCCTGCGCACCAGGCGAGGTAGTCAACATCTCCTGGCCACCGTGGCGTTAGGGTCCGTGATCGAACCCACGACCTCCTGCGCACCAGGCGAGGTAGTCAACATCTCCTAGCCATGGTGAGCATCAGGGTCCTGGATCGAACCCACGACCTCCTGCCCCCGGGGCGAGGTAGTCAACATCTGATAACCCCCCCTCCCCATCTCTCACCACGTACCGTTGATGTTGAAGTCCCGGATGACCGGAACTCCGGCCGCTATTAAAGCGTCAATGGCCAAGGAGGTCAAGTTGGTGACCTCGGATTCGGTGAGGCTGTAGCCACTCACGTTCACGGATGCCAGGACACTGCCGGGCCTGCAACGGCGGGGAGAGAGAGACATGCGGGGAGTGGGTGAGTGGGTGGGTGAGTGAGTGGGTGGGTGGGTGAGTGAGTGAGTGAGTGGGTTAGTGAGTGGGTAGGTGGGTTAGTGAGTGGGTAGGTTGGTGAGAGAGTGGGTGTGTGAGTGGGTTAGTGAGCGTGTAGGTGGGTGAGTGAGTGGGTAGATGGGTGAGTGAGTGTGTAGGTGGGTGAGTGAGTGGGTGAGTGAGTGGGTTAGTGTGCGTGTAGGTGGGTGAGCGAGTGGGTAAGTGGGTGAGTGAGTGGGTAGGTGGGTGAGTGAGTGGGTAAATTAATGAATGGGTTAGTGAGTGAGTGGGTAGGTGGGTGAGTGGGTGGGTGAGTGAGTGGGTTAGTGAGTGAGTGGGTAGGTGGGTGAGAGGGTGAGTAGGTGAGTGGGTGAGTGGGTGGGTGGGTGAGTGAGTAGGTAAGTGGGTGGGTGAGTAGGTGAGTGGGTGGCTGAGTGGGTGAGTGGGTGGGTAGGTGAGTAGGTGAGTGGGTGGGTGAGTGGGTTAGTAAGTAGGTAGGTGGGTGAGTGGGTGAGTTGGTGGGTGAATTGGTGGGTGAGTGGGTGAGTGAGTGAGTGGGTTCGTGAGTGGGTAGGTGGCTGAGTGAGTGGGTGATTGGGTGAGTTGGTGGGTGGGTGAGTAGGTGAGTGGGTGGGTTAGTGGGTGGGTGAGTGAGTGAGCGGGTTAGTGATTTGGTAGGTGGGTGAATGAGTGGGTAGGTAGGTGGGTTGGTTAGTGAGTGGATGAATGAGTAGCTGGGTGAGTGTGGTAGGAGGTAGGCAGATGAGTGAGTCGGTGGGTGATTGGTTGGGTGGGTAGGTGAGTGAGTTAATGGCTGGATGGGTTATTGAGTTAGTGAGTGTGTTAGTTAGTGAGTGGGATAGTGAGTGGATGAGTTGGTAAGTGAGTGAGAGAGTGATTGAACGTGTGATAAAGTAAGTGGGTGATTGAGTGAATGGGTGACTGAGTGGGTGAGTTAGTGGTGGTGTGGGTGGGTGAGTGAGTGGGTGAGTGAGCGAGTGATTGGGTAGGAGAGTGTGTGAGTGGGTGAGTGGGTGGGTGAGTGGGTGAGTGAGAGGATGGTTGAGTGAGTGAGTGGCTGGGTGGGTGAGTGATTGATTGAGTGGGTGGATGGGTGGGTGAGTGAGTGGGTGAGCGAGTGAGTGTGTTAGAAGGTGAGCGGGTTAGTGAGTGGCGCAGTAGTTAGGAAGGGGAGCGATTGGGTGATCGGTTTGGTGGGTGAATTCATTAAAAAGTGGATGGGTTAGTGAGATAGTGAGTGGGGTAGTTAGTGATGGGGTAGTTGAGTGGGTAAGTGAGTGAGAGAGTGATTGAACGTGTGATAGAACAATTGGGTGAATTAGTGAGTGGGTGATTGAGTGAGTGTGCGATTATGTGAGTGGGTGAGTGGTCTATGGTGCAGTGTTGGGTCTCAATGCTGAGTCTATGATGCAGTGTTATGTCTTTGGGTAGCATTGCTGAGTCTCTGGGTAGCAATGTTGAGTCTATGGGTAGCATTGTTGAGTCTCTGGGTAGCAGTGTTGAGTCTATAGGAAGCAGTGTTGAGTCTATGAGTAGCATTGTTAAGTCTATGGTGCAGTGTTGAGTCTCAGTGCTGATTCTATGGTGCAATGCTAAGTCTATGGTGCAGTGTTGAGCCTATGGGTAGCAGTGTTGAGTCTATGGTGCAGTGTTGAGTCTATGGGTAGCAGTGTTGAGTCTATGGTGCAGTGTTGAGTCTATGCGTAGCAGTGTTGAGTCTATGGTGCAGTGTTGAGTCTATGGGTAGCAGTGTTGAGTCTATGGTGCAGTGCTGAGTCTATGGTGCAGTGCTGAGTCTATGGTGCAATGCTGAGTCTATGGTGCAGTGTTGAGTCTATGGGTAGCAGTGTTGAGTCTATGGTGCAGTGTTGAGTCTATGCGTAGCAGTGTTGAGTCTATGGTGCAGTGTTGAGTCTATGGGTAGCAGTGTTGAGTCTATGGTGCAGTGTTGAGTCTATGCGTAGCAGTGTTGAGTCTATGGTGCAGTGTTGAGTCTATGGGTAGCATTATTGAGTCTATGGTGCAGTGTTGAGTCTATGGTGCAGTACTGAGTCTATGGTGCAGTGTTGAGTCTACGGTGCAGTGCTGAGTCTATGGTGCAGTGCTGAGTCTATGGTGCAGTGCTGAGTCTATGGTGCAGTGTTGATTCTATGGTGCAGTGCTGAGTCTACGGTGCAGTGCTGAGTCTACGGTGCAGTGCTGAGTCTACAGGTGCAGTGCTGAGTCTATGGTGTAGTGTTGAGTCTATGGTGCAGTGTTGAGTCTATGGGGAGCAGTGTTGAGTATGTGGACATTGTTGACTCTTTGTGCAGTGTTGAGTCTATGGGTAGCAGTGTTGAGTCTATGGTGCAGTGTTGAGTCTATGGGTAGCATTGTTGAGTATATGGTGCAGTGTTGAGTCTATTGTGCAGTACTGAGTCTATGGTTTAGTGTTGAGTCTACGGTGCAGTGCTGAGTCTATGGTGCAGTGCTGAGTCTATGGTGCAGTGCTGAGTATGGTGCAGTGCTGAGTCTATGGTGCAGTGCTGAGTCTATGGTGCAGTGCTGAGTCTATGGTGCAGTGTTGAGTCTATGGTGCAGTGTTGAGTCTATGGGCAGTGCTGAGTCTTTGGGCAGTGTTGAGTCTATGGTGCAGTGCTGAGTCTATGGTGCAGTGCTGAGTCTATGGGTAGCAGTGTTGAGTCTATGGTGCAGTGCTGAGTCTATGGTGCAGTGTTGAGTCTATGGTGCAGTGTTGAGTCTATGGTGCAGTGTTGAGTCTATGGTGCAGTGTTGAGTCTATGGTGCAGTGCTGACTCTACAGTGCAGTGCTGAGTCTATGGGTAGCAGTGCTGAGTCTATGGTGCAGTGTTGAGTCTATGGTGCAGTGTTGGTAGTGTTGAGTCTATGGTGCAGTGTTGAGTCTATGGTACAGTGTTGAGTCTATGGTGCAGTGCTGAGTTTATGGTGCAGTGTTGAGTCTATGGTGCAGTGCTGAATCTATGGTGCAGTGCTGAGTCTATGGTGCAGTGTTGAGTCTATGGTGCAGTGTTGAGTCTATGGTGCAGTGCTGAGTCTATGGTGCAGTGCTGAGTCTATGGTGTAGTGCTGAGTCTATGGTGCAGTGTTGAGTCTATGGGCAGTGTTGAGTCTATGGTCCAGTGTTGAGTCTATGGTGCAGTGTTGAGTCTATGGTGCAGTGCTGAGTCTATGGTGCAGTGCTGAGTCTATGGTGCAGTGTTGAGTCTATGGTGCAGTGCTGAGTCTATGGTGCAGTGCTGCGTCTATGGTGCAGTGTTGAGTCTATGGTGCAGTGCTGAGTCTATGGTGCAGTGTTGAGTCTATGGTGCAGTGTTGAGTCTATGGTGCAGTGCTGAGTCTATGGTGCAGTGTTGAGTCTACGGTGCAGAGTTGAGTCTATGGTGCAGTGCTGAGTCTATAGTGCAGTGCTGAGTCTATGGTGCAGTGCTGAGTTTATGGTGTAGTGCTGAGTCTATGGTGCAGTGCTGAGTCTATGGTGTAGTGCTGAGTCCAAGTGGTTGCGGAGTGACGCGAGTTTGAGCTGTCCTCACCGGAAGTTTAAGATCGCCACTTGCACGAACCGAGACCCGAGGCTCTGATAGCAGCTGGTGAGCTGTGGAACGTGGGGGGGTGGAGGTGGTGGGTGGAGTGGTGGTGGGGGGGGGGGGGGAGTAGTGGGGGGGGGGGAAGAGCCGTGTCATCAAAGCAATCGTTTATTTCATTATCGTTGGGTCACGGGAAGAGAGCCATCGCAGATGACGAGAGGGAGGTCATGGTTCTCTCGTCGGCTATGGTGTATAGTGTAGTGTATAGTGTAGTGTGTAGTGTAGTGTGCAGTGTAGTGTAGTGTGTGGTGTTAGTGTAGTGTGTGGTGTGTAGTGTATAGTGTAGTGTGTGGTGTGTAGTGTAGTGTGTGGTGTATAGTGTAGTGTGTGGTGTGTAGTGTATATTGTAGTGTAGTTTGTGGTGTGTAGTGTAATTTGTGGTGTGTAGTGTATAGTGTAGTGTATTGTGTTTATTGTAGTGTATAGTGGTGTAGTGTATAGTGTAGTGTAGTGTGTGGTGTATAGTGGAGTGTGGTGTATAGCATAGTGTAGTGTGTGGTGTGTAGTGTATAGTGTAGTGTAGTGTGTGGTGTATGGTGTAGTTTGGTGTCTAGTGCGGTGTATAGTGTAGTGTATAGTGTAGTGTATAGTGTAGTGTATAGTGTAGTGTATAGTGCAGTGTATAGTGTAGTGTTTAGTGTGGTGTATAGTGTTTTTTATAATAGTGTAGTGTATTGTGTAGTGCAGTGCCTAGTAGAGTAGTGTAGTGTTCATTCGTGTCGTGTACAGTGTAGTGTATTTTAGGGCATAGTGTAGTGTGTATAGTGTAGTATATTGTGTAGTGTGGTTTATAGTGGAGTGTATTCTAGTGTATAGTGTCGTTGTAGTGACATAAGAAGGGAGGGGCTGCTGGGGGCTCTGGGTTCCCAGGTGGGTCCAGACGCTTAATCCTCTGGGCGCCAGGCGCTGGGTTCCCAGGGGGTCCAGACGCTTAAGCATCTGGGCGCCAGGCGTTGGGTTCCCAGGCGCTTAAGCCTTTTTGGCGCCGCCAACGGGGGGGGGGCTGTGTGCGCTCTGTGGGATGTCTGGTGGCGCACACGGCCCCACCCCTCGTTAGACCAGGCATAAAAGGAGAGCTCCCTGGACGATCAGGGCCCAGTTGTAACTCAAGACCCAAGACCCACGACCAGCCATCTGAAGACCCTGGGATGCTGCGAGAGCCAGCGCTGGGACTCTGGAACTCCCGACTCTGGAACTCCCGACTCTACGACCTTGTGAGGGCGAGTTCCAGAGCGTAGCCAGAGTAGAGTATCTAGGCTGTGTGTCTAGGCTGTGTAGCTAGGCTGTAACAGAGTATCAGGACTGTTGGAGAGTTGGAGTACTGTTGGAGTGTTGTATTGTAATAAAGAAGTACATCTACAAGTGTCTCCGGAACCCGTTACATCGTGTAAAGTAGTATATAGTCGTTTAGTGTCGTGTCATGTATAGTGTTGTGTATAGTCCCATCGGTGAGCTCCTCCGGCAGGTATGTAGCCCGCATGCCCAGCCACCGCATGCCAAAACAGCTTTTGTTCGGCCTGATAGAGGGGACTAAACGGGCGCAGCACGGGCTAGATAAGAGATGGAGTAATGTGGTACAGGAGGACGTGGAGCTGAGTGGACTTGCCGATGACCGGTACCAGTGTTGTCAAGATCGGCCTCTGTGGAGGAGACTCGTGAAGGACGCTACTGGGCAGTTGGAGGCAGTCGCCCTCCAAAAACAGCGGAGGGCAGAGGAGCGACGCTCACAACAACGAGCGGAGCGCCGGGTGGCTAAAGCACAGCAAGTTGGTACAGTAGGGGGCACAGGTGGTGCATCAGCCAGTCGTCTCGGTCATCTCAGTCGACCCGTGGCACCTGCTGGGTCTGCCCCGTGACCTCCTGCCAGCGGGCGTTCGACACTTCACGTGGCCTCAAGGTGCACATGGCCTGGCACAAGCGCCGTGGTGACGTCACCGTCACTTAGTGGCGAATGGCGGTTATTGTATAGTGTATAGTAGTACAATGTATAGTAGTGTAGTGTATAGTGTGTAGTGTATCTTGTGTAGTGTATCGAGTGTTGTGTATCGTAGAGTAGTGTGGTGTACAGTGTCAATTTTAGTGTAGTGTCGTATTGTTTCTGGATGAGTATGGGTCTCTCTCTATGTATCTCTATGGGTCTTTATGAATATGGGTCTCCGTGGATCTGTATGGGTCTCTATGAGTATTGGCCTCTGTGGGTCTCTATGAGTATGGGTCTCTATGGGTCTGTATGAGCATGGGCAGAGCCGGCCCAGCCACTAAGCGACCCTTGCAATTGCAAAGAGCCCCATGGCCAGCAGAGGGCCCCCTAGAGTCACTGCTAGCTAGTGGGTGAAAAAAATCATACATCAAAGGGGCCTCCAACCAAATTTTGCTTAGGACCCCCAAAGGTCTAGGGCCGGTTCTGAGCATGGGTCTCTGTGGGTCTGTATGGGTCTCTATGAGAACGGGTCTCTGTGGGTCTCTATGGGTCTCTATGAGTATGGGTCTCTGTGGGTCTGTATGGGTCTTTATGAGTACGGGTCTCTGTGGGTCTGTATGGGTCTCTGTGATTATGGGTCTAAGTGGGTCTCTATGGGTCTCTGTGAGTATGGGTCTCTGTGGGTCTGTATGGGTCTCTATGAGTATGGGTCTATGTGGGTCTCTATGGGTCTCTATGAGTATGGGTCTCTGTGCGTCTGTATGGGTCTGTATGAGTATGAGTCTCTGTGGGTCTGTATGGGTCTCTATGAGTATGGGTCTAAGTGGGTCTCTATGGGTCTCTATGAGTACGGGTCTCTGTGGGTCTCTATGGGTCTCTATGAGCATGGGTATCTGTGGGTCTGTATGGGTCTCTGTGAGTATGGATCTCTGTGGGTCTCTATGGGTATCTATGAGTATGGGTCTCTGTGGGTCTGTATGGGTCTCTATGAATATGGATCTCTGTGGGTCTCTATGGGTATCTATTAGTATGGGTCTCTGTGGGTCTCGATGGGTCTCTATGAGTATGGGTCTCTGTGGGTCTCGATGGGTCTCTATGAGTACGGGTCTCTGTGGGTCTGTATGGGTCTCTATGAGTATGGGTCTCTGTGGGTCTGTATGAGTCTCTATGTGTATGGGTCTCTGTGGGTCTGTATGGGTCTCTGCGAGTATGGGTCTCTGTGGGTCTCTATGAGTATGGGTCTCTGTGGGTCTGCATGGGTCTCTATGAGTATGGGTCTCTGTGGGTCTGTATGGGTCTCTATGAGTACGGGTCTCTGTGGATCTCTATGGGTCTCTATGAGTATGGGTATCTGTGGGTCTCTATGCGTCTCTATGAGTATGGGTCTCTGTGGGTCTGTATGGGTCTCTCTGAGCATGGGTCTCTGTGGGTCTGTATGAGTCTCTATGAGTATGGATCTCTGTGGGTCTCTATGTGTATGGGTCTCTGTGGGTCTGTATGGGTCTCTGCGAGTATGGGTCTCTGTGGGTGTCTATGAGTATGGGTCTCTGTGGGTCTGCATGGGTCTCTATGAGTATGGGTCTCTGTGGGTCTGTATGGGTCTCTATGAGTACGGGTCTCTGTGGGTCTCTATGGGTCTCTATGAGTATGGGTATCTGTGGGTCTCTATGCATCTCTATGAGTATGGGTCTCTGTGGGTCTGTATGGGTCTCTCTGAGCATGGGTCTCTGTGGGTCTGTATGAGTCTCTATGAGTATGGGTCTCTGTGGGTCTCTATGAGTATGGGTCTCTGTGGGTCTCTATGAGTATGGGTCTCTGTGGGTCTGTATGGGTCTCTCTGAGCATCGGTCTCTGTGGGTCTGTATGAGTCTCTATGAGTATGGGTCTCTGTGGGTCTCTATGGGTCTCTATGAGTATGGGTCTCTATGAGTATGCATCTCTATTGGTCTCTGTTAGTTTGGGTCTCTGTGGGTCTGTATGTGTCTCTCTGAGCATAAGTCTCTGTGGGCCTGTATGGGTCTGGTCAAATGACAAGTGAAGTGAGTTTATACTTTGCCGTTGTGAGATGTCTTACACTGGGTAGGAGCCTGTTGGACATGGTCCTGTAATCCAGCGAGTTTGGGTCACTCAGGGCAGAGTTGAAGACTTCATTGATTGTCAGCGTCACTGGGACCACCTTGAGGTCTGTGGGAGACAAAGACAAAGATTACCATTACAGCCTCTACCAGACTGTAGGGGAAAGTGCTGTTAGTGGTACTGAGTAGCGGAACAGACACACACACAGACACACTCAAATATAAACAACGATCCCCCTGGATAGCCTCGAACAGACTATTGGGGCAAGTGCTGTTAGCGAGCACCTATGAAGGCCAGAACAGCGCATGAAGGCATGGGTAGCCAGCAATTACACTCGGTCGCATATGTCTCCACAGTGGCGATGTTTACACACCGCACCAGGTATTCATTTGAAGCTGAGTCGACCTAGGGGAGGCCTACGACCGGTTCAGATAATCGTCACTGGTGGTGTTGGCCGTGAGCGGGAATCGAACTTGGGTCTCTTACTGGGTTCGTAGCGCTAACCACTCCTCCACCTATTCCCACTAACACGCACCAACTAATACAAGCGCACATACACACACTCATCCACACGTACAAACTCCACTCACTCACTCTGTAGAACAGGGGGAGATCATCCAAACTTCACTCACTCACTCTGTAGAACAGGGGCAGATCATACAAACTCCACTCCACTCACTCTGTAGAACAGGGGGAGATCATACAAACTATACTCACTCACTCTGTAGAACAAGGGGAGATCATACAAACTCCACTCACTCAATTTGTAGAACAGGGGGAGATCATACAAACTCCACTCCACTCCCTCTGTAGAATAAGGGGAGATCATACAAACTTCACTCACTCACTCTGTAGCACAGTGGAAGATCATACAAACTCCACTCACTAACTCTGTAGAACAGGGGGAGATCATAAAAACTCCATCCACTCATTCTGTAGAACAGTGGGAGATCATACAAACTCCACTCACTCAATTTGTAGAACAGGGGGAGATCATACAAACTCCACTCCACTCCACTCACTCTGTAGAACAGGGGAAGATCATACAAACTCCACTCACTAACTCTGTAGAACAGGGGGAGATCATAACAACTCCATCCACTCACTCTGTAGAACAGTGGGAGATCATACAAACTCCACTCACTCACTCTGTAGGACATGGGAAGATCATACAAACTCTACTCACTCACTCTGTAGAACAGGGGGAGATCATACAAACTCCACTCTCTCTCTCTGCAAAACAGTTGGAGATAATTCAAACTCGACTCACTTGCTCACTCTGTAGAACAGGGTGAGATCACACAAACTCCAGACTGACAAAAGTAATTCAGAATCGGGAATAGACCCACCTTCCTCGCTCACCTTGGGGCGCGTAGGGGCTGCTCGTGCGATTCGAACCACCAGTTGCCATCGTTGTGCTCAGGACAGGAGTCGCAGTGGTGTTCAGGACCACTGCAGTGGTCGCAGTAGCGTTCAGGGTCGTCTTAGAGGTCACAGTAGCGTTCAAGGTCATCTCAGAGGTCGCAGTGGCGTTCAGGGTCGTCTCAGAGGTCGCAGTGGCGTTCACGACAGCCGCAGCGACCGCCGTAGCGTTCAGGACGGTAGTGGCATCGGTGGGGTTGGCGGTCGTGCACGATGGCAGAGGCTCCGGCCGAGGCACGCACTGCACCCCGTCGGGCGGCAACCCCTTGATGCACGTGCAGGAAGGGAAAAATCCGGAGCCGGAGTAGGAAGAAGGGGCGGAGCCGGGCGAGGGGGAGGGGCCGGACGCGGCAGCGTCATCGCACGCGCCCACCTGCCGGCAGGCAGCGGCGCTCCACAGCAAGCCGGGGCCGCAGTGGCAACGCGTTTGAGGACCGTCCAACACGCACCCTGGCGAGAGATCGGTGGGGCATGGGGGAGGGGTGGTGGTGGAGGATGAGGGGAGTGGGGGGAGGGAGAGGAGGGGGGGTGGGACGAGGTGATGACGAGGTGATGACGAGAGGAAGGAGGCGGTAACATTATGGTGCCCGGTGCTTTTCCTGGTCTCAGCGTTTGGATCGCCTTCCTTAAAACCTCAACAGATGGCACCTCAGCCAGCCACTCACAGGGGGTCACAACTTCTTCCAATATTTGAGGCACTGCAGCCTCCGCAGGGTTATCCCCAATTTGCCCCATTGATGTTTTCCAGGCTGAGGGATTTCCCTTTCCCCAAGACCTCACAGAAATGCTCGACAAATCTGCAAACTTGTTCCTGAGGGCCAGAGATCGATCACCCTTCTTTCCACTAAGGATTGCGATAGATGTTGCACCGCGGTGCCGCACGGCTCTCCTAACCTCCGAGCGAAGGCTGCAGTAATCCTCCTCATTCTCCGATGTGGGATGCAGTAGACAGTGCGATTGGTCCTGTCGATTTTTGTCAGCCAGCCTGAACACCTCCTCCGTCAGCCAGGGCGGGTTTTGCACCGTGTACCCAAAGCAGCCATTGCAGCTGCATGAGACACAGTTTTAAACTCTCGCGCCATTTCCCCTCGACATCAGGAAGAATGGGGGACGATGCCAACCCCAGCCGCAAGCGATGATGACATTTTTGCTTCCAACGTTCATCATCTAGTTGAGACCAGGCCACTGTAGGTTTAATTGGGGTTCTAGATGGACACCCACCATGGGAGTGGAAGAATGGCAGGCGGATCTTACAGATGACAAGAAGGTCCTGGTGTCAAGCACATGGGCCCGTATCCGCTGTTCCATCACTATGTAGTCCAGAAGATGTTCTTGCTTGTGCCCAGCATGCATCCATGGTATTGCGTGGATGTGGCGATGCCAGATTAGCGTGGTTGGTTTATTACAAGCCCATGGGCTGCACAGAAGTCTAGCAGCCTCCTACCGTTATTTTTTAGCTGATCTGGCCCATGCCGTTTGATCAGTCCATGCCCAGGTGCCAGCATCATGACCAACTTTGGCATTAAAATCACCCAACAAGATGACTCTTTCCCAAAGAGGCCACTTTAGCTAGCACCTTTGAGTGGATGGATGCATCCATCCACTGATGTTCATCTTCGGTGGGGTGCATAAACAACCACCACCAACACCACTCCTCACCTCCAGTTAATGGGGAGGCCAGCCTAAGTAGCCTGGAGCTTACAGCTTCCCACACCTCACCACTACGCTCCCACACCCCCTCGATTGTTTTATTCAGAAGAGCCACTCCCCTTTGTTTGGCATTTTCCTGCCCCTTGTAGAGGACTGTCCACCCTCATGGTGGCTGGAGCCAGAGCCGGTCCACCAGACCTCCTGAATGCCACAGAGATCCAGACGGTACCAGTCCAGCTCTAGACAGAGGAGTGGCAGCCTCTCCTCCGCAGTGAGCGTTCGAACATTCCACGTGGCCACCCGCAGTGTTTTCTAGTTGTTTCTGGAGGAGCCCCGAGGGTAATGATTCAGTCCTCTGGCTCCGCCAAAAGGGGTTTGGCCAGGAGACGTCATGGATGCCTGTTCCTCTGGCACCTCGGGCACACGCTTAGATTCATTTCCACGTAGTTTAGTGATCACACACTCACACACGTGAACACACACGCGCGCGTGTACACACACACACGTGTACACACACACGTGTACACACACGCAGGCCGTAGCCATGATACTCACAGCTGAGCACCGTGACGCTGCTGGTGACATTCTGTTTGCTGATGATGAATTCAAACGAGCAGTTCCCACTGCCGATGGGAGCATCCGTCTCGATCTGCATGCTCGCCTCGGTCGTAAACGACGTCGTGTCTGGGAGACCAGATGAAGAGACAGACAGGCAGACAGATTTCATCTAACCATGCGTAAGGTCCCCACTGAGCTAGGTAGCTCTTTTTCAGAAGCGACCTGGCTCATCGCGCATGAAAGCTCAACCAAGTGGCCGATATCACTGCGTGGAAATTTACAGCGGCAGCCGAATGCTCTCAACGCCCACCCACCCGCCCCTCCACCCCAAGCCCCCCTCCCCATCTCGGCCACTCCCCCCACGGCCCCACCTCCCATCTCGGCCCCTCCCCCCCCACGTTGCGTTGGAGGGGAACGGGGCGGTCCACTCGCCCCCAATTGAGATTCGGTGGTGCGCGTCGGTGGCGGGGAGATTGGAACCGCGGGCAGTTTGGTGGCGTTGTGGTCACGTGGGAGGGCGAGTGGCGTGTGATGTGTGTCTGTGTGTGTCTGTGTGTGTTTGATGTGTAGGCCTCGGCAAGGTAAGGTAAAAGTTAACATGTAAAAAAAACAAGCCTACCTTTACCTTACCTTTAACCTTACCGCAATACAATCACTCTACCCTACCTTTTACCATTTAGCAGGTAAGGTAAAAGGTAAAAAGCAACGAGCTTACCTTTTACCCTTACCCCATACAAATGTCCCGATTACAGGGTAATTACTGGGGTACTACACATGGAAAAGGTTTATAACGGTAAATGCTAGGTAGAGAGCTTTTATCATATAGAATACTCTCGATGATTCCAATTGTACACGCTTTCTTTGAACTCATTCTGTTGTTGTCGTTGTTGTTGTTGTCGTTGTCGTATCCTCAAATCTTGTAACTCAATTTTAACCCACTTCCCAATGTGGTATCGACTGCAACCTTGGTATACTTATGTCATACTGATAACAATATATTCTATCATAAAAATATATGTTTTTAAACATTATCTTTTACATGTTATGTTTCGGCTTGGGTCAAATTATCCTCGATAAACTGACGTTGGCTGTAATTGGCTACGGTCCCATACAATATGGCAAGCTTCGGGGCCACTTCCTGGAGTCGTGGAATTCTCCCATTACTAGTACATTTCATAAAAGCGTGTATTAAAAAAAGTGTTTAAATATTACTTATTAAATGGAGGCCACGGACTGCGCCACTGAGCTTTTAGCGGTAAACAAGGAACCGTATTTACCGGGTAATACTTCGCGCTTCCTTCACCCTACCGGGTAATTCTTCCGAACTACCTTTACCCTACCCTTTACCTTACCCCTTGGCATGTGGACACCTTTACCCTTTACCTTTACCCTTTTACTCGGTAAAAATGGTAAATTACCTTACTTTGCCGAGGCCTAGTGATGTGTGTCTGTGTGTGTCCGTGTGTGTGTGTGTCCGAGTATGTATGTGTGTGTCCGTGTGTGTCCGTGTGTGTGTATGTGTCTGTGTATGTATGTGTGTGTCCATGTGTGTGTGTGTCCCTGTATGTATGTGTGTCAGTGTGTGTGTGTCCGTGTGTGTGTCTGTGTATGTGTCTGTGTGTGTGTCCATGTATGTGTAGGGGAGTCAGGGGAAGGATTCCCACCAATAGGAGGGTTAGTGGGAGGGGTAATCGAGGAGATATAAGGGGAGAACGGGCGGGAAGAAGAGGCCTTTGGCGGGAACGAGATTGGGACGGCTGGGGACAGGTGTGGATGGTAGAAAAGGATTAAAAGACGAACCCCCTGCAATCTTGTGTCGGCTCTCCTTTACATCTGGTGGCAGCGGTGGGATTTACAATGGCTACAAAGAAGAATCCCCGCGGAAAAGAGCCAAGAGCCAAGAGAAGAGGAAGCAGGGGCCGGGGATCCTTCCCATCCCGGGCAACAAGGGGGCCTGCTACCAGAAGCAGCAGCAGGGGGCCTGGATCGCCTGGAGGACCCCATGGAGGACCGCATGGCCCGCGTAGAGAGGGCACTGCAGAGGCTCCCTATGAGGGGCCCGCCAGCACCGGGACCCCCACCCCCACGCGTACCATGGGAGGAGAGGCCACGGGACCCGGAGGCCGACCAGCCGGCCGGGCAGGAGCCGCAACCAACCTCGTCACGCCAGCCGCCGCCGCTCCCGCCAAAATCCCCAGGGCTAAACACCCAACATGGAGAGCAGGTGGCAGGACGGGCGCGTCAGCTGGCGCCTGTCGACAAGTTCGTGGCCGAGGAAGAAGATTGGGAGGCATTTGTCCGCCGATTCGAGGCTGCCTTCCACGCTCTCGAGTGGACAGACGAAGAGGCACTACGAGCTTTGCCATCCGTTCTGGCGACGAGGCACTCTCCTCTTACACCTCCCTTCCCTCGCACAACAAGACCACGCTACAGGCGGCCTACGAGGCTTTGGGGGAGATCTACTGCCCGGTGGAAGGAGCCTTTAAACGGTTCCAGGACCGCCAGCGAGAGGCTAGAGAATCCCCTTTAGCCTACAGGGGTACGCTGCTCGTGTTGGCGAGGAGGGCTTTCCCTCGCCTGGCTGAAGAAGCGCTCGATGACCTCATGGACGAGCACCTCATCGCCTACGCTTGCCGTGCTGGCGTTGTAATGACCGTGGTGACGCCGGGGGAACGCACCTCGCTGTGGGCTGCGAGGTGGCCGGGTGCCACCTGTGGGCCAGGTGGCTGGCGCGGCGGGGGGGGGGAACAGTCGAGCCGTTGCCGCAGCGCTACCGGGACCAGCGACACCAACCGCCAAACCTGCACCGTCGCCGCAGGCTGCCTGTGGGGCAGCTGGGAATGGACCCCCGACGTCTGAGCCGGAGCCAACGTTGCGGGAGGTGTAGGCGGCGATCCGGGGACTGGCGGAGCAGAGGAACCAGGGGCGCGACCAGCCACCGAGTCGCTGGCAGCCGCTTCTACAACATCACGCCGAGCCACCCCGGCGGAACGCCCCATGGGTCTGCCACCATTGTGGTTGAGAGGGGCATGTGGAGAGGGGTGCCGCACGGAGCCGGAGGCCGCCAACACCACCTGGAACCCGCCGGGGCCGAACGCCGACAGGATCCAGGCGAGTGACACCGTCCCGCCCGGCCTCTCGGTCGGGCCGAGAAATTACACCCCCGACGCCGCGAACTCACCGGGAGTCTCCTCGGGGTGGGCACCGTCGGTGTCATTCCCCGGTCCCCACTGTCCTGGTCGGGGGAAGGGGATTGCGCTGGGGCCGGGGACCACGCCGAGGATCGCGCCGAGGCCGGAAGTGGCGTCGCGAACGGACGTGACGTCGCGTCCGGAAGTGACGTCGCGGCCGGAAGTGGTGTCGCGGACCGCGCCGGAAATTGCGCCAGGGCCGGGGACCGCGCCGGGGCCGGAAGGGACGTCGCGACCGGACGTGGCGTCGTGGGTGGACGTGGTTTCGCGGGCGGACGTGACGTCGCGATCGGAAGTGACGTCACTAGTTACCTGCAACGCCGGCGAGTTGCCAGGGACAATGGCCCCTGGGCTGAGGCGGCACACACAACTGCCATTGCGCCCTGGAGCAGTTCCACGCCCCGCCTCACCACCGCTTTGCGGCGGAGCGAGACGAGACCAGGGGGACCACGCCCCTGTGACAAAGGAAGGGGAAGGGAGAAGGGATGGGCTCACGGGAAGGGCCACCCCCCAATCCCCACCGCCCACTACGATGGGGGGGCCCCCCCACACCACAAGGGGGGCCCATTCTACGTCACCAAGGGGGGGCAATTTGCACCACATAGAGAGCCCAGCCCGCACCCCAGGGGGAAGCCCACACTATGTAACAAGGGAGCATTCACCCTGCTGCGACGCACTCAAAATGGGGGAACCCCATCTTCAGTCCATTCACATCCATCCCCCATCATCTCACCATGCACCGCAGGATAACGAGACGCCGCCTGGTCAGTGGCCAGACTCAGCCACACAATGGAGGAAGCTGGCAAGGTGGGTGGTAGCGGCCACGTCAGGAACCTCGGTCCTGGTCGGTGAAATTGCGGGAGTGTCGGCACGTATCTTGGTTGACACGGGGGCATCAGCCACGATCATCTCGAGCACCATGCACGAGATGCTGCCGGATAAAAACCGACCTTTAGTCCCCGTCAATACGATGTTCATTGCAGCAAATGGAGGCAGTATGGGCTTCCTGGGCCAGGTTGAAGCCCCGATACAGATTTGGCAGCTTTCGGTAGCAGGACCCATCCTTGTCTCTGCAACGTTGCCCGTACCCTGCCTGTTGGGGACAGACTTTCTGAGGTGGATGCCAATGAAAATTGATCTGGCCAATGGGTGGGTGGAAGTCCAGGGAACGCATCTCCATTTCCTAAAGGTGGAGGAGGCCGGCCGGCGTGTACCCTACGTGCAGGCTCTGGTCAGTAAGTCTGTCTCCATTCCCCTGGCAGCCCAGATGCTGATTCCGCTGCGATATCGATCCCCCCTCGTGACAGCCCGACCGGACTCACCCATCCTGGTGTTTCCGGCGTCAGCAGCCACGGATCGCCATGCGCTGGTGTGAGCCGAAACAATTGTCCAGAGGAACCAGCATCTGTTCATTCAGGTGCTAAACACCTCCGATAGAACAGCGACGGTGCAGGAGAGAACAGTTCTGGCCCACGTTAGTCCCTTGTCACTAGAAGCCCCCGGAATGGAGCCTGAGCTTGTAGGCAGCATCAGCCAGTCCGAAAACAAAGGGGCCGAATCGTGCATGGACCAGCTGGTGGGGCCTGAGCCGGGATTGCCGCCCAACCAGAAACATCAGCTGCACTCGTTATTGCAAGAGTTCTCGGACGTGTTCAGCCGGGGACCATTCGACCTAGGGCGCACAAATCTGTCGCAGCACCGCATCAACACGGGAAACGCTGCACCCCTGCGCCAAAACACATATAGAATGAGCCCGATGAAAAAAGGGCACATTCAACAAGCGGTGCAGGAGATGCTGCAGGTTAACATAATTTATCCATCCTCGAGTCCCTGGGGGGCACCGGTAGTCCTATTCAAGAAGTCAGACGGGTCACTGAGATTCTGTGTGGACTTCCGACACCTCAATGCCGTCACGCTGGCTGATGCATATCCCCTACCACGTATCGACGACTCATTGGATGCACTGGCGGGAGCAAAATTTTTCAGTACGTTGGATTTATTGTCCCGCTTCTGGCAGGTCCCACTAGACGCGGACTCCCTACCTAAAACAGCGTTCCGGACACCACAGGGCCTGTTCGAGTTCAACTGCCTGCCTATGGGCATCCAGACTGCGCCGGCGACGTTCCAACGCATAATGGAGTTGGCCTTAGCAGGCCTCCAATGGGAAACGTGCCTCATCTACCTGGATGACGTCATTGTCTTCAGCCGATCATTCGAGGAACACATTGACCGATTACGTCAGGTATTTCTGCGGTTCCGGAATGCGAACTTGAAGCTCAAGCCGTCGAAGTGCCACCTTATGCAGTCGTCAGTATGCTACTTGGGCCACGTCATCAGTGAATCTGGAGTAGCTACAGACCCGGAAAAGACGACCTGCTTGAGGGCCTGGACTTTTCCCACAATGGTTCCAGAGGTACGCCGGTTTGTGGGTTTCGTTTCTTACTACCGCCGGTTTGTACCCAACTTAGCAACCATTGCCAAGCCCTTGCACGTGTTGACGGCGAAGAACCAGAGGTTCTATTGGGGCCCTCTGGAGGAAGAGGCATTCCAGCAGCTGTGCTCGCGTCTGACAGATGCACCACCATTGGCCTTTCCGGATTTTGGCCTCCCCTTTATCCTGGACACGGACGCCAGCGATGTGGGCATCGGCAGTGCCTTGTCGCAAGTCCAGCAGGGTCGGGAGGTGGTTATCGCCTACGGTAGTCGCGTGCTTTCATCAGCGGAGCAGTGCTATTGCGTCACACGTAGGGAACTCCTGGCAGTCGTTCACTTCTTGCAGCAATTCCGACCCTACCTGTATGGTCGCAAATTTACGGTCCGCACTGACCACGCGGCCTTGCAGTATTCGCTCCGCATCGACCAGCCTTCGGGCCAGCTGGCCAGGTGGATAGAGCGCCTGCAGGAGTACAGGTACCAAGTGGTGCATCGCAAAGGGACCAGACACGCCAACGCAGACGCATTGTCCCGACTGGCGCCCCAGGGCCCTTGTGCATGCACCACAGGCGGGACACGCTGCAACACACGCCGGAGTGCGCACAGGGTGAGGTCCAGCTGACCGACTACGACCTGGGGCTGACCTTGGACGATTGGAGACGTCTACAGCTGGAGGAAGCCCCACTGTGAATGCTACGCGCCTCAGCAGAGGCAGGGGGGGAGGAGTACATCGTATGGGAGGACCTCTCATGCGATGGGACCCGACAGGGCGCCGGCGATGCCTGGTGGTTCCGGAGTCGCTTCATCAACAATTGGTTATGGACGTACACGGCCGCCAGCTGCTGCACCTGGTGGGGCGGAAGACACTGTACACATTACAGGGTCGGTACTTTTGGCCAGGCATGACCGCTGACGTTCACCGATGGGTCGCTACCTGTGTAGTGTTGTACAGACGAACTCTTCGACGTCTTTTAGTAGCACACACTTTTATTTGTGAATACAGTCCCTATGCACTGAGGGGTATACGGTCCCCTCACCCGTTACACTCCGAATGTACAAGCCTACAGGCTACTCATACCCTGCTCCTTCAGTGTCCTCTGACTGGACCTAGGGAGATGTCTCCCTGACTACTGGTTACTCTGAGCCCTAGCCCTTATAAGGGCTGGAGGGCTTGGTCCAGGGTCCTATGCTTCTTCCGTCGTCTTGGGTCTTCGTGTCGTCGAACTCCCCGAGAGCTCTGAGCGTTCTGGCTTTATACTCGTTCGTGGCCGGGTTGTCCAATCCCTGGCCACCTTGTGGAACCCTGTGATTGGTCGTTCCCAATCTGCTTTTCGATCCCAATTTACCCTATCTGACCCTGACCGTTAGGTCGCGCGGGAAAACCTTGTTTACGGTCAGCTCTCACAACTTGTGAGACCCTGACCGTTAGTTTGAGCGGGAAACCCTTGTCAACGATTAGCTCTCCCAGTTTGTGAATATCGAGTGGGTAACTCTACTACATCACCCTCCCCTTCGGAAGCCTCAGCCGTCCTGGCTGTTACAAGCAGAAAATCCCCATCAATGAATCAAAGTGTGTGTGTGTGCCACAACCAACAAGAACAGGTACATCCAACCAGAACAGGAACATCCAACAAGAACAGGAACACCCACTATAAATACCCCCCCATCAACAACGCAACATATGTACATGGTCAGAACCAATCACAAATAACGACATTCGCGACGCACAACGCATGCAGCATTCAGCTGCCGCAAAAAAAAATGATGGGCAATCAAGAAAAACGACGCGATCTAGCCCGTGTGTATTTCGCAGGCCCGTCGTAGGGAATGGGTGCCCCTTTCCGGGCTGCAGGCTGACCAGGCATCCTGGCAAAAATGTCAGCAGGGGCAGGAGGCCTCTCTGCGGGGACCCTTGGAGCAGACGGGTCGGGCAGCCTGGCAAACATGTTGGGCGGGTCAGGCATCCTGGTAAACATGTTGGGCGGGTCAGGCATTCTGGCAAACATGTTGGGCGGGTCAGGCATCCTGGCAAACATGTTGGGTGGGTCAGAAGGTCTCTTTGCAGAGACTCTTGTTGTAGATGGGTCAGGCATCCTGGCAAACATGTTGGGCGGCTCCCGGGGCCTTCGTGCAGAGACTCGTGGCTCGCACGGCTCCCTCAGTCCCGCATCATCTGCAGGAGGAATGAGACGTCTGCGCTGTGGGTTAGGTACCAACGGGGCGACATCCGGCTCGTCGGGCATATCACACGCTCGGCCCTCGTGTTTTGAGTGTGACGCAGAGCCGCGCGGAGCAACAAATGGCTTCAGACGAGAGGGGTGCACGAACCAGCGCCGTCGTCCCCAACGTATCTTAACACACTGTGGGCGCATTACCTGGACCACCTCAACCGGACCTCGCCATGGTTTTAGGAGTTTAGCCGATGTGGACACCGGCACCTGGGGGCAATGAAGCCACGCCATATCACCTGGAGCCCACCGATGCACGGACGTGCGAGGGGCCTGCAACCTCGAATTTGCCCGCTGGCGGGAAGCGGAATTTTCGATCGCCGCATCACGAGCCTCAGACAGCTTTTGCAGGTTGAACCGCAAATGGTCAGTGAGCTTCGATGACTGTGGAAGCTGCTCTATCCCAAGCCGCACATTAGCGGGGGGAATGGCCTCTCTGCCATACATTAGGAAAAATGGGGAGAACCCTGTCGCTGCATGTGGCGCCATGCGGTAAGCAGCGAGGACCCCTGGGATCTGCAGGTCCCAGTCTAAGTGGGATTCGTCAACCTGATGGCATAGCATAGAGGTGAGGGTTCTATGCAACTGCTCCACCATGCCATCTGTTTGGGGGTGATAGGGCGAGGTGCGCACCTTCTTAGTGCCCAACAGGCGGCATACCTCACTCAGCAGGGTACTGGAAAAATTTCTTCCCTGATCGGTCAGCAACCGTTCTGGAGCGCCCTTGTCCAGCACATAGCCTTGAACAAAGGCGTCCACCACGGCTGCTGCCGACTGGTTGGGGAGGGCCCAGGCCATAGGCCACCGTGTAAAATACTCCACCCCAACCAGAAGGTACTTGTTATCACGAGGCGTTGTAGGGAAAGGCCCCAAAATGTCGAGAGCAACCAGCTCGTTCACACGGGATACCGTGATGGGCTGCAGCGGTGGGCATGCCGGCTTCGCTGGAGGTTTACGTTGCGCACATTGGGTGCAGCCCGTTAAAATATCAGTTACGTCGCGAAGCATGCCCGGCCAGTAAAATTGTAATCTTAGCAACCCAATGGTTTTATGCACACCCAGGTGCGACAATCGCTCGTGTGCTGCGCACACAGCCGAACACCGCAAAGCCGATGGCACTACAATTTTGTACTGGCAAGAATCAGCATCTCAATGCATGAGCAGACCGCGGCGCATGGCAAAAGAGTTCGATTTACTTGAACGTGAGGACGAATCACATGCGCGACGACGCAGAGGCAACAATGACGCATCATTCATTTGGTGCCGACCCCATTCGTCCAACGTTATCCCCAGCAAGTCGTCACTTGCTGGCAGATTTTCGTGGTCCGCACTCGGCGCAGGATCGGAAGGAAGGGCAGCAGAAACCGTTTCAAGAGGTGCAACCGGGCGTACTATTTGCGGTCTGCACCGGCCAGAACCCGTAAAACAGGCGCATTGTTCTGACGGGAGGCGAGATAGCGCGTCCGCATTACTGTGCTGTGTACCCTTACGGTAAATCACCATAAAATTGTAGTCCTGGAGGACTGCAAGCCATCGGGAGAGCTGGCCAGACGGTTGATCAATGCGCAAAGCGTATTGTAACGCAGAGTGATCGGAGCGCACGGTAAACCGTTGACCATACAGGTATGGCCTGTATTGTTGTATAAAGTGAACAATGGCCAGCAGCTCGCGTCGGGTTACGCAATAACGTTGCTCTGCAGGGGACAAAACTCTGCTTCCATAGGCAACCACCCTCTCAACGCCATCAATGATTTGGGACAGCACCCCGCCGATCCCGGTGTTACTGTTATCGGTGTCCAGAATAAACGGCTTTGCAAAATCGGGGTAAGCCAGGGGCGGTGCTGCTACAAGAGCATTCCGTAAGGAGTCAAATGCGGCCTGTTCCGCGTCTCCCCAATGAAATTTCAGCCCTTTCGCTGTAAGAGCGTGTAGTGGCTTGGCGATTGTAGCGAAACCAGCCACAAAACGTCGGTAGTACGACGCGAACCCGATAAAACTGCGAACATCCCCAGCAGAGGTGGGGGTAGGCCATTGGCTGACACATTTAGTCTTTTCAGGGTCTGTGGAAATACCCGAGCGGCTGACTATGTGGCCTAGATAGCGCACAGACTCACGCAAAAGGTGGCACTTCTGCGGTTTGAATTTAAGGTCCGCAGCTCGCATCTTTTCGAAAACAGCGCGCAACCGTTCAATGTGTTCGTTGAACGTGCGGCCAAAGACAATAACGTCATCAAGATAGATAAGGCATGAGTCTCACTGGAGCCCAGCGAGGACCAGCTCCATGAGCCTCTGAAACGTCGCTGGAGCTGAGTGGAGCCCCATGGGCAATCTATTAAACTCGAAAAGGCCCTGTGGTGTCCGAAAAGCAGTCTTTGGCTTTGACGCTTCGTCGAGGGGGAGTTGCCAAAACCCTGACAGAAGGTCCAAAGTGGAAAAATAACGCGCCCCTGCCAGGGCATCCAATGACTCATCCATACGTGGAAGAGGATATGCGTCAGCCACAGAAATTTTATTTAGGCGCCGAAAATCTACACAGAATCGAAGACTGCCATCGTGCTTTTTGACCAGGACTATCGGGGCACTCCAGGGGCTGTTGGAAGGAGAAATGATATCAGCCGCCAGCATGTCGTCAACTGCCCATTTAACATGCTGTTTCTCCGCAGGGCTGAGCCGAAACGGGTTTTGGCGGATAGGGGCAGCGTCACCAGTGTCAATGTGGTGATGCAGCAGCTTGGTGCAGCCAATATCAAATTGTGATTTGCTGAACACATCCGAGAATTCCCGCAAAAGAGCCCGCAATTTACTCTGCTGTGACCCGGATAAATCGCCGGCATCCGCGCAGAGAGCGTCAATCCATCCCTCATCAACGTTATGAGGGCGAGGCTGCTGACTGTTCACTACGTGTCCGACAACCCCGGTCCCCAGAGGCGCCACTGTCGCATGAGCGAGCACTGTCCCCTGTGGAATGACGGTGTCTGACAGACCGACATTCAAAACTTGTATAAATGGTTCCCTGTCGCCCGCTACAAGAGTCTGTGCGGCCACCAACGAAAGGCTGTTAACTGCTGTGTTGGAAGGTCCCAATAAAATGCCATTTACCGAGGCAGTGGGAGCGAGCGGTTTTTTTAACTGTAAGGGTACGAGCATTTGTGCCCCTGGCGGAATGCGTACAGCGCAAGCCGCAAAAGCCTGTACAGAAACATTTTCCGTCCGTGAATGTGTGGCCGCGGGTAAAAATGCCATCCGGCGGCCCGAGGGAAGTTCAATACATCCCTGATCGATAAGGATTTTAATGGGCATTTTGGCAAGAAAATCAGTTCCCAGAAGGCACGGCACCGCAAGGGAAGAAGACACAAAAACAGGGCCGGCCAATTTAATATCTCCAATGGCAATTTGCGCCCGAATTTGGCCGAGAATCCCCAGGGAACTTCCATTTGCAGCGAAAAACGGAACGGAAACCTTTTCCAAAGATCGACATCGCACGGGCAGTATATTGTAAATCAACTCAGAGATGATAGTGGCCGATGCACCGGTATCGACAAGCACGCGCACCTCTACCCCCTCGATCGAACCAACGACCACCGAGGAACCCGCCGTCGCTGCAACCACTCTATGGGCCAGCTCTGACCACTTCCCGGGTTGCAGTGGTCGCGAAAAGTCGGCCAAACGCCGCGCATCATACGCCGTGTTCCGAGCGGAGTCAATGGTGTGTTGTGGTGTGTATGAGGACCGAGCGTGTGGGGTGCCGCGACTTGCCTGGTTATGCTGCGCTGCTCTGGAAGCTCTGTAGTCCCGGTCTCGGGATCCAGTGGAGCGGCGGCGAGGTGCACGGCAGTCGGGAGAGAAGTGGCCTCGGCGGCCACAGTTGAAACACGTCCCGTCGCCGCGGGGGAAGGGCCGTCCCCGCTCCCAGTCGTTGCGGCGACTGGTGCGATCTGGTGATCGCTGGGGCGTCGCGCTGAACGTCGACTCGATCAGGAGAGCGAGCGTTGTCCCTGCTGGCAGGCACCGATGTCGTAGCCGAAGCGGTGATGGTCTCGTCCTGGTCCAGCATTAAGTGAGCATGAATGCTCCGGGCAGCTCGCAGTGAGCACATGTCCTCGTCATCCACGGCCTGGATGACAAGGCGCAGCCCCCTCGCCATCTCCAGCAGCTTCTGAAGGACGAGTGCGTCGATAGCCTCATCGTCCATGCGGGGGTAAGCCGCTCTTGCCATGGCGAGTAGCGCGGTGCGGAACGCCAATGGCGACTCCCTTGGCTTGCACCGTCTCTCGTAGAATTGGTGGCGTGTGGCAGAAGGAGGTCCGTAGACATCCGACAGCCGCTGAAGTGCTGCTTGTAGTGTCGCCCTTTGTCGCTTGGGAATGGAGATGAGTGCAGCGAGAGAGTCATCGTCCAAGGTGGCTGGCAATGCACGAAGTGCTTGTGCATCCGACCAGCCCACCATCTCCTGGTGGCTGAGGAAGCGACGTTGAAATGCTGCCCAGTCGCCCCCTGTGGACGAGAATTCGCGAAAGACAGGCAGTCGCTGCTGTAGAGCAGCTGTGTCGTCGTCTTCGTCAAGCTCGGACTCGGTTCCGAACGCAGCGATGGCTTGGTCGACAACATGTACTGTACGGCGTCGCAGCCGTGATGACGCGGTGTTGTTGGAGTGTCCTGCAGAGGCAGCATCGCTCTCTGATGACGCAGTGTGTCGTGATTGGTCCCCGGAGGTCCCAGCATGCACTTGGCTTCCGCCCCCACGTGACCCGTCGGCGGGAAGGATGACTTCTTCCGAGTTTGTGATGGCGGCAATGTCCGCTGTCGGCCGCTCCACTCCGCCCGCAGCCCCCAGGGTAAGTTGCCCCAGGATGGCTGCTGCAGCATGCAGCAGCTGGGCGAGGCGGGCGTGAGCAGCCTGGATGCCGTCGCTCGCGGCGATCGGCTGCACAGCTGGTGGTGGGGCGGCTGGCAACACGCCAACATCTTCAGCGCCGCCCGCAGCACCCACGGGTGAGTCTGAGCTTGCATCATCGGGACTTCGCGTGCGGTTCGTTCGTCTTGTCTCCATCTTCTGACGCCAATGTAGTGTTGTACAGACGAACTCTTCGACGTCTTTTAGTAGCACACACTTTTATTTGTGAATACAGTCCCTATGCACTGAGGGGTATACGGTCCCCTCACCTGTTACACTCCGAATGTACAAGCCTACAGGCTACTCATACCCTGCTCCTTCAGTGTCCTCTGACTGGACCTAGGGAGATGTCTCCCTGACCACTGGTTACTCTGAGCCCTAGCCCTTATAAGGGCTGGAGGGCTTGGTCCAGGGTCCTATGCTTCTTCCGCCGTCTTGGGTCTTCGTGTCGTCGAACTCCCCGAGAGCTCTGAGCGTTCTGGCTTTATACTCGTTCGTGGCCGGGTTGTCCAATCCCCGGCCACCTTGTGGAACCCTGTGATTGGTCGTTCCCAATCTGCTTTTCGATCCCAATTTACCCTATCTGACCCTGACCGTTAGGTCGCGCGGGAAAACCTTGTTTACGGTCAGCTCTCACAACTTGTGAGACCCTGACCGTTAGTTTGAGCGGGAAACCCTTGTCAACGATTAGCTCTCCCAGTTTGTGAATATCGAGTGGGTAACTCTACTACACCTGCATCGAATGTGTGTGGCGGAAGCCGCCACCCCGGTTAAGCTGGGCGCCCCTACAGCCCATCACGGTGACCAGGGTCAATGAATTGGTTGTGTTGGACATCCTGGGACCACTGCCGGTCACGCCACGGGGAAATAAATACCTGTTGATCGGGGTCGAGTACTGCACGAGGTGGCCGATGGCATGGGCCCTCCCGGACCAAATGGCACAGACCATCGCCGATGCCTTCGTGGGAGGCTATGTCCTTGATAAGGGGGCACCGGAGCGGTTGCTCATGGATCAGGGCAGGAATTTCTCCTCACGGCTATTGAAGGACGTCTTCTCTATCCTGGGCACTAAAAAGGTCCGAACATCTCCGTATCATCCCCAGACTGACGGGATGGTAGAGTGGCTTAACCACACCATAGCGGCCATGCTGTCCCAAGTGGTGGATGAAAACCACTCCGACTGGGACCTCCACATTCCATCGGTCTTAGCGGCGTACAGGGTGGCCCCGCACGCGGCAACGGGGTTCTCGCCGTTTTTTCTGATCTACGGATGGGATCCCGTACTACCTATTGAGGTGCAGCTGACGGACATTCCTGCAAGAGCTGACGCATGGCCGAAGGCACTAAAGATCTCCCTCATTTATTTGAGAGAGGCCCGCCAAGCAGCCGTGGCCGCATCGGCCACGAGCCAAGAGAGTAATGTACAGATACGGGAGAGGACAGTGACAGCCAAGCCCTTTAAAGTCGGGGACCAGGCATGGCTACACTGTCCTCAGGTGCCGGTTGGCCTCTCACCAAAGCTGCACCGACCCTGGAAAGGGCCGGTCGAGGTCATTAAAGCACTCCGACCGCAGTGCGTCCAGGTCCAACTGGGTAAGCGACGATGGTTTATACACCCCACCCGCCTTAAGCCATACATCTCTCCACCAACATCACCAACATCACCGCCAACATCATCATCATCATCCATACCCAGGCCAAGGTCGCCGACCACCACGCGCCGACCGGCAAGGGGTTCGGTGCCCTGTGTTCCCTTGTCACCTACAGCGCCCCATGTGAGGCCTGAGTAACCGCCTGACGGAGCAGCGGCACGACTGGGGGCCGTGGGGGCCGGAGAGACAGCGGCACCAGGCAAGGCGACACCAGCGCCACCGAACCAGGGACCGCGACGAGAAGGCCTTCGAAGGAGGGGGCCGCCATGGTCATCTGCTGCCTGTGGATGTCCGGGCTGTTACGGGATGCTGGCTGGTGACCCGGGCAGGCTGTGTCAGGGGAAGGATTCCCACCAATAGGAGGGTTAGTGGGAGGGGTAATCGAGGAGATATAAGGGGAGAATGGGCGGGAAGAAGGGGCCTTTGGCCGGAACGAGATTGGGACGGCTGGGGACAGGTGTGGAGGGGAGAAAAGGATTAAAAGACGAAACCTCTGCAATCTTGTGTCGGCTCTCCTTTACATATGTATGTGTGTGTCAGTGTGTGTGTGTGTCCGTGTGTTGTGGGAGCGGTAGTGTAGCGGATAGCGCGCTGCGCTATGAACCTGGCGACCCGGGTTCGATTCCCGCTCACGGCTAACACCAGTGACGATTATCTGAACCGGTCCTGGGCCTCCCCTAGGTCGACTCAGCCTTAAATGAGTACCTGGTGCGGTGTGTAAACATCGCCACTAGGGAGACAAAGGCGGTCGGGCGTGGTGCTGGCCACCCACCCCCTCGTGTACCGTTCCGGCCTTCATAGGTGCTCGCTAACAGCACTTGCCCCTACAGTCTGTTCAGGCTATACGGGGGATCTTTGTCTTTGTCTTTGTGTCCGTGTGTGTGTCCGTGTGTGTGTCTGTGTATGTATGTGTGTGTCAGTGTTTGTGTGTCCGTGTGTGTATCAGTGTTTGTGTGTCCGTGTGTGTCTGTATGTGTGTGTGTCCGTGCTGACCACTACGAACAAGCCACTTGAACCAACAGACTGCATCGGGGGCGGCGTCCCATTTGTCAACTTTGTCGGCAGCACAAAGCCAAGACCGCCTTTGTCTCCCTATTCCGCCCTGTTGTCGATGTTTACCCAGGGACCAAACAAAAGCGACAATGGACCGCTCAAGAGTCCAACCTTTTGTGATGTTTCTCGTTCGGTGAGGCAAACCTCCGGGTGAAGGGCTCTCACTTTTTGGTCGGCTGGAAAAACACGCTCAATGGTTTCAAGAAGGCTGCTGCCACCACTGAACTCTAAAACTGCTAATACCACTGCTGTCCCAATCAACACCACCACTGCTATCACCACTGCTGTCCCAATCAACACTAAGACTGATATCACCACGACAAGGCCATGACGCGCTCGTACACGTCATGGACTCGTGTGCACGTACTCAAGCCCATGACGCACGCGTGCTCATCATCGCAACGGCAACAAAAAGTTTGGTTTCGAAGTGAAAATAAAGAAATTATGAAGTGCGCTCGTCAAAAACACAACAAAAATGGTTGCCCTTACCATTCACAGCGGGACAAGATGGCCGCTGGGAGACAGTGGTTGCTGTGGAGGTGGTCGGCATCGCTGCTGCGGTGGTGGTGGTGGTTGCTGCCGTTCCGTTTGTTGTTGTTGTTGCTGCGGTTGTCACACTTGACGTGGCCAACGTCGTCGTCGCAGGGAAGACAAAGGCGGTCGTGCTGCTCGCGGACCCGGTGGTTGTCGCCGGAAGGGTCGTGTTGGTTGCGACGGGAGCGATTGTGTTGTCCGCAGCTGTTGTTGATGTTGTGCTCAGTGTGACAGCAGTCGTGGTGATGATTGGGACAGAAGTGGTGGTAGCAGTCGTGGTGGTGATTGGGATAGCTGTGGTGATAGCAGTCGTGGTGTTTATTGGGGTAGCTGTAGTGATAGCAGTCGTGGTGTTTATTGGGACAGCAGTGGTGATGGCAGTCGTGGTGTTGATTGGTACAGCAGTGGTGATATCAGTCGTAATGTTGATTGGGACAGCAGTGGTGGTAGCAGCCGTGGTGTTGATTGGGACAGCAGTGGTGATAGCACTTGTAATGTTGATTGGAACAGCAGTGGTGGTATCAGTCGTAGTGTTGATTGGAACAGCAGTGGTGGTAGCAGTCGTGGTGATGATTGGGACAGCAGTGGTGATAGCAGTCGTAATGTTGATTGGAACAGCAGTGGTGGTAGCAGTCGTGGTGATGATTGGGACAACAGTGGTGGTATCAGTCATAGTGATGATTGGGACAGCTGTAGTGATAGCAGTCGTAATGTTGATTGGGGTAGCTGTAGTGATAGCAGTCGTGGTGATGATTGGGACAGCAGTGGTGATATCAGTCGTACTGTTGATTGGAACAGCAGTGGTGGTAGCAGTCGTGGTGTTGATTGGGACAGCAGTGGTGGTAGCAGTCGTGGTGTTGATTGGGACAGCAGTGGTGATAGCAGTTGTGGTGTTGATTGGGGGAGCAGTGGTGGTAGCAGTGGTGGTGATGATTGGGGGAGCAGTGGTGATAGGAGTTGTAATGTTGATTGGGACAGTAGTGGTGATAGCAGTTGTGGTGTTGATTGGGGGAGCGGTGGTGGTATCAGTTGTAATGTTGATTGGGGCAGCAGTGGTGATATCAGTCGTAATGTTGATTGGGGGAGCAGTGGTGATAGGAGTCGTAATGTTGATTGGGGGAGCAGTGGTGATATCAGTCGTAATGTTGATTGGTACAGCAGTGGTGATATCAGTCGTAATGTTGATTGGTACAGCAGTGGTGATATCAGTCGTAATGTTGATTGGGGGAGCAGTGGTGATAGCAGTGGTGGTGATGATTGGCACAGCAGTGGTGATATCAGTCGTAATATTGATTGGAACAGCAGTGGTGGTAGCAGTCGTGGTTATGATTGGAACAGCAGTGGTGATATCAGTCGTAATGTTGATCGGCACAGCAGTCGTGATAGCAGTCGTAATGTTGATTGGGGGAGCAGTGGTGGTAGCAGTCGTAATGTTGATTGGAACATCAGTGGTGGTAGCAGTCGTGGTGTTGATTGGGACAGCAGTGGTTGTAGCAGTCGTGGTGTTGATTGGGACAGCAGTGGTGATAGCAGTTGTGGTGTTGATTGGGGGAGCAGTGGTGGTAGCAGTGGTGGTGATGATTGGGGGAGCAGTGGTGATAGGAGTTGTAATGTTGATTGGGACAGTAGTGGTGATAGCAGTTGTGGTGTTGATTGGGGGAGCAGTGGTGGTATCAGTTGTAATGTTGATTGGGGCAGCAGTGGTGATATCAGTCGTAATGTTGATTGGGGGAGCAGTGGTGATAGCATTCGTAATGTTGTTTGGGGGAGCAGTGGTGATATCAGTCGTAATGTTGATTGGTACAGCAGTGGTGATATCAGTCGTAATGTTGATTGGTACAGCAGTGGTGATATCAGTCGTAATGTTGATTGGGGGAGCAGTGGTGATAGCAGTGGTGGTGATGATTGGGACAGCAGTGGTGATATCAGTCGTAATATTGATTGGAACAGCAGTGGTGGTAGCAGTCGTGGTTATGATTGGAACAGCAGTGGTGATATCAGTCGTAATGTTGATCGGCACAGCAGTCGTGATAGCAGTCGTAATGTTGATTGGGGGAGCAGTGGTGGTAGCAGTCGTAATGTTGATTGGAACATCAGTGGTGGTAGCAGTCGTGGTGATGATTGGGACAGCAGTGGTGATATCAGTCGTAATGTTGATTGGAACAGCAGTGGTGGTAGCAGTCGTGGTGTTGATTGGAACAGCAGTGGTGATAGCAGTTGTAATGTTGATTGGAACAGCAGTGGTAATAGCAGTTGTGGTGTTGATTGGGACAGCAGTGGTGGTATTAGTCGTAGTGATGATTGGGACAGCTGTAGTGATAGCAGTCGTAATGTTGATTGGGGGAGCAGTGGTGATAGCAGTCGTAATGTTAATTGGGACAGCAGTGGTGATATCAGTCGTAATGTTGATTGGAACAGCAATAGTGATAGCAGTCGTAGTGTTGATTGGAACAGCAGTGGTGATATCAGTAGTAATGTTGATTGGAATAGCAGTGGTGATATCAGTCGTAATGTTGATTGGGGGAGCAGTGGTGGTGATGATTGGGACAGCAGTCGTGGTGTTGATTGGGACAGCAGTGGTGATATCAGTCGTAATGTTGATTGGGGGAGCAGTGGTGATAGCTGTCGTGGTGATGATTGGGACAGCAGTGGTGGTATCAGTCGTAGTGATGATTGGGACAGCTGTAGTGATAGCAATCGTAATGTTGATTGGGGGAGCAGTGGTGATAGCAGTCGTAATGTTGATTGGGACAGCAGTGGTGATATCAGTCATAATGTTGATTGGAACAGCAATAGTGATAGCAGTTGTAGTGTTGATTGGGACAGCAGTGGTGACAGCAGTCGTAATGTTGGTTGGAACAGCAGTGGTGGTAGCAGTCGTGGTGATGAATGGGTCAGCAGTGGTGGTATCAGTCATAGTGATGATTGGGACAGCTGTAGTGATAGCAGTCGTAATGTTGATTGGGACAGCAGTAGTGATATCAGTCGTAATGTTGATTGGGGTAGCTGTAGTAATAGCAGTCGTGGTGATGATTGGAACAGCAGTGGTGGTAGCAGTCGTAATGTTGATTGGAACAGCAGTGGTGGTAGCAGTCGTGGTGTTGATTGGGACAGCAGTGGTGGTAGCAGTCCTGGTGTTGATTGGGACAGCAGTGGTGATAGCAGTTGTGGTGTTGATTGGGGGAGCAGTGGTGGTAGCAGTGGTGGTGATGATTGGGGGAGCAGTGGTGATAGCAGTTGTAATGTTGATTGGGACAGTAGTGGTGATAGCAGTTGTGGTGTTGATTGGGGGAGCAGTGGTGGTAGCAGTTGTAATGTTGATTGGGGCAGCAGTGGTGATATCAGTCGTAATGTTGATTGGGGGAGCAGTGGTGATAGCAGTCGTAATGTTAATTGGGACAGCAGTGGTGATATCAGTCGTAATGTTGATTGGAACAGCAATAGTGATAGCAGTCGTAGTGTTGATTGGAACAGCAGTGGTGATATCAGTAGTAATGTTGATTGGAACAGCAGTGGTGATATCAGTCGTAATGTTGATTGGGGGAGCAGTGGTGGTGATGATTGGGACAGCAGTCGTGGTGTTGATTGGGACAGCAGTGGTGATATCAGTCGTAATGTTGATTGGGGGAGCAGTGGTGATAGCTGTCGTGGTGATGATTGGGACAGCAGTGGTGGTATCAGTCGTAGTGATGATTGGGACAGCTGTAGTGATAGCAGTCGTAATGTTGATTGGGGGAGCAGTGGTGATAGCAGTTGTAATGTTGATTGGGACAGCAGTGGTGATATCAGTCATAATGTTGATTGGAACAGCAATAGTGATAGCAGTTGTAGTGTTGATTGGGACAGCAGTGGTGACAGCAGTCGTAATGTTGATTGGAACAGCAGTGGTGATATCAGTCGTAATGTTGATTGGAACAGCAGTGGTGGTAGCAGCCGTGATGTTGATTGGGACAGCAGTGGTGATATCAGTCGTAATGTTGATTGGAACAGCAGTGGTGGTAGCAGTCGTGGTGATGATTGGGACAACAGTGGTGATAGCAGTCGTAATGTTGATCGGCACAGCAGTGGTGGTAGCAGTCGTGGTGTTGATTGGGACAGCAGTGGTGATAGCAGTCGTAATGTTGATTGGAACAACAGTGGTGGTATTGGTCGTAGTGTTGATTGGAATAGCAGTGGTGGTAGCTGTCGTGGTGATGATTGGAACAGCAGTGGTGGTCGCAGTCGTGGTGTTGATTGGAACAGCAGTGGTGATATCAGTCGTAATGTTGATTGGAACAGCAATGGTGGTAGCAGTCGTGGTGATGATTGGAACAGCAGTGGTGGTAGCAGTCGTGGTGATGATTGGGACAGCAGTGGTGAAAGCGGTCGTAGTGTTCAGCGTGATGACCATGGCAGAAGTAGCATTTTGATCCGTGGTGATGACCGCAGCGACAGTTGTGGCAGTGGTGGCGATGGTGGCAGTGGTAGTTGTGGTCATAGTCGTGGTGGTGCTGTTGGTGGTGGTGGTGGTGGCAGTGGCGGTGGTGGCGGTGCTGGCGGTGGTGGAGTAACAATCAACGTTGGGATCCAGCGCCACGTTTTTCCTGCCCATGCATTGCGTCCCGTCCGTCAGGGGCCCCTGGATGCACTGGCAGGACGAGGTGGAGGAGGAGGTGGAGGTGGTCGCCCCGGGGGTCCAGTTCGTGCCATCCGGGCACGGCTTGGACGAGCCGCAGGTGGCAGGAGCCCAGTGGAGGTAGAAGCCGCCGCAGTAGCAGCACTCGACCTGGGCACTCGCACGGCATGCTGCATCGCAAACGACTGCCGTCACCCAACGCTGTGCCGATCAACAATACAACTGCTATCACCACTGCTGTCCAAATCATCACAACGACCGCTATCACCACTGCTGATCACACAAACTCGATTCACTCTGTAGAACAGGGGGAGATCATACAAACTCCACTCACTCTGTAGAACAGGGGGAGATCATACAAACTCTACTCCACTCACTTTGTAGAACAGGGGGAGATCATACAAACTCCACTCCACTCACTCTGTAGAACAAAGGGAGATCATACAAACTCCACTCACTCACTCTGTAGAACAGGGGGAGATCATACAAACTCCACTAACTCACTCTGTAGAACAGGGTTTAAATCATACAAACTTCACTCACTCACTCTGTAGAACAGGGGGAGATCATACAAACTCCACTCCACTCACTCACTCTGTAGAACAGACGTAGATCATACAAACTCCACTCACTCACTCACTCTGTAGAACAGGCATAGATCATACAAACTCCACTCACTCACTCTGTAGAACGGGGGGAGATCATACAAACTCCACTCCACTCTGTAGAACAAGGGCAGATCATACAAACTCCACTCCACTCACTCACTCTGTAGAACGGGGGGAGATCATACAAACTCCACTCCACTCACTCACTCTGTAGAACAGGGGAGATCATAAGACTCCACTCCACTCTGTCGAACTTACAGCTCAGGATGCTGAAGCTCGTGACGGAGACGTTGTATTTGCCACCGCAGAGCGTCTCGGACTGGAGCATCTGAGTATCCGGTGAATACGAGCCGACGATCCGGACATCCACCATATAGATCGTTGTGGCGTTGACAGCTGTGCCTGAAAAAGGGGGGGGGGGGGGGAATTAACCTCATGGCGGGACCCCCTGGGAGTCCCCGAATAAACGGAAGTTAAAAAATCGCACCACCGTGCACACAAACGTCGCAGCCCACGTGGCGTGGATCATCCCTGCAGAGTTTGGTGGTACATGTTGTTAACGTCGTTTATTGTGAAAATTTGGTCACAGTTCCTATGATAACTGTTTCATTGCTTTTATGGCTTTATTTTGGTGATTTTCATTTAGTTTTTTGGTTTGGCCATGTTTGTTTGTTGTAGTACAGAGTTAGACTGATGGCCTTAATCTAAGTTGTCTTGTAGTTGTTGTTGTTTGACTTGCATCCCACTGGGAATTTTGCACATTTTTGTGTTCGGTGCTTTTTCTTGGATTTTCTGTTTGCACTCAGTCACATATTCACTTTAAAATGTTTTCTTGTTCATGTTTTTGTTTTGTTTGTTTGTTGCGGTTGCACCCGATTCAAGAGCCGAATGGCTCACAGGGCTGTACCTAATAAATGAACTTGAACTTGATCCCGTCGACGTGTCGTCCAAGCAGCAACGACGAGGACGAATGCCTTCGTCGTCGCGAACAAAACTTTTGAAATCTCGATTCGAAGTTTCCGTGACCGCTGGAATCCACACTCTTAAATTATTTCGGTAAAGCCACGTAGGTCGACAAATTAGTAGATCACGACGTTTCGATCGCAACGCAAGCAACCGTCTTCAGGTGAGATAATCAGACTGCTGTGGACGAGGCATCATCGATGAGGTTGAGCTTCTTGACTCGCAGTCTGTTAAAAGATCTCAATGTTGTTGTGTGGAAACCCTCCCCGTAGAGGCGGTTCAATCTCCGTTCGAAGCTTTCGTGACCGCAGGAATCCACGCTCTTTGCTTCTTTCGGTAAATTCACGTAGGTTGACAAAATAAATAATGAATCACGACGTTTCGATCACAACACGAGCAATCGTCATCAGGTAGAAAGATGCTGCAGCAGTTCAGCAGTTTCACTACGGAATCTACTTGATGCCAACGAAACGTCGTGATTTTTTTATTCAACCTATACGTGACTTCACCGAAACAACTTTGAAACTTTGATTAGCGCGTCGTGTGGAGCTCGTCGAGAGGAATCAGATGGCCGAATCGCTCGCCTTCAACAGACGTGAAATGATGTCTCAACGCAGTTTATGCGAGAGCCGGGGGCTTACGGGACCCCAAGGTCACGCCATGACGTTCAGATGCACTCCTGAGCCTCATGCAGGGACCAGCTATACTTAATGGACGAGTTGGGGTTCCCAGGTCTGTTCGTAAGTCGATTTGTTTGTAAGTCCAAACTTTACTCCCTGGCGATTCCAAACGTGTTGTACGGCGTGTACACTAAACACGGGGGTGGTGGTGGGGGTGGTGGGAGTGGTGGGGGTGGTTGTAGGGGTGGTGGGGGTGGTGGTTGTAGGGGTGGTGGGGGTGGTGGGGGTGGTGGGGGTGGTGGTGGTGGGGGTGGTGGGGGTGGTGGTGGTTGTAGGGGTGGTGGGGGTGGTGGTGGTGGGGTGGTGGTTGTAGGGGTGGTGGCGGTGGTGGCGGTGGTGGGGGTGGTGGTGGTGGTTGTAGGGGTGGTGGGGGTGGTGGTGGGGGTGGTGGTGGGGGTGGTGGGGGTGGTGGGGGTGGTAGGGGTGGTGGTGGTGGTGGTGGTGGTTGTAGGGGTGGTGGTGGTGGTGGGGGTGGTGGGGGTGGTGGTGGTTGTAGGGGTGGTGGTGGTGGTAGGGGTGGTGGTGGTGGAGGTGGTGGTGGTGGTGGTAGAGGTGGTGGGGGTGGTGGTGATATTGGTGTGTGTTAGCGCTTTTGCGACGCCTGACCACCCGGGTTCGATTCCCGCTCACAGCCAACACCGCCAGTGACGATTATCTGAACCGGTCATGGGCCTCCCCTAGGTCGACTCAGCCTCAACTGAGTAGCTGGTGTAGCTGTGGTGGTAGTGTAGTGAACATCGCCAGCACTGGGGAGACAAAGGCGGCCGGGCGTGGTGCTGGCAACCAGAGGTGGGACAAAGTCATTGTTATGCAAGTCCAAGTCGAGTCTGAAGTCATCAAATTCATGACTCGAGTCTGACTCGAGTCCAAGTCACATGACTCGAGTCCACACCTCTGCTGGCAACCCACCCCCTCGTGTGCCGTGCCGGCCTTCATAGGTGCTCGCTAACAGCACTCTCCCTACAGTCTGTGACAGGCTACACGGGGGATCTTTGTCTTTGTATGTGTGTACGTGAGTGTGTGTGAGTGTATTTGTGTATGTGTGTGTGAGTGGATGTGTGTGTGAGTGGATGTGTGTGTGAGTGGATGTGTGTATTTGTGTGCGTGTGTGTGAGTGTATGTGTATGTGAATGTATGTGTGGATGTATGTGTGAGTCCATGTGTGTGTGAGTGTGTAACTACAAGGGCATCTCACTCCTCAGTGTGCCGGGAAAGGTTCTGGCAACGCAGGATCGCCCATTCCTGAAACCGCATTGGGAGCCCCAATGCGGTTTCAGGAATGGGCGATCCTGCACAGATGCCATATTTTCTGTCCGTCTGCTACAGCAGAGGTGTAGGGAATTCTTACAAGACCTACATGTCTGCTTAATTGACCTGGTCAAGGCCTATGATACCATCAGTAGGCCTGGGCTCTGCGTTGTTCTTCGTGCTTTTGGATTCCCTGACCCTCTGCTCACGCTCATTAAGGACCTTCATGATGGTGAGCATGCCCGGGTAAAACTACGTGGCCGGGAGTCAGAGCAATTCCCTGTACACCTTGGGGTACGACAGGGATGTCCTCTGGCTCCCACATTATTTAATATCTATTTTGACCACGTAGTTCGTGAAGTCTTCAGTAGCTGTACCGGAGGAATTTCACAACAACGAGTGGAGCGCCGGGTGGCTAAAGCACAGCAAGTTAGCACAGTAGGGGGCAAAGGTGGTGCATCAGCCAGTCGTCTCGGTCATCGGAGTCAGTCGACCTGTGGCATCTGGGTCTGCCCGGTGACCTCCTGACAGCGGGCGTTCGACACTTCACGTGGCCTCAAGGTTGTTGTTGTTGTGTGTGTCTGTATGTGTTTGTGTATGTATCCGTGTGTGTGTCTGTGTGTGTGTGTCTATCTCTGTCTATGTGTGTCTGTATGTGTCTGTGTATGTGTCTGAGTGTGTCTGTGTCTGTGTGTATGTGCCTGTGTATATGTGCCTGTGTGTATGTGTCTGTGTGTGTCTGTGTGTGTGTCTGTCTGTATGTGTCTGTGTATCTGTACGTGTCTGTGTGTGTCTGTGTGTGTCTGTGTGTGTATGTCCGTGTGTGTGTATGTCCGTGTGTGCGTGTCTGTGTGTGTGTGTGCGTGCTGCTACTCAATACCACAACTTAACAGCACTTGCCCCCCTCCCCAACAGCTTGCTAGAGGCTACCCGGGGGACCTTTGTATTTGCGTCTGTGCCCTGACCATCACCTCTTCTGACTCTGGAGTTCGGAATCCCCGGTTGGACACGGACCTGCGGGGCACACGGACACAGACACGCGCCAGCGGACAAGAACAACGGGCAAGTTAAAAAGCGACGTTTAACAGGGGGCAGTAAGATGAGGAGGATGATTGAGAGATATCAATGGTATCTATACTAGAGGGGTCTTTGTGTCAGACGTTGTAAATATTTACAATGTCGTTAAACCCTCCAGCAGCACGACTCGGCTGCTGAACCACTCGCTCACCCACACACTCACTAACTCACTCAGTCACTCACTAACCCACTCACTCACTAACCCACTCACTCACTAACACACTAACCCACTCACTCACTCACTAACACACTAACCCACTCACTCACTAACCCACTCACTCACTCACCCACTCACTTACTCACTAACTCACTCACTCACTAACACACTAACCCACTCACTCACTAACCCACTCACTCACTAACCCACTCACTCACTAACACACTAACCCACTCACTCACTTACTCACTCACTAACACACTAACCCACTCACTCACTAACCCACTCACTAACCCATGCACTCACTAACCCAATCACTCAATAACCCACTCACTCAGTAACCCAATCACTCACTAACCCACTCACTCAATAACACACTCACTCACTAACTCACTCACTAACTCACTAACCCACTCATTCACTAACTCACTAACCCACTCATTCACTAACTCACTCACTCACTAACTCACTCACTAACTCACTAACCCACTCACTTACTAACTCACTCACTAACTAACCCACTCACGAACGCACTCACTCACTAACTCACCCACTCACTCACTAAATCATTCATTCACTAACTCACTCACTAACTCACTAACTGACTCACTCGCTCACTAACTCACTAACCCACTCACTAACCCAATCACTCACTAACTCACTCACTAACCCACTCACTCACTAACTCACTCACTCACTAGCTAACTCACAACCCACTCACGAACCTACTCACTCACTAACTCACTCTCTAACCCACTAACTCACTAACCCACTAACCCACTAACTCACTCACTAATTCACTAACCCACTAACCCACTAACTCACTCACTAATTCACTAACCCACTCATTCACTAACTCACTCACTCACTCACTAACTCACTCACTCACTAACCCACTCACGAACCCACTCACTCACTAACTCACCCACTCACTCACTCACTCACTAAATCACTCACTCACTAACTCACTCACTAACTCACTAACTCACTCACTCACTCGCTCACTAACTCACTAACCCACTCACTAACTCACTAACCCACTCACTAACTCACTAACCCACTCACTAACCCAATCACTCACTAACTCACTCACTAACCCACTCACTCACTAACTCACTCACTAACCCACTCACTCACTAACCCACTCACTCACTAACCCACTCACTCACTAACACACTAACCCACTCACTCACTCACTAACACACTAACCCACTCACTCACTAACCCACTCACTCACTCACCCACTCACTTACTCACTAACTCACTCACTCACTCACTAACACACTAACCCACTCACTCACTAACCCACTCACTCACTAACCCACTCACTCACTAACCCACTCACTCACTAACACACTAACCCACTCACTCACTTACTCACTCACTAACACACTAACCCACTCACTCACTAACCCACTCACTAACCCATGCACTCACTAACCCAATCACTCAATAACCCACTCACTCAGTAACCCAATCACTCACTAACCCACTCACTCAATAACACACTCACTCACTAACTCACTCACTAACCCACTCACTCACTAACTCACTCACTCACTAGCTAACTCACGAACCCACTCACGAACCAACTCACTCACTAACTCACTCTCTAACCCACTAACTCACTAACCCACTAACCCACTAACTCACTCACTAATTCACTAACCCACTCATTCACTAACTCACTCACTCACTAACTCACTCACTAACTCACTAACCCACTCACTTACTAACTCACTCACTAACTAACCCACTCACGAACCCACTCACTCACTAACTCACCCACTCACTCACTAAATCATTCATTCACTAACTCACTCACTAACTCACTAACTGACTCACTCGCTCACTAACTCACTAACCCACTCACTAACCCAATCACTCACTAACTCACTCACTAACCCACTCACTCACTAACTCACTCACTCACTAGCTAACTCACGAACCCACTCACGAACCTACTCACTCACTAACTCACTCTCTAACCCACTAACTCACTAACCCACTAACCCACTAACTCACTCACTAATTCACTAACCCACTCATTCACTAACTCACTCACTCACTAACTCACTCACTAACTCACTAACCCACTCACTCACTAACTCACTCACTCACTCACTCACGAACTCACTCATCACTCACTAAACCACTCACTCACTCATCACTCACTAAATCACTCACTCACTAACTCACTCACTAACTCACTAACTAACTCACTCACTCGCTCACTAACTCACTAACCCACTCACTAACTCACTAACCCACTCACTAACTCACTAACCCACTCACTAACCCAATCACTCACTAACTCACTCACTAACCCACTCACTCACTAACTCACTCACTAACCCACTCACTCACTAACTCACTCACTCACCCACTCACGAACCCACTCACTCACTAACTCACTCACTAACCCACTAACTCACTAACTCACTAACTCACTCACTCGCTAACTCACTAACCCACTCACTAACCCAACCACTCACTAACTCACTCACTAACCCACTCACTCACTAACCCACTCACTCACTAACTCACTCACTCACTCACTAGCCCACTCACTAACTCACCCACTCACTCAGTAACCCACTCATTCAGTAACCCACTCACTCAGTAATTCACTCACTCACTAGCCCACTCACTCACTCACTAACCCACTCACTCAAGAACCCACTCACTCACTTACCCACTCACTAATTAACCCACTCACCAACCCACTCACTAACTAACCCACTAACCCACTCACTAACCCACTCACTAATCCACTCATCCACGTATTAATCCACTCATCCACTCACTCATGCACTCACCCACTCACCCACTCACTCATCCACTCACTCATCCACTCACTCAATCCACTCACTCAATCCACTCACTTAATCCCCTCACCCGCTCAATCACTCACGCACTCACACACCTTTTTAGGGAGTGAGTGTGTGTGTAAGGCCCCACAACTCAGTGTAAAATAAACATCGTTTAGTTTTAGGATGGGTCTCTGGATGCATCTCTGTATGGGTCTCTGTGGGAGTGTAACGGGCTCTGTGGGTCTCTGTGGGTCTGTATGGGTCTCTGTGGGTCTGTATGTGTCTCTGTGGGTCTGTATGGGTCTTTGTGGGTCTGTATGGGTCTCTATGGGTCTGTATAGTTCTGTATAGGTCTGTATGGGTCTATTTGTGTCTGTATGGGTCTCTGTGGGTCTGTATAGGTCTGTATAGGTCTATTTGTGTCTGTATGGGTCTATTTATGTATGTATGGGTCTCTGTGGGTCTGTATGAGTCTGTATGGGTATCTGTGCGTCTGTATGGGTCTCTGTGGGTCTGTATGGGTCTCTGTGGGTCTCTGTGGGTCTGTATGGATCTCTGTGGGTCTCTGTGGGTCTGTATGGGTCTGTATGGGTCTCTGTGGGTCTCTATGTGGGTCTCTGTATGGAACTCTGTATAGCAGCTCAACAGTTATGGGCCTTACCCCCCGATAAAATAACAAACAAAAAAACAGATAATAATTTAAACAATCGGTTTGAATCAGTGGGTGGAAGTCCTCCGCAGCTCTTACCGTCAGGATCAGGAGTTGCAGGACGAGTAGGAGGATTAGACTTGAACCCAGGACCAGCATCCGAGTGGCTGAGACCCCCCCTCTGTTGCAGGCTCCTCGTCTGTCCCCTCGCGAGTCCATGAGTCCACCCCTCCACTCCGCTCCTGCCGACATTGCCGGGGGGGAGCGGTGGTGCAGTGGTTAGCGCACTATGTGTGTGTGGGGAGCGGTGGTGCAGTGGTTAGCGCACTATGTGTGTGTGGGGAGCGGTGGTGCAGTGGTTAGCGCACTGCGTGTGTGGGGAGTGGTGGTGCAGTAGTTAGCGCACTGCGTCTATGTTGGGAGTGGTGGTGCAGTGGTTAGCGCATTGCGTGTGTGTGGGGAGTGGTGGTACAGTGGTTAGCGCACTGTGTGTGTGTGGGGAGTGGTGGTGCAGTGGTTAGCACACTGTGTGTGTGTGGGAAGTGGTGGTGCAGTGGTTAGCGCACTGCGTGTGTGTGGGGAGTGGTGGTACAGTTGTTAGCGCACTGTGTGTGGGGAGCGGTGGTGCAGTGGTTAGCGCGCTGCGTGTGTGTGGGGAGTGGTGGTGCAGTGGTTAGCGCAATGCGTGTGTGTAGGGAGTGGTGGTGCAGTGGTTAGTGCACTGTGTGTGAGTGGGTGAGTATCTGGGTGAGTATGCGAGTAGGTGATTGGGAAGGTGAGTGGGTGAGTAGGTTAGTGAGTGGGTGGGTGAGCTGATGAGTGGTTGAGTGAGTGGATGAGTGGTTGAGTGAGTGGATGAGTGTGTGAATGAGTGAGTGTGTGAGTGGATGAGTGGATGGGTGAGTGTGTTAGTGGATAAGTGGGTGAGCGAGTAGATGAGTGGGTGGATGGAGGAGTGGCTCAGTGTGTGGATGAGTGGGTGGGTGAGTGGGTGGGTGGATGAGTGGGTGGATGCGTGGGTGGGTGTGTGAGTGGGTAGGCGAGTGAATGAGTGAATGATTGCATAAGTGGATGAGTAATTGAGGTGGTAGCGAGCGAGCCGTCTTCGTGGGTGCACATTAAACAGCACTTCCCTTCGCAGGCTATAAAAGTTTACCCCGTAGAAGCTCTGCGTCCAAAAAAAAAATCAGTGGAACGTGCTCGGCACGCATATTTGTGCAGTGAGTTCAACCGAGTAGCAGACGTTCACGTGGAGACAACACATTTATTTAACACAAAACACGGGATAACTGCCCCTAAACAGAATAACAACCTTGATTTGAAGCTTTCGTGACAGGAGGAATCGATACTCTTTGGTTATTTCGATAAAGTCACGTAACATTGCTGCTGCATTGGCATTTCTGCTGCATTAGCATTGTATTGTTGCTACATTGGCATTTAATGCCCGAGTTGGTCATGATGCTTGCACCTGGTCTGGAGTGATTGGAAGGAATGGGCCAGATCAGCTCAATAACAACGGTAGGAGGCTGCTATATTGTTGTGCAGCCCATGGGCTTGTAATTACCAACACGCTGTTCCGGCATCGGCGCATCCACACAACATCATGGATGCATGCCGGGTCTAAGCAAGACGATCTGCTGGACTGCATAGTGATAGAAGAGTCGATGCGGGCTCATGTCCTTGACACCAGGACCTACCGTGGAGCTGATCTGTCCTCTGACCATCGACTAGTCATCTGTAAGATGCGCCTGCCATTCTTCCACTCCGGTGGTGGGTGTACACCCAGGACCACATTCAAACCTAAGGTGGCCTGGTCTCAGCTAGCTGATGAAAGTTGCAAGTGAGAATTTCATCATCGCTTGCAGCTGTTGTTGGCATCGTCCCCCACTCCTCCTGATGTCGAGGATAAATGGGTGAGGTTTAGAACTGTGACTCAGGCAGCTGCAATGGCTGCTGTGGGTACAGGGTCCAGACCCCCCAGAGACCCAGGGATACAGAAGAGGTGTTCATGCTGGCTGAGAAAAAGCGACAGGCCCACTCTGTGGGTCTCTGTGGGTCTATGTGTGTCTTTATGATGATACTTATGATGATGTCAGCCACTTCGCTGAGCTGCAATCATTTCTCATGGCCAGCTCCACTTACTGAAACAAACAGCTACACAGCAGTTCAGTGGGGCCCTTTAGGCTGCACTCGCTTAAACAAACGGATGATAACTCAATAAGGAAAGCGACTAAATTTCGATTTAAAGCTTTCGTGACTGCAGGGATTCATCTTCTTGGTTCTTTCGGTAAAGTCACGTAGAAGGGAAGTAATAAAATAATAAAAATAAAAAATAATAAAATAATTCTCACGACTTTTCGGCCACAACGCAAGCAGCCGTCCTCAGGTGAAGAAAATGTCTGTCGATAAGACAGAGTCTGAAGAGGAAAGCGGCGATTCACGCGAACCTCACCGATAACGTTCACATGAATCCTCCAATTACAGGGGCTTGCGGTGATATCCTATCAACCAGTCAGTCAATTTGAATCGCGCACTTCAGACTCCTTCGATGGGTGCTGCAGCCACTGGCTACGATGGCTATCTTCATCTCTGTGTGTGTGTCTGTATGTGTGTTTGTGTTTCTGTGTGTATGTGTGTTTGTGTTTCTGTGTTCGTGTGTCTGTGTGTGTATGTATGTATGTGTGTTTGTGTGTCTGTGTGCCTGTGTGCCTGTGTGTATGTGTGTTTGTGTGTCTGTCTGTATGTCTGTCTGTATGTATGTGTGTCTGAATGTGTGTTTGTGTGTATGTGTGTATTTGTGTCCGTGTGTATGTGTGCCTGTGTGTTTGTGTGTCTGTGTGTCTGACTGTGTGTCTGTGTGTATGTGTGTATGTGTGCCTGTGTGTATGTGTGCCTGTGTGTATGTGTGTCTGTGTGTCTGTGTGTCTGTATGTATGTGTGTCCGTGTGTCTGAATGTGTGTCTGTGTGTATGTGTCTATGTATGTGTGCCTGTGTGTATGTGTGTTTGTGTGTCTATGTGTCTGTGTATCTGTATGCACGTGTGCATGTGTCTGTGTGTATGTGTGTATGTGTGTATGGGTGTCTGTGTGTCTGTGTGTTTGTGTGTATGAGAGGATATTGACGGACAAACACGCAGGGCGATCGAGTTACAATTTGCTTTCAAGCACCGCGCTCATATTGTTAAGTGGGTCGCAAACGGTGTGCTGGGGAGATGTTGACTACCTCGCCTGGTGTTCAGGAGGTTGTGGGTTCGACGCTGAGATGTTGACTACCTCGCCTTGTGTACAGGAGGTCGTGGGTTCGATGCTGAGATGCTAACTACCACGCCTGGGACACAGGAGATCGTGGGTTGGATGCTCAGATGTTAGCTACATCGCCTGTTGTACAGGAGGTCGTGGGTTCGACGCTGATATGTTAACTACCTCTCCCGGTACACAGGAGGTCGTGAGTTCGATCCCGGACCCTGACGATGCCTGCTGCTACTGCTGCTGTATATTTGGAGTCTGCGTGTCTCTCTCTCTCTCGTGTCTCACCCCGTGGTGGCTGGGTTCACGGCATGGATTTTTCTCTCCGGATCCTTCGTCTTTTCCTCATCGCATTCAGCATCGAGGTCACCCACCACGTGGTTCAGGGAATGTGGCTGCTGCTATAAATGTCCACGTCGTGGTGATGATATCAGCTGCTTCAGTGAGGCATTACCTTCGTGATATAAACATAGCTTAGTTTGAGAACTGGTCACGGAGGGTCTCTGTGGGGGTCACTGTCAGTCTGTGAGTTTGTATGGATCTTTCATCTTCTTGGTTCTTTCGGTAAAGTCACGTAGAAGGGAAGTAATAAAATAATAAAAATAAAACATAATAAAACAATTCTCACGACGTTTCGGCCACAACGCAAGCAGCCGTCCTCAGGTGAAAACCAGGTCCGTCGAGGCGACAGAGTCTGAATGAAACAGCACACGAGCTTGGAGCATATATATAAGCTGGGCGCATAGACAAAGGAATTTGCATAGCAAAAGGAATTTAGCATATTTATGGGAAATGCAGGAATGTGATTAGTACTGCATATGCATGTGCATTATGCAGGATTAACAGCATCAAAGGGAGCTGCAGTTACTGCTGCTGCTGCAGTTACTGCTGCTGCTGCAGTTTCTGCTGCTGCTGCAGGTGCTGCTGCTGCTGTAGTTGCTGCTGCTGCTGCTGCAGTTGCTGCAGCAGCAGCAGAAACTGCAGCAGCAGCAGTAACTGCAGCAGCAGCAGTAACTGCAGCTCCCTTTGATGCTGTTAATCCTGCATAATGCACATGCATATGCAGTACTAATCACATTCCTGCATTTCCCATAAATATGCTAAATTCCTTTTGCTATGCAAATTCCTTTGTCTATGCGCCCAGCTTATATATATGCTCCAAGCTCGTGTGCTGTTTCATTCAGACTCTGTCGCCTCGACGGACCTGGTTTTCACCTGAGGACGGCTGCTTGCGTTGTGGCCGAAACGTCGTGAGAATTGTTTTATTATGTTTTATTTTTATTATTTTATTACTTCCCTTCTACGTGACTTTACCGAAAGAACCAAGAAGATGAATCCCTGCAGTCACGAAAGCTTTAAATCGAAATTGTATGGATCTGTGTGGGTCCCTGTGGGTATGCATGTGTATTGATGGGTCTCTGTGCGTTTTGTGAGTCTCTACGCGTCTATGTGTGTCTCTATGGGTCTCTGTGAGTATGGGTCTCTATGAGTATGGGTCTCCGTGAGAATATGTCTCTGTTGGTATGGGTCTATTTGGGTATAGGTCTCGGTGAGAATGGGTCTCTGTGAGTCTCTCTGGGTCTCTGTGGGTCTCTGTGAGTATGGGTCTCTATGAGTATGGGTCTCTATGAGTATGGGTCTCTGTCGGTATGGGTCTCTGTGAGTATAGGTCTCTGTGGGTCTCTAAGGATCCCTGTGGGTCTCTATGAGTATGGGTCTCTGTGGGTATGGGTCTCTGTGAGTACGGGTCTCTGAGTATGGGTCTGAATGAATATGGGTCTCTATGAGTATGGGTCTCTGTGGGTCTCTTTGAGTATGGGTTTCTATGAGTATGGGTCTCTAGGGGTCTCTGTGAGTATGGGTCTCTATGGGTCTCCCTGGGTCTTTGTGGGTCTTAGTGGGTCTCTATGGGCTCAGTGGGTCTCTGTGGGTCTCTGTGAGTCTATGGGTCTATGTGGATCTTTGTTGGGTCTCTATGGGTCGTTATGGGTCTCAGTGGGTCTATGTGGGTCTCTCTGGGCCTCTATGGGTCTCTGTGGGTCTCTGTGGGTCTCTACGAGTCTCTGTGGGTGTCTATGTGGGTCTTTCTGGGTCTCTGTGGGTCTCTGTGGGTGTCGATGTGGGTCTTTGTGGGTCTCTGTGGGTCTCTGTGGGTGTCTGTGGGTCTTTGTGGGTCTCTGTGGGTCTCTGTGGGTGTCTATGTGGGTCTATGTGGGTCTCTGTGGGTCTCTGTGAGTGTCTATGTGGGTCTTTGTGGGTCTCTGTGTGTCTCTATGGGTCTCGGTGGGTTTTTGTGGGTCTCTGTGCATCTTTGTGAGTCTCTATGGGTCTATATGAGTCTGTATGGGTCTCTATGATGATGATAACATCAGCCACTTCCTCAAGTAACACAGCTCAGTGGAGCATCACCTCGTGATATAAACATAGATTAGTTGTAGTGCGGGTCTCTGTGGGTCTCTGGGTCGCTGTAGGTCTCTCTGAATATGCGTGTCTGTGAGTATGGGTTTCTATGAGTATGGGTCTATGTGGGTCTCTGTGGATCTCTGTGAGTATGGGTTTCTATGAGTATGGGTCTTTATGAGTATGGAGCTCTGTGGGTCTCTATGAGTATGGGTCTCTGTGAGTATGGGTCTCTGAGTATGGGTCTCTGTGAGTATGGGTTTCTGTGAGTATGGGTCTCTGTGAGTATGGGTCTCTGTGAGTCTGGGTCTCTGTGAGTATGGGTCTCTATGAGTATGGGTCTCTGTGAGTATGGGTCTCTATGAGTATGGGTCTCTATGAGTATGGGTCTCTGTGGGTCTCTATGAGTATGGGTCTCTGTGGGTCTCTATGAGTATGGGTCTCTGTGAGTATGGATCTCTATGAGTATGGGTCTCTATGAGTATGGGTCTCTGAGTATGGGTCTCTATCAGTATGGGTCTCTTTGAGTATGGGTCTCTATGAGTATGGGTCTCTATGGGTCTCCGTGGGTCTTTGTGGGTCTCTATAGGTCTCTATGGGCTCAGTGGGTCTAATGTGGGTCTCTGTGAGTCTATGGTTCTATGTGGGTCTTTGTTGGGTCTCTATGGGTCGCTATGGGTCTCAGTGAGTCTCCCTGAGTCTCCATGTACAGTATCTCTATGGGGCTATGTGGGTCTCTGTGGGTTTCTATGTGGGTCTTTGTGGGTCTCTCTGGGTCTCCGTGGGTCTCTTTGGGTCTCTATGAGTCTCTGTGGGTGTTTATGTGGGTCTCTGTGGGTGTCTCTGTGGGTCTTTGTGGGTCTCTGTGGGTTTCTGTGAGTCTCCGTGGGTCTCTGTGGGTCTCTGCGAGTCTCTGTGGGTCTCTGTGAGTCTCTGTGGGTCTCTGTGGGTCTCTGTACTGTACACTCACTCCCACATCCACTCACTCACAAACTCACTCATACACACACTCATACTCTCACTCATACACTCACTCTCTCATACACTCACTCATACACAAACGCACTCATACTCTCACTCACTCATACCCTCATACACTCACTCAACACACTCGCCAAACTCATACACTCACTCACTCATACACTCACTCACTGATACACTCACTCACTCATACACTAACTAATAGACTCACTCATAAATACATACAACGACATAGATCCCCCGCATAGCCTTAACACACTGTTGGGACAATTGCTGTTAGCTGTTGAGCACCTATAAACGGTGTTTATCTTATTAGATTAAAGTCCCAATTGAGCTATCGTTTAACTTTTTGTTCAGAAGCGGCCTGATCATCACATATGACAGCAGCTCAAGGAAGTGGATTATCATAATCACCATCATCATAGAGACCCACAAACACCCAGAGACCCACAGAGACCCACAGAGACCCACAGAGACCCACAAAGACCCACATAGACTCACAGAGACCTACAGAGACCCACAGAGACCCACAAAAACCCAAAGACCCACAGAGACCCACAAAGACACACATAGACACACAGAGACCCACAAAGACCGACATAGACACCCACACAGAAATTTAGAGACCCACAGAGACTCACAAACACCCATAGACCCACAGAGACCCACAGAGACCTACAGATACCCAAAGAGAACCAAAGAAAACCACAAAGACCCACAGAGACACACAGAGACCCACAAAGACCGACATAGACACCCACAAATAAATTTAGAGACCCACAGAGACCCACATAGACACCCCCAGAGACCCACAGAGACCCACAGAGACCTACAGTGAGGGAAAAAAAGTATTTGATCCCCTGCTGATTTTGTACGTTTGCCCACTGACAAAGAAATGATCAATCTATAATTTTAATGGTATGTTTATTTGAACAGTGAGAGACAGAATTAACAACAACAAAATCCAGAAAAACGCATGTCAAAAATGTTATGAATTGATTTGCATTTTAATGAGGGAAATAAGTATTTGACCCCTCTGCAAAAAATGACTTAGTACTTGGTGGCAAAACCCTTGTTGGCAATCACAGAGGTCAGACGTTTCTTGTAGTTGGCCACCAGGTTTGCACACATCTCAGGAGGGATTTTGTCCCACTCCTCTTTGCAGATCTTCTCCAAGTCATTAAGGTTTCGAGGCTGACGTTTGGCAACTCGAACCTTCAGCTCCCTCCACAGATTTTCTATGGGATTAAGGTCTGGAGACTGGCAAGGCCACTCCAGGACCTTAATGTGCTTCTTCTTGAGCCACTCCTTTGTTGCCTTGGCCGTGTGTTTTGGGTCATTGTCATGCTGGAATACCCATCCACGACCCATTTTCAATGCCCTGGCTGAGGGAAGGAGGTTCTCATCCAAGATTTGACGGTACATGGCCCCGTCCATCGTCCCTTTGATGCAGTGAAGTTGTCCTGTCTCCTTAGCAGAAAAACACCCACAAAGCATAATGTTTCCACCTCCATGTTTGACGGTGGGGATGGTGTTCTTGGGGTCATAGGCAGCATTCCTCCTCCTCCAAACACGGCGAGTTGAGTTGATGCCAAAGAGCTCCATTTTGGTCTCATCTGACCACAACACTTTCACCCAGTTGTCCTCTGAATCATTCAGATGTTCATTGGCAAACTTCAGACGGGCATGTATATGTGCTTTCTTGAGCAGGGGGACCTTGCGGGCACTGCAGGATTTCAGTCCTTCACGGCGTAGTGTGTTACCAACTGTTTTCTTGGTGACTATGGTCCCAGCTGCCTTGAGATCATTTACAAGATCCTCCCGTGTAGTTCTGGGCTGATTCCTCACCGTTCTCATGATCATTGCAACTGCACGAGGTGAGATCTTGCATGGAGCCCCAGGCCGAGTGAGATTGACAAATCTTTTGTGTTTCTTACATTTGCGAATAATGGCACCAACTGTTGTCACCTTCTCACCAAGCTGCTTGGCGATGGTCTTGTAGCCCATTCCAGCCTTGTGTAGGTCTACAATCTTGTCCCTGACATCCTTGGAGAGCTCTTTGGTCTTGGCCATGGTGGAGAGTTTGGAATCTGATTGATTTATTGTTTCTGTGAACAGGTGTCTTTTATAAAGGTAACGAGCTGAGATTAGGAGCACACTCCTAATCTCAGCTTGTTACCTATATAAAAGACACCTGGGAGCCATAAATCTTTCTGATTGAGAGGGGGTCAAATACTTATTTCCCTCATTAAAATGCAAATCAATTTATAACATTTTTGACATGCGTTTTTCTGGATTTTGTTGTTGTTATTCTGTCTCTCACTGTTCAAATAAACCTACCATTAAAATTATAGACTGATCATTTCTTTGTCAGTGGGCAAACGTACAAAATCAGCAGGGGGTCAAATACTTTTTTTCCCTCACTGTAGGTGCTGCTGCTCGCTAACATCACTTGTCCCTATGGTCTGTTAATGCTACACGACGGATCTTATCTTGTAACGAGACTAGGAGTGTTGGTAACCCCTCCACCTACCACTATTTATGGAGGACCCAGCGGGTTAAGAGAGAGGGGACACTCTGATGCCCTCTGGCCAAACCACGACTTGGCGTAGCCACAGGGAAAGCCTCCCCCTCCTCCTCGGGGTTCCCTCAGGAACAGGGGGACCACCGCGGTTCGGCCGCGTAGAATATTCGGACTCTCGCCGCAGAGGAGAGGCTGCCGCTGCTCTGTCGGGAGGTAGATGAGTACCACATGGACATTTGCAGGAGGTCCGGTGGATTGGTTCTGAGGTGTGTGTGTGTGTGTGGAGATGAGAGGCTGCCATTCCTCTGTCGGGAGCTGGACCGGTACCGTCTGGACCTGTACGGAATGCAGGAGGTCCAGGGGACCGTTTCTGCCGCCATGGAAGATACAAGTGGGGTTCTCTCGTCCACGCTCACCGCCGGATCGCGTTCCACCGCCCATCGAGACTCTGCCAGGTGCGCTGCACCTTGCGGTGGCCGAGAGAAGTCTGAGGCAGCCGCCCGACGATGACGACAACAGCGATGGCAGTGGCGGTGACGAAGCCGGCGGTGATGACGCCGGTGGTGACGACGCCGGCGGTGACGACGCCGGCGGTGACGTCGCAGGTGGTGGCGGTGACGGCTGTGGTGGTGACGACGCCGGTGGTGATGAAACCGCCGGTGGTGACGAAAACCGGCGGTGGCGGTGGCGGTGACGGTTGTGGCGGTGACGATGCTGGCAGTGATGACACCGGCCATGGCGGTGAAGATGGCGACGTCGACTACCAGGCTATGATGGAGAGGTGGTTGGCAGACCGATCATTACAGAGGTCTGAAACCAGTGGAAGGAGCCTCGTTGGGTGAAGGGGGCCGGGGGGTGTGGGGGGGAGGGGCGGAGGGGGGCGGGGGGGGGAAGGTGGGAGCTGAGGGACGGGGGGGGACGGGTGGGCACGGGCGGGGTGGGGGGGCTCGGGGGTCGGGGGGGGGCGGGGGGGCGCGGGCGGGGTGGGGGTGCGGAGGGGGCAGGGGGGGCAGGGGGGGGCGCTGGGGGTGAATGGGAGAGAAAGACAAAAGCTGAAATGAAGAGACGTCGTTGGTACAGCAAGGCTCCCCTTTTAGTTTGGTGGTGGTGGTGGTTCGGTGGTGGTGGTTGTGTTGGTGGTGCCTGGATGGTGGTGTTGGTGATAGTCATGGTGATCGTGGCTGGGTGGTTCTAGTGGAGTGATTATTGTAATGGTGCCTGGGTGGTTGTGGTGGTTGTGTCAGTGGTGGTAGTGGTGATGGTCGTGGTGATGGTGGCTGGACGGTTATAGTGGTGGTTGGTTGTGGTGGTGGTGACGGTTGTGATGGTTGTGTTGGTGGGTGGGTGGTTGCTTTGATGTGGTTAAAGGTGATGGTGATGTAGTTGATGCGTGATGTTGATGGTGTTGGGTGATGTGGATGATGGTGATGGGTGATGTTGATGAAGTTGATGGTGATGGTTGACAGTGATCCGGTTGATCATGTTGATGGTGTTGAAAAACCCACAAAGACACACAGAGACCCACAGAGACACACAGAGACCCACAAAGACTAACAGAGACACGCACAGAGACACACAGACACCAACAGAGACCCACAGAGACCCAAAGAGAACACACAGAGGCCCACAGAGAGCAACACAGAGAAACCCACAGAGACCCACAGAGGCACACAGAGAGACCCACAAAGACACCCACAGAGACCCACAGACACCCACCGAGAACCACAGAGACCCGAAGGTTACTTCAACATACACGCATGCATAGGTGCTGCTGCTCACTAACAGCACTTGTCCCACTGGTTTGTTGATGCTACACAACGGATCTTATCTTGTAACGAGACGAGGGTTGTTTGGTAACCCCTCCACCTACCACTATTTTTGGAGGACCCAGCTGGTTAAGAGAGAGACGACTCTCTGATGCCCTCTGGCCAAACCACGACTTGGCGTAGCCACAGGGAAAGCCTCCCCCTCCTCCTCGGGGTTCCCTCAGGAACAGGGGGACCACCGCGGTTCGGCCGCGTGGAATATTCGGACTCTCGCCGCAGAGGAGAGGCTGCCGCTGTTCTGTCGGGAGGTAGATGAGTACCACATGGACATTTGCAGGAGGTCCGGTGGATTGGTTCTGAGGTGTGTGTGTGTGTGTGGAGATGAGAGGCTGCCATTCCTCTGTCGGGAGCTGGACCGGTACCGTCTGGACCTGTACGGAATGCAGGAGGTCCAGGGGACCGTTTCTGCCGCCATGGAAGATACAAGTGGGGTTCTCTCGTCCACGCTCACCGCCGGATCGCGTTCCACCGCCCATCGAGACCCTGCCAGGTGCGCTGCACCTTGCGGTGGCCGAGGGAAGTCTGAGGCAGCCGCCCGACGATGACGACAACAGCGATGGCGGTGGCGGTGACGAAGCCAGCGGTGATGACGCCGGTGGTGACGACGCCGGCGGTGACGACGCCGGCGGTGACGTCGCAGGTGGTGGCGGTGACGGCTGTGGTGGTGACGATGCCGGTGGTGATGAAACCGCCGGTGGTGACGAAAACCGGCGGTGGCGGTGGCGGTGACGGTTGTGGCGGTGACGATGCTGGCAGTGATGACACCAGCCATGGCGGTGAAGATGGCGACGTCGACTACCAGGCTATGATGGAGAGGTGGTTGGCAGACCGATCATTACGGAGGTCTGAAACCAGTGGAAGGAGCCTCGTTGGGTGAAGGGGGCCGGGGGGTGTGGGGGGGAGGGGCGGGGGGGGGGGCGGGGGGGGGAAGGTGGGAGCTGAGGGACGGGGGGGGGGACGGGTGGGCACGGGCGGGGTGGGGGGGTTCGGGGGTCGGGTGGGGGCGGGGGGGCGCGGGCGGGGTGGGGGTGCAGAGGGGGCTGGGGGGCAGGGGGGTGCGCTGGGGGTGAATTGGAGAGAAAGACAAAAGCTGAAATGAAGAGACGTCGTTGGTACAGCAAGGTTCCCCTTTTAGTTTGGTGGTGGTGGTGGTTCGGTGGTGGTGGTTGTGTTGGTGGTGCCTGGATGGTGGTGTTGGTGATAGTCATGGTGATCGTGGCTGGGTGGTTCTAGTGGAGTGATTATTGTAGTGGTGCCTGGGTGGTTGTGGTGGTTGTGTCAGTGGTGGTAGTGGTGATGGTCGTGGTGATGGTGGCTGGACGGTTATAGTGGTGGTTGGTTGTGGTGGTGGTGACGGTTGTGATGGTTGTGTTGGTGGGTGGGTGGTTGCTTTGATGTGGTTAAAGGTGATGGTGATGTAGTTGATGCGTGATGTTGATGGTGTTGGGTGATGTGGATGATGGTGATGGGTGATGTTGATGAAGTTGATGGTGATGGTTGACAGTGATCCGGTTGATCATGTTGATGGTGTTGAAAAACCCACAAAGACACACAGAGACCCACAGAGACACACAGAGACCCACAAAGACTAACAGAGACACGCACAGAGACACACAGACACCAACAGAGACCCACAGAGACCCAAAGAGAACACACAGAGGCCCACAGAGAGCAACACAGAGAAACCCACAGAGACCCACAGAGGCACACAGAGAGACCCACAAAGACACCCACAGAGACCCACAGACACCCACCGAGAACCACAGAGACCCGAAGGTTACTTCAACATACACGCATGCATAGGTGCTGCTGCTCACTAACAGCACTTGTCCCACTGGTTTGTTGATGCTACACAACGGATCTTATCTTGTAACGAGACGAGGGTTGTTTGGTAACCCCTCCACCTACCACTATTTTTGGAGGACCCAGCTGGTTAAGAGAGAGACGACTCTCTGATGCCCTCTGGCCAAACCACGACTTGGCGTAGCCACAGGGAAAGCCTCCCCCTCCTCCTCGGGGTTCCCTCAGGAACAGGGGGACCACCGCGGTTCGGCCGCGTGGAATATTCGGACTCTCGCCGCAGAGGAGAGGCTGCCGCTGTTCTGTCGGGAGGTAGATGAGTACCACATGGACATTTGCAGGAGGTCCGGTGGATTGGTTCTGAGGTGTGTGTGTGTGTGTGGAGATGAGAGGCTGCCATTCCTCTGTCGGGAGCTGGACCGGTACCGTCTGGACCTGTACGGAATGCAGGAGGTCCAGGGGACCGTTTCTGCCGCCATGGAAGATACAAGTGGGGTTCTCTCGTCCACGCTCACCGCCGGATCGCGTTCCACCGCCCATCGAGACCCTGCCAGGTGCGCTGCACCTTGCGGTGGCCGAGAGAAGTCTGAGGCAGCCGCCCGACGATGACGACAACAGCGATGGCGGTGGCGGTGACGAAGCCAGCGGTGATGACGCCGGTGGTGACGACGCCGGCGGTGACGACGCCGGCGGTGACGTCGCAGGTGGTGGCGGTGACGGCTGTGGTGGTGACGATGCCGGTGGTGATGAAACCGCCGGTGGTGACGAAAACCGGCGGTGGCGGTGGCGGTGACGGTTGTGGCGGTGACGATGCTGGCAGTGATGACACCAGCCATGGCGGTGAAGATGGCGACGTCGACTACCAGGCTATGATGGAGAGGTGGTTGGCAGACCGATCATTACGGAGGTCTGAAACCAGTGGAAGGAGCCTCGTTGGGTGAAGGGGGCCGGGGGGTGTGGGGGGGAGGGGCGGGGGGGGGCGGGGGGGGAAGGTGGGAGCTGAGGGACGGGGGGGGGACGGGTGGGCACGGGCGGGGTGGGGGGGTTCGGGGGTCGGGTGGGGGCGGGGGGGCGCGGGCGGGGTGGGGGTGCAGAGGGGGCTGGGGGGCAGGGGGGTGCGCTGGGGGTGAATTGGAGAGAAAGACAAAAGCTGAAATGAAGAGACGTCGTTGGTACAGCAAGGTTCCCCTTTTAGTTTGGTGGTGGTGGTGGTTCGGTGGTGGTGGTTGTGTTGGTGGTGCCTGGATGGTGGTGTTGGTGATAGTCATGGTGATCGTGGCTGGGTGGTTCTAGTGGGTTGATTATTGTAGTGGTGCCTGGGTGGTTGTGGTGGTTGTGTCAGTGGTGGTAGTGGTGATGGTCGTGGTGATGGTGGCTGGACGGTTATAGTGGTGGTTGGTTGTGGTGGTGGTGACGGTTGTGATGGTTGTGTTGGTGGGTGGGTGGTTGCTTTGATGTGGTTAAAGGTGATGGTGATGTAGTTGATGCGTGATGTTGATGGTGTTGGGTGATGTGGATGATGGTGATGGGTGATGTTGATGAAGTTGATGGTGATGGTTGACAGTGATCCGGTTGATCATGTTGATGGTGTTGAAAAACCCACAGAGACACACAGACACCCACAGAGACACACAGAGACCCAAAGAGAACACACAGAGGCCCACAGAGACCAACACAGAGAAACCCACAGAGACCCACAGAGGCACACAGAGAGACCCACAAAGATACCCACAGAGACCCACAGACACCCACCGAGAACCACAGAGACCCGAAGGTTACTTCAACATACACGCATGCATATGTAGTGGTGGTGTTGACGTGCGCCGACAGTGATGGATCACGGGGCGCGGGGTTGGGCACGCGATGTGGGCGTGGCATGAACGCGCGCGCCGGTGGTGAGGCGCGCTGACAATCGGGGAAAAGAGGATCGTAGCCAGCGCGCGCAGTGATTGGTCAAATAAGATTGGTGCTCTCAGCGACGTCCGCAGGAGGGGCATAAAGGGAGACGCGCGAGAGCACTCGTGGTCAGTGTTAACCAGTTGAAGACCGAAGATGGAGTGGAGGAGGTAGTGGCCCGAGACCCCTAGTCCCACCGTCCTTGTCAGGACCGGGGCCCTGTGTGGCTCGGAGCCGAGACTGGGGAACCCGTAGTCCGACGCCCGCGTGGGTCGGGACGGTGGTACCCAGAGCCGAGACGGACACCCCAGCCGGGTGTGTTCCGGAAGGCTACGGGGCGTAAGAGCCCGTGTCAGTGTAGCTGAGTGGGTGTTAGTCACCCGAGTAGCTAAGTGGGTGTTAGTCACCCGTGTAGCTGAGTGGGTGTTAGTCACCCGAGTAGCTGAGTGGGTGTTAGTCACCCGAGTAGCTAAGTGGGTGTTAGTCACCCGTGGAGCTGAGTGGGTGTTAGTCACCCGAGTAGCTGAGTGAGTGTTAGTCACCCGTGTAACAGTTTGGTGTAAATAAAAGAGTGTGCTACCCGTGAAGTCGTCTCCCGCCGAGTTACTACTTTACACATAGGTGCTGCTGCTCACTAACAGCACTTGTCCCACTGGTTTGTTGATGCTACACAACGGATCTTATCTTGTAACGAGACGAGGGTTGTTTGGTAACCCCTCCACCTACCACTATTTTTGGAGGACCCAGCGGGGTAAGAGAGAGACGACTCTCTGATGCCCTCTGGCCAAACCACGACTTGGCATAGGCACAGTGAAAGCCGCCCCCTCCCCAGGAACAGGGGGACCACCGCGGTTCGGCTGCGTGGAATATTCGGACTCTCGCCACAGAGGAGAGGCTGCCGCTGCTCTGTCTGGAGGTAGATGGTTACCGCATGGACCTTTGCAGGAGGTCCGGTGGGTTGGTTCTGAGGTGTGTGTGGAGATGAGAGGCTGCCATTCCTCTGTCAGGAGCTGGACCAGTACCGTCTGGACTTGTGCGGAATGCAGGAGGTCCAGGGGACCGCTTCTGCCACCGTGGAAGATACGAGTGGGGTTCTCTCGGCCGCGCTCACCGCCGGATAGCAGGACATGCGAGCCATAGGATTACATGGAGTTATGCGAAGAAAGGTCTGTTCTGCAGCTCCCACCACCGGATCCCTTTCCACCGCTCACCGAGACCCTGCCGGGCGCGCTGAACCTTGCAAAGGCCAACGGAAGTTGTAGGCTGCCGCCCGATGACAACAATGACGATGGTGACGACTGCGGCGGCGATGACATCGAGGCGGATGCGGCGGGGGGGAGGGGCAGCCCATTCAGGGCAGAGCTCGGCGGAGGTTGGAGGTCGGCGCTGAGGCAGCGACTGTCCAGCTTGCGGAGCCGAATGCGTGGACCGTCGTCGCGCAGGTGAGAGACGTCGGTGCCACGTGGGTGAATGAGGGCTGGGAGGGGCTGGGGGGGATGAGGGGGCAGGGCGGGGGGTGAACGGGAGAAGAAGACAAAAGCTTAAATGAAGAAACCTTGTTGGTACAGCGAGGCTCCCCTTTTAGTTCAGTGGTGGTGGTGTTGGTGGTGGTGGTGTTGGTGGTGGTGTTGGTGGTGGTGGTGTTGGTGGTGGTGGTATTGGTGGTGGTTGGGTGCGTGGTGGTGGTCAGTGGTGTTGGTGGTGGTGCTGGTGGTGGTTGTGGTGGTGGTGTTGGTGGTGGAGGTGTTGGTGGTAGTGGTGGTGGTATTGGTGGTGGTTGGGTGCGTGGTGGTGGCCAGTTATGTTGGTGGTGGTGGTGTTGGTGGTGTGTGGCAAAAACAACCCCCTACCGCCTCGCGGTGCCGGATGGGCAACACTGTCGTGGACAGTGCTGTAGGGGGAGGGCCAATGGCCATTGGCCTCTCCCCTCATGGCGTCTGTGACCACCACAGTGGCTAAACGGGGGCTGTGGACGGGTGCGAGGGGCTGGTAACCCCTCCACCTTCAATTCAATACCACTAAACTACGATTCAAACTTAAAAATGTAACAAATAAGCTTGTGCTGGAGGCCACGGGGGGACAGGCGTCTATAACGTCTCCTGGCCAAAACCCAATTGGTGGAGCCAGGAGATTGAATCTTCACCCTCGGGGCTCCTCCAGAAACAACGAAAAACCACTACGGATGGCCACGTGGAATGTTCGAACGCTCACTGACGAGGAGAGGCTGCCACTCCTTTGACGGGAGCTGGACCGGTACCGCCTGGATCTCTGTGGCATTCAGGAGGTCCGGTGAACCGGTTCTGGCTCCTGCCACCATGAGGGGTGGACAGTCCTCCACTCGGGGCAGGAGACTGCTAAACAACAGGGTGTGGCTCTTCTTCTGAATAAAAGAATGAAGGGGGTGTGGGAGCATGGCGGTGAGGTGTGGGAAGCTGTAAGCCACAGGATACTTTCGGATCGCCTTCCCATCAACTGGAGGCGAGGAGTGGTGGTCGTGGTTACTTATGCCCCCACCGAAGACGAACATCCGTGGAGGGATGCAGGCAAAGCCGATGAGTCAGATGCCTTCTATGACCTCCTTTCACAGGTGCTGGCTAAAGTGGCCACTCGGAACAGTCATCTTGTTGGGTGACTTCAATGCCTGAGTTGGTCATGATGCTGGCACCTGGTCTGGAGTGATTGGAAGGCATGGGCCAGATCAGCTAAATAACAACGGTAGGAGGCTGCTAGATTTCTGTGCAGCCCATGGGCTTGTAATTACCAATACGCTCTTCTGGCATCGGCGCATCCACACAACATCATGGATGCATGCCGGGTCTAAGCCAGAACATCTGTTTGACTACATAGTGACGGACCAGCGGATGCGAGCCCATGTCCTTGACACCAGGACCTACCGTGCAGCTGATCTGCCCTCTGACCATCGACTAGTCATCTGTAAGATGCGCCTGCTATTCATCCACTCCGGTGGTAGGTGTACACCCAACACCCCATTCCAACCTAAAGTGGCCTGGTCTCAGTTAGCTGATGAAAGTTGCAAGCAAGAATTTCATCATCGCCTGCAGCTGGGGTTGGCATCGTCTCCCACTCCTCCTGATGTCGAGGGTAAATGGGCGAGGTTTAGAACTGCAACTCATGCAGCTGCAATGGCTGCTTTGGGTACGCGGTCCAGACTTCCCCAGAAACCCTGGCCGACGGAGGAGGTGTTCAGGTTAGTTGAGACAAAGCGACAGGCCCGCTCTCATCGGCTACAACATCCCACGTCAGAGAATGAGGAGGTTTACCGCAGCCTTTGCTCGGAGGTTCGGAGAGCCGTAAGGCGCGGCAAGGGTGAGTGGTGGTTGCGGGTTGCTGAGGAGATGGAGTCTGCCTGAGGAGATGGAGTCTGCCTCAAAACTTACCTGCAGCGACACACCTATTACCATCATTAGGGGAAAAAACGGTGATCCAATCTCCGACCCCCAGGAACAGGTGTGCAGATTTGCTGAGCATTTATGTGAGGTCCTGGGAGAGGGGAAATCCCTCAGCCAGGAAAACATCATGGCACAAAGTGGGGATAACCCTGCTGAGGCTGCGGTGCCTCAAATATTGGAAGAGGTCACCCCATGTGAGTGGCTGGCTGAGGTGCCATCTGTTGAGGAAGTATTGAACGCGATCCGGAGTCTGAGACCAGGAACGGCACCAGGCATAGATAAGATTCCAAGCGAAATGCTCAGGGAGGGTGGCGTTTGTGTACAGACTGCCCTATATGACATCATAACAACAGTCTGGACCACTGGACGGGTTCCGCAGGATTGGAAGGATGCCCTGGTGGCCCCCCTCTTTAAGAAGGGGGACCGCACAGACTGTAACAACTACAGGGGCATCTCACTCCTCAGTGTGCCGGGAAAGGTCCTGGCAAGGATTATTCAACATCGCCTTGCTAGACACGCTGAGGAGAGGCTTGCCGAGCCCCAGTGCAGTTTCAGGAAAGGGCGGTCCTGCACAGATGCCATATTTTCTGTCCGTCTGCTACAGCAGAGGTGTAGGGAATTCCAACAAGACCTACATCTCTGCTTTATTGACCTGGTCAAGGCCTATGATACCATCAGTAGGCCTGGGCTCTGGGTTGTTCTTCCCCTCTGACCGAATCCCTGACCCTCTGCTCACGATCATTAGGGACATTCATGATGGTGAGCGGGCCCAGGTAAAACTACATGGCAGGGAGTCGGAGCAATTTTCCTGTACACCTAGGGGTACGACAGGGATGTCCTCTGTCTCCCACATTATTTAACATCTATTTTGACCACGTAGTTCATGAAACCTTCAATAGCTGTCCCAGAGGAATTTCCATCTGGTACAGATACAATGAGAGGCTGATCGATGCCCTCGTGCGGTCAAAGGATGGCTCCCCATTGCTCAACCATGTTATGTATGCCGATGATCTGGTAATTGCTGCTCACTGAGAGGAGGAGTTGGAGGCGCTGCTGCTGAACCTGGAGCTTGCCACTTAGAGTTGGGGGCCTTACCATCAGCCTCACCAAAACCAAGCACCTGCCTGGGTATTTTGTACCATCGGACACTCCACCCCCACAACTCCTAATTGGTGATTGGGCAGTTGTGGAGAAAGTTTCCCACACCTGGGCAGTGTGCTCATCAGTCGAGCTGCATTGTCTTTTAATCAGTTGCATAATGCTATGTGGAAGCTACCTAGTCTGTGGCTCCGCACGAAGCTTCAGGTCTTCTCGTTCACAGTCATTCCCTCCCTTCTCTACGCTTGCAAAAGGTGGACCCCCCTAATGGAACATCTTCACCGGTTAGAAACATTTAGGCTGGCCTGCCTACGATCCATCCCGGGTTTAACCAGGCTGGATTGTGTGAGGAGCTAACATATTCATGAAAGATCTGGACAAACTCCCATTGGTGTGCTCCCCCGGTAGGCAAGGCTGTGTTGGCTGGGTCATGTAGCCCGCATGCCCTGCCACTGCCGGATTGAGGGAGCTAAGCGGGCGTAGCACGGGCTAGAGAAGAGATGGAGTGATGTGGTACAGGAGGATGTGGAGCTGAGTGAACTTACCGATAACTGGTACCAGTGGTGTCAAGATCGGCCTCTGTGGAGGACGCTCATGAAGGACACTACTGGGCAGTTGGAGGCAGTCGCTCTCCAACAACAACGGAGGGGGGAGGAGCGATGCTCACAACAACAAGCGGAGTGCCGGGTGGCTAAATCACAGCAAGTTCTCACAATCGGGGGCACAGGTGGTGCATCAGCCACTCATCTCAGTCGACCCATGGCACCAGTTGGGTCTGCCCCGTGACCTCCTGCGTAAAGTGTCGGGCGTTCGACACTTGACGTGGCCTCAAGGTGCACATAGCCTAGCACAAGCGTCATGGTGACGTCACCACCACTTTGTGGCGAATGGCACGGGTGTTGGTATTAGTGCGTGCAGGCGCGTGGGCAGAGTTCAACTCTGCTCTATTTAGAGCTACGTGAAATTGGTGACCTGATTGCAGCCCAATGGGGAGCGTTGGTGTAGTGGCGGTTAGCGCTACAAACTCCACGCCGAAACCCGAGTTTGATTACCGCCCACAGTCCTGGGCCTCCCCTAGGCCTCCAATGAGTACCTTGTGTAGCGGCGCTGGTGTAGTAAACATCACCATTGGGGAGGCAAAGGCAGCCGGGCGTGGCACAGGTCACCCAAAAGTCTGTTAGGGCCTCACCGTGGGTGATCTTTGTCCTTGTTTGCAGGGTTCAACTCAGCTCTGACGAGAACCAGATGCCAACGGAGATGTCGGTGAGCCTCTCATACCCAGGGCTGTTCCACACGGACCCTTTGGACACACGGACAAGCACCCTGCTCAGAGAACTCATAGACATGTACCCATCCATATTCCAATGAGAGAACATGAAGTCCTTGCTTGACTTGCGTGTGTACGTTGCACGCATATATCACGTGTATGTTGAACTTATTTTGAGAGATAAAGTGATGGGAGATAAAGTGAAGAGAGATAAAGTGAAGAGAGATAAAGTGAAGAGAGGTAAAGTGAAGAGAGATAAAGTGTTGAGAGAAAGTGTGTATATTGTAACAGTGTATTGTAGTGTATAGTAGTGTATAGTAGTGTAGTGTTTTTTTTCGTGTATAATATAAAGTAGTGTAGTGTATAGTAGTGTAGTGTCTTGTAGTGCCTAGTAATGTAGAGCTAGAGTCTGTCGCCAGGGAAAGGGAGGTCTGGACCGCCCTACTCGACACGCTGCTGCTGTGACCCTCACCAGGACTAGCGGATTGAGACACAAACTAATGTACGCATTCCCTTGCTGTCACTGGGCACTCCCCCTCCCCGCCCCCTCACCGTCGCCTTCCGTAGACCTCTCCAAACGAAGAACCGAGCGCGACTGCGCACGATGGCGTCTTCTCGGCGGTTTCGGGTTGCGCCGTCACCGCAGTCACGCCAGATTTCTCCGGCGACGCCTACTCGTGAGCGCACCAAAAACTCTCTTACAACGTCGTGCCGGGATGTGGGTGGATGAATGGGTGGGCGTGGTCGGTCCGGTCACAATGATTTAGTTGTGACGCAGAGTACTCGGATCCCGCTGAGTACGCAAGCCGACCAACCGCCCGCCCCCGATTCACGCTTGCACCTTGCAACTCGTACTTTCGCTTCACTCACGGGGGGCGCGGATGTGGTGAGTCAAAAGACACTGCCCCTGCCATCACGTCGACGTGGATTTGAGGGTGTATATCTATAGCGTTCTAATATAAACCTTGACTTAAAGCTTTCGTGACTAGCGCAGGAATTCGTATTTTTTTGGCCTTTCGGTAAAGTCATGTAGATAGGTTTAAATTATTAAAGATAAACAAAAAACTACGACGTTTCGATCGCAAAACAAGCGATCGTCATCAGGATAATAATCTTAAGTGTTCTGATATATTGAAAAAAATCATCTATAGTGTTCTATCTGAGCCGGATGATATTGATGATTAGTGAATCATTGACTGTACAGTGTTGTACTTCATTAGACATTACTGTACATTTATAATCATAATTTTATACACTCTTACATTGTGTAGAAATACACTACAGTTTAATAGTCATATGCAATAATATATATTATTTGGGTCTTTCGGTAAAGCCACGCAGATATAAAAATAATAATAAAAATATCACGACGTTTCGATCGCAACCCAAGCAATCGTCATCAGGTGAAAAATTATATAGCGGAAGAGCTGCTGAGGCAGGATGTTATATAGGTTTGAGATGGGTGTATCCCAAGGGTAAGTGGGTGGGGCTAGAGATGGAATTTGCATGTAAATGTAAGATCAGAAAGCTGATTTACCTCCACTACGAAGAGGCTGTGGGAGTGGCCATTTTATTGTGAGAGATTAGCATGTCAATCTGTTAATGTAAGATAGTAGTGTATATATACATTTTATATTCACTCGTATAGGCAAACCCAATTTATGATCGATAATGCATTTGCTAAGTGGTGACACTCTCCTGGCTCCCGCCTAGCAGAACACGTAGCCCACTAAGTGGGCAGCAGAGCCTCAACCAATCAGACATCAAACTCTGCCCACTATGTGGACGGCAGAGCCAATTCGCCAATCAGACATCAAACTCCACCCACTATGTGGACGGCAGAGCCAATTCGCCAATCAGACATCAAACTCCGCGCACTAAGTGGACGGCATAGCCTCAACCAATCAGACATCCAACTCTGCCCACTAAGTGAATGGCAGAGCCACAGACAATCAGACATCAAACTCCGCCCACTAAGTGGACAGCAGAGCCAATAGCCAATCAGATATCAAACTCTGCCCACTAAGTGTACTTTCGGTTTCGGCCGAAAGTGACATTGACTTTCGGTCATTCGTCAACCGAAGATCTATTTTTATAATATAATGCTCGTGCTACGTCTATAACTCTGCCTATTGGCCGGTCAGTCGGCGCTAGGCAATCCTATGCGATAGGCTGCAAACACACACACACGTCAGCAGCAGCAGCTTGGGAGCTAGGTTACATCTGCAACCATGGTCTGCTAATGTTTATATGACCGGTCAACAGATGGCGGCCTGTCTGGTTGAATGCGGAAAAACTGTTGTTTCGTAACTACAACATTCGTTTGTTTGGATATAATTACTAAGTAAGTAACACCTAAAGATTTGATATTCAGCGACTCTTACTGCGGGCTCTGAATGATTAGTTCTAGATTTCTTTTTAATTAAAGTAGCATTGCATCATGACATATTTCATAAATCGTGTGTTCGGTGACTTCGGTTATATACCTTTCTGTTTCGGTCTCGGTCGAAAGTGTAGTTAAACTTTCGGTTTCGGCATCGGCCGAAAGTTTAGTTTAACTTTCGTTCCGGTTTCGGTTTCGACCGAAACCAGAAATTCAGTTTCGGTCGGCCTCTACTATACATTACACACTACACTATACACTATACACTACACTATATACTACACTATACACTAAACACAATAAACTACACTATACATGACATTATTGTACACTATACACTATATACTACACTATACACTAAACACAATAAACTACACTATACATGACATTATTGTACACTATACACTACACTACTATACACTACACTATACACTACACTATACTTCACACTATACACTACAATATACAACCTCAGGCACATTCTCACAGGGTGTAAAACAAGCCTCACCCAAGGATGCTACACTTGGCGTCACAACAAAGTCCTTAAAAACCTTGCGTCCGCCCTGGAGGACAAGCGAGCTGCCACCAACTCCCTACCACCCCCAGCAGCATCACACCCCTTACGGACGACCTTTGTCCGCGAAGGGGCTAAACCACCGAAGAGCGGCTCTACACCAATAGAGCGAGACCAGCTGCGCTTGGCCCGCGACTGGAAAATGCTAGCTGACATTGGCCGGCAACTTGTGTTTCCTCCGGAGATCGCAACCACCACCCTAAGACCTGACATGGTGCTCTGGTCCCATTCGCTCAAGAAGGTCTTCATCATTGAGCTCACAGTACCCTGGGAGGACTCAGTAGATGAGGCTTATGAGCGAAAACATCTGCGCTATGCCGATCTAGCTGCCGAAGCACGGCATCATGGCTGGAACACAGAAGTCCGACCAGTGGAGGTGGGCTGCAGAGGTTTTGTGGCAACATCTACAACCAGACTGCTTAGAGACCTGGGAATTAAGGGCCAGAGCCAGCATTCGGCAATCAGAGCTGTATCGGAGGCGGCAGAAGGCAGCAGTCAGTGGCTCTGGATGAAGAGGAAAGACCCCAGCTGGGCCCCAAAGTGAGAGGGCCAGGAGGTATGCAGTCAACAATGCTTGACTCAGGGAGGAGGACGCCCCTGCCATGCATAGTCCCATGGGATGTTGGCTATCAACAACAAGGCAACTCCTATGACTAATTGGGAATGGGACGCAAGCGTAGGATTGATCACCCTGTTGCTGGCCGCCTTTGGGGAGGGTGTATAGTATGAAAGGCCGAAACACCCTAGGACCCATAGGTTCACTACTGACGATGCGCTCCCCAAATTTCACCAGGCTCACTGTTCATGAACTCTTGGAAGTGCTTGCACAAAGGATAGTAACATCTCATCCTGTGTTCTTTGGAATACTGTACACTACACTATATATGACACTATCCACTACTACACTATACACTACACTATACACGACACTATACTCTAGTGTACACTACACTATATACGACACTATCCACTGCTATACACTACACTATACACTACACTACTATACACTACACTATACACTACACTACTATACACTACACTATACACTACACTATACACTACACTATACACTACTACGCTAAATTTTCCTCGCAGGTTCTACGCTTCATCAGGCAGCACCTTCCACTGCAGAGCCACCGATCTCATCTTTGAGGTTGGGGCAGCCGGGCGGCTTCGCTACGGCTGGAGGGAGTGGCCTGCTGAGCTGTTCCAAGAGCAGTTCGTCCCCATCAGCTCCACGTTTGACATCACGCGATCCATTCGCTGACCGCCAATTCGGTCGTGAGTCGTTAACAGTCACCATTGTCACTTGAGTCGCGAGTAGTTTCAGTCCTGAGTCATTTGAGTTGCATCTCATTTGAGTCGCGAGTCATTTGAGTAGCAAGTCACTTGAGTTGCATCTCATTTGAGTCGCGAGTCATTTGAGTTGCAGTGCCACTGGGACCCTTGGCAAATGAGAAGCAGCGAAATAAATTGGGCACCACGGTGGCTAGGAGATGTTAACTACCCCACCTGGTATGCAGGAGGTCGTGGGTTTAATCCCAGATCCTAATGCCCACAGCGGCTAGGAAATTTTCCCTTGCCTGGTAAACATGAGTACGTGGGTTTGATCCAAGACCCTGATGCCCACAGTGGCTAGGAGATGTTAACTCCCTCGCCTGGTATGTAAGTGGTGGGTTTGATCCCGACCTTGTATATTTGGAGTCCGCATGTCCCTCTCTTTCTCTCCTCATGATGGTTGCATAGATTTGTCCCCAGGTGCTTCGGTTTTACCCTCAACATTTAGAATGGACATCATGCATTGAGAGTATTTTGCTGCTCCTATAAATGTCTACGTGCTAAGCCACTTTGTTGAACTGTTATTTGTGATAGCCTGGTCGCTTCTGAACAATAAGCTATGCAACTCAGTCAGCTTTTCCACCTGGTAAAAATAAAACGTAGTTTAGTTTTTTGGTTTTTAACGTTAATATACATGTGTTGCTAACCCACCACCACCCTCAAACATAGCCAGCGAGCAAGCGGTTTGCGTCACGTAACAAAAAACGTGCCAATTTTAGTTACTAATTGACTACTTCAGCACTAACCGCTTGTGTGTGCTGAAGAGTGTAGCCACAACAACATTTACACAATTCGAGTACGCGAAATGTTTTTCAGTTTTAGTTTGATGCAGTACCCAGGGCCGTCCATAGGGGGAACAGGGGGAGAGGGGCCAATTCCCACCGTGACTCCTCCCCCTCCCGTGACGCCTTCAAACTAAACTCCGGGCAATACGGCGACGTCGTCGATTATTTATTTTGTTCACGATGATGGTTAAACTATTTCAACTAAACTATTAATCTAAACTATAAACCATTTAAAGACTCTGTAGCTCTTTTTCAGAAGCGACCCGTCCATCACAAATGATAGCAAAAAGATATCCAAAATCATGAGCAAACACAAGATCCATGTTCTATTTAACACGGTACATGAAATTCGTGATCAGATCCTCCTGATGACAATCGTTTGTGTTGTGATCGAAACGTCGTAGTTTTTTGTTAATTTTTTGGTTATTTTCGCTGAACCTATCTACGTGATTTTTTCCGATGGACCCAAATAATATGAATCCCTAAAGTCACGAAAGCTTTAAGTCAAGATTTAAATGATAGCTGCTCCACAAAGTGCTCTGATATCATCATCGTCGTCGTGTAGACATTCATCGCAGCAGCCAAACACTGTAAACGTGTCACACTGATTCTTAATGTAAAGGGTAAAAAAAACAGAGGAGGACATGGAGACAAATCCACGCAGTGAGCACCATGGGAAGAGAGAGACGCAGATTACAAATATACAGCAGTCTTCAGGGTCGGGATCGAACCCACGCCCTCCTGCATACCAGGCGAGGGAGTAAACATCTCAGTTTCACACGTCGAACCTAGAAGCTATTATATATTGCGGTCTCCTCTCGCCCTAATCCACATTGTCGTTATGCTTACGGTCTCAAATATTTCATGGACAGTGTTGAGTCTATGTGCAGTATTACGTCTATGGACAGCGTTTAGTCTATGGTGCAGTGTTGAGTCCATGTAAAGCAGTATTGAGTCTATGGGTAGTGTTGAGTATTTGGTGCAGTATAGAGTCTATGGTCCAGTGTTGAGTCTATGGGTAGTGTTTAGTCTATCGTGCAGTGTTGAGTCTATGGTGCAGTATTGAGTCTATGGTGCAGTATTGAGTCTATGGTGCAGTGTTGAGTCTATTGTGTAGGGTTGAGTCTGGTAGAGTATTGAGTCTATGGTGCATTGTTGAGTCTCAGTGTTGAGTCTATGGTGCAGTATTGAGTCTATGGTGCAGTGCTAATGAGTCTCTGAGTAGCAGGAGCCCGCTGCGACCCCTCTCCCATCCCCAGATTTGCAAATCACGTCCATTATAAAAGTCCTCCACACGACGGACGGCAACATCGACGTGAGAGACCCGTGGTGCGTTTCGCAGACGCACGTGAGGGTCCTCACGTCGTCACTGTCGATCTTCACGGTGGTGCTCCGGTGGCTCCCCGGGATCATGTACCACGTGCACGCGGCCGTGCTCGTCTTCAAGGTTCCTGGCTCGCTCACGAAGTTGCAGCTGCACGTCGTCCCAAAACCGACGCCAACATCGAAGTGAGTCGGGTTTTGCCCTTCGGCAGCGTCGATAGCGGGAGACTGTCTCTGTTTGTCCGCGCTTGATAACGGGGAAGGGGGGGCGGCCAACGGGCGATTGAAGAGTCGTGGGTAATCCAAAAGTGTCACCGTTATTCCGCGGATCTCTCAAGGAAAGCCGTAAGTAAAGGCATAGATTACGTCGAAGCTTCTCCTGCCGTCGCACAGTTTCGTAAATGTAAACTCACAAAAGAAATGATCGGATAAATCACTTAAAATGAAGCACAGCTGACAATTTGTATTGTTTAGAATGAATATGAGATCAATTTTGCGCGGTTACTCAGTGATAACACTTTCCTGGCTCCCATACAGGAAATGACTCTGCCCCACTGAGTGGATAGCAAAGCCTACAGCCAATCAGACATCAATCAAACTCTGCCCCATTGTAATGACATTGCAACTCTACTGTGGAGGCGATCACGTTGATTCCAGATTAGCTGGAGAAACACATGCAATAAACATTTACAAGAATAACAATGTTGTAAAACTGGTTTGTTTTATTATTACTTAGGCAAAAAGCAAAATCCATGAGTTAATAGTTCATGTCAAAATTTCAGGTGCGCGGTTATTCCAGTAATTGCATAAAATGCAAGTGGATTATCGAGAATACACTGCAGTTATTGTTGTTGGAATGGTTTGGTGGACCATAGAACAAGATGGGCGTGTGTTGGTGGACCACGTGGATGCGAGTCCTTAGCTTGAGGTGTGGCTGTCACACACACTTACAACGCGTTTCACTGTAATACGGCGGCCATAAGATGTTAACTACCTCGCTTGGTACACAGGAGGTCGTGGGTTCCATGTTGAGATGTTAACTTCCTTGCCTGGTACACAGGAGGTTTGTGGGTTCGATCAAAGACCATGACGCCAACGGTGGTTAGGAGATGTTAACTACCTCGCCTGGTACACAGGAGGTCGTGGGTTCAATGTTGAGATGTTATCAACCTCGCCTGGTGTACAGGAGGTCGTGGGTTCGATCCCGAACCCTGACACCCACGTTGGCTAGGAGATGTTGACTACCTCGTATGCAGGTATGCGGTGGTTTCGAGTCCAATGCTGTCGCCTGCTGTATACTTGAGCTTTGCATGTTCTTCCCGTTGTGGTTGCATGGATTATTTTCCTCAAGGGTGCTCCGGTTTTATTTCCCCTCCGCCTTTAGAATCAATGCGTTTTACCGCAAGCACGATTGTGTGGTTAACGCAGACTCGCTGGTGTCTTGTCGTGATTATCGGTGTCTATTTGGCCTTTGAACATCATTATTACACCTCCTGTGTTATTGATACCATAGCCGCACGACCCGAGCAACCGATGCGTTGGCGTTACGCAACTGCCCCCGTGCTCGTCCGCCTTTTGTCGTCTTGCATATTTTTTTGTGGTTGTTGAAAACGATGTGTCGTCGAATCGGACGGCGACCCCCCTGAACCCTGAGCGACTCAAGTCGGCACCGGTTGGCAGGCGTGCAGGGGTGGGGAGCATTCCGACACCGTGGACCCGTTTGATTTCGCAGCGCCTGAAGAGGAAGCTGCAGCAAGAACGCTACGAGTATTACAACATTCCTCCCAAATCGGACGAAACGCTGGTGGTGGCCACACGGTACGCGCTGAGCTGCGACGTCGCCACAAATTCGATACAGCCGCAGGTGAGCCGCCCTTCCCGTTTCCGTCTGCGGTTGAAAATTTCGAGTTCAGGTCGTCGAGCGAGCGACCGTTTTCAACTACAATTAACTCACGATCAGCCACGCAAGCGGTTCGTCCGACCTGCGGATTTAACCACGCACGTTGAGATTTTGACGAACGTTATCTATGCGCGAGAAGGTGGGGGTGGGGGTGGTGTCGTCTTCAGCTTTTTCTTTATTGGCCGCCCGTTTCGTCCGCGCAGGAACTGACGATGGAGAACCCGGCGAGTGACTACAACTTCATTCACGTCTCGTTCGACGGCGCCTTCGAGGAGGTCTTCCTCACCCTGACGAAGAGGGGCCAGCAGGAGAAAAACGTCTGGACGAGAAGGGTTCAGTGGCGAGGTGAGATAAACTTCAAAAAAATTACATTGTTATTATTATTTTTACTCACAAAGTACCGGGGAGAAATGTTCTGCTAACATGGTACAAAAAGTCACGTCTTCCTCAGACGACCACTTGTGTTGCGATCGAAACGACGAAGTTTTAGTTTTTTTGTTATTTTCTTTGAATCTATCTACGTGACTTTACCGAAAGACCCAAAGAATATGAATTCCTGCAGTAACGAAAGCTTTTAAGTCAAGATTTAAATGATAGCAGCTCAACGAAGTAAACTGATATCATCGTCGTCGTCGCGTGGACGTTTATCGCAGCAGCCAAACACTGTAAACGTGTCACACTGATTCTAAATGTGAAGGGGAAAAAATCAGAGGACATGGAGACAAATCCACACAGCGACCACCATGGGAAGAGAGAGAGACACAGATTCCAAATAAATAGCAGGCATCAGGGTCGGGATCGAACCCACGACCTCCTGTATACCAGGTGAGGTAGTTAACATCTCCGAGTCACCGTGGTGCCCAATTTATTTCGCTGCTTCTAATTTGCCAAGGGTCCCAGTGGCACTGTGATGCAAACGACTCGTGACTAAAATGAGATGCAACTCAAGTGACTTGCGACTCATACGAATTGCAACTCAAATGACTTGCAACTCAAACGACTTGCGACTTAAATGACTCACTATTCAAATGAGATATAATAAATTCCTGCAGTAACGAAAGCTTTTAATCTTCTTGGTTCTTTCGGTAAAGTCACGTAGAAGGGAAGTCATAAAATAATAAAAATAAAACATAATAAAATAATTTTCACGACGTTTCGGCCACAACGCAAGCAGCCGTCCTCAGGTGAAAACCAGGTCTGTCAGGGAGACAACGTCTGAATGAAACAGCACACGAGCTTGGAGCATATATATAAGCTCGTGTGCTGTTTCATTCAGACGCTGTCTCCCCGACAGACCTGGTTTTCACCTGAGGACGGCTGCTTGCGTTGTGGCCGAAACGTCGTGAGAATTCATCTTCTTGGTTCTTTCGGTAAAGTCACGTAGAAGGGAAGTAATAAAATAATAAAAATAAAACATAATAAAACAATTCTCACGACGTTTCGGCCACAACGCAAGCAGCCGTCCTCAGGTGAAAACCAGGTCCGTCGAGGCGACAGAGTCTGAATGAAACAGCACACGAGCTTGGAGCATATATATAAGCTGGGCGCATTGACAAAGGAATTTGCATATCAAAAGGAATTTAGCATATTTATGGGAAATGCAGGAATGTGATTAGTACTGCATATGCATGTGCATTATGCAGGATTACCAGCATCAAAGGGAGCTGCAGTTACTGCTGCTGTTGCAGTTGCTGCTGCTGCAGTTTCTGCTGCTGCTGCAGTTGCTGCTGCTGCTGCAGTTGCTGCTGCTGCTGCTGTTACTGCTGCTGCTGCACTTGCTGCTGCTGCTGCAGTTGCTGCCTTATCCATTTTAATATAACACTATGTATTATTCTACCCACCCTAATGTGTATCATACTGCTATATGTTTACTGTACAATTACGACACCATACATTACTCTGCACACTGCACCATGCCAGTGAGTGGAACGCGGTCTGAAAGTCACCGTAAACGTGAACACAATCAGTTAAGATCCGAAATGGTTTATTACGTCCTTCCAATGATTGCTAAGCCAGAATCCATCTTCTCGGTTGAAATTGTCTCTGTGTTTGTATATGTGGATCGCCTCATGAACGAATCTCTCATGATAGCCAGATGGCTTGCAGAGAACCTCTGTCTTGGAGAAGTCAATATCATGTGAGCCCACTGAGTTGTAACAGTGATCTGCCACGGCTGAGGTGTTTGTCCTACCGTGTTTCAGGTCTGCCTTATGTTCACGGATGCGGTCCGAGACATGTCGTTTGGTTTCTCCAATGTAACTGCTACCACAGAGGCAACTTAGTTTGTAGACGCCAGGGTACTGTATGTCTGGAACCACATCTTTTACAGACGGGACCAGATCACGGATTTTATGTACTGTGTTGAATCGGACCTGGATCTTGTGTTTAATCAGGATTTTGGAGATCTTTTTTGTGACCCCAGCAATGTAGGGTAAGGTGATGGTCTTGAAAGGCTCCTCAACAGGATCCTTCTTGATGGTTGGAGTGATGGCTTTGCGGATTGTGTAGTCGGAGTAACCATTAGCCTTAAGAGCTTGGCGTACGTGTTTGAGTTCACTGGAAATGTGTTCATGGTCGGAGATGCATTGGGCTCTATGATATAGAGTCTTGATGAGGGAATTCTTCTGGGATGGATGGTGGTGGGAATCCGGTTTTAGATAAGCATTCGTGTGGGTGGCTTTCCTGTAGACAGAGTGGCTCATTGAACCATCAGGTCTCATTTTGATTAGGACATCCAAAAAGGGTAGCTTGCCATCATTTTCGACTTCCATGGTGAATCTGATGGCTGGGTGTATGGATCTTCTTGGTTCTTTCGGTAAAGTCACGTAGAAGGGAAGTAATAAAATAATAAAAATAAAACATAATAAAACAATTCTCACGACGTTTCGGCCACAACGCAAGCAGCCGTCCTCAGGTGAAAACCAGGTCCGTCGAGGCGACAGAGTCTGAATGAAACAGCACACGGGCTTAGAGCATATATATAAGCTGGGCGCATTGACAAAGGAATTTGCATATCAACAGGAATTTAGCATATTTATGGGAAATGCAGGAATGTAATTAGTACTGCATATGCATGTGCATTATGCAGGATTAACCGCATCAAAGGGAGCTGCAGTTACTGCTGCTGCAGCAGTTGCTGCTGCTGCTGCAGTTGCTGCTGCTGCTGCACTTGCTGCTGCTGCTGCACTTGCTGCTGCTGCTGCACTTGCTGCTGCTGCTGCAGTTGCTGCCTTATCCATTTTAATATAACACTATGTATTATTCTACCCACCCTAATGTGTATCATACTGCTATATGTTTACTGTACAATTACGACACCATACATTACTCTGCACACTGCACCATGCCAGTGAGTGGAACGCGGTCTGAAAGTCACCGTTAACGTGAACACAATCAGTTAAGATCCGAAATGGTTTATTACGTCCTTCCAATGATTGCTAAGCCAGAATCCATCTTCTCGGTTGAAATTGTCTCTGTGTTTGTATATGTGGATCGCCTCATGAACGAATCTCTCATGATAGCCAGATGGCTTGCAGAGAACCTCTGTCTTGGAGAAGTCAATGTCATGTGAGCCCACTGAATTGTAACAGTGATCTGCCACGGCTGAGGTGTTTGTCCTACCGTGTTTCAGGTCTGCCTTATGTTCACGGATGCGGTCCGAGACATGTCGTTTGGTTTCTCCAATGTAACTGCTACCACAGAGGCAACTTAGTTTGTAGACGCCAGGGTACTGTATGTCTGGAACCACATCTTTTACAGACGGGACCAGATCACGGATTTTATGTACTGTGTTGAATCGGACCTGGATCTTGTGTTTAATCAGGATTTTGGAGATCTTTTTTGTGACCCCAGCAATGTAGGGTAAGGTGATGGTCTTGAAAGGCTCCTCAACAGGATCCTTCTTGATGGTTGGAGTGATGGCTTTGCGGATTGTGTAGTCGGAGTAACCATTAGCCTTAAGAGCTTGGCGTACGTGTTTGAGTTCACTGGAAATGTGTTCATGGTCGGAGATGCATTGGGCTCTATGATATAGAGTCTTGATGAGGGAATTCTTCTGGGATGGATGGTGGTGGGAATCCGGTTTTAGATAAGCATTCGTGTGGGTGGCTTTCCTGTAGACAGAGTGGCTCATTGAACCATCAGGTCTCCTTTTGATTAGGACATCCAAAAAGGGTAGCTTGCCATCATTTTCGACTTCCATGGTGAATCTGATGGCTGGGTGTATGGAATTGATGTGGTCGAGAAATTGGTCTAGAGCAGGCCGGCCATGTGGCCAGATGACAAAAGTGTCGTCTACGTACCTCTTCCATAAGGTCGGGCGTAGAGTGGCAGTCTGGATGGCGTCCGTCTCAAATTTCTCCATGAAGATGTTGGCTACAACCGGAGATAGGGGGGAGCCCATTGGGGTGCCCTCAATTTGCTTGTAGAAGGTTCCATTCCAGGTGAAGTATGTATTGGTTAAGCAGTGTCTCACCAGGGGGGGTACCCCAGCATTCAGTCCTTGATGAACCAAGTCTTCAATGATTGCGATGGTGTCAGGCACAGGCACCTTGGTGAACAAGGAAACCACATCAAAACTGACAAGCAGGTCGTCTGGGGACAGGGCAATCCCCTTGATTGTCGATACCAGGTCAGTAGAGCTTAGTACTGCAGAGGTGGTTTTTCCAGTGAAAGGCCGTAGGATTTCTCTGTCGTTTTTTTTTTCAATGCTTTGCTTTATGTGAAATCCTAAGACTCTGTCGCCTCGACGGACCTGGTTTTCACCTGAGGACGGCTGCTTGCGTTGTGGCCGAAACGTCGTGAGAATTGTTTTATTATGTTTTATTTTTATTATTTTATTACTTCCCTTCTACGTGACTTTACCGAAAGAACCAAGAAGATGAATCCCTGCAGTCACGAAAGCTTTAAATCGAAATTTAGTCGTGAGAATTATTTTATTATGTTTTATTTTTATTATTTTATTACTTCCCTTCTACGTGACTTTACCGAAAGAACCAAGAAGATGAATCCCTGCAGTCACGAAAGCTTTAAATCGAAAGCTTTTAAGTCAACATGGTACAAAAACAATTTAAAATCTACATCATGGGACCTCCTTTGCCAGTACTAAAATGAGAATGGATTTTCCCCTTTTTTCTGGCAACAAAACAGTTGTGTTAAGATGTTAAAACACCAAAATGAAACCCATCACAAGGAGTCATGTCTGCATTAACCACAATGCTTGTGGTCAGAATGCAAACAAAAAACTCTGATAATATATGTGCATTGTCTTTGAAACGAAATGGTCCACAACAGAAACAGTTTTCTTTTGAGCCTCGTCTCAAAACGACAAAAGGCGTCCTCTATCTTAACGCCTGTTTTGTTGCCATAAAAAAGGGGAAACCTATTCTCATATTTAAAATCGCTTAGGTGCGTAGAAGCTCTTTGTCAAAAGCTTACCAACAATCGTGAATGATAGCAGCCCAACAAAATGGCTGATAGTAGCATCATCATCGTCATCGTCGTGTGGACATCAATAGCAGCAGCCAAAACTCCGGACGCATGGTGACGTCGATTCTAAATGTGGAGGGGAAAAGCCTGGTTAAACCCAGGATGGATCGTAGGCAGGCCAGCCTAAATGTTTCTAACCAGCGAAGATGCTCCATTAGGGGGGGTCCACGTTTCGCAAGCGTAGAGAAGGGAGGGAATGACTGTGGCCGAGAAGACCTGAAGCTTCGTGCGGAGCGACAGACCAAGTAGCTTCCACACAGCATTACGCAACCGATAAAAAAAATATTGCCACTCGACTGATTCGGAGTGAGATCTCTCCTGTTAAACTGGAGCCGGTCATAAGCACACTGCCCAGGTATGGGAAACTCTCCACTCTCTCCACTACTGCCCCATTACCAATTGGGAGTTGTGGGGGTGGAGTGTCCGATGGTACAAAATACCCAGGCAGGTGCTTAGTTTTGGTGGGGCTGATGGTAAAGCCCCACCTATTAGTGGTACACTCCAGTCTCAGCAGCAGCGCCTCCAACTCCTCCTCTGAATGAGCAGCTATTACCAAATCATCGGCATACATAACGTGGTTGACCAATAGGGAGCCATCCCTTGATCGCACCCGGGCATCGATCAGCATCCCATTATATCTGTACCAAATTGAAATTCCCCCGGACCAGCTATTGAAGGCTTCACGAACTATGCGGTCAAAATAGATGTTAAATAATGTGGGAGCCAGAGGACATCCCTGTCGCACCCCAAGGTGTACACACACACACTGACGCACACACACACTGACATGCGCACACACAGACACACATGTACGCACGAGTGCACGTGACCTGGCACACGAGCTTGCTGCTACTGCCGCCTGCTTGTGTCTTCTGTCACCTCCAGCAAATCCGAGCGGTGTCCTCCAGCAACGGCGGATTCGAGGCCGCCAGCCAGCTGGTGGAGGGCATCCTCGAGAAGCACGCGGGCATCTCGGTGCCCGTGTGGGAGGCGCTGTGGCAGACCCGCGACACCTACCAGAATCTCCGCGGCCTCCTGTGCGACGTCTTCCCCGACAGGGATCCTTGAAATCCGCACACCACCACCACCACCACCGCGGAGAGACGGAGGCCTCTCAGGAGCGTTTGGGCACTCATCCACGCTTTGAAAGGAAAAAAGGGCACATAAAGCAAAGCATTGAAAAAAAAAAACGAAATGATGAACGAAGCAAAGTCCCGACTACACCGAGCATCTTCTTGATTCCTCTGATCGTAAACAAAAAGGACACGTTTTCTCGAAGATACTCGGGGCCCATCCATAAATGACGTCACACACCTAGGGGGGGATGGGGGGTCAGACATTTGTGACGATGTGTGACGAGGGGGGGAGGGGGTGGGGTTTGAGAAATGTGACGTCACGTCAAAATGCGCAACTTTGAATAAATATAAACGATAGAATTGTCATAACACTAATTTTGATTAATTTTCATTATTAACTGTTTGATTATTTAAATTGACTAAGGTCACCTTTTATTTATTCCATGAAATAGCATTTTGCTTCTCCATGGGAGAATGGAGAAACATGAATTTAGCAAATGTTTTGAATGATTGTTATTAAACATTTTGATTCTAATGATTCTACCAGGGTTTTTCATTCTGCGAAATGAATACGTGATTGTTATAATTGTACTCTCCATTTTGCTTCGTTCGACTACGAAGTTTCAAGTACTTTTTTATAGTTCTAATTAGTTTTAATATTTGATGATTATAAGAGAATTTCAACATAATATTCTGAACATCTGCAGTTTTAGTTAGACGTTAAATCTTTTCAAGCGAATTTTATGCTAAATTTCATCTTTCCGACACCTCCTTTTTAATAAATGTTTTCTCCTACAACATCAGAGTGCAGCGCCACATTAAATATGCACTACAATGACAATAGTTTGAAGTGATTTGAAGCATGTTTTATTTTCAAAATGTAAACATGGTTTTAGGGGGGGGGGGCAGAGCTTTGTGACGTCATATTTGAGGGGGTGTCTGACTTTCTGTGACGCCGTGTAACGAGAGGGGAGGGGTGGTAAAAAATCTACCAAAATGGCGTGACGTCATTTATGGACGGCCCCTTACTTGGCTCAGGCCTAAATCCACTCTGTCTGCGTTACACACAAACGCACACACACACACAGAGTGCGGAAGAACTATTAACCTGACGTCGAAGGCACGATGGGAGGGCCGACTCAATGGTCACTCTCCACTCGTGTCCTCATTTTGTGACCAGCAGTGGCAAAACTGAAACAGACCAAGAGTCTAAAAGTACACCGCCAATTCACTGCAAAGAGCCCAGTGTGTGAGTGTAGTCTCAACGATTCGGAGACAGAGTTTCTATGAGGGACCTTTTTAATTCACCACACTTCCCAGGGTAGCTCAACCTTGCCCGTACACAGCCCTGGCCGTCTAACACCGGTGGCGCCGACTCCGAGACGGCCACCTGCTCTCCTTCGTAGCGCTACGTCCAGCGGAGACGTTTGGCGACGACGTAGACGAGACGACAGCGACGACGAGACGGGTCCACTCCAGGAACCGGCAGCCTCGAACTCCCCACTCTCGGTTCCTTTTACACTACTGGGCACGGCCCTGACCCCGCCCTGACCCCGCCCGGACCCCGCCCTGATCCCGCCTCCCTTCTCGAACCCACGAGCAGGTTCCAGGCGCCTCCAGATGGGGTCCTCCGTGACCCTTGCCCCAGTTCCTCCGCTCTGCCAACTCACAGCCGCGCTGCTCACGCCCTCACCGGCGTGTGCGCTGTCTACCGCAGTTGCCGCTGCTGTCCATCAGACGGCGGTATCACACGACATTTCTACAGGGTGCTTAAAAAAAATAAACACTTCTGATAATTCGCAACAACGACACGAGAAATGTACCTCCGGGCTGTGGAGACCACCTGCAGAAGATCCCAGACACGCGTCGACAATGATGGCGAACAAGTGGAGACTCTGTGACTTCTTGAATCTATTGACATCACATTTGTAATCATGTTAGAGTCTATATTATCCGTTCTTTTTCCATAAAAAACGACAGTCCCATGTAACTGTTAACACTTTTTTTAAGCACCCTGTGTGTGTATGTGTGTGTGTATATGTGTGTGTGTTGGTCTCTTTCTTTAAGAAGGGGGACCGCACAGACTGTATCAACTACAGGGGCATCTCACTCCTCAGTGTGCCGGAAAGGTCCTGGCAAGGATTATACTGGTCACACTTTTTCTGGCATAGGGTATTCCAACGGTAATTTTGGGGTGCTGATTCCAAATCTGGCATCAGTTTTTGTCTATCACATCAGGTTTTTGAGATATCAAATATTGAATTTTCAATAAAAACAACAATGTACGATCATATACGAATAGCTAAACAGACATCCATATAAGAATAAGATAAGATACAATATACAACAATAATGAAACAACATTTAATGAGACTTAGCACAAAGTTGTGAGAGTGACTGCATATCAATGTGAGTGAATGCATATTACCATGTAAGAATTGAATTGTGAAGATAAGAAAAATATGTACAAAAAGGTCATTCACAATAGTGATGTTATATCTGCATTAACGACCTCTTCTTTGACGATCTTCGATGTACAGCTTGTGGAATGTCTCTCATCAAGTACCAGCAGTAATCGGCCATCATGTTTGAGTCCCATCGGCCTTGGTAACGTTCTTCCATAACTTTAATGTCTTGATGAAAGCGTTCACTTTGCTCTTCGCTCACGTGACCCATGTTCTCTGTAAACTGGGCCAAGTGACTATGTAAGTAGTGAACCTTGATGCTCATTCTACATCCAAGTGCTTGGAAACTCAAGAGCAGCTCCTCCACAATCTCACGATAGTTGTCAGCTTTCCTGTTCAAGGAAATTCCGCACCACATCAGAGAATGCATTCCAAGCTCTAGCCTCTGCCGCAGTCATTGTTGTAACAAAGTGTGGATCCCTGATGAGTGTTCTTATTTAAGGGCCATCAAATATTCCTGCCTTTTTAAATCCTTTATATTAAGTTCGCTTGCTTGCGCGCTTACGACCGTGCAAATCTTTCGGTAGTTTTTAACCCACTTCCCGTGATCCAATCGAGCTGACATTTTGCACACAGACTCGTTGTGCGTGATAATTTATTTTCGTGAAATTTTTTTTCCAAAATTTTACACTTTTTAGGATTTTTTTAAAATATTTAATTACCAATTGCTTAATGGTGGCAGGCAATCATCTGACCCATAGGTGGCAGCCATCTCAAGCCAGAGGACGAGAGGACTCTAGCCGCCCATTTCAAAGACCAATGTGGGCTGGGTTGTGGCCCATTGAACACGTACTGTAATTTATTGTCTTGCTCTTTGTAAGAAACTGAAAACACAGCAAGGTCCTCCTGTCATGGAATGTAATGTAAACCAATCGAAAGCAAACAACAATAAACGTGTGCCTATTTTATGTTTTGCTGTTTTACAATTCGATCTCATTTGATGGATTTTGCTTCACAAAACTGTCACCATGGTAATGATGACGCAAATATTCTTAGGTTTTTTCGGTAAAGTCACGTAGGTACATTTCTTGAGGAAGGCCAGCGTCTCGAGAAGCTGTGACTTCTTGTCTCGTTGTCTGTTAAAAACTCTAACAGATAAGTGGAATTCCTCCCCGTAGAGGGCATTAATTCTAGATTTGAAGCTTTCGTGACTGCAAGGATTCATATTCTTAGGTTTTTTCGGTAAAGTCACTTAGATGTATCTACGTCACCATGGTAACTTTACCGGAAAAAACTTAAGAATATGAATCCTTGCAGTCACGAAAGCTTCAAATCTAGATGACGCAAATGTTGACTAACCACATGGCATGAAATTCCTGCCCCCACGCTGTACAATGGAGACTATTTATAGAGCAGTTAAATTGAAGCCGCCAGGTTCTTGAAAGTGGTAAAACGGGTCAACCGATGCCACGCATATAAAGGATTTATAGTGAAAAAAACTTTGTTTTTACGGGTTAATTTTTAAATCCTTTATATTAAGTTCGCTTGCTTGCGCGCTTACGACCGTGCAAATCTTTCGGTCGTTTTTTAACGCACTTCCCGTGATCCAATCGAGCTGACATTTTGCACACAGACTCATTGTGCGTGACAATTTATTTTCGTGAAATTTTTTTGTGCAAAATTTTCCACTTTTTAGGAATAGTTTTATTTCATATTTAATTTAAAATACCAATGTGATAAAAATGAAACTCTTACTCAAGAAAATCAGAAATGAATAATAAAATAAAACCGATGCCACGCATATAAAGGATTTATAGTGAAAAACTTTGTTTTTACGGGTTAATTTTTTCTTCTCGGCACTGAGACTTGAAAAGGTTGAACATATATAGCTGAAGCAGTCTCCAGTGTGATCAAAAGCTTTGATGAATTGCTTCATTAACCCAAGTTTTATGTGCAGTGGGGGAAATACAATATTATTCCTATCAACCACAGGCTCATTCTTGGTGTTCTTGTTACCAGGCGTCAAACTGATTCTTGGTGACCAGTTCTTTTTAACCCAGTGTTCTAATGTAGCCCTACTGTCCCGGTAGCACAGGAAACATGGGTATTTGTTGTGACCTCCTTGCTGACCCAGCACAAAATTAACCATTTTCAAATCAGCACAAATTAGCCATCCATGAACATGGTATTCCAATCTATCCAGAACAATCTTGATGATGGCATACTCTTCATTCATTTTTACAGAGTGTCCAATTGGGATTGAACCATATATATTTCTGTTGTGAAGTAACACACATTTCAAACTCCTTTTACTACTGTCAATAAAAAGTCTCCATTCACTTGAATCGTATGCGGGCAGTCCCATATTGAGAAGAAGCCCTTCAACATCATTAAAATAAACAAGTTGACCATCTGAATGGAAGTACTTTCGCAGTGCTGCTTCTCTGTTACGATAAAAGGAGACACTAGTGCCTGGTCAGAGTAGTCCTTTCTCTTGCAGCCTGGAAGCCAACAATTCATGAGACTGCTTTGGCAAATACAAATCTCTTACAAGATCATTCAATTCAGGCTGACTAAACAGAGACATTTTATCACAATCTGCATCAGATGGCGTATATTCGATCTGAGCATCATCATCATCTGTAGAAGCAGGTAAACTGAGGGATTCAACATCAATCTCTAGTAGCTCAGTAAATACAGGCACAGGTATTTCCTTAGTGCTCAACTGGTCATCTGGCAGCTGGGATATCTGGGTATTGTTTGTTTTTCTTATGGAAACCTTTTGCATTGACAAGGCAGAAGTAGCAGTTATCCAAATTGTTTGTAGGTTCTCTCCAAACTTCAGCTTAGCATTGTTTCCTTTAGACCATGATCGCAAAGTTTCAACAGGTTGTACACACTTTGTGAGGAGCCCAATTTTTGACTTGGTCTCCAAGTCGTACTTTAAAGTAGGCAAGATAAACCTTATTGACAAAGGTATTGATGTTGCGCCTTTGATCCTGCAAAGTGAAGCTGCCACAGATGTAGCAGAAGATATCTGGGTCATTACTGCATTTCCTTATTTCGGATGTTGTAGCCATTGTTAGATCACGCCCTGCAGGAGAAAAATATTATATAAATGTGGATATCTACATAAAATTATATTATAAACACACCATCCTAAAAATACAGCACCATATTGTAACACTAAAGCAGTCACTGACTCGCAACAACTTGCAATCATAAGTGACAGTTAATTTCGGGTAAAATCAATGAAAATTGGGTATGCCGATAGCATAAAAATAAGATGTGATAGAGCAAATCTGAGATCAGATTTGGAATCAGCACCCTGAAATTAGTCTAAAACAGCTGCAAAAGTCCAGGCCAGAATTATTTTTTTTGTTGACCAGTGTAATCGTTCTTACAGTGTACTCGTTCACCCATATGGACCTTATGGCGAGACCCCGGGGTCCCATAAGCCCCCGGCTCTTGCATAAACATTATATTATAATGTAAACAAAAACTTTGCTCTTTTTCAATAATGGCTTTGAAGGATGGTGGCAGTGTTTTTTTTCTTAAACTATGCCTTTACAACTGAAAACTACAGAACCTCTATGTAAAAACACTAACGAATTTTTTTTACACCCATCTGTCAATCATCGTGTTTCTCGGTGTGGATTTGTGAACACACTTTGTAAACAGTACGTAAAATAGTACGCGTTTTCAATGCTCTGTTCATATTGTAACAAGCATTTATACCAATGTTACTCTACAGAGTAGAGGGTCGCCGCTCCTTTTATCCGCATTGATACGAGCGGTATGTGGGGACTATGGCTTAACCGCAAAAAGAAAACCTCTGCACAGATGCACACGGAAAAGAGAAGTATTATCAAACAGGAGGAATTAACAGTGCAACGTATCTCATCTGCTAAATATCTGCAGGTAATAGGATTGTCATCGATTGATCCTGGCTGCAGACATTGGTAGGTCACAAATAATATTGAAGATAAGAGAGCAGTTTCACTGTATTATGTATACCGTTATGACAAATAAAGGACATAAGTCGTGTAGGCAGTTTGAGCAGCTTTGGATAAGACTTATGATCCTGCCCATACCCGAGCATGGAGTGCATTCACTTGGTCAGCTCTTCTGCGCATTCCTCCTCGCTGCGCTTGGACGATGTGGCAGTGGAATCATCCGCGCCAGGCGGGTCGCGGCCTTTATGTGCGCAGTGGGACGGAGTCGCCAAAGAGAAATCAATTGATAACGATTTTCACTTCCGTTTATTCGGGACACCGGGGTCCCGCCATAAACTTAATTTGCCGTTTTACTGAAGCCGCACTCTCTCCACGTGCAAGGCCGACCGAGCAAATAAACTTTTTTTCTGTAAAGAAAACCCTCTTCTTGCCTTTTTCACATTACTTCAAAAGCATTCCAATGCTTATGGGCCATGATTAAGGGCAAATTTAGTGGTATTGTACAGTACATGGCAGTACACTTTTACGAGGTATAAATTACAGCAGTACGATTTGACGACCGCTGCACAACACTCAAAAGATGAGGACAAGTACTGTACGCGGGCAGAGCGGTGGGATATAGTGCTTGATGCACCACTGGTGGTGGATGCTTCAACACGGCTGGAGATTTGAAATCGCGGGTGGTGGAAAACCAAACCGTGCACACACCGAACACAGGAGAATAGGGCCGTGGGTAGAGCAAAGACAAGCTAGCCAAAGCAAAAGGAGCTGGGCAGCAGCAGATGAGAACACGAGGATGGGCACGAGCACGTAGTCAATGGATTAGGAAGCACCGGAGAGCCACACGCCAGGTAGGCGCCCGATTGGCTGCGCGGATTAGGGCGAAGACTAGAGTGAGCAGAGGGAGGTGCCCCGGTTGGCTGGGAGGGCAACACAGCTTAGCCAGGGATTTTTTTTGGATTTGGGAAGGAGAGGAAAAACGTAGATCTCTTCTCCTCGAGTCAGCGAGTGGCCCAGCCAGACTTCCAGCCGCTCGAGCGTCCGAGAGACGCTAGCGAGTGCCGCTACGACTCACCCCAGGCAGAGACCTCCCGGATCCTCGTCCCTCCGACTCCCAGCAGGTCCGTGAAAAACCGTGAGTACATAAGAAGGGTGAGGGATAGCACGAGGGCTCCAAGAGGGTCTGGTTAGAGATAAGTGAGGAGGGTTTTGGTACAGCTATGTGGGACGCCCACAATACTTGTGGTCAAAATGCAAACAAAAAACTCTGATAATTTATACATTGTCCTTGAAACTGATTGGTCCACACATCCCCGAGCCTGGGAGCATTTTTCCACAATGTCAAACCGGTGCAGTTCTGGTATTAAACAAATTTGTTTAACAGAAAAAAGTGGGAAAAACTATTCATATATTTTATTTAACAAAATACATGATTCCGATGTGTATCCGACTGTGGCATAATTAATTGTAACAAGCCAAAAAGCACCTGCTCTGCAGCCGTTCTTTTGGGCGTTTTGCTTAAACAATGAACGTCATGCTCGGCAAGAGCTGCTCCTCAGGAGCGCCTGTGGAATGAGACATTACACACTTCGACATTGAACCTCACCGATCATTCCATTCCGATCTGACAGAGGCCACTTAAAATGTATTTAGTAGTTAAGTTGCCATCAAGTTAAGTTGAGAACGCCGTGTAAGGACTCCTTGGTGCTCTTACGGCTTGAGACGAAGTTGATGATGAAGCTCACTGTTACACAAGGTTTCCATGAAGCGGAACTTAACTCAGATTATTTAATTATTATAAAGTACTCCAAGTTCAACAACGTCGTGTTTTTGTAAGAAGTATCTTTCATGGCCCAGACTGGTGTCGTGTACAGCAATATTTGCGTGGATTTCACAATCACCTGCTGATTATAGCGGACTGTGATTGCACTCGTTTATTGATACCGTTTTGGCAATGGTGAATAGCAAATAACTTGAAACACTGCCCGAATATGAATTTTCCATACTGTTTATTAAACAGGTGAGATTTCAGGCAATAGCTCTTCTACATGGCAGAGCAGAATGGTACTGTAGCTTATTTAACTTCTAACTCATTCATTGTTACATTTACATCCTGTTCCCAGACGGATTACGTTATTGGACGAATATTTTTTAAATCCATCATAGAGCTTTAAAAAAACTTTTGCTCAAAAGGCACTTGGTCTAGCGAGTGAAGCGGGTGAGCTGGAGGTCCCGGTGATGAGTGTCGTGCACCGTGCCCCGCACCTGGTCCACGCTGGTCGCGTTGCGCCATCACGGGGCGGAGGTCCGAGCCCGCCAGCTGCCCCCCTCTCTGCTGCTGACGCGGCCTCTGCAGCCTCTTCTTATGGAGCCCGCGGGTCAATCAGAGAGAGGCACCTGGCGAGGAGTCGCGTGCAGCTCCGTCTAGGGTTCTGTTTGTGCTCTCTGAATTGGCCGTGCGCCCTCTCAGCTGCGGGCGTTAGTCCCACCCTCAAGGGGCTCACAAACAGCCAGCGCTAGGCTTGTCCACGTTACAATGTCCGAGGATGAGAGCGGGACTGACTTTTGGAACGTAAAATACTTTTACGATGAATGTAAAGACTGGTCGACCAACACCTCCAGTACTTTCGATCTGTAGCATCCGGCTGTCAATAGTCGCGGGGTGGTGGTGATGGGGTTCAGTCCATAGTGATATTATCTCTTTTTATTATTACACGCTTTTATTTAACTCACTCCGTCTGTTGTATCCTTAAAAAATCTTGTAACTCAATTTTGACCCACTTCCCAATGTGCTATCGACAGCAAACTTGGTATACTTATGTCATACTGATGACAAAACTTTATTCTATCATAAAAAAATTAATAAAATTATTTTGAAACATTTTACACGTTTTTATTTAACTCTGTCTGTTGTCGTATCCTCAAATGTTGTAAGTCAATTTCAACCGTCTTCCCAATAGCGTATTGACTGCAAACTTGGTATAGTTATGTCTTACTGATGACAATACTATATTATATCATTAAAAATGAAAAATATATATTTTTAAACAATCTTTTTTACGGGTCTAATTGTCCACGCTCAACTCACGTTGCCTGAAAATCACCAAGGTCCCTTACACTATGGCAAGCTGCGGAGTCACTTCCTGGAGTCGTTGAGTTCAGCCATTACGAGTACGGTACATTTAATTAAAGCGTGTTTTTTTAAAGTATTTTAAAATATTTTATTATACCACGGCTGTACCGAAAATCTACACGAAAAATAAAATGTATCCTTTGGGTTTTTCCTCCAATCGCATCCAATTTTTCATAATTTATCTGGATGTAGTCCCTTGACCCTTGTGTGACCCCTACAATCAATCCTGGCCGTGTTCCCCACCAATATACAAAGTCATCAAGTTAATGTTCCAGTGAATTCGCATAATTGTGCTTCAATAGTCATCCTCATAAATATCTTCTTCTCACCACAAAGTCCAACTATATCCCACTGTAATTATCTGAAATGGTTTGCTTCGTTTTCAGATGTTTGTGAGCCCCGTGTGTTGTTCGTGGGAAATGCAGGCGTTCTTTTCATACTTAGTGATTCTCAATGCTGGGAAATGCGTGCCGTGATTGAGGCTTCACGCCATGGAGGCATTATGTCACGTAACTTCACAATGCTATTCAGCACGGGTGGAAAAAGTTGCCCGTTACTGTGCGGTGTGTAAACATCGTCACTGGGGAGACAAAGGCGGCTGGGCGTGGTGCTGGCCACCCACCCCCTCGAATGCCGTGCTGGCCTTCATAGGTACTACTCGCGAACAGCACTTGCCCCAACAGTCTGTTAAGGCTATTTGGGGGATCTTTGTCTTTTTTGGTGATGGTGTGCATCTGTGTACGTGTGGCTGTGATCTGTGTACAAGTGTAGTGACATAGAATGGGTCACTAGAGCGCGTAGTGCTGGTTATTGGTAGAGAGCGGGATTATGGGTGGGGTTCCAGAAGGGGGCGTTGCAGAATCTTCCTGAGAAACGATATTTAGACTAAATTATGTTTTCCTGAATAAATTGGCATAATAACAACATATACGAGAAGAAAAATGTTGGCGATCACAGAAGTTACACACTGGACAATATGATGATGGAGTTGGAGTATCACAAGGGGTTGAATAACAAATGCATTGGAAAAGTTCACTAAACCTGAAAATCCAAAGACAATATCAAAACGAAAATTATACTTACGAAACAGATTGTGCCAATATCGTACTGTTATGTGCACCAGAATGTTGGAGTCTGAAAAAATAGATTAATCAGAAATACGACATAAATGGATGGCATGAGGGAATAATTTAGAGTTTCGAGGCAGTAATAATTAAGATATACGCAAATTAAGATGAGGACAAATATGTTCACAAAACGCACAGGCGACAAGACTGCAGTACTGTGGAGAATTAAGCTTGACAGAGTACCAGAAATGGCGATTAAATACAATAATTGAGATCTAGAGGCACCGACAGCGTATTTTACTGAATAAGTGCAGCAAGATGTAGAACAGAGGGGATTGGTGATGGATTATTGACAACCAAATTGATAGACAAGTTGGTAGACCACAGGTAGCAATTAAGGACTGTGGTCAGACCCATCGTGACTGCTCAGTAGAGGGTAGTGATCTGAAAGAGAAGTGAAAGTCACTTTGCTTGTGCGTTGAGACCTTTGTTGTGAATTAGGTCAGAACCAGTCCATAGTTTGTCTGTCACTGCTGCTGCTCTCAGTTTACTCAAAGTTGGGTTGAGAAGTACCTCAGGCAAGACGACCACAATGCACGTATTTAGGAAATGTTTATGTTTTTTGTTGTTGCATATCCACACATGGCCATGTGCTTTTAAATGAAATAGTGCGTGTTGTTTTCAGCCTACACTGTTATTTGGTTATGATTGTTTTTTTATCTCATAATTAACAGATTTGATTATTGTAACTGAAAATATTGGTGACATTTTAGACTGGGCCCGTAGCCTACATGGCGTGACTGACATTGTTATCATAACATGTGTGTTACTGTGTGCACGTGACGGTGTTTATGTGTTTCGGTAGTCAGAGGAGTGTATCTCTCTGTCTCCGTTCTGTCTGTCTATCGTTTGAGACTACACCCTCAATAAAAACTACAATACGAAACTGCTCCACCACACACCACTGCACTCCATCATGGCTTGGCTTCGCGAACGAAGATCTAGGAAGGACATCCACGTCTTCTGCAGGCACGCTGGTGGCTGAAGAGGCCTATGCGGGACAGGCAGGTCCTGCCACAACAGCTGCAAGTGAAGGTCTCATCTGGGATGGGTGCTGAGGGATCACGGTTCTTCCTCCTTCTCCTTTTGTCCTCTATACGGGCCCTGCGGGTATCTTCGAAGAAGGAGGTGGCCTGGTGGACTGTGTGCCGCCAGGAGTTGCGATCAGCTGCTTGTGTTGCCCACTGACGGTGATCGATGCAGCAAGCAGTGAGGGACTTCTTCAGGGAGTCTTTGTATCGCTTTCGTGGTGCCCCTATGTCGCGATGGCCAGAGGACAGTTCCCCATACAGCACAATCTTAGGCAAGCGGTGGTTCTCCATCCTGGCGATGTGCCCTGCCCAACGAAGCTGTGTCTTGAGGACCATGGCCTCGATGCTGATGACCTTCGCTGACTTGAGGACTTCAGTGTTGGCGACGAAGTCACTCCAGTGAATATTGAAGATTGTGCGGAGGCAGCGCTGATGGAAACGCTCGAGGAGACTCAGGTGACGACGGTACGTGACCCATGACTCAGCGCCATACAGGAGAGTGGTCAGCACAACAGCTTTGTAGACGTTGACCTTTGTGGCTCTTTTAAGGTTTCTGTTGTTCCAGACACGTTTGTATAGTCTGCCAAATGCACTGTTTGCCTTGGCCAGCCTGTTGTCGACTTCGTTGTCGATCTTGGCGTCAGACGAGATGACGCACCCCAAGTAGCTGAACTGGTGGACAACTTTCAGTTCTGTTTGTTCAATGAAGATGCTTGGTGGATGGTGCTCCTCCTGGGGTGCGGACTGATGAAGAACTTCAGTCTTCCTCAGGCTGACTTCAAGGCCGAAGATCTGAGCTGTTTTCGCGAAACAGGACGTAATTCGCTGCATAGCTGCCTCTGTATGAGCAAGGAGGGCGGCATCGTCAGCAAAAAGCAGCTCCCTGATCAGTTGCTCCATGGTCTTTGTGTGGGCCTGCAAACGCCTCAGGTTGAACACGCTCCCGTCGAGACGAAAACGGATGTATACGCCATCAGTGTCGTCGAGGTCCTCTGTGACCTGCTGGAGCATCATGCTGAACAAAATGGTGAACAGCGTGGGAGCAAGAACACAGCCCTGTTTCACGCCGTTTGCAATAGGGAAGGGCTGCGAGAGATTGTTGCTATGTCTGACTTGTCCAAGCTGGTCTTCATGAAGCTGGACGATCATGGTGAGGAACTTCGGTGGGCAGCCTAGCTTGTCCAGGATTTTCCAGAGTCCCTGCCTGCTCACGGTGTCAAACGCTTTTGTCAGGTCCACAAAGGTGACGTACAGTGCTTTGTTTTGCTCCCGGAACTTTTCCTGAATCTGCCTCAGGACAAACACCATGTCTGTGGTTCCCCGGTTGGCTCTAAAGCCACATTGGGTCTCTGGGAGGTGATCTTCAGCTATTGCGGGTACCAGTCTATTCAGTAGTACTCTTGCGAGGATTTTGCCGGCGACGGACAGAAGTGTTATGCCACGATAATTGGAACAGTCTGATTTCTCCCCTTTGTTCTTGTACAGGGTGATGATGACTGCATCTTTGAGATCTTGAGGGAGTTTACCCTGCTCCCAGCAGCAGACGAAGAATTCATGGAGTTTGGTGTGCAATGCTGGGCCTCCGTTCTTCCATACTTCAGGAGGGATGCCATCGACTCCTGCAGCTTTACCACTCTTCAGCTGTTTAATGGCTTCCTCAGTCTCTTGTAATGTTGGTGCCACATCCAGTTCGGTTTTCACTGGTTGTTGTGGGATGCGGTCAATCGCTGGTTCTTGGACTGAGCGGCTAGCATTGAAGAGCGTGTAGAAGTGCTCAGACCAGCGGTTCAGGATTGAGTCCTTTTCAGTGAGCAGTTTGTTCCCGTCTGCACTCCGCAGGGGGCTCAGGATTTGGTACGAGGGGCCATATACCGCTTTTAGGGCTTCGTAGAATCCCCTGTAGTCGCCAGTATCAGCGCAAACCTGAGTTTTTACTGCGAGGTTGGTCCACCACTCGTTCTGAATCTCTCGAAGCTTGCGCTGGATGGTGCTGCATTCCAGGCGGAAGGCTGCTTTTTTGTGCGGGCAGGATGGTCGGGCTAGGTGGGCCTGGTGTGCTGATCTCTTCTTTGACAGCAGCTCCTGGACTTCTAAGTTGTTCTCATCGAACCAATCTCTGTTTTTATTCGTGGAGAATCCGAGGGTATCTTCAGATGTTTGCAGAACAACAGTTTTGATGCGGTCCCACAGCACTTCAGGAATCGGAGGCGAGTCTCCTAGGCAGCTCGGTTCCTCTAGCCTAGATCGTAGGCTTTTCTGGAAAGCTGCTTTGACCACGGCAGACTGAAGGCTGCAGACTTTGAGCTTCTTCCTCGGGGCGCCACCGTTTCTTGGTCTGGGTTTAAAGTGAAAGCTGAGTTTGCAGCGGACAAGACGGCGGTCTGTGTGACACTCGGCGCTGGGCATTACCCTGGTGTGAAAGACATCTTTTAGGTCACGCTGGCGCACAAGGATGTAGTCTATGAGATGCCAATGTTTTGACCGAGGGTGCATCCAGGTTGTTTTCAGACTGTCTTTCTGCTGGAAGATGGTGTTGGTAATGGAAAGCTGCTGTTCCGCACAGAGTTCAAGTAACAAGCGTCCATTGTCGTTGCAGCTGCCCACACCGTGCCTTCCAAGTACGCCTTTCCAGGTTTCCGAGTCTCTGCCCACTCTGGCATTGAAGTCGCCAAGGATGACAATCTTGTCGTCAGCTGGGATATCCTGCAGAAGGCTGCGTAGGTCGGAGTAAAACTTGTCTTTATCAGCGGGATCTGCCTGGAGAGTTGGAGCGTACACACTGAGCAGCATTGCGTGTTGTTGGTCACGAAGTGGTAGACGCATTGAGATGATGCGGTCAGAGTGACCAGTTGGCAGGCTTGCAAGCTTGGTAGCGATAGAGTCCCTGATCATGAAGCCGACACCTGAACGGCGTCTCTCTGTCGCTGGTTTACCTGACCAGTAGAGAGTGTAACCTGCGCCATGCTCCCTCAGACTCCCTTCCTCTGAAAAGCGGATTTCGCTGAGGGCGGCGATGTCAACATCCAGCAGAGCGAGTTCGTGTGCAATTAGAGCAGATCGTCGCTCAGGTCGAGTGCTGTCAGCTGAGTCTAGCATGGTTCTGATGTTCCAGCATGCGAGTTTGAGTCTTTTCCCACCTTTTAAGGCGAGTGGGATGCGCCGTCGATTCTTTGATGTAATTCGACCGCATATGAAGATGCCCGTTGACCGCGGTAAGCCAACTGAGGGAGGAGGAGACGAGCTTTGTTTAGGCCACCTTTTCTAGGCCCCTCTCCGTGTGGAGCAAGCAGTGCTGTCCCTAGAAAAGGCTGCTTGGTCGCTCAGGGTGCTGCCGGGTGATGATGTCGTTTCCAGGTCATCATCAGACGACCACTTGCGCCTGAGCCGCCTGCATGCAGGATTGAGACTGCGGCTGCCAGTGTCATCTTACACCTGCCGAGTTCGCCCCTTTCCCATCGCTACAGGACTTAGTGAGACCGGGGGGGGGGGGGGGGTAGACGTGAAGATTTCCTTCTTGCCTGCGCAAAGGAGCTTTCAAGTGGAGTGCAGTGTGCGCAGAACTGACCCCACCCTTTAAACCCGGGGTTCGTCTGCCATGGCCTAGCAAGCTGGGACGGTGACAGCGAGGTCCTCGGGCCGTAGGTTTTACATCAGAGTTTCCTTCTTCTAGGTAGACGGCCTTCCAAGGCTGAAGAGATCCACCTTCCCTGCTATTTCAAACCATAGCTGGTAGGCCACAGCCGCAGTCCACAGTAACGAAGTGGCGCGCCTTAGTCCCGAACACTTGGCCATTGGGTCCTAACGAGACCCTTCCGCCCTGGCCGGTGACTCCGTCGTGGGAGTTCATTCGCCCAGTGATGCAGTGTTGACATCACCCCCTCACGTCGTTTAGCCCGCCAGCTGAAGCGGTTTACCGGGGTGTGGCACTAGGAGCCAGACGTCAGAGATTTAGGAGATGGATGAGGACCAGTGTTTCCGTCCACTCAAAAATTGAGTGCAGCTACCAGAAAACAAAGGTACTACCTCTACCCAGAGCTCCCTACACCCCTACACCACTGCACTACACCACACACTACACTCCAACACAGTACCACACCACACCACTCCACCACTGCGCCATAACACAATACCACCGCTCTACACCACTACAGCAACAAGTTGTACCACTACATCACGACTACTCCACGCGTCTACACCTTCCCACTCACCACACTCCAAACCACACCATTAGCGATGGCGTCCCTAGCGACGGCGTCCCTAGCAACGGTGCCGATAGAACCAACGGGCAGCCTCAGCGACGGCGTCCCTAGCAACGACGTCCCTAGCAACGGTGCCGATAGAACCAACGGGCAGCCTTAGCGATGGCGTCCCTAACAACGACGTCCTTAGCAACGGTGCCGATAGAACCAACGGGCAGCCTTAGCGACGGCGTCCCTAGCGACGGCGTCCCTAGCAACGGTGCCGATAGAACCAACGGGCAGCCTTAGCGACGGCGTCCCTAGCGACGGCGTCCCTAGCAACGGTGCTGATAGAACCAACGGGCAGCCTTAGCGACGGCGTCCCTAGCGACGCCGTACCTAGCAACAGTGCCAATAGAACCAACGGGCAGCCTTAGCGACGGCGTCCCTAGCGACGCCGTACCTAGCAACGGTGCCGATAGAACCAACGGGCAGCCTTAGCGACGGCGTCCCTAGCAACGCCGTCCCTAGCGACGGTGCCGGTCAAACTACGTGAGGGTGTCCCTAGCAACGACGTTCCCTGGTAATGGTTGGCCCTGCAGGAATATTAGGAGAGCTTCAAGAGGCTGTTTGGATGCGCTGGAAGAAATGATTGAATTATGTAACGAATCAGTGAATGAGGTACGAATGTGTTTGTACGTACGTATTTCTTCACGTAGCTTTAAAGTGCACATGGCCTGGTACAATCGCGCTGGTGACGTCACCGCCACTTAGTGGCAAATGGTGGTAGTTGTGTGTTGACAAATGAGTGGTCATGTAGTGATTAGTGCTCTGTGCTATGAACCCGACGACCACAGGTTGATTGCAGCCTATTGCCAACACAATTGAGGATTATCTGAACCGGTCCTTGGCTCCCCTAGATCAACTCAGCCTCAAATGAGTATCTGGTGCGGTGTGTAAACATGGTGATGGCCACCTACCCCCTCGCGTGTTGTGCTGGCCTTCATAGGTACTCGCCAACAGCATTTGCCCCAGCAGTCTGTTAAGGCTATACGAGGGATATTTGTCATAGTCTTGTGTCTGTGTGTATGTTTAGAGCAGTAGTGTAGCGGTTAGTGCAATGTGCTATGAACCTGGCGATCGGAGTTCAATTCTCGCTAACGGTCATCACCAGTCAGAGGCGGAGCTAGGGAGGGCAGGGGGGTACATATGTCCCCGGGCGCCAAGGTAAAGGGGCGCCAAAATGAGGCTTACAACGTTACATTATAACTTGTTGCGGCGGGCGCGGCAGCCTGAAACTACTGCACAAATCTACAACTCAACCTAAAAGTTTATATATCCCGCCACACACAGCCTACATGTCATGTAATTACATTTTGGTATGCGCGCCTATTAAGAACTTACATAGAAGAACGTCCCAAACAACAGACACAGCACAGTCTTTCAGCCTTAGTCACTGGCCTGTTTTTTGGTGGCGGAAACTACGACGGCCTGAAACACACTGGAGTGCACGATCAGAAGCTGTTAAAGCTATCTATGAAGGACTGGATGAACTAGTAGGTCTGGTAGACAAATTATCGGAGGACGTAACTATGACGCCTGAAACCAGAAGTGATGCAGAACAGTTACAGGCATGTGTATTAAATTTTTACTTCATAGTTTTATTACATTTCTGGAATGTCATTCTTGGAAAAATGTATCGTGTTCAGAAGCACTTACAGGATCCTACTATTAATTTCAAGGAAGCAGCAACTGATCTTGAATCTTTGGAGCATGAATTTGTCAAGCTTCGTGATGATTTGAGCCAAGTTGCTGTAGAAATCGCCAAAACAAGATGCACAGCCTGGGGGATCGATGTGGACAGAAGAATTAGGCGACGTCGGAAGATGCCAGGAGAACTGGCAAGAGATGCAGGACTTTCAGCAGAAGAAGAAATTGTGCACGTTATGAAGAGCGTATTTTATCGACTTCAACAGGAGATGTCAACACGGTTTTTACGACTAAAAGACCTGAACACAAAATTTGGATTTCTGCTGGACGTCAAAACTCTTCTATCTGACACAGATGTCGTTGCAATTCGTCGAAATTGCACAGATTTTGGAAATTTCTATGACACCGACATCAATGGCCACGAACTTTTCACAGAAACTGGAGATTGCAAAATGCTGCTCAGTAACCGGAATGAAGTTCTATCAGAAACTCCTTTGGATCTTCTTGGTTTCATTGTGTTTTATGGAGACGACATATTTCCGAATTTGCGAATTTCACTGCAAATTTTATTAACATTAGCAGTTTCAATTGCAAGCTGTGAGCGGTCGTTCAGCAAATTGAAATTTATTTTGTTGTATTTGCGTGCTTCAATGGGACAAGATCATCTCAGCGATCTTGCTCTTCTTAGCGTTTAAAGAGAAACATTTAAAAAAACAGATTTTGATTACGTGATTGACCAGTTTGCGACAGTGAAATCAATAAAAATAAATATTTTGTAGACTATGTCAACCAGTCTACGACAGTGACTGAGTGAGCCATGTAATATAATTTCTATAAATTTGCTTCTTTAAATACAATGTTTCATTAAAATTTTAATTGTTATTCCTTATTCGATGTAAAAGGAAAATGTGATTAAACGGAGGGGGGGCGCCAATTTTATAGTTCGTCCCCGGGCACAAAATATCCTAGCTACGCCTCTGTACCTATGTGACTTTACCAAAAGAACCAAAGAGTATGGCGTTCTAATTAAGCAAAAACCTCGCCATGTTATTGGCCTTCCCGTGCAAGTGATATAACAGTCTTATCTATCCACGGTAGGCATTCATAAACAATACGAAACAAAACAGTAAAGCACTCAAACGCTGTCCCAATGACACTCAAGGCCAAAACTACACAACCACGTTGACACTGACAAAGGCCTCGGGCATGGAGGACGTGAGCTGTTATGTTTGCAAAGTGCAACCTCGCGTTGTGACATCGTCACTACAGCCACGGGCGCCTTATCACCGCCCTGAATGGGTCTCAAACTGCGTGGCTACAATGCAGAAGCTGATCCCAATGAGTGCAGGGAAATCTCTCACTCAGACGCCTTCACAGTCGCCCTGAGGCACAAATCAGACTGTGGTCTTGCAGCGGTTTAAATGTGAACAACTTCAAATGTTATCTTCGATAGGTAATTCACGTTGAAAGAATTACATTTAATATTTTAATGTTTTAAACACAACACAACAATTTATAGAAAAGCATTTTTACTTAAAAAAATAATTTATCTTCTCCAGTAGCTGGGTGGAGCGGAGCCCCAATGCCCCTAGTGGACGAACCGCGACTGACATGAGGTTTGATATTGAAACACCTAAATGCTTTTGGTGAAAGAAGATCGATCACCTTGTTAAGTAACTGTGGATTTGGAAACGACTAACTCGTTTGTTTTATACTTAATACAAGCGGTGCCATTGTTGTAAATATATTATTTTGCTCTCTATTTGTGGGTCAATCTGTCTTGTCACTACCCCCAAATGAAAATTTGTATTTTGCTGTACATTTTAATTGAGTTCGTGTCTCGGGAAAAAAAGCCGAATAACCCACAATATGTCATAGTCCATAAATCAGGGTTCTAAATCAGACGAGGCCCATTAAGTGCATGAAACATTTAAATTCTGAATGTAATTTTCCTCATCGATATTCCAATTTGCTTGCTTACTCAGGAAAGCCTCGCCGAGTCCCCGTGTTGTTTTCTGTGAGAGTTGGGAGAAGCAGGCGAAGTTGCTCGATGCGATCCCAAGTAATAAAAAAAATTGAAGGCCAATTCCAGTCACGTGGCACGTTCCTCTGGCTGGCAAAATGCACTACTCACCAAGAGGAAACCCAGGCAGAGCAGGGGGGGGGGTTGAGGAGCATGCAGAGACGACAGAGGAAATCACCCGAGTGGGGAATTAAACTGAGGTCCTTCCTGCACAAGGCACGCGAGTTACCACTGCCACCACTCCACCACCCAGTCTGACCGAATGCACAATTTCTCTGGTTGCAGAGTACAATAATCACGTAAACTTGTGGATTATAAAGCCAACCAATCACAGAGCTGATATATATTTGCATACAAAGCTGGGTTATGAGGTTTTCCAGAACGCCTTAACAACTATTTATATGGGCTGCTTCAGGGCTGCTTATCTAACTGCTTCTGGTGGTGGGGTCCAGGATCTTTGCTTCCATTTGTTTCACATCTTGGAGACGTCCGAAGTTCGTCTGGACGGGTGGCCGGGTTCCTCTCGTCCCCGTTCACCCCGACCCTGGACTCGCGTCGGCTCCAGGCTGTCGTAGAGAACCTCCCGGTGGCCCAGCGCCTCGTACTGCGCAGACACAAAACGCCGCACTCGCACGGTCAGTGGCAGCAGCTGTCAATGAGAATCGCGGAGAATTACGATTTAGGGTGCATGGCAGAGCACGCTGCTCTCGTATCAATACCTTCCACTCCAGCAGGCGAATAGTCCACTCTCAAAACCACCACTCAATCTATTATATCTTACTAACTACTATTTAAAATTGAACAGTTAAGGCGCAATAAGCTTTGGAGCTGTTCTTTAAGAAGCGATCTCTCTATCACAAGTGATAGCTCAACGAAGTGGCCAAATTCATCATCACGTGGACATTTCTAGCAGAAGCCAAATACATAGAGACCCATAGAGACACACAGAGACTCATAGAGATACATAGAGACTAATAGCGACACACAGAGACTCATAGAAATACATACAGACCCGTGGAGACACAGAGACTCATAGAGACACATATAGACCAATATAGACACAGAGACTCATAGAAATACATACAGACCAATAGAGACACACATAGACTCATATAGATACATGCAAACCAATATAGACACACAGAGACTCATAGAGATGCATACAGACCAATAGTCGCTCTTTTTTAAAATCGACCTGGCTACCACAAGTTCTTAGTTTACTCACTCACCCACTCACTCACTCAGTCACTTATTCAGCCACTAAGTCACTCACTCACCCACTCACTCAATCACTTACTCAGCCACTCAGTCACTCACCCACCCACTCAGCAACAGAGGGAGCCTCGCTTATAGAAGGTGGCAGCTCATTGCACAGCATCTGTGAACCACGATACTGGCCCAGGTGTGGGATTGGCCAATCGCACATCTGTTGTCGCAGGCCACGCTGTAGTTCACAAATTTTTTGAAGAAAAAAAAAAGTTTTTCTTATCATTTAACAAAACTCGAGCGCGACACAAAGCAAGCGAGCACAGAACAAGAAGGGGGTGGACGTGGGGCTTGACGAGAAGGGAGGGGCGGATCGGACTCACTGCCCTACCCATGTGGGTGTGGGGGGGGGATCCTCTAAGCAGAGAAGTGAACGTTTACATGGACGGGGTGGGTGGGGTGGGTGGGGTGGGTGGGGGTGGGGGTGGGGGAAGGGGGGAGGATAGCAGCAGGCAGTGCCGCATTAAGCGAGGTGCGGGGCCTATAGAATGTTATAAAGGGGCCCTAAAAAAACAAAAATCACACTTAAATAATAAAACACGTTTTTTATTTTTACTTGCATAGTAAAGTAATTATATATTTTTTCAATTGTTATACAGCCGTATAATACGACAAATCGCAAACCAAGTCGTTCATAAAAGTTGAAGGCAGTATATAACTATAGTAATAGAGCAAGTGCAGAATCACTGAACCAGAATTTGTAGCTTCAAAGCATTTAGCGAGGGGCCCTTGAAAGTGCGTGGCCCGTAGCTACTTTTGTAGCTACTTTTGCTATTAAGATAATCCGGCACTGGCGGCAGGGAAAGGAAAGGCATTGAACTAAACACCACAAATAAAATAAAAACTTTGTTATTGTCACCAAGTAAGACCCAACTGAGCTGCTGTGTAGCTCTTTGACAGAAGCGACCTGGCCATCACAACTTGATAGCAGCTCAAGCAAGTGGCTGATATCATAATCATCACCACCGTGTGGACATTCATAGCAGCAGCCAAATCCTCTAAACGCGTGGTGACGTTGATTCTAAATGTGGAGAGAAAAAACCTGAGGTCCCAGAGAAAAATCTACATGACCACTGGGAGGGACAGACACGCAGACTCCAAATATACATCAAGCGTTAGGGTCGTAGATCGAATCCACGACCTCCAGCCCACCAGGCGAGGTAGTAAACTTCTTCTAGCCAATGTTGGCGTCAGGGTCCGGGATCGAACCCACCACCTCCTGTACACCAGGCGAGGTAGTAAACATCTTCTAGCCAATGTGGGCGTCAGGGTCTGGGATCGAACCCACGACCTCCTGTACAACAGACGAGGTGGTTAACATCTTCTAGCCAATGTGGGCGTCAGGGTCCGGGATGGAACCCACATCTCAACATAGAACCCAGGACCTCCTGTACACCAGGCGAGGTAGTTAACATCTCCTGGCGCACCGTAGCGCCCACACCGAGAGTCTAAGAGCCGAACTCTCACCTCGTGCTCAGGAGGAAGATTTTCGTATTGATCAGAAGCCTGTCGACCGCCTGTGTGACACAACAACAGCAACAACATCAACAACAGCAAGAGCAACAACAACAACAGCAACAACACAATCACTCATCGCCTTCCATCGGTCGCAGTGGCACTACGAACGCCTGGGATCACGGGAGGGCGCCACTCGGCACCCCGAGGCCGCGTTCGCAAGTTCAGGGCCCCATCTGGGATGAGTCGGAATCTCTGTGGAGGAGGAATCCGATAAGCCGCGAAGCTCTTCGCGTGCTACCCTTGTCCAGTATGGATGGGTCATAACCCCATAGCATCACACAGAGACCCATAGCTTCACAAAGAGACCCATAGCTTCACATAGAGACCTATAGCATCACAAAGAGACTCAAAACTTCACATAGTACCAATAGCTTTACATCGTTTTTCTATGTCTCAGATCCTACAGAGCCCATCAGTATTTCTAGACGGGAGATCCCCTCAGTCTTGGCTCACCCCTTGGATGTTGGACTCGAGTCACTCCCTGCCCGCGTCCGGGTCGAGTCTTGGAGGAGAAGTTTGTTGTCTGAACCTGCGACGGATCCAGGCTGTCGTAGACGCCCTCCCTCTGCCCCAGCGCCTCGTACTGCGCCGCCCACGGACACCAAGCAGTCGGTCAGACCAGGGCGACTCGGGTGAGCGGTGGCGCAAGTGGCAATGCTCGCCCCTAGCGTGCAGCAACAAGGGGCTGGGAACGTGAGTGAGTGCGTAAGTCTGTGTATGTGTGTGTGGTGCGGGGTGAGTGAGCGAGGGAGTTTGTGAGTGCGTACGGTGTGAGCGAGCGGTATTGAGGAAGTGCGAAGCTTGAACCCGCGTGAAGTGCTTGGGAGAGATGACCTCTCAAGAGAACTGCCGAGGGCGGGTGCCGTTTGTATGCAGACTGCCCTGCGTGACATCGTTACCACCGTGTGGTTCACAGGACGGGTTCCGCCGGATTGTAAGGAGGGACTGCACTGATATCAACAACTACCATGGCATCTTCTTTCCGAGGGTGTGCACAGGAAATGTCCTGGCATGAATGATTCAACATTGCCTTGCCAGACATGCTGGCATGCCTACGATCTATAGTGGGTTTAACCAGGCTGGATTGTGTTAGGAGCTCACAAATTCTTGAAAGATCCAGGCACAGTCCCAACAGTGAGGTCCTCTGTCAGGCAAGGCTTCGTTGGCTGGGTCACGTGGCCCACATGCCCAGCTGCCACATTCCCAATTAGCTTCTGTTTAGCTGGATAGAGGGGTCTAAACGGGCGCGGCATGGGCTAGAGAAAAGATGGATTGATGTGGTACAAGAGGATGTGGAGCTGAGTACACTTGCCAATTGTGGCACATTAGGAATGGATCACTCTTTTAATTATGTCCTTGTGCAGCAAGGGAGTAAAGTGTGGTTCTGTGAAAGTCCTGATGTGCTGTGCAGTGCATCAATGCATGTGTGTACAGCAGCATGTGATGACTGAGTTGGGCCTGTAGGTGGCTGGCAGGGTTAATGAATAACCGCACGTGTAAACCAGCCACATGGTTAATGGCGACTCGGAAGAATTGCTGCGTGTAACACGTGCTGTTGCATTTTACAGGTAAAGGACCCAAAGGTTGTTTTGATCGTTATATAAATGTTCTAGACTTGTTCTAGACTTGTTCTAGACTTTAAGCTTGGCTTTGAATTGTTCGTTTGTGTTATATGCAATTAGAGGCGTTTTAGCACTGTGCATTGTAAAGGGATGACACACTGTAATTAGTTACTGTCATTGTAATTCTCTAACTCTAATACTGTTTAGTCTATAACCATGCCCATGTACCCAGAGTATGACTACTTGCAATGCTATTGAGAATAGAACACATGCAAAGTAGTAAGCTGTACAATGGTGATATACAGTACGTATACTGTACACATACAGTACATATAATGGGTGTAAGATACCGATATAAGTGGATGGTATAGATAGACATACAGCTTAGGATTAAAGTAATATTCGAATCGTGATGTGCAAATGTGATTGTCAAAGACAAAGATGGTTTATCAGTAGTAGAATTGTGTTTAAGAGAAAGGGTTAATGAATAACCGCACGTGTAAACCAGCCAGATGGTTAATGGCGACTCGGAAGAATTGCTGCGTGTAACACGTGCTGTTGCATTTTACAGAGTGACGGTGCTGTTCTTCACAAGATTAATATTAACCACAATAAATAAATGTGCTTGCCCTCAATTTGGAGCACCTGTCCACGTCCTTCATTTCGAGTGTGCAACACAATGACTGGTACCAGCGGTGTCAAGATCGGCCTCTGTGGAAGATACTCATGAAGGATGCTACTGGGAAGTTGGAGGCAGTCGCCCTCCATCATCAACGGAGGGCAGAGGAGCAATGCTCACAACAATGAGTGGAGCGACGGGTGGCTAAAACACAGCAAGTTGTCACAGTAGGGGGCACCGGTGGTGCATTGGCCAATCATGTCAGTCGCTCAACCCATGGCACCTGAGTCTGTCCCGTGCCCTGCACGATGAAGGCCGGTGACTCCATACTTACATTCCTATATAAGGTGGCTAGGAGATGTGAATTCCCTCGCCTGACATGCAGGATGTCTTGCCTTCGATCCACGACCTGGCATTGATTTTTTCTCCAGGTCCTCCTGTTTTCCCCTCCATATTTAGATTCACCATCATGCGTTTAGAGGATCTGGCTACTGCTCTAAATTTCCACCTGATGATGATATAAGCCACTTTGTTGAGGTGTCATGCATGGCCAGGTGGCTTCTGTAAAAGAGTTACATAGCTCAGTGGGGGCTTACCTGATACGAAAAATAGTTTAATAGCTGACTCACCTCATCCTCAGGACGAGGTGGTGGTGATGGTGGTGAATCGTCTGGAGTAGCTTCCTGTCGCCTCCCTATTTAACACAAAACACAATCACACATCGCTGCTGGGTGACACGGTTAAATGTCGATGTTCATCTCAAAAGCACGTCACTGAACATTTAAAACTCGTTATCATATCAGAGACCCGCTGCCTAAGATGAAGAGTGGATTGTATTTTAATGCACCCATCAAGTGCACAGCGATGCGTTGATTTATGCACTGTGCACTGAACCCAGTGACTCGTGTTTAGATCCTCATCACGTCTAACATCGGTGGCATTTAGAAACTAAATTTTTGGGATCGTTTGCCTGCAGCTCAAAAAGCTCCACGTGAAAAGCCACTTCGTAGAGCTGCCATTTGTGATAGCCAGGAGGTCGCTTCTGAAAACCGAGCTAATAGCTCATTGGGCTTTACCTGTTAAAATATAATGATTTGAGTTTTAAGTGGTTACCCTATCGAAACACAGTCCTGTGGCTTTCTTTTCATCTTCACTGACACACACTGACGATCACGGAGAGGTATCGTCAAACAACTCCCACGACTGATAGCGTGGCAAGACCTTCATCCAGAAATGTATTGATATATCCTTTAGAGTGTCACGATTATTGATTACACGGAGTCATCAAAGCACCAAGCCGTGCATCAACAAGTCTGATGCCATCCCGCCCACGTGATTTCGACCGTAACTTCGCCTCCCACTCAAGCTGCCTGTGTCTGTCCCACCCAATGACGTTCCCGTCGTTGAGGCGTCGCCTGTCGAACATCAGCACAAATCTGACGTCTATCACCTCCCCACCTACAGTGACCGAGTCTGACTCATTCCGTCTGTCCACCCAAAGTGGCCACACATTCCTCCTTCGGTGACACCGGTTGAAGTGGCCAGTGACACCCGGTGATAGATAGGGCCCAGTGGTAGTGCATTCGTCACCTGTTGCAGAGGTTCGCAGTTAGAATCTGGCCAGCCACCTTAGTACAAGGGCACCACGGTGGCTAGAAGTTGCTAACTCCCTCGCCTGCTATACAGTATAGAAGGTCGTGAGTTCGATCGCGATCCTGATGCCTGCAGTGTATTTTGAGTGTGCACCTTTTTTCCCCATGGTCACGTGGATTTCTCTTCGGGTCCTCCGTTGTTACCCCTCCACATTTAGAATCAACGGCACGCGTTGAGGGAGTTGTTTGTCTGCTTCTGTACATTTCCACGTGTCAAAGATATCAACTGCCATCTACAGTACGTTTGTGATCGCCAGGTCCGCTTCAGGGCCTTCCATAAATGACGTCACGCGATTTTAGACAATTTTTGACCCCCCCCCCCCTTTGTCACACAGCGTCACAAAAAATTAGACCCCCCCTCACATATGACCTCACAAAGCTCTGCCCCCCCCCCCAAAAAAACCATGCTTCAAATCGCTTTAAACTATTGTCATTGTATTGTGTATTTAATGTGGCGCTGCACTCTGATGTTGTAGGAGAAAACATTTATCAAAAAGTCCATTTAATTGAGTAGAACTTGTTGTCTATATTTATTGAAAGTTGCGCATTTTGATGCGACGTCACATTTCTCAACCCCCCCCCCCCTCGTCACACATAGTCACGAATGTCTGACCCCCCCCCCAGGTGTGTGACGTCATTTATGGACGACCCCTTCTGAAAATGAGCTACATAGCTCAGTGGAGCCTTAACGGGTTAAGAAAAAAAGCACTCCATAGCGTGCACCCACATAGGGTGAGTATAGTTGCCATCGTGTGCAAAAATAAAGGAAGGTGCCTCCAATCACTACTGTCTCTGAACTGTGTCACTGCATATGTGTAGTGTAGTGTACGTGTTGTGTTTGTGTGTCGTGTGTGTAGTGTGTGTATGACGTGTGTGTAGTGTGTGTGTGTTGTGTGTGTGTGCAGTCTAGTGTGTAAAGTGTGTGTAGTGTGCTGAGTGTGTAGTGTGTGTGTGGTGTGTATCTGTAGTGTGGCCGTGTAGTGTGTGTAATGTGAGTAGTATGGTGTGTAGTGTATGTGTTGTGTAGTGTGTATAGTGTAGTGTGTATAGTGTAGTGTGTGTTGTGTATGTAGTGTAGTGTGTGCGTAGTGTATGTGTTGTGTAGTGTATTAGTTATGTGTGTAGTGTGTGTATTGTGTGTGTGTGGTGTGTGTGGTGTGTGTGTGTAGGGTGTGTAGTGTGTAAAGTGTATGCACTGAGTAGTGTGTGTGTGTAGGGTGTGTAGTGTATGTGTGTAGTGTATGTAGTGTAGTGTGTAATGAGTAGAGTGTTGGTGTAGTGTGTGTGGTGTGTGTGTGTAGGGTGTGTAGTGTGTGTAGGGTGTGTAGTGTATGTGTGTAGTGTATGCAGCGTAGTGTGTAGTGTGTGTAGTGTGTGTGTGTGAAGTATGTATAATGTGTGTAGTGTGTAATGAGTAGAGTGTTTGTGTAGTGTGTGTGTTGTGTATGTAGTGTGTGTGTAATGAGTAGAGTGTTTGTGTAGTGTGTGTGTGTGTGAAGTGTGTGTAATGAGTAGTGTATTTACTGAGTAGTGTGTTTGTGTATTGTGTAATGAGTAGAGTGTTTGTGTAGTGTGTGTAGTGTGTGTGATGTGTGTGTAGTGTGTTTGGTGTGTAGTGTGTTTAGTGTGTTTAGTGTATGTACTGAGTAATGTGTGTGTGTGTGTGTAGGGTGTGTAGTGTATGTATGTAGTGTATATAGTGTAGTGTGTATTGAGTAGAGTGTATGTGTAGTGTAGTGTATGTGTTGTGTATGTAGTGTGTGTGGTGTGTGCACAGTCGGGGGCACAGGTGGTGCATAAGCCAATCATTTCACTCAGTTGACCCGTGGCATCTGGGCCTGCCTCATGACCTGCCAGCGGGCGTTCGACACTTCACGTGGTAGCCTCAACGTGCACCTAGCCTGCACAAGCGTCGTGGTGACGGTTGTTGTTGTTATAGCTATATGGTGTATAGGTGTGTAGTGTGTGTTGTGTCTGTGTAGTGTAGGTGTAGTTGTGTACAGTGTGTGTGTATCGTGGGAGGGGTTTTCTAGCGGTTAGCGCTCTGCGCTACGAACCTGACGACCCGAGTTCGATTCCTACTCAGGGCCAACACCAGTGACGATAATAATTTTAAATGGTACTGGGCCTCCCGTAGGTCGACTCGGCCTCAAATAAGTGCCTATTGCGGTGTGTAAACATCGCCGGGAACGGTGCTGGCCACCCTGCCTCATCGCCGGGAATGGTGCTGGCGACCCTGCCTCCTCTGTGTGTGCCACATTGCAAGAAGCCTTCATAGGCGCTGCTGCTACTCGCTACGAACATCACTTGCCCCGACCGCCTGTTACAGGTGACAAGGAGGGGACATCTTTGTCTTTGTACGATCATAACTCCTCACCTTTATTGCATTGGTCAATGATGAGGCTCGCGATCGTGATGAGTATCAGGATGATGAGAAGAGGGGACCAGTAGATATAGTGCAGAGAACTCAGGCCACCACCTCCTATAAATACAAACAACATGATAGTAATCATAGTATAAGAATAGGTTTCACCCTTTCTTGCAATGAAAGAGTGGTGTCAAGATGTTCAAACACGAAACATAAACATTTTGCAAGGAATCGTGTCACTGCATTAGCCACACGCGGTACCTGTGGTGATCAATTCAAACAAACAAAAAATGCCCCGGTAATATATGATGATGCATTTCCTACTCTTTGATTCTTTCGGTAAAGTCACGTAGGTGATAAAATAAAATAAATCACGACGTTTCGATCGCAACACAAGCGGTCGTCCTCAGGCGGAAAAAATATAATCCAGCAGTGGAACTGCTGAACCAGCAGGATGGATTTTTGCAGTCACGAAAGCTTCAAATCAAGATTAATGCATTTCCTTTGAAACTGATTGGTCTGGTGCGGTGTCTAAACATCGCCACTGGGGAGACAAAGGCGGCCAGGCGTGGTCCTGGCCACCCACCCCCACCACATGCCACAGTGCCGGCCTTCATCGGTGCTACTCGCCAACAGCACTTGCCCCTACATTCTGTTAGAGTCTTTGTTTATGTGTGTGTAGGCGTGTGTGGGGCTGGGGAGTAGTGTAGTAGTGGTTAGCGCTGCCCTGCGCCACGAACCCGGCAGAGACCCGAGTTCGACTCCCGCTCACGACAAATAACGGGGCCGAAAATGTCGAACTGCTCCCTGCGTCTCCTCCCCTCTAGGTCGACTCAGCCTCGAATGGTCGCAGTCTCCGTACCGGGCGAAGCTGCCGTCACCATCACGACGTCGCTCCTCTCCGTCGTCGTTGCCCCGCCCACGTTGTTGTTGACCTCACAGGCGAACGCGTCGCCATGACGAGCGTAGCGCAGGGTCCACGTCTCCGTGTTGACCCCGGTCGCTGTGAGGATCCCCCGCGAACTCGCTTTCCCCCTGAGCCACGAGTAGGAGATGGGAGGGGAGCCCTGGTGCACGACGCAGCGCAGAGACAGGGAGCCTCGTGCCACGGGGTGACGGGGGGAGACCTCGGGCTTGGACACGGCCTCTGAGACACATGGACACAGAGAGAAAGACGTGGAGATTACTAAGTGGTATAGTGTAGTGTGTGTAGTGTACAGTAGTGTAGGGGTATAGTAGTATACAGTGTAGTGTATATTGTAGTATAAAGAAGTGTGTAATGTAGTGCATCGTGTAGTGTTTAATAGTGTAGTGTCTAGTGTAGTGTATAGTGTAATGTATAGTGTAATACTCTTTGGTTCTTTCAGTAAAGTCACGTAGGTATCAAAATAAAACAAAAAATAATAAATCACGACGTTTCGATCGCAACACAAGTGGTCGTCCTCAGGCGGAAAAAAATAATCCAGCAGTCGAACTGCTGAACCAGCGAGAGAGCAGTTACAACAAGATGTTATTTATGTGGCGATGGGCAAGCAAGTGGGGTCTGAGCTGTAGAGAATTCCATCCCCGGACGCAAGCACGTCAGTTGTGTTAATGGGGGAGATGAGGAAAAGAGGGATTAGGGAGAGAGATTAGCATGAATGAGCTTCCGTCGCCGCATAAGAGTATCATCCCCGCATATGCGCACAACAGCAGTGTTAATGGGAGATTAGCACTATGTTGATGGGAGAGATTAGACAGGAAAATTAGGGGGATTAGTAAGTTAATGTCATGTCCATGTGTAACACAATATGTAATCCACGCAAGGGAACCACCGCAACGGTGGTCGCGCCAGTGAGACACAAAGCCCATCACACAGCCAGAACAATCGGTACAAGGAGGCTAAGGGAACAGAGGTGGCCATGTTCGTGAGACCCCAGCTCGTTAATGCAGAGGTACCTAACAGGGCAATGCAACTCAGAGAGTCGGAGATAACAGCCATAGTGTAGTGTATATTAGTGTAGTGTATAGTGTAGCGTATATAAGTGTATAGTGTAGTGTATAGTAGTGTATAGTGTAGTATATGGTGTAATATATAGTGCAGTGCATAGTGTTATATAGTGTAGTGTATAATAGTGTATAGTGTAGTGAATAGTAGTGAACGGTATAGTTTAATGAGTGTATGGTATATGGTATTGTAGTGTATATAGTAGACCAGGTGTCGGGAAACTTTTTGACTGGGAGATCCATAAAACCCAAATATTTCTAAATATATTTTATTGAGAGCCATATAGTATTTTTAACGTATAATAAATTAAATATGTCTTACTTTTAATGCGACTTCTGGTGCTATATGGTTTTGCTGATGGCCTTGTTGTCTGGTTCATACGTGGTGAGGTTGAGCTTCATGCAGGCGTGACCCGTGAAATTTATCTTCAAAACTAATTTCTGTTTACTTTAAAATGACACCGTAGTATTAAACAATATCACAAGTATTTTAAAATCAGTTCCAAACTGATTTTTTATTTTTTTATTATTATTTTTTTCAACTCAAAATTGTCTGGGAGCCATATGCCGTCACTGGAAGAGCCATATATGGCTCGCGAGCCATAGGTTCCCGACCACTGTAGTAGACTATAGTGTAGTGTATACTATTGCAGTGTATAGTGAAGTGTAGTTGATAGTGGTTAATATTAATGTAGTGTATAGTGTAGCGTATAGTAGTTTAGTGTACATAGTAGTGTATAGTCGTGTAATGTATAGTGTAATGCTTGGTGTTATGTATGGTGTTGTGTACAGTGTAGTGTATATTATTGTGGGATGTTAGTGTATAGTGTTGTACAAAGAAGCGTAGTGTATTGTGCAGTATGTAGTGTGTATTGTTGTACAGTGTGTAATGTAGTGTAGTGTGTGTATGTTGAACTTCTCTTCCACCAAACGGAGCCAACTGTGCCAATCGGATGTGTGGGGTGAAGGACAACAAACCACTCATTCATTCATTCACTATCCCACTCACGCATACATCCACTCTCTCATACACCCACTCACACACTCGCTCACTAACTCACCCACCCACTCACCCACTCACTCAATCAATCACCCACTCACATCCTCACTCACACAACAACAACTAAAATTCGCCTCCAGTGACGGTAATCTTACCATGGCGCCTGTGCCAGGCCAGGTGCACTTTGAGACCACGTGAAGTATCGAAGGCTCGCTGACAGGAGGTCATAATACAGACCCAGCCAGTGCCATGGATTGACTGACTGGCATATGAACCACTCGTACCCCCTTCTGAGGCAACTTGCTGATTTTAGCTGCCTGGCGCTCTGCTCGTTGTTGTGAGCATCGCTCCTTTGCCCTACGTTTTTGCCTGAGAGCGACTGCCTCCAACTGCCTCGTAGCATCCTTCATGAGCCTCCTCAACAGAGGCCGACCTTGACACCATTCATTCCAGTTTTTTGGCAAGACCACTAAGCTCCACATCCTCCAGTACTGCATCAGTCCATCTCTTCTCTAGCCCGGGTCGTGCACATTAAGCCCCCTCTATATGGCCAAACAAAATCTGCTTGGGAAGCAGTGGCCTGGCTTCGGGGTACATGACCCAGCTACCACAACCTTCCCTGCCAGAGGAGCTCATTGATGGGAATGTGTCCAAATCGTTCTTGGATTTGCGAGCTCCTCACACAATCCAGTCTGGTTAAACCCAGGATTAATCGTATGCACGCCAGCCTGAAATTTTCTCAATGGCGAAGAGGATACAGTAGAGGAGTCCACGTTTTACAAGCTTGGAGCAGGCCAGAAGTTACGTGTGGAGTGACAGACCAAGCAGCTTCCACATAGGGTCACGTAACCGATGAAAAGATAATGCCGCTCGACTGATTCGGAGTGAGACCTCTGCTTCTAAACCAGTGCCAGGCATGAGCACACTGCCCACGTATTGGAAGCTCTCCAATCTCTTCCACAACCTCCCCATCACCAATTCGTAGTTGTGATGGTGGAGTGTCTGATGGTACAACATACCCAGGCAGGTGCTTAGTTTTGGTGGGGCTGATGGTAAGGCCCCACCTCTTAGTGGCATGCTCCAGGTTTAGCAGCATCGCCTCCAACTCCTCATCTGAGTGAGCAGCAATTACCAGATCATCGGCATGCATAACATGGTTGACCAATAGGGAGTCATCCATTGACTGCACCCAGGCATCGATCAGCTTTCCATTGTATCTGTACCAGATGGAAATTCCTCCAAGACAGCCATTGAAGGCTTCATGAACTACTTGGTCGAAATAGATGTTAAAATAATGTCACGTAGTTTTACCCGGGCTTGCTCACTATCATGAAGGTCCTTAATGAGCAGAGGGTCAGCGACTCCAAAATAACTAAGAACAACCCAGAGCCCAGGCCTTCTGATGGTATTGTAGAGACATAAATAGCGTCCCTATGCTGTATACGCCTGACCGCATCTCCGAATACTACAAGAGGGTTCACGTACCTCTGGAGGGAGCCAATGGAGACGTGGCGGGGAATCAGGCCCTGCTTGGCAGGACCCGTCGCAGAGGGACAGAGGAGACGTGCCGGCTCAGGGAAATTAAGGGGGCCCTGGAAATGAGGGCCCGAGGACATGTGACGCTGGCTCCGGTTCCATCTTAAAAGACCCAGGAGGGGGCGTGGCCGGGGGTGGGAAGATAAGAGGAACGAGGGCGGAGCATGGAGACAGTCCAGCGGGGGAAGCGGTGACAGGGAGAGTCGGGGGGCGTCAGTCGTCGGTGACTCAGTTATAGGGAGACCCCTTTCTTTGGGTCCAGTGTAACCCCGAGTGTTGTGTTATCCCTAGCCCTGGAAGTGGAAATACATCATGGTGCCTCCAGACCTCAGTGTGTGTCTCGTCCGATACACACTAGAGCATAAGCCTTTACCAAGTTAATAAAGCATTGATGTAGGTCTTGTTGGAATTCCATAGACCTCTGGTGTAGCAGAAGGACAGAAAATATGGCATCTGTGCAGGACCGCCCTTTCCTGAAACCGCATTAAGGCTCTGCAAGCCCTTCCTCAGCGTGCCCAGCAAGGCGATGTTGAATAATCCTTGCCAGGACCTTTCCCGGCACACTGAGGAGTGAGATGCCCCTGTAGTTGTTACAATCTGTGCGGTCCCCCTTCTTAAAGAGGGGGACCACCAGGGCATCCTTCCAATCCTGCGGAACCCATCCAGTGGTCCAGACTGCTGTTATGATATTCTTATGTAGGCTAGGCGTAGTCACAAACCGAACCTCTCCATAATAAAGGCTCAGTCTTTTGTTATGCAGTCTATTCATAGTCTCAAGCCGCACCTTTAATCATTGGAAAGATGTGATTAACCATGCAAAAAAAGATTTAACTACACTTATTTAGACCATCTTATTTGACAGAAAACTATTGCAGGTTACTGATGGACAGCCAGTTTTGTTTTACCAGGTTTAGCTTTCTACCAGGTGTAGCTTTCTTTTTTCACACTTTTGTTATGTTGGCTAGGCGTAGTCACAAACCGAACCTCTCCATAATAAAGGCACAGTCTTTTGTTATGCAGTCTATTCATAGTCTCAAGCCGCACCTTACCATAATAATAAAAAGTGGGCCATTCCTGGCCCTCCCCCCCCCCTCAACCATTATATATACGTTGTGGTATCTCCTGTAATCTCTCATTTACTTGATACAGCTGTCGGGCTGTGACGGTTCCACCTGAAGACGGAAGCTTGTGTTGCCTCCGAAACGTCGTCATTTTTATTTTATTTTACTTTTATTAATTAAAAATTTTTACCTACGTGACTTTACCGAAAAAAACTAAGAATATGAATCCTTGCAGTCACGAAAGCTTCAAATTTAGAATTAATGCTGTTATGATGTCATATAGGGCAGTCTGTGCACAAACGCCACCCTCCCTCAGCATTTCGCTTGGGAGATCATCTCTGCCCGGTGCCTTTCCTGGTCTCAGACTCCGGATCGCATTCAGTACTTCCTCAACAGATGGCACCTCAGCCAGCCACTCACAGGGGGTGACTTCTTCCAATAATTGAGGCACCGCAGCCTCAGCAGGGTCATCCCCATTTTTTGTGCCATGATGTTTTCCTGGCTGAGGGATTTCTCCTCCCCCAGGACCTCACATAAATGCTCAGCAAATCTGCAAACCTGTTCCTGGGAGTCGGAGATTGGATCACCGTTTTTTCCCCTAATTATGGTAATCGGTGTGGTGCTGCAGGTTACATTTTTGATGGAGTTAAATAGTGATTTGTGATCGCTTGGCCACTGAGGTAGACTCCATCTCCTCAGCAACCCGCGACCACCACCCATCCTTGCAGCGCCTTATGGCTCTCCGAACCTCCGAGCGAAGGCTGCAGTAAGATACCTCATTCTCTGACGTGGGATGCTGTAGCCGATGAGAGTGGGCCTGTCGCTTTTTCTCAACTATCCTGAACACCTCCTCTGTCAGCCAGGGTCTCTGGGGAGGTCTGGACCGCGTACCCAAATCAGCTATTGCAGCTGCATGAGTCACAGTCCTAAACCTCGCCCATTTACCCTCGACATCAGGAGGAGTGGGGGATGATGCCAACCCCAGCCGCAAGCGATGATGAAATTCTCGCTTGCAACTTTCATCAGCTAACTGAGACCAGGTCACTTTAGGCTGGAATGGGATCCTGGGTGTACACCCACCACCGGAGTGGAAGAATAGCAGGCGCATCTTACAGATGACTAGTCGATGGTCAGAGAGCAGATCAACTCAACGGTAGGTCCTGGTGTCAAGGACAAGGGCTCGCATCCGCTGGTCCGTCACTATGTAGTCCAGCAGATGTTCTTGCTTGGACACAGCATGCATCCATTATGTTGTGTGGATGCGCCGATGCCGGAAGAGCGTGTTCGTAATTACAAGCCCATGGGCTGCACAAAAATCTAGCAGCCTCCTACCGTTGTTATTGAGCTGATCTGGCCCATGCCCTCCAATCACTCCAGACCAGGTGCCAGTATCATGACCAACTCGGGCATTGAAGTCACCCAACAAGATGCTTCTATCCCGAGTGGCCACTTTAGCCAGCACCTGTGACAGGAGGTCATAGAAGGAATCTGACTCATCGGCTTTGCCTGCATCCCTCCACGGATATTCGTCTTCGGTGGGGGCATAAGTAACCACGACCACACTTCTCGCCTCCGGTTGATGGGAAGGCGAGCTCAAAGTAGCCTGGGGCCTACAGCTTCCCACACCTCACCGTCACGCTCCCACGCCCCCTTCATTCAGAAGAAGAGCCACACCCTGTTGTTTGGCAGTCTCCTGCCCCGAGTAGAGGACTGTCCACCCCTCACCCACACACTCACTCAGGCACACACACTCACCCACTTACACACTTTCACACTCACACACTTACTCACTTACCTACTCACTCGCCCAATCACCTACTGACCTACTCACACCCACACACTCACAGACCTACTCAACACACATACTCACACCCACACACTAACAGACCTACTCAACACACACACTCACACACACTCACACATCCACACACTCACAGACGTACTCAACACACACACACCACTTACGTTCAACGATCACCACGTCCTCGAGCCACGTCACGTTAAAGACACTGCCCTGGTACTCCCAGCGGAGCGCGATCACGAACTTGCCCGCGTCCTCCCGTGTGAGCCCCTTCAACTCCACTGACTGCAGGGCTGCTTTAGACTCCGGCACCACCGCCACTCTGCCCTCGTAGCCAGCCTCTGGCCTGAGACCTGAGTTGTGATCCCAGGTCAGGACCCTCACTGGCTCTGCCCGTGCTCTGTCGACATTTCCGGGATGCTGGAGGGAGAGGCTGAGGAGGCGGCAGCCGACAGGAGGCTTGGTCAGAGTGAAGAGCAGGGAGCGACCGACCACCGCCGGCGACTTGGAGATGTTCACCGGGCAGGCTGTGAGCAGGTGGTGGAGAGAGAGGGAGAGAGCGCAGGGTGGACAGAAGGGAGAGAAATATACGCATCATTGGGGCAATGCAAATATTCGGAAAGCTGACGATTGCATTGTCAGACAACTTGGAGCGAATCTGCCACTGTTTTTTTTCTTTCTATTATTTCCGCATACAAATGCAGGAACAACAGGAATTCTCCGGAGAATTATTTTTCAACATCTGCTGGATACGCAGCAAACCAATTCACACCTGTCAACCCCTTATAAGTGCCGCCCTACCTTATTACAGACCAATTCAGGCCTTATTGCTCACACCCTGCCCCTTATTAATCTCAATGTTCATCCAACAAATTCCCATCGCATTGGAAAAACACGAACAAATAGACAAACATTATTTTTTTGCCCGTTTTAAAACTCAATTTCACTGCACAAGAATTTGGGGTAAAACGAATGTGTTGACAGCTATGCCAATGCACAGCTGTCAACACATCCACCCACTCCTTCTTTCCTCTTCCTCCACCTCCTCCTCCATCTCCTCTCATCCTCTTCTCCATCTGACATCTACCACCATCACCACATCCTTCCGCTCCTCCCTCCTTCTCCCTCCACCCCCCTGCTCCTACGTTCCCCACCTCTCCTCCTCACATCCACCACCACCATCTCCTCCCACCTCCTCCTTCTCCACAACAGACAAACAGTCCGCCTCTCTGCGCTGCTACGGGCTCTCAGGGGGTGCGCCGCTCTCTTGGGCCAGGCGGGATGACTTACGGTTGAGCACAGTCAGGTAGACGTTCTCGCTGTCCGTCCACTCTGTGGTCTCGTGCCTCCAGGTGACCTTAACCTGGTAAATGCCATCATCCTCCATCCACAGCTCCCGCAGTCGGAGCCAAGCTGTGCCACCTCCATCGCTCACCAGGGCGTTTCCCGGGCTCAGCTCCACCCTGCCGCGGTATTGAACCGAGCCCTCGGACGGTGTCCAGCGTCGGGTGGAGGCGTCGTAGGTGGCCATGCGGTCGTCCCTGCCGCTCCTGAACCACGTGGCTGTGGTAACCTCGCAGCCTCGAGGGGCCGTGATGTGGGCGTCAAAGAGAACGGTCGAGCCCACGGTGGCTTTGATGTGAACCTGGGAGACCTCGATACGGCAATCTGTGACAGAGACATGGGGTGGGGGTGGTGGTTGGGGGTGGGTGGTGGGTGTGGGTAGGTAGGGGAGGGATGAGTGTGTGTGTGGGAGTGGGTGAGTGAGTGTGGGGGTGTTAAGGTTGTGTGAGGTGATGGAGCAGAGACAGGGAAACACGGTTCTCTAGGGGAAATATTAACTGCCTCACCTGGTATACAGGAGGTCGTGTGTTGGATCCCAGACCTTGATGCCCAAGGTGGCAAGGTTATGTTAACTCCCTTGCCTGGTATACAGCAGGTCGTGGGTTCGATTCTGAACCCTAACCGATGCCTGCTATATATTGGGCGACAAATTAACTACTTCACCTGGTATACAGGAGGTCGTGGTTTTTATCCTGGACCCTAACGCCCATGGTGGCCAGGAGATGTTAACTAGCTCGCCTGAATAAACGTATCATCCGTTTATTCTTCTGACAAGTGCAACTTACAGTGGATCATCGATTATCTGGCTGCACGTGATTATCCGGCTGCTTCCAACACTATATGGCGGTGGGCCCGGGCCGATCCGCGAAACTGGCAAAACCAACCTGAAGGCTGTTACCAGTCCAACTATCGGCACCACATGCATGTGGAGAAACAAAGTAGCTATTCGCTTAATTTCAGTGTCAAATGTATATATGGTACAGTATACACCACATACAACTTAAACACTGAAAATACTGCACGTACAGGGACTGCCTCTACTTACAAACATTCGACTTACAAACTTTCAGAGATACGAACAAACCTGTCCCATATGTCAAGTTGCAGCTGTTCAGACCAAGAGTCGTAAGTACAACCACAGCGCAATGAATGGCGGTGGTGGGATCTACATCTGCAGAACACGAAGAACCAGTGGCACCTTCATCTGCAGAACACGAAGAACCAGTGGCACCTTCATCTGCAGAACATCAAGAACCAGTGGCACATACATCTGCAGAACGTGAAGAACCAGTGGCACCTACATCTGCAGAACATGAAGAACCAGTGGCATCTACATCTACAGAACATGAAAAACCAGTGGCATCTATATCTGCAGAACTTGAAGAACCAGTGGCATCTACATCTACAGAACATGATAAACCAGTGGCATCTATATCTGCAGAACATGAAGAACCAGTGGCATCCACAAATACAAAAAATGACGAACCGGTGGCATCTACATCTACAAAATATGACGAACCAGTGGCATCTACATCTACAAAACATGAAGAATCAGTGGCATCTACATCTGCAGAACACGAAGAACCAGTGGCACCTTCATCTGCAGAACATCAAGAACCAGTGGCACATACATCTGCAGAACGTGAAGAACCAGTGGCACCTACATCTGAAGAATATGAAGAACCAGTGGCATCTACATCTACAGAACATGAAAAACCAGTGGCATCTATATCTGCAGAACTTGAAGAACCAGTGGCATCTACGTCTACAGAAGATTATAGAACATTTAAAGCAATTCGTCATGTGTATTGTATGTAATAAACCTCTTGGAGACGGCTTGTGGAATCGGACCTTTTATTTCACTTCTTCAGTTCACAAACACTCCCCGTTGCTGGCAGGTAACGGGAAGCAGGCAGATAGCCCACTTGAGACGCACCGCCACGTGGCACCCGGAGCCCTGCTCGCGCGTGGCCCCTCGTTCTCTTTGTTCCGTGTCTGACCACGTGTCTCTGATCTCTACCCTTATTTAACGCCTGGGTCACGTGGTACCCTCCAGCCAATCCTTAATAGCCTGCGCCGAATGTTCCAGATTCCCCATCAACTCCCGGGACCACGCCCCTTACTTGTCTTCCCATTGGCTGAGGCCAAGACCAGCAGAACCAATCACCCTAGCTGACATCCCGTGATCACGCCGAGGCCATGCTCCCAGGCTCTCCCCCCATTGGCTGTAAAGCGGGACCGGCAGAGCCGATCACCACGTGAGCCGGACATAGGCTCTTATTACATGTACATGCCATACAACACGTTTGGAATCGACAGGAGTAAAGTTGGACTTACGAACAAATAAACTTACGAACAGACATCTGGACCCTAACTCGTTCGTAAGTAGAGTAGTAGCTGTATATATGCATCACCCATGTTGCAGGGTCTTCGAGACTGGAGTGGTATGTACGGTACACAGTAAATATGGTAATTCTTGTTTTACTGGAGGATATTTATTTGCGTCAATGTGTACGTTTTTTGCTGTAAATTTTACATTGTAAACAACATTTCAAACATTAAAAAAATACTAACACACACTACACCTTAAAATATATGTGAAATGGTAAGGCGGGGAACGCATCCTCATGGGACTAATGTTAGAAGTTATTCACTATACAACGTTTTAATATACAATATACTTCGTTTATCGAGTTATTATTGTTAATTGTCTGTTAGACAATATGAATGGTAAGTTGTTAAGTGTTTATAGTGTGAAATGGTAAGTTACCAATGCTGGGAACGCATCCTCACTGGACTAATGTTATAAGTTACTGACTATACGACGTTTAAAAATTAAAAAGGCGCTTTCAGAAACGCATCCACTAGATATGATGTGGCAACTTATATATATATTTACGATGCAGCGTTGTGGGATGGCAATCAGTATGAATTACTCAGTAATATCCAATTAAATCATAATAATATTAACTATTATAACGTTACTTCACGATGGGACCTTTTGTCGTAGGAGTAACATCAGCAAAGACGAGCGCTTGGAACTCGCTAAATTTAAAAAGTGGGTTGACATGGTCATCCTCTCAGCCAACAAGGGCAATGCTACTGTCATCACTGATAAAACCACATACAACAACAAAATCCAGGAACTTCTTATTGATGGTTGCTACTCAAAAATCAACAAAGATCCCACTAACAGCCTGACTACAAAAAACAACAATATTATTACTAGTTCGACCTCTCTCATCGAACCAGCTAAACGGCTCTCCCTAAAACCTTCTGCTTCCAGACCACCCAGATTCTATGGTCGTCCTAATATCCATAAAGAAGGCACACCACTTCGGCCCATCATTTCCACTATCAACTAACCTACCTACAAGCTGGCCCGTTTTCTGTCTGATACCTTGCATCCATTCTGGCAAGACTACCTCAGCAATACTTAATTCAGCTCACCTTGTCTCTCTAATCAAGGGGATTTCATTGTCCCCAGATGATCTTCTCGTCAGCTTTGATGTGGTTTCTTTGTTCACAAAGGTTCCAGTGCCTGACACCTTAGCAATAATTGAAGATTTAGTTCACCATGGACTGAACCCTGATGTTCCTACTCTGTCTTCTTGGTTCTTTTGGTTAGGGTTAGGGTTCTATTCTTCACCTGAGGACGGCTGCTTGCATTGTGGCCGAAACGTCGTGAGAATTGTATTTTATTATGTTTTATTTTTATTATTTTATTATTTCCCTTCTACGTGACTTTACCGAAAGAACCAAGAAGATGAATCCCTGCAGTCACGAAAGCTTTAAATCGAAAAGTTCCTACTCTGGTTAGGCACTGCCTTACCACCACTTACTTAACCTGAAATGGTACTTTCTACAAACAAAATGAAGGTACACCCATGGGTTTCCCCTTATCTCCAGTGATAGCGAATGTTTTCATGGAGATATTTAAAACAGATGCCATCCAGACATCCACCCTACGTCCTTCCTTGTGGAAGAGATATGTGGATGACACTTTCGTCATTTGGCCACATGGCCTACCAGCATTGAACCAATTCCTCAACCACATTAACTCCACACACCCATCCATCAAATTCACCATGGAAGTGGAGAAGGATGGTAAGCTACCATTCCTAGATATTTTGTTTGAGAAGAAACCTGATGGGTCTTTGGGACACTCTGTCTACAGGAAAGCCACCCACACAGATTCCTATCTGAAACCTGATTCCCACCACCATCCGGGACAGAAGAATCCCCTCATCAAAACACTACACCATAGGGCCCACTGCATTTCTGACCAACACCACCTATCCAGTGAATTGGAACACGTACACCAGGCTCTTACGATGATCAAAACCATCACGTTACCATACATAGCAGGCGTTACTAAAAAGATTGCCAAAATCTGACACAAACACAAGATTCAGGTCCGATTCAGTAGACTATACAAAATCCGTGATCTAATCCCATCTGTGAAGGATGTCATTCCTGACTTGCAATACCTTGGAGTCTACAAAGTAAGTTGCATCTGTGGTGATTGTTACATTGGGGAAACGAAACGTCATGTCTCTGACCGGATCCGCGACCATAAGTCAGATCTGAAACACGGCAGAACTAATTCCTCCGCCATTGCTGATCATTGCTATAACGCTGTGGGCTCTCATGATATTGTTTTCTCCGAGACCAAGGTGCTCTGCAAGTCGTCTGGCTACCATCAAAAATTTATTCATGAAGCAATCCAGATTTATAAACATAGACATAACTTCAACCGAGAGGATGGATACAAATTGAGCAATCATTGAAAATATGTTATTAACCAAGTAACATTTAACGGCTCATAGTTGTTCCATCTTATTAACCGGGTACTCGTCTATTTTACCGAGTTAATTACATCCTCAGCGTTCAGCAGTGCGGCTATTTTGTTTTGAGCGCTAGCATCTGTCTTGACGGCAATCGTGTAGCTGCTTTGCTGTCCTCCCAACCGACGAACCTGGAACCGCGTCAGGTTCCTTGCAGCCCCGCCCACTTCCCCTCCCCCCTGCCCAGTCTCATGTCTCAGTCCCTAGCGCACATGCAACGCTCCCCCTCTCCTCATTCCCTCCCCCCACCGCCCTCTCTGACTTAAATAAACCCCCTGAACTCCGGCATCTCTCCCACTTCAGTAAAAAAAATTATTGCTGTGGTTGTCACACCTGGATGATGATTGCTTGTGTTGCAATCGAAACGTCGTGATTTATTTCTATTTTTATATATATTGTTTTCACCTACGTGACTTTACCGAAAGAACCAAAGAGTATGGATCCTTGCAGTCACGAAAACTTCAAATCTAGAAGTGTCTGGCATAGTTTAGTGTAAAGTGTAGTGTATAGTGTAGTGTATAGTGTATACTAGTGTCGTGTATAGCAGTTTTGTGTATACTGAAGCGTGTAGTGTAAAGTGTAGTCTAGTATAGTGTATAGTAGTATAGTGTAGTGTCAAGTGTATTCTAGTGCAGTATATCGTGGTTTATTATATATTGTAGTGTGTGGTGTAGTGCATATTAGTGTAGTGTATAGTGCAGTGTATAGTAGATTAGTGTAGAGCAGTGTAGTGCATACTGTAGTGTATAGTAGTGTATAGAAGTGTAGTTTAATGTAGTGTAGTGTAAAATAGTGCAGTGTAGAGTAGTGTATAGTAGTGTAGTGTGTCGTGTAGTTTTTAGTAGTGTAGTGTATAGTGCATTGTATAGTGTAGTGTACAGTATAGGGTATAGTGTAGTGTATATTGTATAGGGTATAGTGTAGTGTATATGTAGAAAGACTACCACCATTGACACGTCCCCCACTCAGGCTCCGACTGGTCCGGAGTTCAAATGCACCGCCTACCACAAGGAACGGCCTGTACAGCCACCAACGCGCCTGCCAACTACATGTGTAGTGAGTTCAACTGAGTCGCAGACGTACTCTTTGGAGGCAACACATTTATTGATACCAACACAAAGGGGTAACTGCCCCTATTACCAGATAATAACCTATGGTGGTGACCACCAGGCTAACTACACTAATTACACAGTAACTAGCTACGACGGACCAGACCACAGCTTGGGTCCAGGTCCACGTGTAGGAGACTCTTCTTGGATGTAGAACGTAGAACGTGGATTTCTTCAGGATGACAACAGCAGCCGGTCCTTCTCAGGGACCCTGGCTTATATCCTCTATGGCAGGGGTCCTCAAACTTTTTAAACAGGGGGCCAGTTCACTGTCCCTCAGACCGTTGGAGGGCCGGACTATAGTTTAAATAAAACTATGAACAAATTCCTATGCACACTGCATATATCTTATTTTGAAGTGAAGAAACAAAACGGGAATAAATACAATATTTAAAATGAAGAACAAGTAAAGTTAAATCAACAAACTTGCCAGTATTTCAATGGGAACTATGGGCCTGCTTTTGGCTAATGAGATGGTCAATGTCCGGTTCCATATTTGTCACTGCTAGTCGTAACAAGTGATGCAAGTGTGCATCTATTAGTCTAGATCTGGTTGGAGATTTCAAATGTTTCATTCTGGAAAAAGTCTGTTCACAGATATAAGTGCTGCCAAAGATGGTTGCCATTTTGAGTGCATGGTTCCTGAGATGAGGATATGTCTCAGAGGGGAGATATGCATAGAAATTATGAAGGCTGCTTGACTTGAATGCGTCTTCAGAGAGTCACAATTCTGCAGTTCAGCCAGTTCCATTTGGTAAATTGTATCCACATTTTCAATGTCAATAGAAAATGGGTTACGGAAAAGCTGTATGTCCTGTTCATGGAGATGAAGCTCTTTAAATCCAAATTGGAACTCCTTTTGCAATTTTTCCAGTGAATCCACACGTTTTGTTTGGGAATGCAACCAATGGCTTTTCCGCTAACAGATTTTGAGTTGTGGGGAGATGGCAGAAGTTTTCCTCCTTCACTTGTTTGATGAGGAGGCCTAATATTACTTCAAATGCTTTGACATGTGATTGCATATCACAGATGAGCTTCCCCTTTCCTTGAAGTTGCACATTGAAACTGTTGAGTAGCTCTGTTATATCTGTCAGAAAGGCAAGGTGCCATTTCCATTCTGCATCATTGAGCTCTGGTACTTCTTTGTTTTTTTAAAGCAGAAAAACTGTAATCTGTGAAAGTAAGTCATAGAAACGTTTCAAAACTCTCCCTCGACTCAGCCAACGGACTTCTGTGTGATACAGAACATCTTCATAGTCAACATTTAGCTCAGACAGAAATGCTTGAAATTGTCTGTGGTTTAGTGCATGAGCTCTAATGAAGTTAACACAAGATACCACAAATTTCATAACCGAGTCCCACTTCAGTGATTTACTACACAGCGCTTGTTGGTGGATGAGGCAGTGTATGGCTATTGGATGAGAATGGTTATGTTTGTCCATCTCTTGGTTAATGCGAGCAATTACTCCTTTCTTAGACCCCACCATGCTAGGAGCACCATCAGTTGTCACACTGGCTAGTTTAGCCCAGTTCAGCTCCAAACCATTCACAGTTTGGCAAACCTTTTCATAGATATCCTCTCTTCTTGGTTCTTTCGGTAAAGTCACGTAGAAGGGAAGTAATAAAATAATAAAAATAAAACATAATAAAATAATTCTCACGACGTTTCGGCCACAACGCAAGCAGCCGTCCTCAGGTGAAAGCCAGGTCTGTCGGGGAGACAGCGTCTGAATGAAACAGCACACGAGCTTGGAGCATATATAAGCTGGGTTGGAAACGGGGGAAAGAGCGCCTTGACAAATAATTTGCATATCAAGAGGAATTTAGAATATTTATGGGACATGCAGGAATGTTATTAGTACTACATATGCAGCACGGGCATATGTAGTACTAATCACATTCCTGCATTTCCCATAAATATGCTAAATTCCTCTTGATATTGAAATTATTTTGTCAAGGCGCTCTTTCCCCCGCTTCCAACCCAGCTTATATATGCTCCAAGCTCGTGTGCTGTTTCATTCAGACGCTGTCTCCCCAACAGACCTGGTTTTCACCTGAGGACGGCTGCTTGCGTTGTGGCCGAAACGTCGTGAGAATTATTTTATTACTTCCCTTCTATGTGACTTTACCGAAAGAACCAAGAAGATGAATCCCTGCAGTCACGAAAGCTTTAAATCGAAAGATATCCTCTCCTGTAGTTGTTCCTTTGATGCTTTGCAGTGCAGCAAGCTCTTCTGTGACTTCGAAATAGTCATTCGTCGCACGAATAAAAATTTGAAGTTGTGCAGAATCACGAACATCATTGCTTTCGTCGAGTGCCAAGGAAAAATAGGAAAGTTTTTTTGTGGAGTTTTGCAAATGCTGATGCAAATTGTCTCCCATTTCTTCAATCCTCCGTGTAATTGTAGGTCCTAAAAGACTCACTGTACTAAATAAATCGGCCTTCTCTGGACACATCTCTTTGGCAACAGAAAGAAGGCATTCTTTAACAAATTCTCCCTCCACGAATGGTCTGCCAGTGCATGCTATTAGCTTGGAAACTTGAAAACTTGCTCGCAGTGATGAAATATTTAGCTGCTTCTGCTTCACAAAACTATTTCGCTGAGTTGTTAATGTATTTTTCAGTTTTAATATTTTATCTTTTCTCACTTCTCCGACCAAACAAGCATATTTATCTTCATGTTGAGTTTTATAGTGTTGACGTAAATTGTATTCTTTGAACACAGACACTATATTCTGGCATATCAGACACACAGCTCTTTCCTTGTACTGCATGAAAAAGTAATCATAAGTCCACTGTTCTTTGAATATCCTACACTCCGAGTCAATTTTTCTCTTTCTTGACATCATTGTTTCCTAGGGAGTCAAAATTGATATTAGTAAAATACCAATATATATACAGCGCTACAAAAACAATATACCAGCAATAACTTTGCCCACACAGAGACATACAGACTGCACTGCCCATCAATGCAGTCTGATTGGGGGAACTCCGCCCCCTCTCCCTCTTCCACCAATGACCGTCCTTCTCATGCAGAAAAAAAGTAACAGACAGGCAGCGGCGGCAAAAACACCCGGCGGGCCGGATAAATGTCCTCGGCGGGCCGCATGTGGCCTGCGGGCCGTAGTTTGAGGACCCCTGCTCTATGGCGTGGCCGGCTCCGCCCTTAGCCACGACCAACTTCTAGAACTCGTTATTGCGGTTATTGGCTGAACCAAGCCTTTATTTTGCTTGCGGGTGTTGTTACACGGTGAGGGTGGGAGAGGTTGGTGATGGAGTGGGTTCCGAGCGTGTTGTTGTTCTGTATGTCCACCCTTTTCCCCGTTGTTACTGTACATTTGTATATAGTGTATATAATGTGTCGGTGGGCTTGGGTATTTATTTGTTATTGTTGAGGCACGCGTATGGGTTTTACTAATTTTTCATTGCCTCTATTCGCTTTGTTACTGTGTTCATTTTAAAGGGGGAGTTAACAGCCGGGATGGCTGAGTGCTACCAAGAGGGGGGGGGGGGAGGGGGTGATGTAGTGACATCTCGAATGTCACTGAGTAATGCCGGCCCAAGAGAGGCACGGCGTTTGGTGTAACAACATCGCAGGGGTGCAGTACCAGCCCTAGAGGGGCTCGGTGAGCGCTGACTGACAGCACTGGATGGCACCGCGCTCTGCGTCCAGTGCTGGCCCCTACAGGATAGGGTGTGAGAGTGCCCGTCATGGGATAGGGTTACATGGGCCATGGCACTCTGGTTGACCCCGGCGGACACGTGACCGATGGTGTCTACACGGGGGCCCCCAAAAGGGGGCTAGGGATGATCACGTGTCCAGGTCGAGATCCTGCTCGAGGATTCGAGAAAATGGTCGTGGCGACGGTCAGAGCGAGCCCCGCCACAGAGGATATAAGCCGGGTCTCCCAGAGGGACCGGCCGCTGTTGTTCATCCTGAAGAAACCTAAGTTCTACTTTCTATGGCCAAGAAGAGTCTCCAATACGTGGAACTAGAACCAAGCTGTGGTCCTGTCCTTGGTAGCTTGTTACTGTGTGATTAGTGACGTTAGCCTGGTGGTCACCACCATAGGTTTCATAATGTTTAACCAGTGTCAATGTTAAATAAATGTGTTGCCTCCAAAGAGTATGTCTGCGACTCAGTTTGAGCCAATGACAGATGCATACTCAAGAGAACCATACAGACCCAAAGAGACCCATACTCATAGAGACCCATACAGACCCACAGAGACCCATACTCATAGAGACCCATACAGACCCACAAATACCCATAGATACCCGATAGTGGATGCCGTGAGGCTTACAGTCTTCCCACAGTCAGTGAGTGGTGATGGCGTTGTTATATTTGGTACCCTTAGCTTATTGTCATCGAAATCATCAGTAGCCACAGGGGGATTGAGCTATCATCAATGTCGAGTTGGCAGACCGTGTGGTGTGGTGTTGGTGCGGTGGTGCGGAGAGCGTTGGAGATACGGTGGGCGAGTCTGAGATCTGACAGTGGATGCCATAAGTTTTTAGATCTTCACACAATCAGTGGTGGTGGCGTTAACTTCGGTAGCCTTGTTTTTTGTCATCGACATCATCAGTAGCAACGGGGGATGTGCATCATCAATGTCGAGTTCGCAGAATGAGTGTGGTGGTATGGAGCGCGTCGGAGACACGGTAAGCATGTCTGAGATAACGGATACCGTCAGGCGTATAGTTTTGGCACACTGGGGGGTGTTAGCTTTGTTACCCTTAACTCATTGTCATCGACATCATCAGTAGCAGCTCAACGTTCAATTGGCGTCGGTGTGGTGGTGCAGAGTGCATTGGAGATACGGTGGATGCCGTGGTACTTACGATTTAGCACAGTCAGTGTGTGGCGTTGCCATCGTTATCTTTGGGCGCAACGTTTCTCTTTCTCAAGACAAACTTCTCCCGTTCCCCCCGAATCACTTAAAATCCCAGTGTCCTCCATTCTCAGCTCGAGCAGTCGGAGCCACACCGAGCCCCCGCCACCGCTCCCGGCGACGAATCCAGGGCTCAGCTCCACCCTGGCCCCGTATCGAACTTTGGTGGTGGTGGTCATGGTGAAGTTAACAGGGTTGGTACCAAAGAAGTTAAACATACTTACATATTGGGGTATGTGTGGTGGTAGTGGTGGTTATCAGGAATGGTCTCAGGATTGTGATGAAAATTTCAGGGGTCAGGGTCCAACCCACAACCTCCTGTACACCAGGCGAGGTAGTTAACATCTCCCTAGCCACAAACTCTTAGTGACAGTGAATTGTTGAAGTCTTAGCGGTTTCAAGCTCTTCACTGTTGAAGATAAAGCAACGAATTTGTGATTCAAATAAACATTTAGCTGTTATATTTTGACAAATTGAAATGCTTAATTGATGAAGATCGTGAAATCAATTGGTAATTAAGTAAGAATAATGATTTAGCGGGTAGACTTTTTTACAAAGTTTAAGCTCTTCATTGTTCAAGATAATGAAATTAATGAGTTAAGTAAGAATGTTAATTTATCTGTTACATTTTGACGAGTTAAAGCTTTACATTTTTGAAGATAATGACATTAATGTGTGATTTAAAATGAAATTAAAACGATTTAGCCGTCACTTTTGATAAAGTTCATTACCAATTCATTGTTGAAGAAAATTTAATTAATTTGTAATTTAAATAAACATTTAGCTGTTATATTCTGACGAGTTGAAGCTCTTCATTCATGAAAAATATTAAGGTAATTTTTGAATTAAAAATAAATTAAAACGATTCTGCCATTTTTTGACGAAGTTTATTATCACTTCTTTGTTGACGAAATAGAAAGTTAACTTGTAATTAACATTATAATAATAGTTTACCTGTTAGGTTTTTTGCGAGTTTATGCACTTAAGTGTAGCTGAAAATGTAAATAAAAGAAAATAACCATTTAGCTGATACGTGTTGAAGAGTTGAAACACTTCATTGTTAAAAATTATGACATTAATTCGTGATAAAAAAAATATAATAGACGTGTAGATGTTAAATTTTAACGAGTTTATTAACCCTTCTTTATCTGAGAAAAATAAATTAACTTGTGATACAAAGATATCTACTTAGTTTTTACGTTGTAACGAGTTTAAGCTGTAAATTGTTGAACGTTAAGAAGTGATCGTGTAATAAATGAAGTAAGAATGATCATTTAGCTGTGAAGTTTTGATGAGTTAAAGCACTGCATTGTTGAAGGTAATGACGTTAATCTAAAAACAGTAAACACTGGCCATTACATTTTAACGAGTGCTTTCAGCTCTTCATTGTTGAAGAAAATGAAGTGAAATATGTGATTTAAAATGCGTTGAAAAGGGTAAATAAGCTGTCGCATGTCGACGAAGTGTCCGGGTTTGCGTGTGAGTGCGCCCATTACAAAGCGTTAACAACCAAACCAAAGGGAACTATACATGTTGATTTAACCTTAAGGATTGCTGATCAAAACGTTGACATTGAGCGGAATTTAAATAATTAACAACTAAAAAATGAAGCAGTTGAACTTCTGAGACCGAGTTCTGAATGTTGTAGAGATTTAAATAATTAAAGATAACATTTGTCAGGTAATAAACTGTGTGAATCTCATCATTATCATCGTCACATCATTATCATCATTACATCATCACGATCTGTGGGCAGATATCCCGTTAGTAGAGACCCATCAACTCACACAGAGACATATAAATGCCTCACACGGAGAGACCCACAGACTCAGAGAGAAAACCTATAGATTCGCGCAGTGACCCACTGACTCATACATAGGCACATAGACTCACATAGAGACCCATAGACTCACACAAAGACCCATATATTCCTCACACAACGATTAATAGACTCACAGAGAGACCCAGAGATTCACACACATATCTGTAGCCTCAAACCAAGACAGATAGACTCACACATATACACATAGACGCACATAGAGACCCATATACAAACACCGAGACCCGTAGACCCACAAAGAAACACATACACTGAAAGAGAGACCCATCGACTCACTACACAGCGATCATTAGACTTATGCAGAGACTCAAAGACTTACACAAAGACCCGTATACTCATACAGAGACCCGGAGACTCACAGAGAGAACCATAGACTTACACACAGAGCCATAGCCTCACACAGAGACCCATAGACTTACACAGAGACCCATAACCGTACACAAAAACCCATACACTCAAGCAAAGACAAAGACCCCCCGTATAGCCTTAACAGACTGTAGGGGCAAGTGCTGCTAGCAAGCACCTATGAAGGCTGGTACGGCACACGAGGAAGTGGGTGGCCAGCACCACGCCTGGACGCCTTTGTCTCCCCAGTGGCAATGTTTACACACCACACTAGGTAATCATTTGAGGCTGAGTCGACCTAGTGGAGGCCGAAAACATGTTCAGATCAACGTCACTGGTGTTAGCCATGAGCGGAAATCAAACCCGGGTCGCTGGGTTCATAGCGCAGCATAGCGCGAGACACATAAATCAGACGCCATCCAGACATCCTCCCTGCGTCCTTCCCTGTGGAAGAGGTATGTGGATAACACTTTCGTCATTTGGCCACATGGCCTCCCAGCATTGTACCACTTCTTGGACCATATCAATTCCAGACATCCATCCATCAGATTCACCATGGAAGTGGAGAAAGATGGCAAACTACCATTCTTAGATATTCTGTTTGAGAGGAGACCTGACGGATCCTTGGGACATTCTGTCTACAGGAAAGCCACCCACACAGATTCCTACTTGAAACCGGATTCCCACCACCACCCATCTCAAAAGAATTATCTCATCAAAACGCTATACCACAGAGCTCATGGCATTTCTGACCAACACCACCTGGCCAGTGAATTAAGATACGTACATCGGGCCCTGAGGATGAACGGATACTCTGAACGCACCATTTGCCAAGCTGTGTCTCCCACCATACAGAAACAGCCACTTGAAACTCCGATCAAAACTGTCACGTTACCATACATAGCAGGCGTGACCAAAAAGATCTCCAAAATTCTAAACAAACATAAGATCCAAGTCCGATTCAGTACAGTACATAAAATCCGTGATCTAATTCCATCTGTGAAGGATGTCATCCCTGACTTGCAATACCCTGGAGTCTATAAACTGAGTTGCAGCTGTGGTGACTTTTACATTGGGGAAACGAAACGTCATGTCTCTGATCTTGTCCGCGAGCACAAGTCAGATTTGAAACATGGCAAAATTGAGTCTTCCGCCGTTGCCGATCATTGCTACAACGTGGTGGGCTCTCATGATATTGTTTTCTCCGAGACTAAGGTGCTCTGCAAACCCTCTGGCTACCATCAAAGGTTTGTACACGAAGCCATTCAGATATACAAACACAGACATAATTTCAACCGTGATGATGGGTACAAACTTAGTAATCATTGGAAAGATGTTATCAACCATGCAAAAAAGATTTAACTACACATTTTTGGACCATCTTATCTGACAGGCACTATTTTACTCTACCGAGTGTTAACATCCCCAGCGTTAAACAGTACTCTCCTTTTTCGTATTTAATTAATTTACCCACCCAGCAGCATAACAAAAGGCGGCTTAATCCTAGCTGGCTTATCTACATATGCCATCTACATTACAAAGGCTCAGTTCCAGCAGCAGCACTGACCATCTCACAACTCCTCCTCTCCCGCGGCCCTTCCCGGCTCCTCCCCCCTTAACCAGTATATAAGGTCGTACCACTTGATACAGATTTTTTGCTGTGACAGTTTCACCTGAAGACGGAAGCTTGTGTTGCCTCCGAAACGTCGTGATTTTTATTTTTTTATTTTTTTATTAATTTTAATTTCATTTTTTACCTACGTGACTTTACCGAAAGAACTAAGAGTATAGCGCTATCCGCTACATTACCGCTCTCCACACTGCCGACTCAAGAAGAGAGACCCATAGACTCATACAGAGGCCTCTAAGCTTACACAGAGACCCAAAGACTCACAAAGAGACCAACAGACTCACAAAGAGCCACATAGACTCACGTAGAGACCCAAAGACTCGCACAAAAACCCACAGATGTTTTTAAACAGCGACAAATAGACTCACACAGATACACATAGACTCACACAGAGTCCCATAATCTAACAAAGAACCCCATAGACTCATAGAGAGACCCAGGACTCAAAATTAAACCTATAGGTTCAAACAGAGCTCCATAGGCTCACACAGAGACTGATAGACTCACACAGAGACCCGGAAATAAATACAGAGACCCATAGACTTACATAGAGTCACATAGACTCACGCAGAGACCCATCAATTTACGACACATAGAACCTTAGAATTAATCAGAGACGACTTAGCCTAAAAAATAGAACCATAGACTCATGCAGAGAGCTATAGAATCACACAGAAACTCATAGATTAACAGAGAGGGCCATGGACTCACATAGAGAACTATAGACCACATAAAGACAAATAGACTTACACCGAGACCCATGGATTCACACATAGACCCATATAATCACAAAAGACCCATGGACTCACAGAGAGGACTATAGACTCACACAGAGACACATAGACTCACATTGGGACGCAGAGACTCACACAGATACCCACAGAATACCCACACACACAACAACCAAAAGACTCACACAGAGACCGATAAACTCGCACATAGACCCATACACTAACACAGAGATCCATAGACTCACTTAGAGATCCGTAGTCTCACAAATAGACCAATAGACTAAAAATGAGATGTATAGTTTCAAACAGAGCCCAGTAGACTCACACGGAGACCGATAGGCACGCACAAAGACCCATAGACTTACACAGAGACCCGTAAATAAATAGAGACCCGTAGACTCAAATAGAGTCACATAAACTCACACAGAGACCCATAGTCTGCACTAAACACTACACTGTACACTGCGGTACACTACCACTACTATACTGTACACTACTACACAATACACTGTCCACTACACTATACACTACACTGTACACACCACTATACACTAAAATACTAAACACTACACTATACAGTACTATATACTGCACTACTTACTTCACTACTAAACACTACACTACACACTACTATACACAACACTATACACTACACCACTACACACTACTATGCACTACACTATACACTACAATGTATTCTACAATACACTACAACTACCATACACTACACTATACTGATATATACTACAATACTATACACTGCACTACTATATAATACACTATACACTACTATATACTATACTATACACTACACTATATACTCCACTGTTTACTATAGTATACACTACACTACTTTACACTTCAGTATACACTACACTGTACACTACACTATACACTACACTATTCACTACACTACTATACATTACATATAAACTACACTATTCACTGCACTATTATACACTGCTCTATACACTACATTGTAGACTACACTATTCACTACACAACGATATGAAACTATTGACATTAATTTTACACAATATAAACCCATACTCTTAGAAACCCATAGACACCAATAGATACCCATACTCATAGAGACGCATACTTATGAAGTACCGGTGAAGACACTTGACGCCGAGGTGGAGGCACACGGATATTTATTCAACAAAGCTCGTATGTGACATACAGCACTGGAGGGGGTATCGGCCCCCTCACCCGACTAGCTAAGGATACTCTTCCTAGCTAAGTCCTAGCCTGCCTCACAGTCCTCCACTACTGGGCTAGGGGAGGCTACTTGGCCCGACACTGGTAAGTCGGGCCGGCACCCGGAGTCCCAGACCAGCTCTTAGAAGAGCACCGGCTCTGGCTTTCGGGACCACGCCGCTGGCTCGGTCCTGTTCGGCCCTGACAAGGACATCGAACGAGGGAGTCCAGGGCTCTATCTAAGACGTCTTCAGTCTTCTTAGTTAACTATAACATAACTGCCCCCGAGCCCATATAACGTCCCCTTTTATACCCAACCCTCCTTGAGGGGTGGGGCCCCGGGGGATCATAACGCCAAACCAGCCCCCCCCAGGGTGTCTGGCTCGGACGTCGCAGAGGGCATCTCCCTGTGCACACACGTAGCCCCGCCCACTGTGTTTCTTTCCCATAGACTGCCATACATAACGGCCCTCTCTCTAACATCCCTACATCACTCCCCCCTACATAGCTCGCAGCCGTCCCGGCTGCCAACATACAGAATGACAATAAAAATGAATTTTTACCGTAACCGCGCGTGTGCCTCACTAACTTTCAACAATAACAAGAACGGCAACAAGAACACAACCAAAAAAAAAAAATGCAACAGCAAGAAGAGAAAACAACCCGACGCACCCCCCCTTGAATAAATACGAATTCCGTAAGAACAAGCTATATACAATTTGCAGCGAAGCCACCATACACACAACAGCAGGTGAGCACAACGTATGTAAATTCAATGGGCAGGGAACACACCCCCCCACACAACACACAATGAACACAACATATATACACATCTTGCGGTTTCACAACAGTCTGCGCATTTTTGCGCGTGTCCTCGCGGCGGGCCCCTCACACGGGGAAACCCCGGGTGGCGGACCGTCAGGTGGTAATCGTCCGTCCCGGAGTGAGGCCTCCTCTGATGCCGCGTGACTGTTGGTATCCCCAGAAGGGGTGGTCGGGCGTGAGCCCGTCAGTCTCGATGCACCTGGAGGTGGCACGGCCGGCAAGGCATTAGGTGAGCGCGGTGGAGACGGACCTAGTGAGTCGGTCGACCCCCCACACGTCTGGCCACGCATGTGTGAAGTGGGTTTGTGTACCGCGACGAAGGGTTTCAACCGAGAGGGGTGCACGAACCATCGCCGCTTCCCCCATCGAATGCGCACGCACTGTGGTCGCAAGACCTCGACCACTTCCACAGGGCCCCGCCACGGCCGCGCCAGCTTAGGGGAGGTAGCCAGGGGTACTTGGGGACAGTGCAACCATGCCCTGTCCCCCGGTTTCCACTGTATTACATGCGCCCGACCCAGCCTGAGGCGCTCGCTCGCCTTTTGACGGAGGTCCGAGTTCAACCTCGCAGCATCCCGCGCCTCTGTTAATTTAGCCAGATTAAATTTGACGTGGTCAGCCAATTTAGTTTTTCCTTGCGGGTCGGGGATCTGCAGCTGGGCGCGAACAGGCGGGTCGGGTTCGCGACCGTACATAAGGTAAAAGGGGGAAAATCCCGTAGCTGCATGGGGTGCCATCCGGTATGCCGCCAAGACCCCCTGAATATGCAGGTCCCAATCAGTCTGTGAATCTGAGACCTGCTGTGCCATCATTGACGAAATGGTGCGATGCAGGCGCTCGACCATTCCGTCAGTCTGTGGGTGATACGGGGAGGTCCGAATTTTCTTTGTGCCTAAGAGGTCACAGACTTGTTTAAGTAATTTGCTGGAAAAATTTTTACCCTGGTCGGTCAGCAGCCGTTCCGGAGCACCTTTGTCCAGGACGTATCCCTGAACAAAGGCGTCCACGATGGCTGCTGCCGACTGGTTGGCAAGGGGCCAGGCCATGGGCCAGCGCGTAAAATACTCGACTCCTGTCAGCAAATACCTATTGCCCCTGGGGGTGGCGGGAAATGGGCCCAAGATGTCCAGCGCGACAAGCTCATTTATTCTGGACACCTTGATTGATTGTAAAGGCGGGTTAGACTCCCGTGCCGGCGGTTTCCGTTGCGCACACCGCGGGCATGAACTCAAAAGATCCCCAACATCCTTTGTCATACCAGGCCAAAAAAAATCTAGTTGTATCAGTGCAAGGGTCTTTAGAGTCCCCAGATGTAACAGGCGCTCATGCGCGGCCCACACCACTTTGCCTCGCAACTCAGAAGGGACGACCAGCCGATGTCGCTGTGATTTGCCGTCCCAATGCATGAGCAGACCCTGTACCATTTCCCATGCACCCGAATCACCTTTCACCCGCCCAGCACCCCCGACGCGACGACGCCACCCGAGGAGGGAGGTATCCTCCATTTGGAGGCGCCCCCACTCAGTGACGGGCAACCCCAACAGGGAATCCCTTCCCTGTTGTTCGATCGAATTATCAGGCAGTGGTTCGTCGTCGTCGGTGGCTGCCAGGATCGGAACCGATGCGTCCCCTGAAGGTCTGCAACGTCCCGACCCCAGGAGGCATGCACATTCCGAGGTGGTTGGCATGCGTGACAGAGCGTCCGCGTTGGTATGGCGAACGCCCTTACGGTAAGTGGTCTCAAAATCAAAATCCTGGAGAACCTCCAACCATCGAGACAACTGTCCCGATGGTTGTTGAACCCGCAGGGCATACTGTAGTGCCGCATGATCTGTGCGGACGGTGAAATGCCGACCGTACAGATATGGGCGATACTGTTGGATGAAAAAAACAATTGCCAACAGTTCTCTACGGGTGACACAATATCTCTGCTCCGCAGGAGACAACACCCGACTACCGTACGCGACCACCCGTTCAACGCCATCAACCACCTGGGAAAGCACACCCCCAATACCCGTGTTGCTCGCATCGGTGTCGAGCAAAAAGGGCTTCGAAAAATCAGGGTAAATCAAGGGAGGGGCTTTCACCAGGGCGTCCCGAAGGGAGCGGAACGCAGCCTCCTCCTCTTGACCCCAGTGGAACCGAACCCCTTTAGATGTTAAAGCGTGCAGGGGTTTAGCAATTGTTGCAAAATCAGCAACAAACCGTCGATAATACGACGCGAACCCAATGAAACTCCTGACCTCTCCCACCGAGGTGGGAGTCGGCCAGGAGCTGACACACTGCGTTTTGGCGGGATCGGTAGCAATACCTGAGCGTCCCACGATGTGCCCCAAATAACGCACAGAATCACGCAACAAATGGCATTTTTGGGGCTTGAATTTCAAATTAGCAGCCCGCATCTTTAGGAAAACCGCCCGCAACCTCTGGAGATGTTCATCAAAAGTTTTACCAAAGACGATAACGTCATCCAAATAAATGAGGCACGACTCCCATTGCAGTCCAGCCAAAACCAATTCCATTAAACGCTGGAAAGTTGCCGGCGCTGAGTGTAAGCCCATCGGCAACCGGTTGAATTGAAACAAGCCGTGCGGTGTACGAAAAGCAGTTTTAGGCTTTGACTCATCATCCAGAGGAAGCTGCCAGAATCCCGAAAGTAAATCGAGTGTGGAAAAGAATCGCGCTCCCGCCAAGGCGTCAAGCGATTCATCCATCCGAGGGAGCGGGTATGCGTCGGCAACCGAAATTTTATTAAGACGCCGGAAGTCAACGCAAAACCGCAACGAACCGTCCTGCTTTTTAACCAGGACGATCGGCGCTCCCCAAGGGCTGGTGGAAGGAGAAATGATGTCTGCGGCCAACATGTCATCAACAGCCGATTTGACATGGTCCTTTTCGGCGGGACTCAACCGAAACGGATTTTGGCGAATTGGCGCGCTGTCACCCGTGTCAATATGGTGACGCAGCAAGTGAGTGCAACCCAAATCATATTTATTTCGACTAAAAACGTCGGAAAATTCTCGCAGTAGTGTTTTAAGTTGTTGACGCTCTGAATCGGACAGGTCCGTCGATCCCGCACAAAGCGCCTCGAGCCACCCTTCATCGCTGTCCGAATGCGGTCGCGACGCAGGGACAGTGTTGACGCGATTTACGGCGGGTTCCTCACACGGCACCGGCGTTGCGTGAGCAAGCACGGTCCCCTGTGGGACCACCACCGTCCGCGAGCCCACATTTAGGACCGCGATGAAGGGTTCACCATCCCCTCTCACTATGGTCTGGGCCGGAAGTAAATCAGGTCCACTAACCCCGGCCCTAGACGGTCCCAACAGTACCCCTTGTGCCCCAGCACCCTTAACGAGGGGCCGCCGAAGTTTCAAGGGTACCAACATTTGCGTCCCCGGAGGGACGCGTACCGTTCTCTCCACGAACGCCGGCACCGTCGCGAACGCCGTCCGAGTCGCAACCGGTGATGGCAGAAACGCCATGCGTCTGCCCGACGGAAGCTCTATGCAACCCTGGTCGATCAAAATTACAATCGGCATTTTGGCCAGGAAGTCCGTCCCCAGCAGGCACGGAACCGCCAGCGAGGAAGAAACAAAAATCGGCCCAGACAATTTTATTTCCCCGATACAAATTTGGGCACGAATTTGTCCGATGATGCCAAGTGAGCCCCCGTTAGCCGCATATAATGGTATGTTAACTGGCATCAAGGGACGACTCCGGACAGGGAGAATATTATAAATTAATTCCGAAATAATAGTCGCCGATGCTCCCGTATCGACCAGGATGCGCACTTCAACCCCGTCGATATACCCCACAACGGCCGACGACCCCGACGATGCGGCAACCACACGATCGGCCAGCACGGACCACTGGCCGGGTTCGATATGGGTACCCGGAGTGGTGCGTGATGGTGCGATGGTGCGTGATACCGGCCCCCCTCTCGTCGCGGTGTTTGAGTGCGCGACGGGTGTGTGTGTGGGCCAAACGTGTGGGGTGCCGCGACTCGCCGGTTTTTGATGGTGGAGCTTGGGATGAGGCCCGTCGTCCCGGTGAGGTGTCGTCCCGCGCTGACGAGGAGAGCGGCACCCCGAGGCGACGTGGCCCCGGACGCCGCAGTTAAAACACCGTGGGAGCGGCGTCGGAGGTGACGAATGGTCGGAACGGCCCGACCCGTCCTGGCCCGGCCATGCACTCGTCGCCTGTTGCCGTCGGTGGTCGACGGCGTAGAGTTCCTCCGTCGGAAGGGTGGCTGCAGCCACCGCACGCCCCGCCGATGCCCTGCTGGCTTTCCGCCGGAGCGACAGGAGGTTTGCGTGGAGGAGCCGCGCCGCCTGGAGCGATGTCATTTCCGCGTCCTCCTGTGCGACGACAGCGATGTCAAGGTCGTCAGCCAGGAGGAGTATTTTCTCCGTCACCATAGCGTCGATGCCGTCGTCATCCATACGGGGGAAGGCCGACTTGGCCATCGCCAGGAGGCTCGTTCGGTACGCCAGGGGCGACTCCTTTTCACCCCGCTTGCGGTCGTAGAACTCCTGTCTGCATTCCGCCGATGGTCCGTAGACCCCTCCCAGCAGCTGCAGCGCCATCGGTAACGTCGCCCGCCTCTCTTTAGGTGCCGATGTGAGGGCTGCGAGCGCGTCGCTGTCGAGGAGCGCCGGCAGCGCGCAGAGAGCCTCCTCGTCTGTCCACCTCGCCATCTCTTGATGGGCGAGGAATCGCCTGCGGAACCCGGCCCAGTCCCCCTCCGCGCCGACGAACTCTTTCAGCGGGGGCAGCCTCTGATGGAGTGCAGCGGTCGTTGTTGATTCCTGCGGGCGGATGTCACCTCCACTTGGCTGTGCGTCGGTACGAGCGGCCGATGGAATCGCCTGTCGCGGTGGTGATGACGTTGTGGCTTCAGCGACGGCGATGCCGGAGTGGATGTTTAGGCTGGCCACGCCCCGAACAGCTGCAGCGTCGATGGCGGGAGATTCAAACTCGGGCTGCTCCGAAATGGCGGGAAGGCGCCCTGGTCGTTGGGCCGTCTCGCCCCGTGCTGAATCACCGGCCCCCAGCCGCGTGATGGACTCCAGCGTGGCGGCAGCGGCGTATAACAGCTCCGCCAGCCTCCCGTGAACCAGCCGCAATGCGTCTGACTGTGATCCTCCTTCACTCGGATGCCCCGGTAAGGAGACATCAGGCTCCGGCTGCACTGTGGCTTGTGTAGCCGTCCCGGGCGTTTCGATCTCGGCAGTATCTTCTTCTTGCGGTACTTTGGCCCGCGTTGTCTTCCGCGTGTCCATGTTCGAGTTTTACTTGTGACACCAGTTGAAGTACCGGTGAAGACACTTGACGCCGAGGTGGAGGCACACGGATATTTATTCAACAAAGCTCGTATGTGACATACAGCACTGGAGGGGGTATCGGCCCCCTCACCCGACTAGCTAAGGATACTCTTCCTAGCTAAGTCCTAGCCTGCCTCACAGTCCTCCACTACTGGGCTAGGGGAGGCTACTTGGCCCGACACTGGTAAGTCGGGCCGGCACCCGGAGTCCCAGACCAGCTCTTAGAAGAGCACCGGCTCTGGCTTTCGGGACCACGCCGCTGGCTCGGTCCTGTTCGGCCCTGACAAGGACATCGAACGAGGGAGTCCAGGGCTCTATCTAAGACGTCTTCAGTCTTCTTAGTTAACTATAACATAACTGCCCCCGAGCCCATATAACGTCCCCTTTTATACCCAACCCTCCTTGAGGGGTGGGGCCCCGGGGGATCATAACGCCAAACCAGCCCCCCCCAGGGTGTCTGGCTCGGACGTCGCAGAGGGCATCTCCCTGTGCACACACGTAGCCCCGCCCACTGTGTTTCTTTCCCATAGACTGCCATACATAACGGCCCTCTCTCTAACATCCCTACACTTACACTAAGCTACGTTTATAAACGCGTGGTGATATTGATTATAATGTGGAGGAAAAAAAACGGAGAAGGAGCAGGAGACACATCCACGCTGTGACCACCACGGGGAAAGAGACGCAGACTCCCACATAAACAGCATCAGCAGCAGCAGGCATGGAACCCACGACCTCCTGTGTACCAGGCGAGATAGTCAACATTTCCTAGTTACGGTGGACGTCAGGTTCCGGGATCAAACCAACGACCCCATGTATGCCAGGCGAGGTAGTCAACATAACGACCTCCAACGTACCAGGCGAGGTAGTCAACATCACGACCTCCCGCATACCAAGCGAGGTAGTCAACATCACGACCTCCCGCGTACCAGGCGAGGTAATCAACATTACGACCTCCTGCGTCCCAAGCGAGGTAATCAACATAACGACCTCCTGCGTACCAGACGAAGTAGTCAACTTCACGACCTCCCGCATACCAAGCGAGGTAATCAACATAACGACCTCCTGCTTACCAGGCGAGGTAGTCAACATCACGACCTCCCGCATACCAAGCGAGGTAATCAACATAACGACCTCCTGCTTACCAGGCGAGGTAGTCAACATCACGACCTCCCGCATACCAAGCGAGGTAATCAACATAACGACCTCCTTCTTACAAGGCGGGGTAGTCAACATTACGTCCTCCTGCTTACCAGGCGAGGTAGTCAACATCTTCCGTGCGATTTCTACGGGGGGGTTTTCGCCACGGCTCTCCGTTCACGAGGCGCTCACGAGACTCTGACCCTGACTCGTGAGCCTCCAGTTCTGCTTTTTTGCTTCTTTTGAACTTGGCCCAGAACGGGCAGCGGCCTCCTCCCCGACAACCCTCAACAAGTTTTGACTTAAAACTTTCGTGACTGCGGGAATTCACATTCTACGGTTCTGTCGGTAAAGTCACGTGGATGGAAAAAAATTGCAATAAAATAGAAAGTGAATTAAAACATCACGAGGCTATATCGTTGCGATAGAAATGCCGTGTTGTTTTTTTATTCACTTCATTTTGTATTTTTTTATTGTTATTTTTTCTTATCTACGTGACTTTACCGAAGAACCATAGAATATGAACCCTCGACAGCCCCCAAACTCCCCCACTCCTTCCCTCCTTCCTTGCTTCGTTGGGAATGAAATAAACGAATTTCAGCCGACGCAATGGGGGTCAGATGCTGATAAGAAATCCGTCACTGCCATGTGGAGATCGTCCGGTCAGATTGGTTTCCCCGCCTGAAACCTCGAATCGCCCAGGTGCGCTGGGAAAAGTTGACTACATCGCCTGGTGTGCAGGAGGTCGTGGGTTCGACCCTGGACCCGAACGCCCGCGCTGGCTAGGAGATGTTAACTACCTCGCCTGATGTGTAGGAGGTCGTTTTTTTTCATTCCAGGTCCTGTGCTTTGTTTCCTTACACATTTAGAATCAACATCACACGTTTATAAACGTAGCTTAATTTTAGTATGGGTCTCTATGAGTATGGCTCTCGGTGTGTTTGTATTAGTCTTTATGATTCTCTATGGATATCTGTGGGTTTCAATGGGTTTATATGGGTCTCTATGGTTCTCTCTGGGTCTCTCTGGGTCTCAATGGGTCTCTGTGGGTCACTATGCGTCAGTAGAAACACGCGTTTAGAGTTTTCAGTTTAATTTATTTGGTATAGCCCTGTGAGCCATTCGACTCTTGAATCGGGTGCAACCGCAACAAACGAAAACGCTGCTGTGAGTGTCCACGTGACGATGTCATCAGCCACGTGGTGGAGCGGCTATCAAGTTGTGATGGGCCAGGTGGCTTCTGCAAAAAGAGCGGCTCGTTGGGGTATCGTCTGGTGACAACAACAAATTTAAATTATAGTATGGGTCTGTGAGTATGGGTCTATGAGTATGGGTCTAAGAGTATGGGTCTATGAGTATGGGTCTATGAGTATGGGTCTAAGAGTATGGGTCTTTGAGTATGGGTCTAAGAGTATGGGTCTATGAGTATGGGTCTATGTGTATGGGTTTATGAGTATGGGTCTATGAATATGGGTCTATGTGTATGGGTCTATGAGTATGGGTCTATGAGTATGGGTCTATGATTATGGGTCTATGTGTATGGGTCTATGTGTATGGGTCTAAGAGTATGGGTCTATGAGTATGGGTCTTTGAGTATGGGTCTATGAGTATCAGTCTATGTGTATGGGTCTAAGAGTATGGTTCTAAGAGTATGGGTCTATGAGTATGGGTCTATGTGTATGGGTTACCGTGGGTCGGTATGAGTCTCTGTGAGTATGGGTATCTGTTGGTTTCTGTGGGTGTCTGTGGGTCTATGTGGGTATCTGTAGCTCTTTGTGGATCTCTATTGCACATAATTGCTGTTGCGTGTTGTGTGTGTGTGTGAGGAGTGGTGGCGCAGCTGTTAGCACACTGTGCGTGTGTGTGGGGTAGGTGGGGAGGAGTGGTGGTTCCAGTGGTTTTCGCTTCGCTAACCGCTGCCAGACCCACAGTAAAATCATGTAAATATAAAATAATAAAAATAAAGTAAATACAATTTTTTTTATAAACCGCAAAAAACCCATTAAAAATAAACATTAATGTAGACTACATTCTACATGAATGTTTTTTTTATAATTTATAATTGATATTTATTATTTGTATTATTATTTTTCTTCTTCTTTTACGTGACTTTACCGAAAGAACCAAGGAATATGAATACCCGCGGTCACGAAAGTTTTAAGTCAAAATTTACGTTCATTTCACCGGGTCTAAGGCCCCACTGAGCTGTGGAGTTCTTTGTTCAGAAGCGACTTGGCAATCACAAATGACGGCAGCCTGACCACGTGACTGATGTCTTCGTCACGTGGACATTCACATCAGCAGCCAAATACTCTAAGTGCAAGTGTCCACAGACTCATAGAGACCCACAAAGACCCACAGAGAACAATAGAGACCCATGGAGACCAAATAGAGACCCACAGAGAACAATAGAGACCCATGGATACCAACAGAGACCAACAGAGAACCATAGAGACTCACAGAGAACAATAAAGACCCATAGAGACCCATAGAGACGGACAGAGACCCATAGAGTACCCATGGAGACCAAATAGAGACCCATAGAGACCCATAGAAAGTCATAGAGACCCATAGAAACCGACACTAAATCTAAACTACGTTTTTTTTTACCGGTTGGTAAGGCTCCACTGTGTAGCTTTTTTATTGCAGAATTCAGCCTGGCCGTCACAAATGCCAGCCCTCTCAAACAAGTGCCTGATATCATAATCACGCGGACACTCATCATATCTACAGACTCATTGAGACCCACTGAGACCCACAGTGACCAATAGAGACCCATACAGACTCATACGGACCGACGGAGCCCCATACTCAGAGACCCAAACTAAAACTAAACTATGTTTCTTTTGCCAGTGAAGGCCCCACTGAGCTGAGTAGCTTCGAGATCAGAAGCGACGTGGCCACCACAAACAATAGCAGCTCAACAATGGCCGTCACTGTGGCACACACAGAGGGGGTGGGTGGCCAGCACCACCACGCCCGGCCGCCTTTGTCTCCCCCCAGTGGCGATGTTTACTGCACTACATCACTACACAAGGTAACTCATTTGAGGCTGAGTCTACCTAGGGGGAAGACCCAGGTACCGGTTCACATAACCGCTATCACTGGTTTGGTTTCCATGAGTGGCAATTGAACTCGGATCTATGAGCCGATGCCGGAACAGCGCATTGGTAATTAGAAGCCAATGGACTGCACAGAAGTTGAGCAGCCTCCTACCGTTGGTATTGAGCTGATCTATCCCATGGATTCCAATCACTCCAAACCAGGTGCCAGCGTCATGACCAACTCGGGCATTAAAGTCACCCATGGGGCCACTTTAGCCAGCACCTGTGACAGGAGGTCATAGAAGGCATCTGACTCATCGGCCTTGCCTGCATCTCACCACTGATGTTCATTTTCGGTGGGGGTGGCTTTTTTCTTTTTCTGGAGGAATCCCAAGGATAAGGATTCAATCTTCTGGCTCCTACAAATGGGGTTTGGCCAGGAGACGTCATGGACGCCTGTCCCCCCGGGGCCTCCGGCACACGCTCAATAATATTTTGATTTTGTGGTGTCATTGTAATTTATTTAAAGGGTTACCAGCCCCTCGCACCAGTCCAGAGCCCCCATTTAGCCGCTGTGGTGGCTACTAACGGCATGAGGGGAAAAGCCAATCGGAATTGGCCCTCCCCCCACAGCACAGCCCACCACAGCGCTGCGGTCCGGCACCACGAGGAGGTAGGGTGTTGTTTTGCCAGACTCACACACACGCCACACTACACCACACACACTAGACTACACCACACTCCACACTACACCACACACAACACACCACACCACACATACCACACACACACCACACACACTACACCACACACACCACACACAATAGACCCCACTCACACAACACTACACCACACACCACCCACTACTCACCACACACACGACACACACCAAGCTCCCCTGTCGAACTGAGGAGTGTAACACTTAAGAGGAATAACAAAACGAATAAATTAATTAACTATGGGAACAAAAGCGACCATGCATGTGTAGAGGAGTAGTGGGTGACGTCACGTCACGCTCGCCCTCGGAGAGAGTGGCATCGCAGAACGTGACGTCAGGCGGACCTTGGGGGACAGTGACGTCATGCCCCCGGGGGGGGGGTATTTAAAGGGGGACCCGGGATGTAACGGGGGTTCGTCGGGGGTAGGAGTGGGGACTCGGGGTGGTTGATCCTCACACGAGGCTAGGGGAGGCTACTCCACTCGACCGGCCGGGTTGGGGTAGTCTCGGCCCGGGGCAGGGAGGAGAGCCGAGTTAGCCGGAGTTGTAGGGATCACAGTACCCTGTCCCCTGGGAGTTATAGGCTAGGGGGGTTTTGATCGGCGTAAGCCCTTAACAAACTTGGCGTGAGCCCTTAATAAACGTGGCGTGAGCCCCTAACCGCAACCTGCCTCGGAGTCGTACATTGCACCGCAACACATGTATCGGTCATTAAATCAGCGGTTCCAGCCACCTACACGTGGAAAGATGTGGTGTGCGTGGCTGGAGATAAGAGAGGGATATTTCGGAGTTGCTTTAAGCATTTCTATAAATGTCAAGGGATGTGAAGGCAATGGCGTGCGAAGACAGAGGTGGCCGTGACGCCACTGGTCACTCACTCAGCCACCCACCCACTCAGTCACCCACCCAATCACTCACCAATTTAGTCACTCAGTCAGCCACTCACTCACCCACCCACCAACTTACCGAATCACTCACCTACCCACTAACTCACCCATTCAGCTACTCGGTAACCCACCCACTCACCAACTCAGTCACTCACTCAGCCAACCTCTCACTCACTCAGTCAGCCACCCACCCACTCACCGACTCAGTCACTCACTCACCCACTCAATCACCCACCCACCAACTTCCCCAATCACTCACCCACCCACTCACTCACCCATTCAGCTACTCAGTAGCCCACCCACTCACTAACTCAGTCAGTATATCAGCCACCCACCCATTCACCAACTCAGTCACTCACTCACCCACCCACTCATCCACTCACCAATTTAGTCACCCAGCCACTCACCCACACACCCACTCACTCGCTGACTCCCTCACCCACTCATTCACCCACACATTCACCCACCCACTCACCTACTCACTCAGACGCAACCTGGCTACAAATAATATCCCGTGGAAATACAGGGTGTTTGAAAGAGATGGACCAAATTTGAACGCAGTATATTTCACGACGGCAACATGTTACAATTAAACACAAAGTTACAAATGGTTAAATGAGTTATCAAGTTTTACTAACCATTTTATAAATGCTCTATGTGCCCTCCACCTGCTGTACGGACAACATCGAGATGATAGTTGAATTCGTCCCAAACGCCTCTCAAAGGGTCTTCTTCCACTGAAGTCACCGTTGCCGTGATTCTGTTTTTGAGGTCATCCAGATTAGTCACTAATGGGGGCACAAAAACACGGTCTTTTGTACCACCATGCTTTTTGACATTTGCTGATCAATGCCAAAGCACCAGTTGAAACGCACACTGTACTGCAATTATGGACTCAGTCTTGCTGAACTGCAAAACGCAAAACGCCTTGTATTGCGGGGTCATCATCTTGCGAATGACTGAGGCCAGGGGCTGTTTGTGTGCTGCGAAAGGCATCTAGCAGTAATAATTTTAACTCTATACCCCACCCTTTCAAGTGGTAAGAGTCTCATTCATGGGCGGTTCGTGGTTGCAGAGATATAGCGATGTCAAATTGGGTCCATCTTTTTAAAACACCCTGTATATATATTGCAGCAGCGAAATACTCTAAGAGCGTGTTTCTACAAATTCATAGAGACCCATAGACCGACAGAGACACATATAAACCCATACAGACCCATACTCATGAAGACCCTCACAAAAACTAAACTATGTTTGTCTTACCAGGTAAGACCCCATGAGCTATGCAGCTCTTTGTGGTGATAATGATGATGCCACTCAGTCACCCACTCAGTCACCCACTCACGGACTCACCCACCTGGTCACTTACTCACCATCGCACTCACCCACTCAGTCACTCACTCACCCCTCAGTTAATCACTTACCCACCCATTTACCTACGCACTTACCTACGCACTTACCTACCCACTAACATATTTACTTACTCACCCACCCACCCACTAACCCACTGACTTACTCACCCACCCACTAATCCACTCACTCAAATTAGTACATGGTGCGGTTTGTAAACATCGTCACTAGGGAGACAAAAGCGGCCGGGTGTGGTGCTGGCCACCCACCCCATCTGTGTGTGCCACAGTTGCGGCCTTTATAGGCGCTGCTGCTGCTGCTGCTACTCACTACGACTGACAGCCACTGGCCCCAACAGTCTGTTAGAAGCTACACGGGGGATTTTTGTCTGTGTGTGTGGATGAATAATTTGGTGGGTCAGTGATTAAATGTGTGCACTACGAACCTGGCGACCCGAGTTCGATTCCTGCTCACGGCCAACACCAGTGACGATGATCTGAACCGGTCCTGGGCCTCCCATAGGTCGACTCAGCCTCAAATGAGTACCTGGTGCGGTGTGTAATCATTGCCACTAGGGAGACAAAGGCGTGCAGGCGTGGTGCTGGCCACCCACCCCCTCGTGTGCTGTGTCGGCCTTTATAGGTGCTCGTTAACAACACTTGCCCCTACAGTCTGTTATGGGCTATACGGGGTATTTTTGTTCTGTTTTTATCTGTGTCTGTGTTGGTCTGTATGTGTGTGTATGTATGTATTTGTGTCTGTATGCATGTTTGTCTGTGTGTATGCTAGTCTCTGTGTCTGTGTGTCTGTATGTATCTGTGTCTGTATGTGTGTATGTGTGTCTGTGTATCTGTGTGTATCTGTGTCTGTGTGTTTGTCTGTATGTTTATGTGTCTGTGTGTGTATCTATGTATGTGTGTCTGTGTGTCAGTATGTATGTGTCTCCGTCTGTATGCATGTTTGTCTGTGTGTATGCTAGTCTCTGTGTCTGTGTGTCTGTATGTATCTGTGTCTGTATGTGTGTATGTGTGTCTGGGTATCTGTGTGTATCTGTGTCTGTGTGTTTGTCTGTATGTTTATGTGTCTGTGTGTGTATCTGTAGTGGCGGTACGCGCTGACAAGGGGGGCGCGTGTGTGATCACGGGGCAGCGCGTGGTGCGTGGTTGTGTGCGCTGACACAAGATGGGAAAAAGGATCATGGGGCAGCGCGTGGTGATTGGGCAACTGGGGTGGGTGCTCTCAGCGACGTCCGCATGGGCTCCGCCTCCCCGGGAGCGGAGGACTATAAAGGGGGACACGCGGGAGCACTCGTGGAGTTGTTTAACCAGTGAAGATCGAAGACGGAGTTGGAGAGATAGGGCCCTGAGACCCCTAGTCCCGCTGTCCTTGTAAGGGCCGGGGCCCTGTGCGGCTCAGAGGCGAGACTGTGGGACCCGCGGTCTGACGTCCATGTGGGGCGAGGCTGTGGGACCCAGGGGTCGAGACTCATACCCCAGCCGGGGTGGGTTTCCGAGAAGCTACGGGGCGGAAGAGCCCGTGGGTGTGTAGCCGGGGGAACCGCGCAGCTTAGGCTACAGTTGGCCATACGTGTAACTAAGTTTGGTGTTAATAAAAGTGTGCTACCCGTAAAGTCGTCTCCCGCCAAGTTACTACATTACAACTGGCGTCAGAAGTAAACCTGTCTTCAAAAGGATGGATACTAGGAAGACTACCCGTACCCACGAGCAAGATCGGGAAGACGACTACGACTTACCGGAACTACAAGCCGCGGGAGGGGAGGACGAGGAGATGCCGACGCCGCAGCACCTCGCGGCGATACCCGCCGCTCCGCTCGGGTCCGACACCGGCCTCCAGGATGCACACTCCCGCCTGGCGGAGTTGCTGCTCGCCGCCGCTTCTATTTTGGCGGAAATCACCGCTTCGGGAGGTGGGAGGACGACGGCGAGGCTGGAGGAGGAAGCGCGGCCCGAAGGATCCCGCCAGAATGCGCTCCGCGCCTCAAATTTTGAAATTGGCGCCAATTTTGATGATCCACCATCGATTGGCGGGAAGCGTGGACACCACGTGGTCGGGGACCTCCACTCCACACAGCCCGTGTCATCAGCGCGCCCTAAAAGTCTCCACCATGCACCTGCCGAGGGAGCCTCCATTCTCTTCAACCACAGCGGCGCGCGGGAAAATCATCCATCGGAGGAGGACGACCAAGTCTTCCAACAAAGACTGCCCACGCTGACGGCGTTCAAGGCTGAGGGGGGCGACTGGGGGGCCTTCCAGCGAAGGTTTCTCGCACATCAAGAAATGTCGGGGTGGTCCGACGCCACTGCCTTACGTGCGCTGCCGGCGACGCTGGAGGACGACGCACTCGCGGCCTTCACATCCGCCCCAAGATCGTCCCGCTCCACGCTCCAGGCCGCGCTACACCTCATGGCCAAGGTGTTTGGACCGCCCTCGACCTGTCGCCACCAGTTTTACGAACGGCGTAAAGTGGACAGAGAAACTACGCTCGCCTACCGCACGTCGCTGCTCGCCCTGGCGGATGCCGCCTTTCCCCGCATGGACGAGGAGGGGAAGGACGCCATGGTGACAGAACAGCTGCTGGCGTTGGCCCACGACCTGGGGGTCCCCATCAATACGGCTGACGAAATGGACATCTGCTCCTTGGGGGTTGCTACAAGTATCCATGCACACGAGGTCCTCAAGCGCAAGCGGACGGTCGTCTGTGCATCAGCGGGGATCGCGACACCTGCCTCGATGGTCGCCGAGCCTCAGACTGTTCCGGCTCGGGAGGAGGCCTTCACCGTGGCGAGATCGGGGGATTGGAGATCGGGAGGTCGTTCGCCCATGCGATCGTCCCGCAAGCTGGAGCAACCGAAACCTGCGACGTCTCTTGTCATGTGTTACAACTGCGGCCTTCGAGGTCACGTCGCGGCCGGGTGCCGGGCCCCGCGTCAGCGCACCACGGGACCACGTCCGGACGACGACCAAGGGCCAAAGTCGTCCCAGCTACCCCCGGCAAGTCGCGGCACCACACACGCTCGGTCCACATACACGGCACACTCGGGTCGCCGCTTCGTGGTGGAGGGACCGCGCATTGGGGCCGGGGATTCGGTTCGGCGAGGGGGGTTCGTACACGGCCTGGGAGCAGTCAAATGGTCTGAGTTGGCCCACAGGATAGTGGCTGCGTCGGCCGGGTCGTCCGTAGTAACGGGATTTATTGACGGGGTTGAGGTCCGGGTGCTGGTGGACACGGGTGCGTCGGCCACTATCATTTCGGACCTTATTTATAACATCCTCCCCGTCCAATGTCGACCCCTACTCCCGGTGGACGTACCATGTTACGCGGCGAACGGGGGCTCTTTGGGAATTGTCGGACAGATTCGGTCGACAATTTGTATTGGCGATATTAATTTGGCGGGTCTTATTTTGGTTTCATCGCTTCTGGCAGTTCCTTGTTTACTGGGTACGGACTTTCTGGCTAAAACGCCCATTAAAATTCTCGTCTATCAGGCCTGTATTGAGCTTCCATCGGGTCGGCGTATTGCATTTTTGACAAGTCCTACCAAAATACGCACGGTTTGTGCAACGGTCCAGGCGCTGGCAACTCAGACTGTGCGAGTGCCCCCGGGATCGCAGATGCTGGTACCCCTGCGGTTGCGGAAACCCTTCGGGGTGGATGCGGCAGAACAGGGTGTTCTGTTGGGGCCGTCAAACAGAGCTGTTGGGGGCCTCGATTTAGCGGTAGCTCAGACCATGGTGCGGGCGGACGGGGATCCATTCGTTATGGTTCTGAACACGGGGTCGCGACCAGCTGTTATTACACAGGGCACTGTGCTTGCTCACGTGGCGCCGTTACCCGTGGATGAGCAGCTCGTTGCACATGTGTATTCTAACCTCGATCCGCACCCTCCATCAGAGGAGGATACAGAATGGTTTGACTCGTTGTGTGCTGGCTCTAGTAACCTGTCTAGTGTGCAGTTGGAAGCGTTGAGGGGCCTGCTACTCGAATTCGCTGATGTGTTTAGCAGACACAAGTACGATATTGGCTGCACGGACCTATTGCGCCACCACATAGTGACGGGTGATGCGGCCCCAATTCGGCAGAATCCCTTCCGGCTGAGCCCAGCCGAGAAGGAGCATGTGCAGTCGGCTGTCAATGACATGCTGGCTGCCGACATCATTTCGCCCTCTTCCAGTCCATGGGGTGCTCCCATCGTCCTTGTTAAAAAACAGGTCTGGTCCTTGCGGTTTTGTGTGGACTTCTGCCGCCTAAATAAAATCTCGATGGCCGACGCGTATCCACTCCCCAGGATGGATGAGTCGCTAGATGCCTTGGCGGGGGCACGGTTTTTTTCGACGCTTGACCTGCTTTTGGGATTTTGGCAATTGCCCCTCGATGAGGAATCGAAACCAAAGACCGCTTTCCGGACACCTGGAGGCCTATTTCAATTTAATCGATTGCCCATGGGGCTAAATTCCGCTCCCGCCACGTTCCAGAGGCTCATGGAATTGGTTTTGTCAGGACTCCGATGGGACACCTGCTTTATCTACCTCGATGAATTCATCGTTTTCAGCCGGACTTTCGAGGAGCACCTCCAACGATTGAGAGGGGTGTTCCTCAGGATGCGTTCCGCTAAATTAAAATTTAAACCAGCCTAAATGTCACCTGCTTCGGGAATCGGTGAGGTACTTGGGGCATATCGTTGGCCAGTTCAGGGATCTCTACAGATCCTGCTAAGACGCACTGCGTCAGCTCATTGGCCAACGCCAACCTCAGTCACTGAGGTCCGCAGCTTCATAGGGTTTGCCTCCTACTACCGCCGTTTTGTCGAAAATTTTGCCACCATAGCCAGGCCCCTACATGCTTTGACGGCTAAAGGGGTAAGGTTTCACTGGGGGCCAGAGGAGGAGGCTGCATTCTGCTCCCTTCGGACTGCCTTAGTGCGGGCTCCTCCCTTGTGTTACCCCGATTTCACGCAACCGTTCCTGCTTGACACGGATGCCAGTAACACGGGTATTGGGGGAGTGCTCTCGCAGGTGGCTGGGGGTGTCGAACGGGTGGTCGCCTACGGTAGCAGAGTTTTGTCACCTGCGGAACAGCGCTACTGTGTGACACGTCATGAATTGCTAGCGATCGTTTTTTTATCCAGCAATTCAGGCCGTATCTCTACGGCCGTCATTTTACTGTTCGTACGGACCACGCTGCGCTCCAGTACGCAATGCGGGTTGCACAACCCTCCGGTCAATTATCCCGATGGTTGGAGGTCCTCCAAGACTACCAATTCACGACCATTTACCGTAAGGGTGTGCGGCACTCGAATGCGGATGCCTTGTCGCGGTTGTCGCCTCGCTCGGAATGCGCATGTCTTCTGGGATCGGCGCGGTGTAAAACCCCTGTCGCCGTCCCCGCGGAAGTTCTGCTCGCCGCCACTGACGCCCCACGGGTCGACGTACCTGCCGCTCCTGCGTGCGGGGACTCGTTACTCGCGTTGCCTCTTATTGAGTGGGGCCGTCTCCAAATGGCTGACAGCTCCCTACTCACGTTGCGTCGAAAGGCAGAGGGTCCCGGGGTGGGGGAGACGGGGGTCGGCTCCTGGGTGGTCAGACAGGGCCTCCTGATGAAGTGGGACAATATGTCCCGGCGTCATGCGCTCGTTGTGCCATCTGCTATGCGGGGTAGGGTCGTTCTGGCTGCTCACGAACGACTCCTGCATTTGGGATTTCATAAAACGCTCGCCCTACTCCAGCGGGACTATTATTGGCCGGGTATGGGGAGCGACGTGGCGAAGATCCTCAAGGGGTGTGTGGGATGCGCTCAAAGAAAACCGCCACCGGTAGCGGCTAATCCACCACTACAGTCCATCCAGGTTTCGCGCACAAACGAACTGGTCGCGCTCGACATCTTGGGGCCCTTTCCCGTTACACCTAGGGGCAACAAGTACCTGCTAGTTGGCGTAGAATACTTCACCCGATGGCCCATGGCATGGCCGCTCGCCAACCAGTCGGCTGCAGCAGTGGCGGACGCCTTCATCCAGGGCTATGTTTTGGACAAAGGTGGCTCCGAACGCTTGTTGACTGACCAGGGAAAAATTTTTTCGAGCGTTTTGTTGCGCGAGGTGTGCGACCTGTTGGGTACCAAAAAAGTGCGTACCTCCCCGTACCACCCACAGACTGATGGAATGGTTGAATGTCTCCACAGGACGATTACTTCTATGTTGTGCCAACAGGTCTGTGACGATCAGGTTGACTGGGACTTACAGGTACCGGGGGTCCTCGCGGCCTATCGAATGGCACCCCATGCGGCGACGGGTTTTTCCCCATTTTTTCTCATGTACGGGCGAGAGGCCGATCCGCCCATGGATGCCCAACTGGGGATTTCCCAGCCACGTGCGAAGTCTAAATTGGACGACCACATCAAATTTAATATCGCCAAACTGGCTGAAGCACGGGAGGCTGTGAGGTTGAATTCGAGGTCTCGCCAGATCGCTAACGAAAGATTGCATGCACGAAAGGTGTATACGCACGATTGGAAACCAGGCGATAAGGCCTGGCTGCACTGCCCACATGCACCGTCGGCTACGTCCCCTAAACTGTTGAGACCATGGAGGGGACCTGTGGAAATCGTGCGTATTGCGCGACCCCAGAGTATCCAGATTAAATGGGGAAAACGCCGTTGGTACGTACACCCCTCCCGGCTGAAACCCTTCGCAGCACCGCATGGCCTCCCCTTGTGCCGTAACGACCGAGCGTGTGATGTGGCCGTCGACTCGGGGAGGGATGTGTCGCAGTCTGATCCTCACGTGTCTCCGCCTGACCCACTCCCAGGTGTCTCGGACTTGACGGCTGCTGATCGTCGTGAACCGGAACCCCGAGGCACGCGCGGATCTCCGATGCCTGGCCCATGCCTTCCTGGACTGCCGGCGCCACCGGACGATCAACCGCGTCTGGTGCCGTACCACGGACCGGCCAGGCGGACTCGTGCTAAGACACAACACTTTTCTTGAAAAAAAAAATATATATATATAATAAACAGGGGGCCGAGATTGCAGCTCGTCGCCACGTTCCCCTTCTGCCCGGTATAATGTCCCGTTCAAGGGGCGATCAGAAAGGAAGGGACACTGCACGAGTCATTTTTTTTGTGTATATACGTTTATTGTTGTCGCTCGCCGGGCGGTACATATTGTTCTTGTTGTTACGGTTCCTTGTTCTGCTCTTACGGATGGCGGAGTTTTTATTGTGTTGTGTTGTGTTGTTGTGATTATTGCTTACGTTGCGGGGCACACACAGAGGGGGGGGTAATAAAATGTTTTAGCAGCCGGGTCGGCTGCGAGCTATGTGGTAGGGGGTGATGTAGTGGCGGTACGTGCTGACAAAGGGGCGGCGTGTGTGTGAGCGCGCCGGGCGTGGCTACATCAAGAGTGGTGGTGTTGACACGCGCCGACAGTGATGGATCACGGGGCGGCGCGGGGTGCGTGGTTGTGCGCGCTGACACAATGTGGGAAATAGGATCGTAGGCAGCACGCAGTGATTGGTCAACTGGGGTGGGTGCTCTCAGCGACGTCCGCATGGAGGACTATAAAGGAGGACACGCGGGAGCACTCGGGGAGTTGATAACCAATTGAAGATCGAAGACGGAGCTGAAGAGATAGGGCCCTGAGACCCCTGGTCCCGCGGTCCTTATAAGGGCCGGGACGCTGTGTGGCTCGGAGGCGAGGCTGTGGGACCCGTGGTCTGACGTCCATGTGGGACGAGGCTGTGGGACCCAGAGTCGAGACGGACACCCCAGCCGGGTGGGTTCCGAGAGCTATGGGGCGTAAGAGCCCGTGAGGGTGTAGCCAGGGGAATCCCGTGGGTTAGGCTGTACTTAGCCACCCGTGTAACGATAAGTTGGTGTTAATAAAAGGTGTGCAACCCGTGAAGTCGTCTCCCGCCGAGTTCATACATTACAACTGGCATCAGAAGTAAACCTGTCTTCAAAAGGATGGATACCAGGAAGACCACCCGTACTCACGCGCAAGATCGGGAAGACGACGGCGTACCTGAACCGCAAGCCGCGGGAGGGGAGGACGAGGAGATGCCGACGCCGCAGCACCTCGCGGCGATACCCGCCGCTCCGCTCGGGTCCGACACCGGCCTCCAGGATGCACACTCCCGCCTGGCGGAGTTGCTGCTCGCCGCCGCTTCTATTTTGGCGGAAATCACCGCTTCGGGAGGTGGGAGGACGACGGCGAGGCTGGAGGAGGAAGCGCGGCCCGAAGGATCCCGCCAGAATGCGCTCCGCGCCTCAAATTTTGAAATTGGCGCCAATTTTGATGATCCACCATCGATTGGCGGGAAGCGTGGACACCACGTGGTCGGGGACCTCCACTCCACACAGCCCGCGTCATCAGCGCGCCCTAAAAGTCTCCACCATGCACCTGCCGAGGGAGCCGCCATTCTCTTCAACCACAGCGGCGCGCGGGAAAATCATCCATCGGAGGAGGACGACCAAGTCTTCCAACAAAGACTGCCCACGCTGACGGCGTTCAAGGCTGAGGGGGGCGACTGGGGGGCCTTCCAGCGAAGGTTTCTCGCACATCAAGAAATGTCGGGGTGGTCCGACGCCACTGCCTTACGTGCGCTGCCGGCGACGCTGGAGGACGACGCACTCGCGGCCTTCACATCCGCCCCAAGATCGTCCCGCTCCACGCTCCAGGCCGCGCTACACCTCATGGCCAAGGTGTTTGGACCGCCCTCGACCTGTCGCCACCAGTTTTACGAACGGCGTAAAGTGGACAGAGAAACTACGCTCACCTACCGCACGTCGCTGCTCGCCCTGGCGGATGCCGCCTTTCCCCGCATGGACGAGGAGGGGAAGGACGCCATGGTGACAGAACAGCTGCTGGCGTTGGCCCACGACCTGGGGGTCCTTATCAATACGGCTGACGAAATGGACATCTGCTCCTTGGGGGTTGCTACAAGTATCCATGCACACGAGGTCCTCAAGCGCAAGCGGACGGTCGTCTGTGCATCAGCGGGGATCGCGACACCTGCCTCGATGGTCGCCGAGCCTCAGACTGTTCCGGCTCGGGAGGAGGCCTTCACCGTGGCGAGATCGGGGGATTGGAGATCGGGAGGTCGTTCGCCCATGCGATCGTCCCGCAAGCTGGAGCAACCGAAACCTGCGACGTCTCTTGTCATGTGTTACAACTGCGGCCTTCGAGGTCACGTCGTGGCCGGGTGCCGGGCCCCGCGTCAGCGCGCCACGGGACCACGTCCGGACGACGACCAAGGGCCAAAGTCGTCCCAGCTACCCCCGAGCAAGTCGCGGCACCACACACGCTCGGTCCACATACACGGCACACTCGGGTCGCCGCTTCGTGGTGGAGGGACCGCGCATTGGGGCCGGGGATTCGGTTCGGCGAGGGGGGTTAGTACACGGCCTGGGAGCAGTCAAATGGTCTGAGTTGGCCCACAGGATAGTGGCTGCGTCGGCCGGGTCGTCCGTAGTAACGGGATTTATTGACGGGGTTGAGGTCCGGGTGCTGGTGGACACGGGTGCGTCGGCCACTATCATTTCGGACCTTATTTATAACATCCTCCCCGTCCAATGTCGACCCCTACTCCCGGTGGACGTACCATGTTACGCGGCGAACGGGGGCTCTTTGGGAATTGTCGGACAGATTCGGTCGACAATTTGTATTGGCGATATTAATTTGGCGGGTCTTATTTTGGTTTCATCGTCCCTGGCAGTTCCTTGTTTACTGGGTACGGACTTTCTGGCTAAAACGCCCATTAAAATTCTCGTCTATCAGGCCTGTATTGAGCTTCCATCGGGTCGGCGTATTGCATTTTTGACAAGTCCTACCAAAATACGCACGGTTTGTGCAACGGTCCAGGCGCTGGCAACTCAGACTGTGCGAGTGCCCCCGGGATCGCAGATGCTGGTACCCCTGCGGTTGCGGAAACCCTTCGGGGTGGATGCGGCAGAACAGGGTGTTCTGTTGGGGCCGCCAAACAGAGCTGTTGGGGGCCTCGATTTAGCGGTAGCTCAGACCATGGTGCGGGCGGACGGGGATCCATTCGTTATGGTTCTGAACACGGGGTCGCGACCAGCTGTTATTACACAGGGCACTGTGCTTGCTCACGTGGCGCCGTTACCCGTGGATGAGCAGCTCGTTGCACATGTGGATTCTAACCTCGATCCGCACCCTCCATCAGAGGAGGATACAGAATGGTTTGACTCGTTGTGTGCTGGGTCTAGTAACCTGTCTAGTGTGCAGTTGGAAGCGTTGAGGGGCCTGCTACTCGAATTCGCTGATGTGTTTAGCAGACACAAGTACGATATTGGCTGCACGGACCTATTGCGCCACCACATAGTGACGGGTGATGCGGCCCCAATTCGGCAGAATCCCTTCCGGCTGAGCCCAGCCGAGAAGGAGCATGTGCAGTCGGCTGTCAATGACATGCTGGCTGCCGACATCATTTCGCCCTCTTCCAGTCCATGGGGTGCTCCCATCGTCCTTGTTAAAAAACAGGTCGGGTCCTTGCGGTTTTGTGTGGACTTCTGCCGCCTAAATAAAATCTCGATGGCCGACGCGTATCCACTCCCCAGGATGGATGAGTCGCTAGATGCCTTGGCGGGGGCACGGTTTTTTTCGACGCTTGACCTGCTTTTGGGATTTTGGCAATTGCCCCTCGATGAGGAATCGAAACCAAAGACCGCTTTCCGGACACCTGGAGGCCTATTTCAATTTAATCGATTGCCCATGGGGCTAAATTCCGCTCCCGCCACGTTCCAGAGGCTCATGGAATTGGTTTTGTCAGGACTCCAATGGGACACCTGCTTGATCTACCTCGATGACATCATCGTTTTTAGCCGGACTTTCGAGGAGCACCTCCAACGATTGAGGGGGGTGTTCCTCAGGATGCGTTCCGCAAAATTAAAATTTAAACCAGCTAAATGTCACCTGCTTCGGGAATCGGTGAGGTACTTGGGGCATATCGTTGGCCATTCAGGAATCTCTACAGATCCTGCTAAGACGCGCTTCGTCAGCTCTTGGCCAACGCCAACCTCAGTCACTGAGGTCCGCAGCTTCATAGGGTTTGCCTCCTACTACCGCCGTTTTGTCGAAAATTTTGCCACCATAGCCAGGCCCCTACATGCTTTGACGGCTAAAGGGGTAAGGTTTCACTGGGGGCCAGAGGAGGAGGCTGCATTCTGCTCCCTTCGGGACGCCTTAGTGCGGGCTCCTCCCTTGTGTTACCCCGATTTCACACAACCGTTCCTGCTTGACACGGATGCCAGTAACACGGGTATTGGGGGAGTGCTCTCGCAGGTGGCTGGGGGTGCGAACGGGTGGTCGCCTATGGTAGCAGAGTTTTGTCACCTGCGGAACAGCGCTACTGTGTGACACGTCATGAATTGCTAGCGATCGTTTTTTTATCCAGCAATTCAGGCCGTATCTCTACGGCCGTCATTTTACTGTTCGTACGGACCACGCTGCGCTCCAGTACGCAATGCGGGTTGCACAACCCTCCGGTCAATTATCCCGATGGTTGGAGGTCCTCCAAGACTACCAATTCACGACCATTTACCGTAAGGGTGTGCGGCACTCGAATGCGGATGCCTTGTCGCGGTTGTCGCCTCGCTCGGAATGCGCATGTCTTCTGGGATCGGCGCGGTGTAAAACCCCTGTCGCCGTCCCCGCGGAAGTTCTGCTCGCCGCCACTGACGCCCCACGGGTCGACGTACCTGCCGCTCCTGCGTGCGGGGACTCATTACTCGCGTTGCCTCTTATTGAGTGGGGCCGTCTCCAAATGGCTGACAGCTCCCTACTCACGTTGCGTCGAAAGGCAGAGGGTCCCGGGGTGGGGGAGACGGGGGTCGGCTCCTGGGTGGTCAGACAGGGCCTCCTGATGAAGTGGGACAATATGTCCCGGCGTCATGCGCTCGTTGTGCCATCTGCTATGCGGGGTAGGGTCGTTCTGGCTGCTCACGAACGACTCCTGCATTTGGGATTTCATAAAACGCTCGCCCTACTCCAGCGGGACTATTATTGGCCGGGTATGGGGAGCGACGTGGCGAACATCCTCAAGGGGTGTGTGGGATGCGCTCAAAGAAAACCGCCACCGGTAGCGGCTAATCCACCGCTACAGTCCATCCAGGTTTCGCGCACAAACGAACTGGTCGCGCTCGACATCTTGGGGCCCTTTCCCGTTACACCTAGGGGCAACAAGTACCTGCTAGTTGGCGTAGAATACTTCACCCGATGGCCCATGGCATGGCCGCTCGCCAACCAGTCGGCTGCAGCAGTGGCGGACGCCTTCATCCAGGGCTATGTTTTGGACAAAGGTGCCTCCGAACGCTTGTTGACTGACCAGGGAAACATTTTTTCGAGCGTTTTGTTGCGCGAGGTGTGCGACCTGTTGGGTACGAAAAAAGTGCGTACCTCCCCGTACCACCCACAGACTGATGGAATGGTTGAATGTCTCCACAGGACGATTACTTCTATGTTGTGCCAACAGGTCTGTGACGATCAGGTTGACTGGGACTTACAGGTACCGGGGGTCCTCGCGGCCTATCGAATGGCACCCCATGCGGCGACGGGTTTTTCCCCATTTTTTCTCATGTACGGGCGAGAGGCCGATCCGCCCATGGATGCCCAACTGGGGATTTCCCAGCCACGTGCGAAGTCTAAATTGGACGACCACATCAAATTTAATATCGCCAAACTAGCTGAAGCGCGGGAGGCTGCGAGGTTGAATTCGAGGTCTCGCCAGATCGCTAACGAAAGATTGCATGCACGAAAGGTGTATACGCATGATTGGAAACCAGGCGATAAGGCCTGGCTGCACTGCCCACATGCACCATTGGCCACGTCCCCTAAATTGTTGAGACCATGGAGGGGACCTGTGGAAGTCGTGCGTATTGCTCGACCCCAGTGTGTTCAGATTAAATGGGGAAAACGCCGTTGGTACGTACACCCCTCCCGTCTGAAACCTTTCGCGGCACCACATGGCCTCCCTTTGTGCCGTGACGACCGAGCGTGCGATGTGGCTGTCGACTCGGGGAGGGATGTGTCGCAGTCTGATCCTCACGTGTCTCCGCCTAACCCACTCCCAGGTGTCTCGGACCTGACGGCTGCTGACCGTCGGGAACCGGAACCCCGAGGCACGCGTGGATCTCCGATGCCTGCCCCGTGCCTTCCTGGACTGCCGGCGCCACCTGACGGTCTACCGCGTCTGGTGCCGTACGACGGACCGGCCAGGTGGACTCGTGATAAGACGCGACACTTTTCCTGAAAGAAAAAAAAAATAGAGAGGGGGGCCCGGGGTTGCATCTCTTCGCGGCGTTCCCCTTCGGCCCGGTCTAATGTCCCGTTCAAGGGGCGGTCGGGAATGAAGGGACGCTACACGGGTCATTTTTGTACATAGTTTATTGTTGTCGCTCGCCGGTTTGTACATATTGTTCTTGTTGTTACGGTGGCGTGTTCTGATTCGTACGGGCTTGCGGAGTTCTTGTTGTGTTGTGTTATGTTGTTGTGTTTTGTGGTTATTGTTGGTGTTACGGGGCACACACGGGGAGGATAATTTTTTTAGCAGCCGGGCCGGCTGCGAGCTATGTGGTAGGGGGTGATGTAGTGGCGGTACGCGCTGACAAGGGGGGCGCGTGTGTGAGCGCGCCGGGTGTGGCCACATCGCGTGGTATAGTGGTGACGCGCGCTGACAGTGATGGATCACGGGGCAGCGCGTGGTGCGTGGTTGTGTGCGCTGACACAAGATGGGAAAAAGGATCATGGGGCAGCGCGTGGTGATTGGGCAACTGGGGTGGGTGCTCTCAGCGACGTCCGCATGGGCACTCGTGGAGTTGTTTAACCAGTGAAGATCGAAGACGGAGTTGGAGAGATAGGGCCCTGAGACCCCTAGTCCCGCTGTCCTTGTAAGGGCCGGGGCCCTGTGCGGCTCAGAGGCGAGACTGTGGGACCCGCGGTCTGACGTCCATGTGGGGCGAGGCTGTGGGACCCAGGGGTCGAGACTCATACCCCAGCCGGGGTGGGTTTCCGAGAAGCTACGGGGCGGAAGAGCCCGTGGGTGTGTAGCCGGGGGAACCGCGCAGCTTAGGCTACAGTTGGCCATACGTGTAACTAAGTTTGGTGTTAATAAAAGTGTGCTACCCGTAAAGTCGTCTCCCGCCAAGTTACTACATTACAACTGGTGTCAGAAGTAAACCTGTCTTCAAAAGGATGGATACTAGGAAGACTACCCGTACCCACGAGCAAGATCGGGAAGACGACTACGACTTACCGGAACTACAAGCCGCGGGAGGGGAGGACGAGGAGATGCCGACGCCGCAGCACCTCGCGGCGATACCCGCCACTCCGCTCGGGTCCGACACCGGCCTCCAGGATGCACACTCCTGCCTGGCGGAGTTGCTGCTCGCCGCCGCTTCTATTTTGGCGGAAATCACCGCTTCGGGAGGTGGGAGGACGACGGCGAGGCTGGAGGAGGAAGCGCGGCCCGAAGGATCCCGCCAGAATGCGCTCCGCGCCTCAAATTTTGAAATTGGCGCCAATTTTGATGATCCACCATCGATTGGCGGGAAGCGTGGACACCACGTGGTCGGGGACCTCCACTCCACACAGCCCGCGTCATCAGCGCGCCCTAAAAGTCTCCACCATGCACCTGCCGAGGGAGCCGCCATTCTCTTCAACCACAGCGGCGCGCGGGAAAATCATCCATCGGAGGAGGACGACCAAGTCTTCCAACAAAGACTGCCCACGCTGACGGCGTTCAAGGCTGAGGGGGGCGACTGGGGGGCCTTCCAGCGAAGGTTTCTCGCACATCAAGAAATGTCGGGGTGGTCCGAAGCCACTGCCTTACGTGCGCTGCCGGCGACGCTGGAGGACGACGCACTCGCGGCCTTCACATCCGCCCCAAGATCGTCCCGCTCCACGCTCCAGGCCGCGCTACACCTCATGGCCAAGGTGTTTGGACCGCCCTCGACCTGTCGCCACCAGTTTTACGAACGGCGTAAAGTGGACAGAGAAACTACGCTCACCTACCGCACGTCGCTGCTCGCCCTGGCGGATGCCGCCTTTCCCCGCATGGACGAGGAGGGGAAGGACGCCATGGTGACAGAACAGCTGCTGGCGTTGGCCCACGACCTGGGGGTCCCCATCAATACGGCTGACGAAATGGACATCTGCTCCTTGGGGGTTGCTACAAGTATCCATGCACACGAGGTCCTCAAGCGCAAGCGGACGGTCGTCTGTGCATCAGCGGGGATCGCGACACCTGCCTCGACTGGTCGCCGAGCCTCAGACTGTTCCGGCTCGGGAGGAGGCCTTCACCGTGGCGAGATCGGGGGATTGGAGATCGGGAGGTCGTTCGCCCATGCGATCGTCCCGCAAGCTGGAGCAACCGAAACCTGCGACTGTCCTCTTGTCATGTGTTACAACTGCGGCCTTCGAGGTCACGTCGCGGCCGGGTGCCGGGCCCCGCGTCAGCGCGCCACGGGACCACGTCCGGACGACGACCAAGGGCCAAAGTCGTCCCAGCTACCCCCGGCAAGTCGCGGCACCACACACGCTCGGTCCACATACACGGCACACTCGGGTCGCCGCTTCGTGGTGGAGGGACCGCGCATTGGGGCCGGGGATTCGGTTCGGCGAGGGGGGTTAGTACACGGCCTGGGAGCAGTCAAATGGTCTGAGTTGGCCCACAGGATAGTGGCTGCGTCGGCCGGGTCGTCCGTAGTAACGGGATTTATTGACGGGGTTGAGGTCCGTGTGCTGGTGGACACGGGTGCGTCGGCCACTATCATTTCGGACCTTATTTATAACATCCTCCCCGTCCAATGTCGACCCCTACTCCCGGTGGACGTACCATGTTACGCGGCGAACGGGGGCTCTTTGGGAATTGTCGGACAGATTCGGTCGACAATTTGTATTGGCGATATTAATTTGGCGGGTCTTATTTTGGTTTCATCGTCCCTGGCAGTTCCTTGTTTACTGGGTACGGACTTTCTGGCTAAAACGCCCATTAAAATTCTCGTCTATCAGGCCTGTATTGAGCTTCCATCGGGTCGGCGTATTGCATTTTTGACAAGTCCTACCAAAATACGCACGGTTTGTGCAACGGTCCAGGCGCTGGCAACTCAGACTGTGCGAGTGCCCCCGGGATCGCAGATGCTGGTACCCCTGCGGTTGCGGAAACCCTTCGAGGTGGATGCGGCAGAACAGGGTGTTCTGTTGGGGCCGCCAAACAGAGCTGTTGGGGGCCTCGATTTAGCGGTAGCTCAGACCATGGTGCGGGCGGACGGGGATCCATTCGTTATGGTTCTGAACACGGGGTCGCGACCAGCTGTTATTACACAGGGCACTGTGCTTGCTCACGTGGCGCCGTTACCCGTGGATGAGCAGCTCGTTGCACATGTGGATTCTAACCTCGATCCAAACCCTCCATCAGAGGAGGATACAGAATGGTTTGACTCGTTGTGTGCTGGGTCTAGTAACCTGTCTAGTGTGCAGTTGGAAGCGTTGAGGGGCCTGCTACTCGAATTCGCTGATGTGTTTAGCAGACACAAGTACGATATTGGCTGCACGGACCTATTGCGCCACCACATAGTGACGGGTGATGCGGCCCAAATTCGGCAGAATCCCTTCCGGCTGAGCCCAGCCGAGAAGGAGCATGTGCAGTCGGCTGTCAATGACATGCTGGCTGCCGACATCATTTCGCCCTCTTCCAGTCCATGGGGTGCTCCCATCGTCCTTGTTAAAAAACAGGTCGGGTCCTTGCGGTTTTGTGTGGACTTCTGCCGCCTAAATAAAATCTCGATGGCCGACGCGTATCCACTCCCCAGGATGGATGAGTCGCTAGATGCCTTGGCGGGGGCACGGTTTTTTTTCGACGCTTGACCTGCTTTTGGGATTTTGGCAATTGCCCCTCGATGAGGAATCGAAACCAAAGACCGCTTTCCGGACACCTGGAGGCCTATTTCAATTTAATCGATTGCCCATGGGGCTAAATTCCGCTCCCGCCACGTTCCAGAGGCTCATGGAATTGGTTTTGTCAGGACTCCAATGGGACACCTGCTTGATCTACCTCGATGACATCATCGTTTTCAGCCGGACTTTCGAGGAGCACCTCCAACGATTGAGGGGGGTGTTCCTCAGGATGCGTTCCGCAAAATTAAAATTTAAACCAGCTAAATGTCACCTGCTTCGGGAATCGGTGAGGTACTTGGGGCATATCGTTGGCCATTCAGGAATCTCTACAGATCCTGCTAAGACGCGCTGCGTCAGCTCTTGGCCAACGCCAACCTCAGTCACTGAGGTCCGCAGCTTCATAGGGTTTGCCTCCTACTACCGCCGTTTTGTCGAAAATTTTGCCACCATAGCCAGGCCCCTACATGCTTTGACGGCTAAAGGGGTAAGGTTTCACTGGGGGCCAGAGGAGGAGGCTGCATTCTGCTCCCTTCGGGACGCCTTAGTGCGGGCTCCTCCCTTGTGTTACCCCGATTTCACGCAACCGTTCCTGCTTGACACGGATGCCAGTAACACGGGTATTGGGGGAGTGCTCTCGCAGGTGGCTGGGGGTGCGAACGGGTGGTCGCCTATGGTAGCAGATTTTTGTCACCTGCGGAACAGCGCTACTGTGTGACACGTCATGAATTGCTAGCGATCGTTTTTTTATCCAGCAATTCAGGCCGTATCTCTACGGCCGTCATTTTACTGTTCGTACGGACCACGCTGCGCTCCAGTACGCAATGCGGGTTGCACAACCCTCCGGTCAATTATCCCGATGGTTGGAGGTCCTCCAAGACTACCAATTCACGACCATTTACCGTAAGGGTGTGCGGCACTCGAATGCGGATGCCTTGTCGCGGTTGTCGCCTCGCTCGGAATGCGCATGTCTTCTGGGATCGGCGCGGTGTAAAACCCCTGTCGCCGTCCCCGCGGAAGTTCTGCTCGCCGCCACTGACGCCCCACGGGTCGACGTACCTGCCGCTCCTGCGTGCGGGGACTCGTTACTCGCGTTGCCTCTTATTGAGTGGGGCCGTCTCCAAATGGCTGACAGCTCCCTACTCACGTTGCGTCGAAAGGCAGAGGGTCCCGGGGTGGGGGAGACGGGGGTCGGCTCCTGGGTGGTCAGACAGGGCCTCCTGATGAAGTGGGACAATATGTCCCGGCGTCATGCGCTCGTTGTGCCATCTGCTATGCGGGGTAGGGTCGTTCTGGCTGCTCACGAACGACTCCTGCATTTGGGATTTCATAAAACGCTCGCCCTACTCCAGCGGGACTATTATTGGCCGGGTATGGGGAGCGACGTGGCGAACATCCTCAAGGGGTGTGTGGGATGCGCTCAAAGAAAACCGCCACCGGTAGCGGCTAATCCACCGCTACAGTCCATCCAGGTTTCGCGCACAAACGAACTGGTCGCGCTCGACATCTTGGGGCCCTTTCCCGTTACACCTAGGGGCAACAAGTACCTGCTAGTTGGCGTAGAATACTTCACCCGATGGCCCATGGCATGGCCGCTCGCCAACCAGTCGGCTGCAGCAGTGGCGGACGCCTTCATCCAGGGCTATGTTTTGGACAAAGGTGCCTCCGAACGCTTGTTGACTGACCAGGGAAACATTTTTTCGAGCGTTTTGTTGCGCGAGGTGTGCGACCTGTTGGGTACGAAAAAAGTGCGTACCTCCCCGTACCACCCACAGACTGATGGAATGGTTGAATGTCTCCACAGGACGATTACTTCTATGTTGTGCCAACAGGTCTGTGACGATCAGGTTGACTGGGACTTACAGGTACCGGGGGTCCTCGCGGCCTATCGAATGGCACCCCATGCGGCGACGGGTTTTTCCCCATTTTTTCTCATGTACGGGCGAGAGGCCGATCCGCCCATGGATGCCCAACTGGGGATTTCCCAGCCACGTGCGAAGTCTAAATTGGACGACCACATCAAATTTAATATCGCCAAACTGGCTGAAGCGCGGGAGGCTGCGAGGTTGAATTCGAGGTCTCGCCAGATCGCTAACGAAAGATTGCATGCACGAAAGGTGTATACGCATGATTGGAAACCAGGCGATAAGGCCTGGCTGCACTGCCCACATGCACCATTGGCCACGTCCCCTAAATTGTTGAGACCATGGAGGGGACCTGTGGAAGTCGTGCGTATTGCTCGACCCCAGTGTGTTCAGATTAAATGGGGAAAACGCCGTTGGTACGTACACCCCTCCCGTCTGAAACCTTTCGCGGCACCACATGGCCTCCCTTGTGCCGTGACGACCGAGCGTGCGATGTGGCTGTCGACTCGGGGAGGGATGTGTCGCAGTCTGATCCTCACGTGTCTCCGCCTAACCCACTCCCAGGTGTCTCGGACCTGACGGCTGCTGACCGTCGGGAACCGGAACCCCGAGGCACGCGTGGATCTCCGATGCCTGCCCCGTGCCTTCCTGGACTGCCGGCGCCACCTGACGGTCTACCGCGTCTGGTGCCGTACGACGGACCGGCCAGGTAGACTCGTGATAAGACGCGACACTTTTCCTGAAAGAAAAAAAAAAATAGAGAGGGGGGCCCGGGGTTGCATCTCTTCGCGGCGTTCCCCTTCGGCCCGGTCTAATGTCCTGTTCAAGGGGCGGTCGGGAATGAAGGGACGCTACACGGGTCATTTTTGTACATAGTTTATTGTTGTCGCTCGCCGGTTTGTACATATTGTTCTTGTTGTTACGGTGGCGTGTTCTGATTCGTACGGGCTTGCGGAGTTCTTGTTGTGTTGTGTTATGTTGTTGTGTTTTTGTGGTTATTGTTGGTGTTACGGGGCACACACGGGGAGGATAATTTTTTTAGCAGCCGGGCCGGCTGCGAGCTATGTGGTAGGGGGTGATGTAGTGGCGGTACGCGCTGACAAGGGGGGCGCGTGTGTGAGCGCGCCGGGTGTGGCCACATCGCGTGGTATAGTGGTGACGCGCGCTGACAGTGATGGATCACGGGGCAGCGCGTGGTGCGTGGTTGTGTGCGCTGACACAAGATGGGAAAAAGGATCATGGGGCAGCGCGTGGTGATTGGGCAACTGGGGTGGGTGCTCTCAGCGACGTCCGCATGGGCACTCGTGGAGTTGTTTAACCAGTGAAGATCGAAGACGGAGTTGGAGAGATAGGGCCCTGAGACCCCTAGTCCCGCTGTCCTTGTAAGGGCCGGGGCCCTGTGCGGCTCAGAGGCGAGACTGTGGGACCCGCGGTCTGACGTCCATGTGGGGCGAGGCTGTGGGACCCAGGGGTCGAGACTCATACCCCAGCCTGGGTGGGTTTCCGAGAAGCTACGAGGCGGAAGAGCCCGTGGGTGTGTAGCCGGGGGAACCGTGCAGCTTAGGCTACAGTTGGCCATACGTGTAACTAAGTTTGGTGTTAATAAAAGTGTGCTACCCGTAAAGTCGTCTCCCGCCAAGTTACTACATTACATATCTATGTATGTGTGTCTGTGTGTCAGTATATATGTGTCTCCGTCTGTATGCATGTTTGTCTGTGTGTATGCTAGTCTCTGTGTCTGTGTGTCTGTATGTATACGTGTCTGTCTGTATGTACTTATTTGTGGGTGACTGTGTGGGTTAGTGGGTGACTGAAGGAGTAACTGAGTTGGTTTTTCGGCTAGTGGTGGGTTAGTGAGTAAATAAGTGACTGAGTTGGTGAGTGGGTTTGTGGTTTCGTGAGTGAGTGAGAGACCGAGTGGGTTAGTGAGCGAGTGACTTGGTGACTGAGTAGGTGAGTGTCTAAGTGGATGGGTGGGTAAGTGAGTTACTGAGTCAGTGAATGGGATGGTGAGTGGGTGGGTGAGTGAGTGGGTGACTGAGTGTCTTAGAGGGCAAGTGAGTGGGTGACTGAGTTGGTGAGTGGGATGGTGAGTAAGTGACTGGGTGGGTGAGTGATGCTAATTTCATCGACGTGCACGTGATCGCCAGCAAGTTCCTTCTCCATTTACAAAATAGCGTCAACATAGCAGCTCGCTTGTGTTGGGAGTCTTACCACCCTGGTTAAGATTAAAAGCAAAAGTTGACAAAATAGAACCTGGGCACAACAGCCAGCCTAGAAGGCATTAAAAGTGGCTGACAGCCCCACATTAATATTTGTTTGTGTCTGTAATAAGGGTCGGACTGATACGAGGTTGACAGGTATACTTATACACTACACTATACACTACACTATACACTACACTATACACTACACTATACACTACACTATACACTACACTATACACTACACTACGACACTATTTCGGTAAAGTCACGTAGAAATAAAATAAATTTGATAATAGAATACGACGTTTCGATTGCAACACAAGCAACCGTCATCAGGTAGAACTAAATTTGAGAGAGAGAAAAAACACAGACACCGAAACACACAGACAGACTCACAACATAGACACTCTCTGTACGTTGAGATTTATAAGGGGCATGCGGTGACCAATGGGGTCTGAGTTCTTCACAAATGAGGTAGCCAGCACTGATAAGGGGTTCACAGGTATGGGGTGGTGTAGTGTACAGTGTAGTGTAGAGTGTAGTGTGTAGGGTAGTGTATAGCAGTGTATTGTGCAGTGTATTCTATAGTAGTATAGTAGTGTAGTGTACTGTATAATGTAGTGTGTAGTAGTGTAGTGTATAGTCGTGTAGTGTATAGTAGTGTAGTGTATAGTGTAGTGTATAGTAGTGCAGTGTATAGTAGTGCAGTGTATACTGTAGTGGAAAGTAGTGTAGTGTATAGTAGTGTAGGTTATAATGTAGTGTATAGTTGTGAAGTGTATAGTATTGTAGTGCATAGTAGAGTAGTCTATAATGTAGTTTCTCCCTAGTAATGGGACTTTGTAGGGTGACCAGTGGGCTCGGATTTGGTCTATAACATGCGAGGCAGCATCGCTAAACGATTGACAGCCATGACGCAATCCCCACCAAGGCTTATTAACACCTCCCGGTCTCTCCCAACCGTTCAGCACTCCCACGAGGGCCCAGCAGGTGGGGAGGAGATTCTGTGCCGCATCTGTTGTGACGACAGCGATCCCCCCACTCACCACGCCCTGCCGTGAGCGGTGGCAACGCACGGGATGACGGGATGAGTGGAACGCCACTGCCGCTTGCGACCGAGGGGCGATCGGCGTTTTTGTCAACTTCTCCTTTTGAGATTATCGACTCGCTCTTTATTTATTAATTTTATTTACTGAACCTCTCTCTCTCTAGTCGAATTTTGACTTAAAACTTTCATGACTGCAGGACACTCCTCAGTTCGTAAAGTCACGCAGAGAGGTAAAAAAAAAAATTACGCAAAAACTACGACGTTTCGATCGCTCGTCATCAGGTGGAGAAAAAAAGAGATGACGACAACTTGCACTGTAATCGAAAAGTTGAAGTTTTTTGCGAAAAAGGTTTTGTTTTGAACCTCTATAAGTGACTTTACCGATAGACCCAAATAATGTTCTCTCTCTGTAGCCGCATGGACCCTGGAGCTCCGCGTTCGTGTCCTGCGCCATTCGTGGGTGTGGGGATCCTAGGATGGAGAATGCACGTCGTGGATTTGGAATTGTCATCGTCGTGGTTGTTGTTTGTTTGTTGTTACCTTGTTCCGCCGGTATGAGCGGTGGTAGAGCGACCAGCAGCAGCATCAGCCGGGCAGAAGCCATCGCGATCCGGGCTCGGTCCCACATTGCCTCTCACTCTCCTCTCCCTCTACTCACTCACTGAACTCCCATCACCCCTACAGGGGACACACAGAGGGGGAGGTGGCGGAGGGCGGAGCTAGAGGGAAAGAGGGCGGGGCGAGTGATTGACAGGGCGGGGCTGGTGATGAAAGGGGGTGGAGCCAGCGGCTGAGAGGGGCGGGGCAAGGAGCGTGGTGATGCTTGTTGTAATTACTGGCGAAACGTCACGGCTACTTCAATTGTAAATGTTGTGGGTTGACTCCCCAACACACAACCGTTGTGCTGAACTAGTAACGAACATGGCATGTTCGGTTTCCGTGACAAACCTCACTAATCGGCTGTGTCATGTGGGGGCGGGTTGAATGGCACGTTTATATTTACGCAATATAACCCTCAAAAACCTCTGTTATGGATTCTTGGAAATGTTGTATGTACAGATCACACACGGTGCTTAATAGGAACAAACATGCTGCTCTGTTAAATCCGAAACACACCCCTACAGTACAGTAGTTGCAATATCTGTACACACAGTGAGTGGTCCAGTTTGATTGATGTTGATTGGATGCTGTCCACTTGGTGGGTGGAGTCTTCCGCGCAGAAAAGTGTTATTCTCACTGAGTACCCACATTGATTGGATGATTGTGTGTATTCTTTCTCAATTTTCTTAACTTGAACACAATCTATACCTATGTAGTGTCACTGACACATATTGGTACTTTACTCAGAGCCAACACTGCGGACACAGCACTATCTTATCTTAATGATATTTCAATAGCGCCTTTATCAATGTGCTTTAAAGCGATTATAAAAATTGTACATAGCGTAACAATAATTTGAAATAAATCATTGGGTTATTGTCCACGGTGTAGTTTTGATGCAGCAAAGCAAAATCGATTGCTAAAGTGGGGTTTGGGATAGGCCTGGTCGTAGTTGGGGGTGCAACAGAAATCTTGGAGGGGCTGAGAGGTAATCAGTCAAATGCATTGAGAAGACAAAGGGGGGGGGGGGGCTGAGAGGGGCCTGTAGCCAGGAAGGAGAAGGGCGTCCACGGCGATGGAGTCTCCAGCACCGCCCACGACGTCCACGACCTCCATGCGGCGTCCTAGCCCGGGGCTTGGTTCTTGATGCTTCAACTTCGTCTTCTCTACAAACCGTCCCCCTCCCCCCCCCCTTGTGCTGTCCCCTTTTATATTTCCCGAGACGCCCTCCCCCCCTCCTCTCCCTCTGGAAGCTTCGCTCGCACCGCTCTCTTTGACCAATCAACGTCCTCCTCCAACCAACAGTCGTCAACCGGCGCTCCCTACAGACGACCCTCGCTTCCCGCCTTCTATGTTTGAATCTCTCCTCCAATCGCTTTGAATCTCCACCGATCCTGATCCATCGTCGTTCTCCTCCAAACGACGGTCGTCAAACGTCGACTCCTCATGTCACTCATGATAGTAAGGTTTGTCATGTAAACACAACATTGTGGATTTCAAAAATCACCAAATTTGTGGGTTTGGTCTCCAACACACCAGTGTTCTGTACTAGTAATGAATTGGCACGTTCTGTTTCCATAACAAACCTTACTAATTGGCTGTGTCGGATGGTGGCGGGTTTTATGCTTTCTAATCCCAAAAAAACCTTGCATTATGGATGATATTGCTTCGCGAAAGCCTACTACCAGGTGTTAAACATTCATGTCACTGCTGGATGAGGGCCTCCCCATGCCGTGCGGAGGTTGTGGAGGTGTTTTGGCCATACTTCACCACTCTGGGGGGGACCAGGGATGTGGCAGCATTAGCGCGGCGCAACAATACACGCACCTTCCTCGACTTGCGAACATGATTCGTCCCTGAGATGCTTTGGTACGTCGATTAGTTCGTCAGCTTGTACGTGAGTGAGGGTGTTCGTAAGTCTGTGGATGATGCTGCGCTGCCCTCTGCTGCCGACAACGTGGCCCTGAATAGTTTTTTTTTTAAATCCTTTATATTAAGTTCGCGTGCTTGCTTGTTTGCGTGTTTGCTTGCTTGCTTAGGACCGTGCAAATCTTTCGGTCGTTTTTTAACCCACTTCCCGTAATCCAATCGAGCTGACATTTTCCACACAGACTCGTTGTGCCAGACAATTATTGTTCGTGAAAAAAAATTCCCAAAATTTTACACTTTTTAGGCAAAAATTTTTTATTTTACATATATTCAAATATAATGCATTCATGGCTTTGGCTGAACGTCAGAGTGTAAGAGCCCAGAGCGTAACCCCTTCACAGGCCGTGGCGGAGTAGTGCAGTTGGTAGCGCCCTCGCTTCCCATGCCAAAGGTCGCGGGATCGATCCCCGCGTCCTCCACAGGCGAATGTATTTTTAAATCCTTTATATTAAGTTCGCCGCCACGCATATAAAGGATTTATAGTGAAAAACTTTGTTTTTACGGGTTTACTTGTTTTATAATTCTCTGAATTGTAGAAATACCATAGAAGTTACGTTATCCGGCATCCATGGGGAATGGAGGGTGTCAGGTAATGAAATGTGCCAGTTATCTGAGAGTTATATTTACGGCTCACCACGGTAATTTTGAAGAAAGAACTAAGCCTACATTTTAACTATGATGCGGGAAATTACACACTATTTTAACACAGGTACGGGAGGCCTTCGACTTGCTAACGGGTTCCATTCATGAGACCCGTTCGTACGTCGAACTGCTAGTAAGTCGGAACACAACATGCAATATAAATACACGCACAGACAGGGGTATTAAATGTTTTGTAAGTAAAAAAAAAAGAACATTGTTTTCTAATAATTCAGAAGAAAAAATGTACATTTATTTGTGATGCTGTAATAAATACCGTATAGTAAATGCAACATAATATTAATTAACATGAATAAATAAAATAAATGTTTAAAAAATTCTCGATTGTGAATCGAAATGGGGTTGCCAGGTTGGTAGTGCAGGGCGCTAACCGTTGCAATACCGCTCCCCACACATACACACACACATACACACATACGTACACACATACGTACACACATACACAGGTGTGCAACAACAACAACCGCCATTCGCCACTAAGTGGCGGTGACATCACCATGACGCTTGTGCCAGGCTATGTGCATCTTGAGGCCACGTGAAGTGTCGAACGCCCGCCAGCAGGAGGTTACGGGGCAGACCCAGGTGCCACGGGTCGACTGACTGAGATGACTGGCTGATGCACCACCTGTGCCCCCTACTGTGCCAACTTGCTGTGCTTTATCCACCCGGTGATCCGCTCGTTGTTGTGAGCATCGCTCCTCCGCCCTCCGTTGTTGTTGAAGGGCGACTGCCTCCAACTATCCAGTAGCGTCCCTCACGAGCCTCCTCCACAGAGGCCGATCTTGACACCGCTGGTACCAGTCATCGGCAAGTCCACTCAGCTCCACGTCCTCCTGTACCAGATCACTCCATCTCTTCTCTAGCCCGTGCCGCACCCGTTTAGCCCCCTCGATCCGGCCGAACAAAAGCTGTTTAGGCATGCGGTGGCTGGGCATGCGGGCTACATGACCCAGCCAAAGCAGCCTTGCCTGCTGGAGGAGCTCACCGATTGGACTTTGCCCACTTCTTTCAAAGATTTGTGAGCTCCTCACACAATCCAGCCTGGTTAAAGCCAGGGTGGATCGTATGAAGGCCAGCATAACTGTTTCCAACCGGTGAAGATGTTCCTTTCGGGGGGTCCACGTTTCGCAAGCATAGAGAAGGGAGAGTATCCAGTACAGGTGCAGTGAGGTGCCATTGCTTCTTTTTAAATCCTTTATATTAAGTTCGCATGCTTGCTTGCTTGCGTGCTTGCTTGCTTGCGTGCTTGCTTGCTTACGACCGTGCAAATCTTTCGGTCGTTTTTTAACCCACTTCCCGTGATCCAATCGAGCTGACATTTTCCACACAGACTCGTTGTGCCAGACAATTAATGTGGAGGACGCGGGGATCGATCCCGCGACCTTTGGCATGGGAAGCGAGGGCGCTACCAACTGCGCTACTCCACTACGGCCTGTGGAGCGGTTACGCTCTGGGCTCTTACACTCTGACGTTCAGCCAAAGCCATGAATGCGTTCTATTTGAATATATGTAAAATAATTTCTTTTTGCGTAAATAGTGTAAAATTTTGGGAATTTTTTTTCACGAACAATAATTGTCTGGCACAACGAGTCTGTGTGGAAAATGTCAGCTCGATTGGATCACGGGAAGTGGGTTAAAAACGACCGAAAGATTTGCACGGTCCTAAGCAAGCAAGCAAGCACGCAAGCAAGCAAGCACGCAAGCAAGCAAGCAAGCAAGCACGCGAACTTAATATAAATGATTTAAAAAGCAAGGCAATTGAACTCGAAGAACAATGCAAGGAGAATACAACTCTATTTGGGACCTTTTTTGCAAAACAGAACCCGACTTTCCTCACATTCATTGCCGTATGGTCACTATTTTGATCGTCGCATTTTTTTATTTTCCCTTGGTGTGTTTTGTATTTCGTGTTTGTCTTGTTCACCACTTTAAAATGCTGCTTTCATTAAAGCACAAAATAAGTGAATATTTTGATTCTTATACATTTATTGAATAAAACAGAGAGTTATGACCCCAATAAAACATGTAATTGTGACTTTGAAAACATTATCTTAAACTGATATGTTGTCTATCTAGTCGCGCAGCCACTATATCATGCTCATGCTCCGGAACATACAAACAAGTATTAATTAATCAAAATAACTGTTACCCCTTAAGCATTATAAACATTACACAATAAAGATTAGCTTAACAAAAAAATGCGACATCCAAACAATCCTTAGTTCATTGGTTGTTGGAATACCAACCATATTATTTAAATCAGATTCTTATTCCCCAAAAATACACAGATAACAAATATCATATGGCAGATAGCAAAGCACTATGCCAACACTCCACTTCGCAAATATGACTTAAAGATGTGCAATATATTCCTGTATTGTATTCAGATAGTATAATTTTCATGTATATATGAAGTTGCATGCGATCAAAAATAACAACTCAAATTCCAGAACGACTCCCAATTGCTCACGCACCTTATTTACAATGACCAAATTGGCAATGGACGTAAGTAACTTAAAGTTGTTAATGTAAAATATGAAGCTTCGTGTAAAATAATTATGTGAAAAGTCAATTATTTGTGATGTCTTTGGAAGCGGTTGGCAGTTGTAGAACTTGATATTTCCTCTCCTCTACTCTTCTGAAGCATTCGTCAGCAATGATGCCACTTTTATTCGTTGCTTTTATGAATCCATCTATGTCGTATTCTTCATCGCCTTCCATATCCCTTCAAAGTGAGGTCTTCCTGCAGCCTGGATTCCAAACAATGCCCAGATGATGATGGGTTGTTCTACTTATTGATCTCAGCCTATTCGTTGGTATTTATAGGACCTCTGAATTTGTCGTTTTGTTGATCCGGCTTACACTCAGCATTTACATTTTAAAGTTGTTTGCTTTTGTCCATTGATATTTATGATATGTCACACTTAATATGCAGTTTTTTCCTTTGTAAAACCATATTCATGCTATGCGAATTGTGGTGTTAAAAATAATGTAGACCTTGCAATAACATACAATGGATCTGGAGGAAAGGAAGATGAGTAGGCAGCGTGGACAATATTTGCTAATACGCTTATCTGGATATCACCTAAAAACATTCTAATGCACAAGTCCTCCCCTCAAGTCATACATCATATTGACTTCGATGCATCAAACGAAGAAATTGTATTGATTGTATGCAAAACTGTTATTATTTCTTAACATTTACCAACCTGTGCTATTATATGTCCACGTATGAAAATGTTGTTATCGTCATTATCATCAGCTACTAAACGTTCAGCTTAATAAAGCAATAGCACTGCCACAAATACACATTTTTATATATATAAAACAGATTATTTGTGATAACGGCACTTTTTCATAGCACAAACAGAGGTCAGTAATAAAGAGTGCATAAGGGTTGAACTACGAATGTGAGTTTTGTTTATTTAACTTGTAATGATGTAGGTGTGCCAGTAATGTATCAACCGATTCCACCTTCATCAGTCTCTTGTGATCTACATGTATGCATTTTATATTTACGTCTTAGGCACGATGTTGATCATTGGCCAACCTCTCTTAACGTCGACTGTGCCCTAGAAAATGTGGTTAATAAGTTCCTCTGGTCTTAGACAGATATTTCACAGCATGCTGCCAACCTTACTGTCAATTGTCTACTTTGTATCATAACATCATTAATCGAATAAACGTTTTAAAATCAATAGGGTCACAATACACATCTCTCCAATATCTGAACCTCAACATGACCATTCAACAAATGTTTTTTCACATCCCATCAGCGACACGACATTTTGGAAGCACATCATTTCAGCAACATTGATATTGTAGGGAGTCATATTGGCTGCCTGTTTGTGTTACTCAGTTTAACACGTATGCTTTCGCGACAAATATCTTCCATAATAGAGGTTTTTTGGGTTAGATCGCGTAAATTTGTGTTACTATTTGCAAAGAAGTTGCTAAACATTTCTTATGTTGCTGATTTTCTTGACTGGTTCTATTTGATTAGTTTCCTAACAGTCTCAAGAGCTTTCTTCTGTTTCTGTTGTTTACATTTGCAGTTCTGACAGTACAATGTTCTTTAATTTAGTAAATTAAATGAGCCTTGTAAACCCAGCTAATTTGTGTGTCCCATGTGGTGCCTTTCCAGTCATTGGAAGCATTTGTTGCCATTATGGATTTACAGTACCCTGAGGTTTGCTGAAATTGTGTTGTATTTACTCAGATATGTATTATTGATAGGGTCTGAACGTTTAATTGGAGAGCAAACGAAAGTAATTGTGCGTAATGGTGATATCATTATTTTAATGGGAAAATGGCATTCAGCAAGACAGAATTGCTGCTGAAAAGGGAAATAAGCAGCAAAGAAGAAGTTACTGGTAAAGATGTTTCAACATTTACTTAAATGTTATATTTGGCAGATATCCATGCTGAGAACAGAATACTTGATAATATTAGAACTTTTCAGCTTTGCATTTGACTTCAAATGGCCATATGCTATCCCATGGAAATATATTATTATGCTCATGCTGAAGCAATTTTGGATGAACATAAAAGTTTGAAAGGAACGATCGTGAGAGGCAAAATACCAGTCTTGGGCATTCATTAGAGGGGATGGGCAGCTGATTAAAGCTCGAGAAGACAGTACACAGAGGAGAATCCTCTGCCTCATGAAATAGGGGTCCGACACCAACATGAGGAAGAAAGCGCAAGGCTGGTGAGTATTTGTGGGAACTTGAAGCACAAACTTACCATTAAAACATGCAATATTGATTTTAGATTTAAATTACAAATGTTAAAGTAGAAACACAATTTAATATTAAGCACGTAGTTAGCTGATGTGTAATTTACCACTTTCATTGACATTTCTATTATTAATTTTGTATTTACATTTGAAGTGCATCACAAACAAAATGCACGTTTAAATAAAACAGGGGTATAGAGGAATAAACACATTGAAAATGATTGTACAGTAGATATTTCTTTATGAATTACTTAAAAGATGCATATATTTATTTTGCGCGAAAATGTTCACGTCTAATGTAGATGATCAGTTTACTATAACATCCACAATGTCTCAAGTTAAATGTATGTACATATGCATGCATGTAACGATCGTTAAATGCCATGCCATTTTAGAGATTATGCTGTTTGATGATGACTTGTGTTCGTTGTTATTATTAATAACATACCAATTTTAAATCTGCATACTTTGAAACAGAGCCACGTATTCATAAGTTCATCTGTGACATAGGATGCTCATTTGTAGTTTTATTAATCAAACTACAGTTTCTCTAAATCCTCAATAACATCATCTTCTTTAATACATTCCCAATCTGATGGGATTTTTCCCAGCGCCGCAAATTTTAGGTTATAGCGCTTTTCTAAGTCTGACTTGAACTTGCAGACAAACCATTTCCAATATGGTTGTGTGGTTAAGTCTGGTGTTATGCTCCAACAAGCATATTCTGGCCCGGCTGTACGATAATCCTTCCATGGTATTTTTCTGTCTGGAGAAAATATGTTGCAGTTACTGGCAACTAAACTAGTGCAGATGTCGATGACAAAGTGATCAGTTTCATGCCAATGTCCTCCACTCACTGCCCTGGGGCGGTGAAGGAAAACAGTGGTCTCCGTCATGATTGGACATCGTGTTTGTGCAGATGGCTTTACACAACGGGCACTGCACCCAGCACCCACATAGCTGCCGAAATAGTATTTCATAAGGTTTGTTATGAACGTGTTTCAAATCATTTAAGCATGTTGAAGAAAATGTATCTTTTAATCCTTCAACCACGGTTTTTAGTCCTTTTGTTAATTCTTCTTTAAGAAATCCAATATCGGTTATTTCGCTGCAGTCGCCTTGGTCCAAAGTGTGTCTTGGGAGCTTGATGACGTCATCAAGCTGTGTGCAAAATGTATCCAGCCATGAAGATGCATCATACTCGTTGTTTTGTACCATTTCAGTTGCTTTATTAATTGCATGAGTAATTGCAGCTGTGTAATCCTCAAGACTTGACTTTAACATCTCATGGATTATTTCATTATCGTTTCCCTTGCAATACTCTTCTACACGTTCCGTAATGTATTTCTGAAAGTGTTTTTTTGGATGGTGAATATATTCATCAAATGCTTTAAAATCTTTCTTCTTCGCTAAATCTATGAGAATGTAGTTTTCTAATTTTGATCGATTTCCGTTGAATGCCAGGAATGTGGACTTCATCCTGCCTGCAATGTTAACACAAACGTTATCATAAACTGCCTGTTGAATGGATGTTTTCAGTTTGTTACACAAAAAATCCACAAAAATAGTTGTGGACGTTGCGCCTTGGCAGCGGATTTTGAAGCTGTCGAAGTATTTTTCTTTCTTACTGGTGAAGTATACTAATGGATCGTTTTCCCTCTGGAAATTCTCATGCATTTTCTGAAATCGCCCCGTAACCTCTGCCAATATGTGGACAGATAAATCAATTTTGAACTTATCTGTGAGCTTACATTTTTCATTGGATTGTGAAAATTTCTGTATGTCTGAATTCATTACCTCTAAAATTGCATATATGTAGGATGGGTTGAAATTAGTTTTATGTTTCTCTTGGGTGGCAATGCATCTATTGACATTTAATTTTATCTCAATAATTAGTTCTTTAATTGACTTAGTATTCTTATCTTTGAAATGGTGACTCAGATATCTAAGCCATTTCGGGTTCATCATGTGTTCGTTTTGTTTAATGTCAAATTCTGTCCCTGTGTGATAGTTCCATATCACTGTTTCTAGGTGTTGAATTTGATTCGCATGAACTTTGTAAATAAGGTTTTCAATTTCTTGTTTTACATCAAGCGTTGCAGGGCTGGTCATACCGTCTTTTATAACTTTAATCCAATCCTTCCAGATTTCATGAAAAGCCCAGTCCCATACTGCTTCATTAACATTTTTTTCTCTCAATTTTGAAGCCAAATCCTTGCTCTTTCTAATAAGTTGATCTTCGTAACTTGATCTCTGAAGATCGAGATTTCTTTTTTTGTTTTTTAGAGCCATCAGGACAGATTAGTTTTTGTAAGCATCAGACAATAGCTCTTCTTTCACTGTTTCAAATCCTTTTTCGAATTTAACTTTCCATTGAACCAAGAATTCTGCATCATCTGCGCTATTGAAATGTTCTTCCATTTTCTTTTTAATATCCTGATAGTTTGACAAAATTCTTCGTTCAATCTGTAATCGTGTCATTGTATCTGTATTGTTATCAATGCTGTTATAGAGTTTGTTTTCCTGCTGAAGAACATGACTCCTGAGTTCCCAAGTCCATTTTCCATACATTTCTTCCAGTTTGGTATAAGCTGCGATCTCTATTGTGTTCTTAAAGCTAGAAAAGAAGTTTTTTGCGAGCAAAGCCGTCCATAGATTCTTAATGCGTGCTTTGAATTCTGATATTTTCAAGACGTTGATTGTTTTTTCTTTTGTCGCATTTCTAAGTAACATTTCTTTAAGGTCTTTAACATTTTGGCAGTAGCTTGGATTTGGCGGAGCCATCGGAGGGTCTCCCTCCCAAAGATGAGCAAAGTAACGGATCTGAAAGTTCACGTCAAACCTGATCACTGCGTCAAATGATGCAACAGCGCACTGCTCCTGCTCTGCAGCTATGCGGGTCATCTCATCGAGTTTCTCCTGAAAGCGTCTCCTTCCCTCCATGTTCTTATGGTGTGCATTCACTTCTCCTACGTTTTGGTGGACAAACACACAGCTCGGTGATAACTTCACCTGCCTCATTTTCAGAAACGCCTGCACAGCAATTTGTAGAATGTCTTGCATTTCAGAAGGGTTCTCTCCAAAAATGTTGATCACGGTCATGTTTCCCAGCCCAATCACAAACGTCGCCAGCTCATTGTCATGACTATGTGTTGTATTTGACAGCTCTACAGAACGCAGTCCTTCTGTGTCGACTATCAACACAAAGTCATATCCCAGCTGTTTACTGAACTCTGCCTCCACCTTCACTAACTGCATGTAGGCCCCTCGGGTGCATCTCCTACTGCCAACAGGAAACTGGAGACCAAACATGGCATTGAGTAGCGTGGACTTCCCACTGCTCTGTATTCCCAGTATTGAGATAACAAACAGCTTCACGTTCCCAATTTCATCAATGATTCTGTCCAAGATTGAGCTAATCCAAATGAGAGGGACATGTACAGCATCACCATCCATGAGTTCAAGAGGAAATCCAGAGATCATCATTTCTGCAGCAATCTTGGGCAAAGTAGCTGGGAGTTTGTTAACTGATGGCATTGTCTGTGAAGCTTCATAGATCTGACCAACTTCCCTAAAAACGTGATCAATTCCAAAGGAAGAGGCATCAAGTTCTTCTGATATTTTATCCAACTCTGATTGCTTTATAGCAATGATACTCGTGTTAAAACATTGTTTTTTCAACGCTATTATTGCCATCCAGGCCTGATGATAAATGAGATGAAGTTGTGATAAGCGATCTGCAAACATATAATCTAAGTATATGCGTAACCAATGCAGAAAGTATGTTTTTACTGTGCATGACTTATGGTTCAAATTTTCAATCAATGATCTCATAAATTCGTTAAGAGGAAATGCTTTTTCAAGCTGTGCTTTCCTAATGCGTGTTTTTTCTCCTAAAATATTACTTTTGTATTCCTCAACACTTTGCCCCCCCCTTACCATCATGCGAGTCAATTCTTTGTCTTTCTTGCACCACGACTGCCACAATTTCCCTTGAAGAGGCAAAAATTTCTCCTTTATGGAACACAGTGGATTGTCACTTATAAGACTCAGCAAAACTTTCGCCATACCCTTGCCCTCTTCACATTGTTTATCATCTTCATCAACAATGCAGCTATGCTGTCTTGCAATAGCTGAGAAAGCTTCGATGCTAATTTTTCTTTCTGAATTGTCTAAAAACAATTTGATTATTGACGTCAATTCATCGATTAACTCAGCCTCATTTCGATTCTCGACAGCAATTTTCGCGTTTGTTCCAGATACTCCACTGGAAACTCTCCTTTTGTCAGCACAGAGGCAAATTAGCGGCTTTGGGGAACTCAAACATTCGTCTAAGATACGTTTGCCTTCTTCATCGCGATCACCATCTGACAGTAATATAACATTTATAGACGAAATCTCATGTAAAAATTTCACCTGTGTTTTGTGTTCTCTTGCATCTCCGTGGAGATTAGTGAATGCTATGCAGTCATTAAATACATCATCGTCCTTCCCACCTGGAAGATACCAGGCGATCTCTGCAACTCCTTTCATTAGTTGACCATTCCTGCTGCTGCCTCGGCAGTATCTATGAAAGAAAACTCGATGCGTTTGATTGCCGAGTAGAGAGTTCATTATCTGAGATTTTGATGCGGGTGATTCACCAAATCTTACGAAGGACACGAGTGCAGTGTTGGCATCAATGATTGCACAGTTTTTAGATTGCACTTTTTTGGTAGATGCATCACGGTATTTCCAGCTCTTTTTAATCTGTCTGAATGACCATATAGGGAATTCTATTTCTGAACGACAAGGATTTGGAACTAAAAGCGGAAGTGCGAACTGGATGAATGAAAGTTTGGTGTAAATGTACTGCCTTACAAAATTGTCTCCACAATGGAAAATTGTCATTTGTAAGTCCATAGGGTGAATGTGGGTTTCAGTGTTTGTCCTAGGCCCATCGCTGTTATTTATTACGTCATTATCATCAGAAAAGAAGCTATCACTATTAGGGCTTTTATTTGTATTTGTGGACTGAGATAAGTTGTTTAATTTGCCTTGGTTTTGATTTTCACACTGAAAACTAACACATCTTGCTCGATAGTCAATCATCATCAGTTTTTGCAGATAATAAAGAGAAAGTTCTTGTGCTGTGCATCGATCAGGGTTAGTTTGAATTGGAGACCTGTTGATAACACATACATCACTTGTGTGTAATTCCTTGGGGTAGTATTTTATCAGTGAGAGTCTTTCAAGCAGATTCATGAACTTTCATCATCATTATTTCTTCGTGGTTGAATAGATGGTTTATTTTGTAATTCTTCTTGCCTTGAATATGTGTCCTCTTTCCATCCCCCCTGGGAAATTATTCCTGTATTTCGTATCGTACATTCTTTATTTGAACTACATGTTTGTTCTATGAAAGTTCCAGCGATAATGGATTCCAGCATCATATCAAGTTTATTCCAGTCAGTTGGCCCTATTTCACTGCATTTAATCACATGGGAAACTTCAGCACACATTGTTTCTTCGACCTGGGATCTCATGAAATCGAACTGTTTTCGCTTTTCGACAAGAGTCCGTGCATTAGACAATCCTGTCCGTAACACGTATGCCTGAGCTCTGGATTTGTCTTGTTGCATTAGTCTTGAGTACTCTCTGTAAGCTGACTCTAGTGCACGTTGAAGATGATCAATGTTGTCGTAATCCAGGGGATGCTGAAATCGTCTTTCTTTTACACAGTAGCCAACAGCAGAAGCAACTGAAATTACGAGTAGCTCTTGTTCGATGAGTTTTGTTGTTCTCAGTGATTGACAGAATGAATTAAATGCATGTGTGATTTCTTTGTTTCTTTTTTCATGTTTTTTTGAATAAGTTGGTGAAAAGTCAATTTTTAAATTATCTTCTGCTGTTGTTAAGATGTTCACGAGATCTTTAAAGTCAGATAATTGAGTAGGGACTCCTTCAGACTCATTCAGCCACTGCATACTGGAGGCGAATTGTGGATAATTGTCAACGTCACAGCTGTTTGGCTCCATAATAGACCGCATAAGCTTTGTGATTTTCACCGTTTTGGTAGGTGCTGTAACAAGATTTGACAAAAATGATTGGAGGGCTGGGTGAGATAAACAGGTGTTTATCCAAGTTAAATTGCTTTTAGTTTCATCATATAACGTTTTTTTCAAATCAAGTATCTTTTTTAAATTATTTTCCATGTCGGATTCTTGCCAATGTTTAATATCTTGCATCACTGACCTGGCTTTAGAATTAGCAGAGACCAATATATCCTCTAGACAAAAATTTGGATTTTGGTTTGTCAAAAGTGTGTATGCCTCCTTGAGCCTGCTAGCTATCAAGGTATTTTGAAAATCATCCTTGTGGTTAAACTTGACAATGTCCCACACTGGAACCAATGATGTGCCTAGATCAATGACAGACCACGTCTTGGTGTTGGATACAATGTCGGTTTTCCATTGTTGAAGAGAACAAATGCCAGGTGGTCCACCTATTGTACCTACGAAAAATGTCACCTTGTTAAGAAGTGGAGCATTGTATTTTTCAGAAAATTCCGTGGTAAATTCGGATGCCATCATGCTCACACCACCTGCACTGCCACTGATGTTGTAGGCAGAAGTGGAATACCTTTCCACTGCCTCCGATAGCATATTTCTGTCTTCCTTTTTCTCATCGGAGCTGATTCCCTCTGCTGATGCTTTCCACTTAAAAATCCCACCAAAGTGGACAGGACCTGTATGGGCATGAGAGCCAAATTTCTCAAAAAAACTTCTTAACCTGTTTCTTAGCACATGCGTTTTAAAAGAATCCTTCGCGGTTTTTAAAGTGTTTTCAACGCTTTGTAATTCCTCCAACGCCTCATCAGAGAGCTTGAGTTGATTAAAGTCAAGACTTCCTGAGGCAAGTGGTAGGTACAGGTATTTGGCGCTATGAATGCAGGTATCCGTGAGATTTTCTTGTTGCTTTTTTTCATTGTGTAATGCCTTGCTATGCCGCGAGTTGATTTCTTCATTCAAGGCCAGTAGGAAACCTTCTTCTGTCGTTATGGTATTGAATCCCATTATTTCCACTGCTGTCTCAAATATGTTTTCCTCTTCAGATGATGAAAACTCTTGTTTATTTATCATCGGCTGATGTACTGGCCCAGCAAGATCAAACGACATTGGGATGTTTAAGAGTTTGCCTCTTTTCTTTAGCCTATCCTTTATTTGACCAGTTCGATACACCCCCTCCAAAGCAAGTCCTTTAGATGCATTTTGTAAAAGACTTAGACGTGAAATAGTCCCACGTAAAGTTGAAATGTCTGCTAAATTTAACTGCTTTAGAGAAGTGTTTGCCATATCATTGGAATGGCTGCCATCCCACAATGGGGGTTCTTTTGCTCTTTTCAATTCCATTTGCTGCTCTGTCTCAGTCTCTACGTTGGCCTCACCACTGTGAATTAATCTTTTCTGATGGATTTGTTCCGGATGCTGCTTTGTTGGTGCATCTTGCTTCTGTTTATTTCCAATTGGCTCACATTGTTGTGATTGTTTTAAAACAACTTCATTGCCCGACATTTCCACTAACTTACACAATGCCTTTTTCTCCCATGAATGCCGGCAATGTGGTTCTATGATTTCAAATTCCTCAGGGCCAAAATATTGCAATGCTTTTACATTGGTGATATCCAAAATATTTCGTAGTTTTGGAATCCAAAAAGTTGTATTAAGACCTAAGTCTCTAAGTACTTTGGCAAGCTCATCCACAGCTTTTATGTCGTGTTCCTCCTCTTCAGACATAGCCTTGAATACACACATAGACACCGTCCTTAATTAGTAATACAACATTTAACAATAATACAAATCAATGTATAATTCAGTTGAATATTGAATGTTGTGTTTAATCATAGCATAACAAATATTTAGACGAATAACCAAAGTTCATCACTTATTTTAATGTCAAACATCTGTGAGAAATATTAAATGAAGAACATGAATATTAAATAAAGTATTCCCTTATACCTACCATGCTTATCTACGCTTTTAATAATACAAATTAAATATAAACAATTGATTAAGCCGTTGCATGTTGAAATTTGGAATATAACAGTACGAAATTCATTCATGCAACGGGCCCAATTTATTTAGGAGACTAATGGAAAGTGTTTTAACTTACCGTGCTATAACAAGCAGCACTTAAACCATGGCACCATAGCTAATGGATCAATCCTGCCCAGCTCCTGTGCTCAAGCTCCACACGTGGTTCTCATGCCACTTGGCCCGAAACTCTTTTCCTCAAAAAACTACTTTCCAATTGAGAACGTTTTTGGCTGCATGTCATTTCCCAATGCAAATGTTGATAAAAGTCGGTCTTTATCCAATGCTACACCGGCCCCTAGAGGTGATAGTAAGGGGTGTACTGGGGTGGGGCCAACGTCATGTATAGAAAAAACTGGTGCGGCGCTTGGAGTTGACAGGTGGGGGAATACTATTAGGTCTGGTCTTAGAGATCGTGTGTCTACTGTGCAATTGCAGGATCTGGTAGAGGTTAAAAGTGGTGGTGCTAAGGTGTGGTGGTATCAAGAGCTTTGACCGTGATGACATCTTGATCTGAAAGCCAATGCTCTTTGTGCCAGAGTGAGCTAAGGCCATACACGGACACACTGTGTGCACACACTGTGTGCCCCTGTGCGAGAGTAGGGTGGTCTTAGGCACTTCTCAAAGCTACAATCACACTGGGGTCAATCGATCGCATAGGGAAAATGTGTTCGACATCACATTACATTATCCCAATGTGATATTGTACATTACATCATCCCTATGTGATATTGTACATTACATTATCCCTAGGTGATAATCTATTATTCAGTACATTATTAATTGTAGTGGCTGCTGAAGTGGTGATGGCCATTTTTTTTTTCGGGGGCTTGTATACATTGATTACCATCACATGGCCAACCATGACGGTTATTATGCATGTGCCGTTACTTGTGGTACTGGACTTAAGAGCACGGGCCTTTAGTCCTTGCCTCATACAGGTGGTGAGCTGATGTTTAGGTTGGTTAATGACAGCACCAAAAGTGTAACCAACTTTTCTGTAACTTGCTATCCGCGTGCTGGCATAGAATGGTATACTCTTCTTTGAATGAAAAAATGTGTACGTCTGCATTTAAGCTCATCAAAACTACAGTATCATATGAACAGTTATATGTTTTGACTGCAATCTCCTTAATTCTGTATTAAGTGTTTTTTTTTCGAATGCGTAATCCATTTTGAAGCTGTGAATAGCAATTATTATATGCATAAAATGCTTTACAACGAAAACAAATATCAATTCATGAATATAATGGCCAGCACCAATGATTGGTGGAAAACCCGCCAACGCCGCAGTCACTGCCCACCACTTACATTAACATTGGCTGCTGACATTTGGGCTATGCCCATTTCAAACCTTTATAAACAATTGTCTTTAGAAGCTAACCCCCTTTTCCTGGTGACGACCGCGTGTGTTGCGATCAAAATGTCGTAGTTTTTTTTTTATTCTTTGTAATTGTCTTTGGACTATTCTACATGACGTTACAGAAAGACCCGAAGAATATGATTTCAATTATTTGTTTACTACAATTGCATAATTAAACATGCCATTTACATGACAGAGACATTCCAGTCGTGATGCTAAAAGCAACCTAAATCTTCACAATGCAAGTGCCAGAGTTGACCATCTCATGGACTCACCTTTCGCTTGCTCAGAGCACAAAGGAGGCTGGAACTCTCTTCCTGACCCTCTTTATAGACAGACAAGTGCGAGGGTGCGGTGGAGTTGCATTGTGTCCAGCTTGAAAATATAAACAAACCAAACACGTGATTACTTATTTTCAAAGTCCACTACAAAGCAACCACAGTTTCAGATAACTGTGAACTATGCATGAGTTTACTGACTCACATAGACTTTCATTTAAAGGTTATTACAACAACATACACATTGATACAGCATCTAATTATAAGTTAATCTGAACATCATCCTCCAGAGGATCAGCTCCCTCGTCGAGTCAGTGATCCCTGGAGAACAAGCGGGATGTGTGGACTTCTCATCGGCCTATAACACAGCCTGGATTAAGGACTTAATGTGGAAGCTCACAAGGACCATTCCTTGCCTGAAAACAATCCTGGTGATATGGACGATGGTGATCAATAGTTCACTGCGTGTCTATATGAGCAACAAAGCCAGCTCACCCTGGCTCCTTATTGTATATACAGTCGACCTTTATGCATCGCGACTTTCCCCATCGCGGTTTCGATATATCGCGGGGTCGGCATAAGAAATAAAATGGGAATAATTTTGGGGAGTTTTTGGGTGTTTTGCGAAAACCGCAGACGACATGCGAAGTCCAGCAAATGACACACAAAGAGTTTAGTAACGCACAAATGCATCACATACTATCATTGTATGTGTAGTGGTGGTACGTGCTGGCGGGGAGGATCGTGAGACAGCTTGTGGTGGGTGGCTACATCACGGTCCGCAGGCGGGTGTCCACATCGCGGTCCGCATAGGCCCCGCCCCCTGGAGCGGAGGGCTATGTAAGGCAATGTGCGGCAGCACTCGGGGAGTCGTTAACCAGTGAAGACAGAAGACGGAGGAAGAGATAAGGCCCTGAGACCCCTAGCCCCGCTGCCCTTGTAAGGGCCGGGACTCTGTGAGGCTCAGAGGCGAGGCCTTGGGATTCACGGCCCGACGTCCTTGTAAGGGCCGGGCTGTGTAACCCAGTGGTCGAGACCTGTGCCCTGGCAAGGCGGGTCCGATAGCTCTCCGTGGGGAGAGCGTAGCCGGAGAGCCTGAGTGCGTGGCCGAGTTAGGCACGCGTAGCGTAGGCGTTATCTCGGCTGTGCCTGTTACTGTTGCACCAGTGTTAATAAATAAGTGCTGCCCCGTCAACTCGTCTCCCGCCATTATTGAGATATTACATATGTATTGTTTAAAACCATAAATATACACAATTTTTGTTTAAGTAAAATTTTGTGAAAAGTTAGTTTGCGCGTTGGTTTGGAGGATGCCAAGCTTGTTTACGGCAGCCTCTCGCGTGATATCTCACAGCCCCTCCCCCGAACCCCCCGGCTGGAGGTGCTCGCGTCGTTCGCCAAGGGGACCAAAACATTTAACGCGTTTTTTTCCAGATCGCGGGGGGGCTGCGCACCTAACCCCTGCGACGTGAAAGGGTCGACTTAGAGCTGAACGATGAATCGATTTCAAATCGAAATCGCAATTTGAAACAATGCGATTAGCAAATCTCAAAGGCCGCAATTTTTGGCGATTTGAAAAGTCCTTTTACTTTCTGATTGAAATTGTTTGATTTTTTTATTATAATAACTTTATTTATTTAACTTAGCAATTGTTCTATGTTTGCTTGTTCTATTTGATTAAAAACATTTTAATAAATACATGTTAAAAGCAATTCATATATTTTAAGTTCTCATCCTTGCATTAGAGCAGTTAAAAGTAGATGGTATCATGTGGTAATGCTCCATCACATGTTTACAAATTTATTAACACAGTGAACATTGAACTGAAGCTTGACTTAAACAAATTAATCGCAAATCAAATCGCAATCGCAACATGTCAGAAAAATCGCAATTAGATATTTTCCCCAAAACGTTCAGCCCTAGATGGACTGTATGCCTGTTATAATTGTTTTTAATGTTTTGTCTATTTTGAATGTCGCAGTTCCTGACAGACAAATATGCGTTCACTGCATGCCAGAAGTCGGGAAAACCAGATGGCGAAGCCACAACAGCATTAGAATGAGAAGTGGGTAATCATAATAAATTAGACATCGATGGAGGGCCTAGAAGACGCAGTACATTTTGCTTTCCGGGAATTAACCGAACTCGTGTAGCGAAGGAGGAAGTAGTTCATGACAGGCCATAAAGGAATCACTCTTGCATGGGCAGGGAGTGACCCAGGAAATTTCATGAGAGAGAATATACGCAAGGGTGGACCCATGGCAAAACACCATAAACTCGCTGCTCACCCAAGGGCAAATCCAGGGCAGAGAGACAAGTATGCCCCTTGCCTTTTCACTCTGTGAATTAACAAACCCTGGTGCCTGGAAAGTTGAAGCGTTCAAATGCCAACCATGCATATGAACATTCTTAAACATCATGGTATTAAAAAGTTACCTTTGGTAATATGATATATTGTTACAGTGAGGGAAAAAAGTATTTGATCCCCTGATGATTTTGTACGTTTGCCCACTGACAAAGAAATTACCAGTCTATAATTTTAATGGTAGGTTTATTTGAACAGTGAGAGACAGAATAACAAAAAAATCCAGAAAAACGCATGTCAAAATGTTATACATTGATTTGCATTTTAATGAGGGAAATAAGTATTTGATCCCTCTGCAAAACATGACTTAGTACTTAGTGGCAAAACCCTTGTTGGCAATCACAGAGGTCAGACGTTTCTTGTAGTTGTCCACCAGGTTTGCACACATCTCAGGAGGGATTTTGTCCCACTCCTCTTTGCAGATCTTCTCCAAGGCATTAAGGTTTCGAGGCTGACGTTTGGCAACTCGAACCTTCAGCTCCATCCACAGATTTTCTATGGGATTAAGGTCTGGAGACTGGCTAGGCCACTCCAGGACCTTAATGTGCTTCTTCTTGAGCCACTCCTTTGTTGCCTTGGCCGTGTGTTTTGGGTCATTGTCATGCTGGAATACCCATCCACGACCCATTTTCAATGCCCTGGCTGAGGGAAGGAGGTTCTCACCCAAGATTTGACGGTACATGGCCCCGTCCATCGTCCCTTTGATGCGGTGAAGTTGTCCTGTCCCTTTATCAGAAAAACACCCCCAAAGCATAATGTTTCCACCTCCATGTTTGATGGTGGGGATGGTGTTCTTGGGGCCATAGGCAGCATTCCTCCCCCTCCAAACACGGCGAGTTGAGTTGATGCCAAAATAGCTCCATTTTGGTCTCATCTGACCACAACACTTTCACCCAGTTGTACTCTGAATCATTCAGATGTTCATTGGAAAACTTCAGACGGGCATGTATATGTGCTTTCTTGAGCAGGAGGACCTTGCGGGCACTGCAGGATTTCAGTCCTTCACGGCGTAGTGTGTTACCAACTGTTTTCTTGGTGACTATGGTCCCAGCTGCCTTGAGATCATTGACAAGATCCTCCCGTGTAGTTCTGGGCTGATTCTTCACCGTTCTCATGATCAGTGCAACTCCACGTGGTGAGATCTTGCATGGAGCCCCAGGCCGAGGGAGATTGACAGTTCTTTTGTGTTTCTTCCATTTGCGAATAATCGCACCAACTGTTGTCACCTTCTTACCAAGCTGCTTGGCGATGGTCTTGTAGCCCATTCAAGCCTTGTGTAGGTCTACAATCTTGTCCCTGACATCCTTGGAGAGCTCTTTGGTCTTGGCCATGGTGGAGAGTTTGGAATCTGATTGATTGATTGCTTCTGTGAACAGGTGTCTTTTATACAGGTGTAGTAAGTATATATGGAGGCTTGACGACAGGATCGGAGGCACACTTATTTATTACACCAACACAGTTGTACAGGTCACTGGGCTACAGGGATTCTCGACATCTAACCCCTTTAACCTATACCAATTCCTCCACTACGGGACTAGGGGAGGCTATCTGTCCCAGCTTGGTTAAGCTGGGATTCCGGCTCCCTGAGTCACCAGACCAGCTTCGTCTGGGCTCTCGGGGCCACGCCACCGGCTTGCCCTGGTCGGCCCTTATAAGGACAGCGAGCCAGGGGAGCTCTGGGGCCTACACTAGCTGGTCTTCCGTCTTCTCTGGTTAAAGCTGAGTCCCGACCTCGAGCCCTCGAGCTCATCACCTTTTATAGGACTCGCCCCCGAGGGGGGGCCCGTGGGGGATACACATGCGGACGTCGGTGCTAGCGCCACCCTTGTGTACGGCCGTAACCCCGCCCCTTGTGTTTGTTGGCCATCCGTGGCCATGCATAATCACACCTCAACATTCGTAGCCATGCGCAATTACACCTCTACATCACCCCCCCCTGTACAGCTCGCAGCCGTCCCTGGCTGCAAAAAAAACCAAAAAAAAATCAGAATAAAGGTGCATCCCTCACAAAAACCCCGTGTGTGTGCCTCGCATAATTTTTAACAAGAACAAGAGAACCTTAACAAGAACAACAACAGGAAGAGAGAGAGAGAGAGAGAAAAAAAAATAACCCGACGCACCCCCCCCGAATAATTACCCCAAAACCAACATATATACACACACTCCGGACGCCACCCCTCCCATTGTCCGCAAGGCCCCCCAACGGCCGACCTCACAATAGTCTGCGCGTTTTGGCGCGCGTCCGCGCGGCGGGCCCGTCACAAGGGCCCGTCCTGGCACGCTCAGTGCCGGTTGTTGACGGTCCGGGTGCAAGAGAGTCAGGCGTCGCTGCCGAGTGACCCCCGACCCCTTCGGGAGGGGTTGGTGGGTGTGGACCCGTCACTCCTGTTTCACCTGGGGACGGAACAGTTGGCGTCTGGTTAGGCGAGTGCAGCGATGACGGGGAGTCGGCGACACCCTCACACGTTTGGCCATGCGTGTGTGTGTGTGAACCACGGGGCGGCGCGACAAATGGTTTTAACCTTGAGGGGTGCACATACCACCGGCGCCTCCCCCATTTGACGCGAACACATTGCGGCCGCAAAACCTGCACGACCTCCACTGGCCCCCGCCACGGCCGTACCAATTTCGACGAGGTTGCCAGCGGCACCTGAGGACAGTGCAACCACGCCCTGTCCCCTGGTTCCCATTTGACCACCTGCACCCGCCCCAACCGAAGCCTCTCGTTCGCCTTCTGGCGGAGTTCAGAATTTTGCACGGCCGCTTCCCGTGCCTCAGACAATTTAGCGATGTTAAATTTAATGTGTTCGGACAAGTTAGACTTCGCCGGGAGCGCCGAGAGCTTCAGCTGGGTCGCCACAGGGGGGTTAACTTCGCGCCCATACATCAAAAAGAAAGGGGAAAATCCGGTGGCCGCATGAGGAGCCATTCTGTAGGCCTGCAACACACCGGCTATGCGGAGGTCCCAATCCGTCTGGGATACCGACACCTGCTGGGACAGCATGGACGTGATGGTCCGATGCAGCCGTTCCACCATCCCGTCAGTTTGTGGGTGATACGGAGAGGTCCGAACCTTCTCCGTATCCAAGAGGTCGCACACCTCACGTAGGAGTTTACCAGAAAAATTCCTACCCTGGTCAGTAAGCAGCCGTTCCGGAGCACCTTTGTCGAGGACATAGCCCTGGACAAAGGCCTCCGCGATGGCTGCTGCCGACTGGTTCGCCAGGGGCCAGGCCATAGGCCATCTCGTGAAGTATTCAACCCCCGTTAGTAAATACCTATTGCCCCTGGGCGTAGCGGGAAATGGCCCAAGTATGTCCAGAGCGACGAGCTCGTTAACCCGGGAAACTTTTATGGACTGCAGGGGAGGGTTGGACCCCCTCGCAGGCGGCTTCCTCTGCGCGCATTGCGTGCATGACCCCAAGAGATCCCCCACGTCCTTTTCCATGCCCGGCCAGAAGAAATCCAGCTGGAGCGTGGCAAAGGTCTTGTGAACCCCCAAGTGCAGAAGCCGCTCATGAACAGCCCATACCACCTTACCCCTTAAAGCAACAGGCACCACAAGCCGCTGGCGCCGGGTTTTTCCATCCCAGTGCATCAAAAGACCCTGGAACAACCCCCACGAGTCAACGTTTTCCGCCCCCTGACCAGCCCCCCCGACGCGACGGCGCAAAGCGAGGAGGGAGGTGTCCTCCATTTGGAGGCGTCCCCATTCCGCGACCGGCAACCCCAGCAACGAATCCCTCCCTTCTTGCTCGATAGGACCCGAAGCCGAAGGCGCATCGGTAGCGGCCACGAGGACCGAATCGGTGGTGACGTTCGGGGGCCTACAACGCCCCGAACCCAACAGGCACGCGCACTCCGAAGTGGGTGGCAATCGTGACAGGGCGTCAGCGTTCGTGTGGCGGACACCCTTACGATATGTGGTGACAAAGTCATAGTCTTGGAGGATCTCCAACCATCGAGACAACTGGCCCGATGGTTGTTGAACCCGCAGGGCGTACTGTAGGGCCGCATGATCTGTACGGACGGTGAACCGCCGACCGTACAGATACGGGCGGTACTGCTGAATGAAATAAACAATGGCCAATAATTCCCGACGGGTAACGCAGTACCGCTGTTCGGCTGGAGACAGTACCCGACTACCGTAAGCCACCACATGCTCTACGCCCCCGATGAGCTGGGACAGCACACCCCCGATGCCCGTGTTACTTGCGTCAGTATCGAGCAAGAAGGGTTGTGAAAAATCCGGGTAATTCAACGGCGGAGCTCCCACCAAAGCATTTCTGAGGGCGCGAAAAGCAGCCTCCTCCTCCGGCCCCCAATGAAACCTGACTCCCTTGGACGTCAAGGCATGCAATGGTTTCGCAATCGTAGCGAAGTCAGCCACAAATCGCCGATAATACGACGCGAACCCAATGAAACTCCTGACCTCTCCCACAGAGGTGGGAGTCGGCCAGGAGCTGACGCATTCCGTTTTGGCGGGATCAGTGGATATCCCCGAGCGCCCGACAATGTGACCCAAATATCGCACCGATTCGCGGAGTAAATGGCACTTTTGTGGTTTAAATTTCAAATTGGCAGCCCGCATTTTGAGAAAAACGGCACGCAACCTCTGGAGGTGTTCCTCGAAGGATTTGCTAAAGACGATGACATCGTCTAAGTAAATCAAACACGAATCCCATTGCAAACCTGCCAAGACCAATTCCATCAACCGCTGAAAAGTTGCCGGCGCAGAATGTAAACCCATCGGCAAACGTTTAAATTGGAAGAGGCCCTGCGGTGTACGAAAAGCAGTCTTAGGTTTCGATTCGTCATCCAGAGGAAGCTGCCAGAATCCAGATAGCAAATCAAGGGTGGAAAAGAATCGCGCACCGGCCAAGGCGTCGAGCGACTCATCCATCCGAGGAAGCGGGTACGCATCTGCCACAGAGATTTTGTTGAGACGCCGAAAGTCAACACAAAATCTCAGTGAGCCGTCGTGTTTTTTCACCAAAACGATCGGCGCGCCCCACGGGCTGGTGGAAGGGGAAATGATATCGGCGGCTAGCATGTCATCAACAGCCGATTTGACATGATCCTTTTCGGCGGGACTCAACCGAAAGGGATTTTGGCGGATCGGCGCGCTGTCACCCGTGTCAATATGGTGTCGCAGCAATTTTGTACAACCAATATCAAATTTGTGTTGACTAAAAACGTCAGCAAATTCGCTCAGGAGAACTCGCAGCTGCGCGCGCTGCGAGTCAGACAGGTCCACTGAACCCGCGCAAAGCGCATCCAGCCATCCGTCATCAGAGTCCGAATGCGGTCGCGACGGAGGATCGGTGGATACCTGACCCACGAGTGGTTCCTCACAGGGCACCGGCGTTGCGTGTGCAAGCACGGTCCCTTGAGGAACCACGGCCGTTCGCGATCCCACATTAAGGACTGCAATGAAGGGGTCCCCATCCCCTCTCACCATAGTCTGAGCCGCGAGCAAATCGGGTCCATTGACCCCGGCCTGAGATGGACCCAACAAGACCCCCCGATCCGCAACCCCTGCATCAAACGACCGACGCAACCTAAGAGGGACGAGCATCTGAGCCCCCGGAGGCACGCGCACAGTTTTTGTGACGAGCGCCTGCACGGTGGCAAACGCCCGACGCTCCGTGGTGGGGGAAGACAGAAATGTAACGCGTCGGCCCGACGGGAGCTCAATGCACCCTTGGTCAATAAGGATTCGGATGGGCATTTTGGCCAGAAAATCCGTCCCCAACAGGCACGGAACCGCGAGTGAGGAGGAAACCAAAACAGGGCCGGATAATTTAATGTCCCCAATGCAGATAGTGGCGCGGATTTGGCCAATAATGCCCAGAGAGCCTCCGTTAGCGGCATAGCACGGCACGTCAACAGGGAGCAAGGGACGACTTTGAACGGGAAGGATGTTATAAATTAAATCAGATATAATGGTCGCCGATGCCCCTGTGTCAATTAAAATCCGCACCTCTACCCCATCAATGTGACCGACCACGACAGATGATCCCGCCGACGCAGCAACGACACGATGGGCGAGCTCCGACCACTGACCCGGTTGGAGCGCTCGCCGCATTACCGAACAATCGCGCGCGACGGACGGGGAATTTGGAACCCTGTTTAGGTGCGCGCGTGAGTGTGTGTCGGATGTGTGCGTGGGCCAAACGTGTGAGGTGCCGCGACTCGCCGTATTTCTCTGCTGGAGCTTGGGAGGAGACGGCGTGGCGTCCTGACGAGGTGTCGCCCCGCGCTGACGGGGAGCCCGGCATCCAGACGCAACGTGGCCTTGCAGGCCACAGTTGTAGCAGCGTGTGAGCGCCCCAGATGACCTGGGCTGCTCCTGGCGGCTCGGTCCATTCCGAGCCTGCGGTGCCGCCGATCTCCATTGCCCTTGCCGCTCCACCCCGCAGACCTCCTCCGATGGGAGGGCGGTGGTCGCCATGGCATGGCCGGCCGCCCCCTTTGCCGCCTTCCGACGCAGGGACCGCAAGCCCCCGTGGATGTGGCGCGCGACCAGCAGGGACGACATCTCCGCGTCGTCCTGAGCCAGGACGTTGACGTCCAGCTCGTCAGCGAGTAGCAGCAGCTTCTCTGCCACCATGGCATCCACTCCTTCCTCGTCCATCCTTGGGAAAGCAGCCTTTGCCAGAGCCAGGAGAGCCGTCCGGAAGGCCAGGGGTGACTCGTTGGCGCCCCGACTCCGATCGTGGAACAGCTGCCTGCAGTCCGAAGGCGGCCCATAGACGGCTGACAGCAGCTGCAACGCCAGGTGTAGAGTGGCGCGCTTTTCCCTCGGCGCCGAGGTGAGGGTAGCCAGGGCGTCGTTGTCCAGCATCGCTGGCAGCGCGCGTAGAGCCTCGGCGTCCGACCAGTTCGCCATCTCTTGATGAGCGATGAACCGCCTCTTGAAGCCGCCCCAGTCTCCGTCAGCGCCGACAAATTCTTTAAGAGGCGGCAGACGCTGTTGTAAGGCGGCGTCCGTGGCCGCAGAACGCTCTCCGTCGCTCCCCGCCGATGATACAGTGTGGGCGGGCCGTGCACATGGCATCGCCGGTCGCTCTGATGTTGACGCGCCGGCCGGCGTTGATGATGTCACGGCTTGTGCTTGGCGCTCAGCAGACACGTGACGCGGGCCGGCCCCGCCCTCCGCTCGTACTGTAGAGATGGCGGGAAATTTGACCGCGAGCCGCGTCGGGGTGGCGGGAAACGTCGCCCCGCGCCGGCTGCCGTCGTCGACCCGCGCTGCTCCTCCAGCCCCCAGCCGCGTGATCTCCTCCAACACGGCGGCCGCGGCGTAGAGCAGGTCCGCCAGGCGGGAGTGGGCCAGCCGGAGTCCCTCGGCCGACGCATCCCCCTCCTCCTGTCGTAGCGGCGCGGGCGTACTCGGCCCCGGCTGCTCCGATTCGACCCCGGCCATCACTGGTGGAGAATCGGCCGCGGCGTCTTCCATCTCCGACTCCCTGGTACGTGTCGTCCCTCGTGTGTCCATCGTTGGACGTTTACTTCTGACACCAGATGTAGTAAGTATATATGGAGGCTTGACGACAGGATCGGAGGCACACTTATTTATTACACCAACACAGTTGTACAGGTCACTGGGCTACAGGGATTCTCGACATCTAACCCCTTTAACCTATACCAATTCCTCCACTACGGGACTAGGGGAGGCTATCTGTCCCAGCTTGGTTAAGCTGGGATCCCGGCTCCCTGAGTCACCAGACCAGCTTCGTCTGGGCTCTCGGGGCCACGCCACCGGCTTGCCCTGGTCGGCCCTTATAAGGACAGCGAGCCAGGGGAGCTCTGGGGCCTACACTAGCTGGTCTTCCGTCTTCTCTGGTTAAAGCTGAGTCCCGACCTCGAGCCCTCGAGCTCATCACCTTTTATAGGACTCGCCCCCGAGGGGGGGCCCGTGGGGGATACACATGCGGACGTCGGTGCTAGCGCCACCCTTGTGTACGGCCGTAACCCCGCCCCTTGTGTTTGTTGGCCATCCGTGGCCATGCATAATCACACCTCAACATTCGTAGCCATGCGCAATTACACCTCTACACAGGTAACACGCTGAGATTAGGAGTACTCCCTTTAAGAGTGTGCTCCTAATCTCACTTCGTTACCTGTATAAAAGACACCTGGGAGCCAGAAATCTTTCTGATTGAGAGGGGGTCAAATACCTATTTCCCTCATTAAAATGCAAATCAATGTATAACATTTTTGACATGCGTTTTTCTGAATAGTTGTTGTTGTTATTCTGTCTCTCACTGTTCAAATAAACCTACCATTAAAATTATAGACTGATCATTTCTTTGTCAGTGGGCAAACGTACAAAATCAGCAGGGGATCAAATACTTTTTTCCCTCACTGTAAGTGACAATACAGCACATAGTCAGGGGGTAGTGAATACGACTAGTTACATGTTCTTTTAACATCCACTTATCAATACATAAGTGCCATGAGATCTGGGTTAAGCATATAAACTTGATAATGACGTATGGAAGTGTTGTATTGATGTCTTGAACCAAAGGATCATTCAGAAAATATACGTAATACGAATAACGTATATTCTCCACGACAAAAAATGCATGTATTCCAGGGGTATAACCAGAGCCTGCCAACCGCCTTTGTTTTCCCAGTGACTGTCATTGCATGCTGCAGCAGGAATTAATTTTAAGGATGAGTCGACCTAACGAGGGAGAAAAGTCGTTTCACAATAAAAATGGCTACAGACTCACACAACACCTAGGGGCAATTAAGTGTGTCTGTGTTCACACATATCGTGGGATGACCTCCAAAGGGAGGAGTTTGATAGGGGTTATGACATCAAGTGCCAGGATGTCTGCGGAGCCAGAACCAGGAATGACCTCAGGCTGACCCGATGGATGCAAAACGTGTGCAAAGGTGGGAGGAGAATGTCGGGCCGTAATGTATACTAGGTAATTAATCACATGAGCTAGAAATTATATACAAACAGCACACAATCATATTTGTTAGTTCGGCACGGGCAGACTCCGGGACTTGCCCTCGTGACTGGCAACAGAGTTTAGTTCCTACCGAGGCACACTAAGTGTCACGAGAAGGATTATATTACGTTTTTTTGTTTGTTTTTGGGCCGCTTGCAGAGCCAAGGACTGCGCCTGTAGTGTTGCAATAAGTTATGTGGTAGAAGAAAATTGTTAATGAGAGCACCCTAATGGTGAGGTCGTCTTATACAGCTCTTTAATGTCACTGTCGTGCAATGGAATGTTCTGTTAAATACTGCACATTCATTGTAAAGGGCGCAGCCTGAAGTGCAACACATACAGGTTTCCCTCGCTTTGTGGTTATAGATGTGTTCCAAGAAAAAGGGCACACAAACCGAAACCACACAGGGCAGCTTAACTGCCAAACAGTTCATAGCGTACACACATAATGGTCTCCCACGTCCGATCACGAAGCCATATATGAGTGAATTTAAATTGCATATAGCGAATTTTGAGTAGAAATACATTCGTCCAATATCCATGATATTACACAAACCGAACCCGTATAAAGGTTGAAAAACCTGTACTGACTAGCGGCAACCTTAGTCTACACCACATCACTTGTATGTGCATTTATGTACGTACACATAAACACCTCACTTGCATACTTTGGTGTTTAGATTGTGTCCTGTGTTTAAACTTAAGCATAATTTGTTCACCACAAGTGTACGTGGTTAATGCAGACATGAACCCTTGCAAAGGTTGCAGTTTGGTGTTTTAACATCTTAACACCTCTTTCATTGCCAGAAAGGGTAAAACCTTTTCTTATATCTTCTTTGTTCTTTCGGTAAAGTCACATAAAAGGGAAATAATAAAAGTAAAACATAATAAAATAAAATTCTCACGACGTATCGGCCACAACACAAGCAGCCGTCCGCAGGTGAAGAACAGAGCTGTCTGAAAGATAGCGCTCCTATGAACACTGCTAAGCTTGGCAGCGTATATTTTAAGCTGGGTGGGAGGGGCAGAGTGCCTTGACAAAGCTTAAGTATAAGCTGCCAAGCTTAGCGTTGTTCATTACGACGCTGTTTTTCAGACAGCTTTGTTCTTCACCTGCGGACGGCTGTTTGTGTTGTGGCCGAAACGTCGTGATAATTTATTTTATAATGTTTTATTTTAATTATTTTATTATGTCCCTTCTACGTGACTTTACCGAAAGAACCAAGAAGATGAATCCCTGCAGTCACGAAAGTTTCTATATGTTTCGTTAATGACCACATGTCCGAACACTGTCAAAGAAGGTAGTATGCACTATGATTGGCATATCAGTAGATAAAGCGTTTGATAAATCAAGACTATTAAGGGAGTCGCTAATTTTGTGTTTGGGATATGGATAGTATTATAAACCAACATCAAGGTAAGCGTAAGTGCAAGTGTTCAGGCAAGATTAATGTCTGACATATTTTCAAAACATAATTCTTTTTGTTGTTGCCTACATTGTAATAACTTATAATTTTTCACTATTTTGGTGTGTTTGCATGCAGTCCGATATTACATGGCCATGTGTTCAACCTATTTAACTTCGCTATCCCATTAGACATTAACATGTAGTTTAATATGGTATTATTTTTTAAACATAGCCTGTTGACATATCTGATTTACAATAGCCAGCCTATATTAACCACACATAGTCTATACAATGTACGTTCTAACATATATACCGTACATAATTTACCTGTAACTGATTTCAATAGATTTAGCCTATTACTGGCCAATGTGCAGCTGACTTGCATCTCTTATAATACTCACGATGTTCAGGTGATGGAAGGAAAGCCGTAGGGCGCAAGTCATTCGCTCCGTCTCTTCTGCTCTCAGGATTCACCCAGGCTTCATATTCAGATTCACAAAAAGGTGGAGCTTCCCAGACTCCACCCAGTGCTTGATAATAACGAATGTGCGTGTGTGCCTGTGTGCGAGAGACACAACGCGTGTGTGGACGTGAAATAAAGATTGTGAGCGTATGCCCTTCGAGTTGTTGAATATTGCATATGACAAAGGCAGTGAGGATAGCGTATGAATAAGGAGTCTTTCGAGCAGTCGAACAATGAGATATAATTTCCAAATTATGCTTAGGCTCTCAATGCACTAAAACTTAAATCACACGCAAACTTGTTATGCATTCATGTGCAACATCATGGGCGAAAGGACAAATAATCAGAACTCCATTCTATATTCACATATAAATATAAAAATAGTTTAGTCCATCGACCGTTGATTTTTTCATGCGAACATCAATCACCAAGCGGCATTTGTAAGCAGTCAAACTACAGACTGGTCTCGATGTGCTAATCATATCCAGCATTTCAGATTTTTTTTTGTCTCACATATATATTTTCGTGAGCTTTTCTTGCTTGGAAAGCATCCCACTGTTTCAGAAGAAAGCAAGACAGCCAACCCCACATTTAGTGCCTCAAAGTGCACCTAGCCTGGCACAGGCGCCGTGGTGACGTCGCCGTCACTTTGTGGCGAATGGCGGATATTGGTATTGGTGTGTGGGGAGCGGTAGTGTAGTGGTGAGCGCACTGTGCTACAAAAGTGGCGACCCGAATTCGATTCTTGCTCACGGCTAACATCAGTGCCGGAAGCCCTGGTGTGTAAACATCGCCACTGGGGATACAAAGGCAGCCGGGCGTGGCGCTGGCCAATCACCCCCACGTGTGCCGTGCCGGCCCTCATAGGCGATGCTCACTAACAGCACTTGCCCCTATAGCCTATTAAGGCTACACGGGGGATCATTGTCGTCGTGGTGTGTGTGTCTCTGTCTGTGTCTCTCTGTCTGTCTGTGTGGGTGTCTGCAATTGTGGTAACTCGTTGCCCCCCTTCTGACTAGCATCAGGACCCAAGGTTCATGAAAAAAAGTGTTTTTTTCTATTAATGTTACTTTATTTTATATTTTATTTTATTTATTATACAGTATTTTATATTGCTACATGGAAAAGTACAATACTTCTAATTGTGAGTTTGACTGCTTCTTTTTCTGTTGAACCTTAGCACATTTCTTAAAACTGACCATATGGGCATTTAAAAACAGTGGATTTCATGGGACCTCCTTTGCTAGTACCAAAATAGGAGAATACGTTTTCCCCTTTTTTCTGGCAACAAAACAGGTGTTAAGATGTTAAAACACCAAACTGAAACCTTTTACAAGGAATCAAGTGTTCATAAATCACAATACTTGTGGTCAGAAAGCGAACAAAAAAATACTCTGATAGCATATGTATTATCTAACACCGTTTTGAGACTTGACTCGAAAGTTTCTAAGACAATGCACATATATTATCAGAGTAGGTTTTTTGTTTGCATTCTGACCACAAATGTAATGCGAGCATAAATGGGGTTGTTGCTGGGCTCTGGCCCAATCATACGACCCGGGGTATTGGGGGGCGGAGCCTGGTCTGCGGGGCGTGTGGGAGGGGCCACCGTTCACCTCGGCTCCAATGGGAGGCGAGGTGAATGGGGCGGAGCCAGCAGGGCAGTATGGGAAGGCCGGATCTGACGATCCGGAAGGGGAGGAGTCAGGGTCACGTGGGGGGAGAGGATATAAGTGGGAGCCCAGAAGAGATCGGGGTCAAATTTTGATTTAAAGCTTTCGTGACTGCAGGGATTCATCTTAGTGTGAATTAATTTATTATGTTTTATTTTTATTATTTTATTTTTTCCATTCTACGTGACTTTACTGAAAGAACCAAGAAGATCGGGGTCAGTTGAGGAAGTTAAGAGGCTGACACACGTTGGGTGTCGAGAGGAGATCCGCGCCATCGGCCACATGGCTGAAGGACCTCAGCACGCCGTCGGCCAGTGGTGTGCGGAGTGCGGGAGTGGAGGAGCTAACGGAGGAGCGTGCACGGCACGCGAGAGGAGACGCTGGTCCCTTATCAGGACCAGCGGGTGTGAGGAGGAGTGGAGGAGCTGACGAGGGAGCGCGTGCGGGGCACGCGCGAGACGACGCTAGTCTGCGGAGGAGACCAGCGGGGCGCGGAGAGAGAACCTAAATAAAAGACCAAAGGAAACCAGCAGTGCCTGACGGAGTCTTTTATTACACAAGTATTGTGGTTAATGCAGACATGATTCCTTGTAAAAGGTTTCAGTTTGGAGTTTTAAAATCTTAACACCTGTTTTGTTGCAGGATAAAAGGGGAAAACCTATTCTAATACAGTCGATTATTGTGTTCCGACTCACGAACCGTTCAAGTTATGGACGGGTCTCAGGAATTAATGAGGTTCGTAAACCGAGGACTGCCCTATTCCTTCATGACTGATTAAAGAATACAATTATCTCCTAAACAGCAGCATCCTTGCTTCCACCCCTGATTATCATGGTTGGCTCCATACGGTGCAAAATAATTTCTACGTAAATAAAACAAGTCTGTACCACAGCCTATCAATCAGTATCTGCATATGTAGGCAATTGAGGGTATTTATGTTCATATATTCCTGAACGCCTGATAAAGTAGTAAAGGAATGGATGGATGTGCGTGTGTTGTCTCAGAACTCGTAGTTTGTCCCGAATCACGTTCAAATGTTCATGACATTTGCCATGCTTATAATCTACAATGCCATTGTATTGAAAACTGTTTTGTTAAGATTGCGTAAAAAGATTACACCCTCCAGTCTTGCCTTTACAATACATTCCTCCTTGTAATCACGCGTCAACATGTTCTACCCTGACCGCTGTGAAGCAATCCAGATTTTTTTAAATGTTTGCTTGCATTGTGACTTTCATAGAATCTTAAATATGCCAGTGCCTTCCATCAAATGTCTCTCAGAACGTAGTCTTTGCCTGACAGGTGCATTTTATCATGCACTTTTGTACATAAGTAGGCAGATGTTGCTAATGTTTTAATGTTTTGTTAGCATATGTGATCACCTGCATTTGTACATTTGATTTAATTTTCATCTTTACATTTTCTCGTAAAACCCTTTTGAGATGTGTGTAAGCATCAAACTACTGACTTTGAAAGCTAAAAAAGCGTTCATCTTTACACGTATATCCATTGGGATTTATAATCTTGATTTAAAGCTTTCGTGACTGCAGGAATCCATACTTTCTGGTTCTTTTGGTAAAGTCACGTAGATAGATCTCTAGAAGGACCACTTCTGACTTCAACGTAATAAACGACTTCCACGACGACTGTTGACTGGCGTCTCTCTGGGTAATTCCCCTCTCTCTCTCTGCTGTTGACGAGCCGTTCTCTTGCCCACTGTTGGGGCACGCCTCACTTTCTACCCGATCCGCCGCTGCCTGGCAGCGTGCTGGGAGGAGTGGCTGCTCGCTGGGGATTCGCCACGTGGTCGTTGGCGAGGAGAGGTTGAGCGGTGATGCAGTCCAGACCCGAGGCTTCCCACACCGATGACGAGTCTTCTCCTGCCTCCACTTATATTCTTTTTGGCAAAGCACAGCTCCGACTCCAGCCACGCCCCCTCGTGGAACCCTCTAGATCAGGCATGTTCAAAGTCCGGCTCGCGGGCCAATCACGGCCTGCGGTCAGATTTCATATGGCCCGCAGCTTCGGTCTTATAATGTGTTATTTATGGCTCGCTAGCTCTGTCAGAATAAATAAATCATAAAATTTTAAAGATGTAATTCCTCCTTTCACCACTCGGTGGCAGCACCATTATAATGCTCTCTGGCTCGGCATCTGTGCCGCGAACCCTTCTCGAATAATTTCTGCGATGGCGACTGCAAAAAAAAGAAAAGTTGACGGTGAGGGCCGCCGCTTTCAGGAGCGGTGGAAATTACAATACTTCTTCACTGAAAATCGAGGCAATTGTGTTTGTCTAATTTGTAAAGAGACGGCTGCCATGTTTAAGGATTTCAATGTAAAGAGATACTACGAGACTAAACATGCTACAACATACGACAAGCTAACAGGGAGTGACCGCGCTAAAAAAGTGAAGCAACTCCAAGCTGCTCTGGCATCGCAACAGCGATTCTTCACGCGGGCCTGTGAGTCAAGGGAAAACATCACCAAAGCCAGCTAGGAAGTGGCCATGTTAATAGCTAAACAGAGCAAAATTTTACTGAAGGTGCGTTTATCAAAGATTGTGTATTTGATGACAACATGAACTTGACAGAGGAGCTGCCTGACCTCAAAAGCCTTAAAAGGCAAACCAGAGGAACATATTTATTCGCTTCTGTTTGTGAAGCTGTTGATGATATGAAACTACCATGGAGTAAAGTTTCTGGGATCATTACCGATGGTGCGCCTGCCATGGCTGGTGAGCGAAGTGGATTGTCCACACTGATCTGCAATAAAGTCAGCGAAGAAGCAGGCAACGCTATTAAACTTCACTGTATCATTCACCAGCAGGCTCTCTGCGCCAAACATCTCAAATTTGACGATGTTATGAAACCAGTGGCAAAGGCAATCAATTATATTCGCTCTAAAGCTCTATACCACCGACAGTTTCAGCAGTTATTGCGTGACATCCAGGCTGAATACGGTGACGTAATATATCACAACGATGTGAGGTGGCTAAGTCGGGGGTCCGCACTGCAGCGATTTTTCTCTCTCAAAGAGGAAATTGGAGATTTTTTGGGTGAGAAGGGACAACCAATGGAGGAACTGTCCGATCCTGTATGGCTGGCAAATCTAGCTTTTTTGGTTGCCATAACGAAGCATCTGAATGCACTTGAATGTTATCTTCAAGGAAAAGATGCAGTGGTGAGCCAGCTATACGCTCACATTAAAGCCTTTGGAACCAAACTGCAACTTTTCCAAAGACACTTGTCCCAAACAGAGCCCTGCACCGCGCACTTCCCAGCTTTGAAAGAGATCATTCACAGTTTCCCACAGGACAACATCGGTGCGCAAATGAAGAGTTATGCAACTGCTATTGCATCTCTTTCTGTGGAATTTAACAAACGCTTTCGGGACTTTGCAGTTGTTGAAAAGGACATATTGCTTTTCTCTTCTCCCTTTTCCGTGGATCCTGATGATGCTCATCCACAGCTGCAGCTGGAGCTCATTGAGCTGCAGTGTGACGATGAGTGCCGCAGAAAACACCAGCAGTGTTCTCTTGTTGACTTTTACCGGCAGCTGGATAAAAGCAGGTTTCCAGAAATGCGGTCATTCGCTAAGAAAATGCTGAGCTTATTCGGCTCCACATATTTGCGTGAGCAAACATTCTCAGTCATGAACTTAAACAAGAACCGATTGAGGTCAAGGATGAGTGACTCCCACTTGCGTGACATTTTACGCATCTCAACCACTGCCCTCAAGCCAGACCTGGTCTCTTTATTGAAATCTAGATCTCAGTATCACCCTTCTCATTAGTGTCAGCAAGTTATCTCTTCCTTGATCAATCTGAAATTGAGTGTTTTGAACGGAAACATTTGTCACTATTAACAGTGAAAAGCCTAAAGTACACTAATGCACTTGGACTTATGGCAATTATTTTATTAAACTCTTGGATAAGATTTGGTTATAACTGTTGATGTTATGTACCTGTAGATGTGACACAAACTATTGCTTTCTGAAAGATCTTGTAAAAGACAAGGGCAAACTTAACTTGTTTTAAAGTTGAATGATAACAGACCACTTTGCATCTTACCTATAAAAGTCTCCGCGCGCTCGCGCTTGCAGGGGATTTGGCTCTCGGACGGTGGCCTTCACGTAGAAAAAAATTTGCCGGGCGGCACCCCCTAAGCCCCACGGTGGTAATAGGCTATTCCGTTTTCCCATCCGTAAACGTTAAAGTACTTTAATTAACAAATTTGTGCCGTTTTTATTATTATTTATCATTTATTGCGCGCCGTCTACCGTACCAACTGACGCCAATTACGTGGGGAGGGGGCGGACCCTACCAAGTACTGCGCATTCGCTCCAGCTCACGGGGACATTTTATTTCACGCGTTTAACATGGAATAGATATACAAATCACGCTGGCGATTTTTCTTCACAGTATGATGTCCCCCCCCCCCCACCACCCCAATGCGTTGCAGTTACTGTTATAAAGTTCTTAGATATTAACTTAATATTCTTAAAGCGCTTACATAGTATTATTCTGCCTCGGGCGGGGGAGTGGTGGGGGGGTAGTGGCCCACAGCCTGGCAATGTCTCACCTCCTCCGGCTTGGCAATATAGGCGAGGCCGCGAGCTCTACACGGGACGACGCGTCACCACGCCAATGTAAAGTATAATTTTACTGCATCTTTCGCTAAGAACGGAGGTTTATTGTTTACTATTATTAAACAAATAAGTTTACAAATATTACAATGATAATTTTTGTGTGCACATAACAACTCTGCTTTGTTTACTATTATGAAACTAATAAGTTGCCTAATATTACAATTATAATGTTCGTGTGCAGAAACTACATGTGTGTCCCTAAAGTCGATGTCTGTGTGTGTGAGTCCATATGTGTTTGTGTGCGTGTAAGTCGATGGGTTTCTACGTGTGTGGGTCCATGTCTGTGTGTAAGTCCATGTGTGTGTCTGTCTTTTTCAAACGGACAACGCCCCATGTGTGTGTGTACGTACAAGTGTGTTTGTGTCAGTCTATTTGTGTGCGTATCAGTCGCTGTGTGTGTGTTAGTCCACATGTGTGTAAGTCCATACATGTGTGTGTGTCACTCGATGTGTGTGTGTAAGTCAATGCGTGTGTGTGAGTCTATGTGCCTGTTAATCCACATGTATCTAAAGTACGTCTGTGTGTCACAGTCCATATGTGTATCTGTGTGTTGGGCAATGTGTGGGTCAGTCTATGTATGTGTGTGTAAGTCCATGTGTGTGTGTCTTAGTCGATGTGTGTGTGTAAGTACATGTGTGTTTACATCAATGTGTGTGAGTCCACGTATGCCTGTGTGTGAGTCGATGTATGTGTGAGTCGCTGTATGTGTGTACGTCCATATGTGTGTGTAACTCCATGTGTGCGTATCTCAAGTGCATGTATATGTGTGTGTGAGTCCATATGTGTGTGTGTCTGTAAGTCGATGTGTTTGTGTGTCAGTCCATGTGTGTGTATGTCTCAGTCCATGTGCGTGTGTGTTAGTCGCTGTGTGTGCATGCATCCATGTTAGTCAGTGTAACTCCATTTCTTTGCGTGTCTGCAGGTCCATGTGTGCATCTTAGTCCATGCGTGTGCTTTATTAACCTGCTCAAGGCCTATGATACCATCAGTAGGCCTGGCCTCTGGGTTGCTCTTCGTGCTTTCCGAGTCCCGAACCCACTCAACACCATCCTTAAAGATCTTCATGATGGTGAGCGGCTCCGCATCTTAACTATGTGGCCGTGAGTCAGAGCCATTCCCTTTACACCTTGTTGTGCAACAGGGATGTCCTCTGGCTCCCACATTGGACCACGTAGTTCGTCGAGCCTTCAATGCCTGTACCGGAAGAATTCCCATCTGCTACAGATGCAATGGGAGGCTGATCGATGCCCGCGTGCGGTCAAGGGATGGCTCCCTATTGCTCAACCACGTTATGTATGCCGATGATCTGCTAATGGCTGCTCACTCGGAAGAGGAGTTCGAGGTGCTGCTGCTGAACCTGGAGCTTGCTACCAACAGGTGGGGCCTTACCATCAGCCCAACCAAAGCTAAGCACCTGCCTGGCTATTTTGTACCATCGGACACTCCACCCCCACAACTCCCAATTCGTGATGGGGCAGTTGTGGAGACAGTGGAGAGTTTCCCTGGACAGTGTGCTAATGACCGGCTCCGGTTTAACAGCAGAGGTCTCACTCCGAATCAGTCGAGCTGCAGTATATTTTCATTGGCTGCGTAACGCTGTGTGGAAGTGACCTGGTCTATCACTCCTTACGAAGCTTCAGGTCTTCTCGGCCACGGTCATTCCCTCCCTTCTCTACGCTTGCGAAACTTGGACCCCCCTAATGGAACATCTTCACCGGTTAGAAACATTTAGGCTGGCCTACCTACGATCCATCCTGGGTTTAACCAGGCTGCATTGTGTGAGGAGCTCACAAATCCTTGAAAGATGTCGACAAAGTCCCATCGGTGACCTCCGGCAGGCAAGGCTGCGTTGCCTGAGTTATGTAGCCCGCATGGCCAGCCACCGCATGCCTAAACAGCTTTTGTTCTGCCGGGTCGAGGGGGCTAAACGGGCGCGTCATGGGCTGGAGAAGGCATGGAGTGATGTGCTACAGGAGGACTTGGAGCTGAGTCCACTTGCGGATGACTGGTACCAGCCGTGTCAAGATCGGCCACTGTGGAGGAGGCTCCTGAAGGACGCTACTAGCTAGTTGGAGGCAGTCACCCTCCAACAACAACGGAGGGCGAAGGAGCGACGCTCACAACGAGCGGAGCGCCGGGTGGCTAAAGCACAGAAAGTTGCCACAGTAGGGCCCACAGGTGGTGCATCAGCCAGTCGTCTCAGTCAGTCGAGCTGTGCCATCTGGGTTTGCCTCGTGACCTCTTGCCAGCGGGCATTCGACACTTCGCGTGGCCTCAAGGTGCACATAGCCTGGCACAAGCGTTGTTGTGACGTCACCACCACTTAGTGGCGAATGGCGGTTGTTGTTGTTCAGTCTATGTATGTATGTGTGAGTCCATTTGTGCGTGTAACTCTATGTGTGTATCAATGGATTTGCGTGTGTAACTACATGTGTCTGCCTTTTTCGCCCAGGCAACGCCGCGTACTAACCGCTAGTTACTTATAACTCCTGTTTAAAATGTTCATGAGGCAAAGATATTTAACTCATGGAAATTTAAGGTATACTATACATTTTGTTCAATGTTATCTGACTGAATGAAAGGCAGAATTGTGTTTTTAGAGTTGTTCACGTCTGCCTGAGTGGCTTATATTTGGTTACATTGTCATTTTTAAAATAAAGGTAATTGGGACAAATTGTTTTATAACAGTGTGTATTTTCATGTAACTTTTGTGGTTGAAAAAATGTCAGAAGGAACTATTGGCCCCCGGGCATCTTCACTTAATCAAATTTGGCCCTCTTTGCAAAAAGTTTGGACACCCCTGCTCTAGATGGTTCTCGTACATTCACTCTAACTCTGCCCGTTAGCTTTGGCCTAGATGAAATCCCCGCTTTGGATTGGATACCGGTTACCCAGCGGTGGACATTCAGATACCCCTTGTCGCACCCTAGATGGCGCTCTCCCCGTTACAAATTGACATGCTAATGTCTCCCATTAACACAGCTGCTGTGCGTTCGTGCGGCGGCGGCACTCCTTTCCATCTCTAGCCCCACCTCCTTTCCCTTGGGTTGCACCCACCTCAAACCGACATAACCTCTTGTTGCAGTCGCTCTCCCACTATATTTTTCCTTGTATAGCAGTTCTACTGCTGTATTTTTTCACCTGAAGACGATTGCTTGTGTTGCAATCGAAACGTCGTGATATATTTTTTTTCTACCTACGTGACTTTACCGAAAAAACTAAGGAGTATGTGTGTAATATTGGATTGTGGTTGGAATCCATCCCCATCAAAGGAAGGATTTGAACCACAACTAAAGACTACGTATTTATGAACTAAACACTATTGTTATATTACCAGATGATAGCTCAACGAAGTGGTTTATCACGTGGAAATGTATAGCAGCCAAATAATCGAAGAGCTGTTTGTAAATGTGGAGGGAGGAAACTGGAGGACTCGTATAAAATCAACGGGACTACTCCAAACATAGCAGACGTCAGGGTCAGGATCGAATCCACGACCTCCTGTATACAAGACGAGGTAGGTAAAATCTCACCACCGTGATGTGAAAATAGATTCGAGCATTCCAGTAATGCCATTGCCATGAATTCCCCTTCATAAATCATCTTTAAATACCTGGTCTCGCCCCTGAAAGAAATGCATGTGATTGTGTGTGTGCGCGTGCGGTCTCATAATCTTGTGTCATCCATTCGCCCATACGTCATTGTGACTTTCATAGAATCTGAAATGGACAAGTGCCTTGAAAGCGCTTTTAAACAAATTCGCCAAATATCTACAGGACCTCAACTCAGTCACAGCATCAGATGTGCATCCATATTCTTACTATGCCTTTGCTTCTCAGCTTAGGATTGACTCCCTTCCCTCCCTCCACCACTTAAAATCATTCCGAGCTCAGAATGCACAATTCTGCTAACAAAATGCATAATTTGCATATATATTTTACACAAACGTACTTTGCCAAAATTAAAGGTCGCAAAAGGTTGCTCAAGTTTACAGAAACGTTTAAACGATGATGAATTAAAGGAAGCTGGTTTGAGTAAAGTGTTCAGTCATTCACAATATTCTTTCATACAGCCGAATTTGCACATCAGGGAAACTGCAATGAGTGTTTGTCTCAAGTCAAACATTAAAAATACCAATGGATATACGTGTAAAGATAAACGCTTTTTAACTTTCAAAATCAGTGGTTTGATGCTTACACACATCTCAAAAGGGTTTTACGAGAAAATGTAAAGATGAAAATTAAATCAAATGTACAAATGCAGATGATCACATATCCTAACAAAACACATAAAAATTAGCAACATCTGCCTACTTATGTACAAGAGTGCATGATAAAATGCACCTGTCAGGCAAAGACTACGTTCTGAGAGACATTTGATGGAAGGCACTGGCATATTTAAGATTCTATGAAAGTCACAATGCAAGCAAAATTTTAAAAAAAAAACTGGAATGTTTTCACAGCGGTCAGGGTAGAACATGTTGACGCTTGATTATAAGGAGGAATGTATTGTAAAGGCAAGACTGGAGGGTGGAATCTTTTTACGCAATCTTAACAAAATAGCTGTGAATACAATGGCATGTATATTATAGGCATGGCAAATGTCATGAACATTTGAACGTGATTCGGGACAAACTACGAGTTCTGAGACAGCACACGCACATCCATCCATTCGTTACTACTTTATCAAATGATGACAAAATAGAAAACGGTTATGTATGCATGGTGCCATCTGTTTGTATAAACTTAACAAAAACAACATTGTATAAAAGTAGGACTGATTTTTTTTCAAAATTATAAACCAAGCGTTCAGGAATATATGAACATAAAAACCCCCAATTGCCAACATATGCATATACTGATTGACGTACTCTGATAGCATATGCGTTGTCTTTAAAACTGATTGGTCCACACCAGAGACATTTTTCTTTCGAGCCTAGTCTCAAAACGGTGTTAGATAATACATATGCTATCAGAGTATGTTTATTGTTTGCATTCTGACCACAAATATTGTGATTAATTCACACTTGATTCCTTGTAAAAGGTTTCATTTTGGTGTTTTAACATCTTAACACAGCTGTGTTAAGGGGAAAACCTATTCTCATATTTTGGTACTGGCAAATGAGGTCCCATGAAATCTATTGTTTTTAAATGCCCATATGGTCAGTGTTAAGAAATGTGCAGAGGTTCAACAGAAAGAGAAGCAGTCAAACTCACACTTAGGAGTATTGTAGTTTTCCATGTAACAATATAAAATACTTATAATAAATAAAATAAAACATAAAAAAGTAACATTAATAGAAAAACAACACTTTTATTTTCATGAACCTTCGGTCCTGATTGATGTCATGTAGGGCAGTGTTGTATATGTCGGATTATGAAATTTTGACAAAAATAATAATAATTAATAAATTTCCAAAAAATGCGTTATTCGCATAAGTTATGTTAATGTATGTAGTCATATGCATAAATTATGATAATTACGGAGATACTCGTATTAATTTATGCGAATGCTTGCGATTATGTTAATGTGTGCAGTTATGATAATTATGGCTTAGCTTCGTTATCCAGAGTTGTATCAATCAGGATAAAACGATTATCTTTGATTAAACATTTACTGATTATCTTAGTGTGTTTATGTTATGTTAGGTCTCCAAATTCATATCTCATCGCAGGTAACAGTTCTTATGAATAAGACAGTTTTGCATGGACTTGGAAAGAAGCACTCGAACACTTGGTGTTAAGCAATTTTAATTCTAAAACATACGACCTCTAAGATGCAAAGGCAAAAGTATACGTCATTAGATTCATCGGCAAGATTATATAACGAAAATAAATGACTAAAACATTCTTATTCATGTAACTCGACAGCAGCAACTGCTTTGCACGATCAGTTGATATTGAACGCACCACCTTGAAATGGCAACCCTTTTTGAAACACAAGATAACTTTTTGAAAGTCTTATTCGTGTGCGTGTTGTGTGTGCGTTGTATTTTGTCCCTTGATAATTAATATTTTAAGCAGAGGCAGGGCACTGTGTCGGAGCTTGGGTGGGGGAGGATACAACCAGCGGCCAGAGAGGTTCCTCTCGCTTGGGCGTGGCCGCAGCGAGCCCGTGCTGCTCCCTCGCTCGGGCGTGTCTCTGCTCGTGCGCTCTCTCTCTCCACTGCTCGATTGAGCGGCGTTGGCACGACGCTCGCCGACGTGGTGCGCGATGATTCCGTCGTCGCTGCTGGACGTCTTGTCTGTTCTCACTGGGTGTTGGTCGGTGTGTGTGTGTATCAAACACACGGCGCATTCGATGGCGCTCTCTCTCTTGGTGGCAGCTCCAGGCTTCTCCACTGCTGGATGATTGTTGAGTCGGCACGATGCTCGCCTTCGGCGGTGCGATGATATTGTCGTCGCTCTCTCCTTGATCGCTGCCAACTTCACACGGACACCTGCCCTTACTTCAGGCTGTGTTGGCTCAGGCTTCTGGACGACGTGGCTGTGCACGCTCACCGGCTTGGAGCGCTCTGGCGATGAACGATGGCTCTTGTTGCTCATCCGCTGCTGCTCGTCCTTTTCGATGCTCGCTTGGTCGACGCTTGGCGATTTCCGCCCTTTCTACAGGTTGATTGCTTGATGTCACTCGTCACTCTCTCTTCTCCGTGCTTTCCTTTGTTCGTGCAGCTGCCAGCTTCACTCGCACTTAACCACACCTCGACACTTCGTTCTGCGAGAAGCGACACCTGCCATCGGTATCGGTGTTTGCTCCCTCACGACGCTCCACCAGCCGGAGCACGGCTGAACCCAGCCTCGACCCAGGTTGAACTCAGACTTCTGCGACTCGAACGACCCCTCGTCGTCCCATCTCTCCTCGAGCCACGATCCGCCCCAGCTCCCTTGCGAGCCCCGTCGCAATGCCGCGTCGCAAGCCGAGTTACAAGACTGAGCACGACTCGAACCAGACTGCTCACTCTTCTGCGCGTTTGTGCTTAAACTCAAAAACGTGAACACCCTCTCCTCTCTCCGCGTCTCTTGCGAGAGGAAAACAAACAAGAAAACAGACGCCCTCGGAATGTCAGCACAGACCCCCCTTCGCGACCCTTTGTAACCCCCTAAGTATTTATGGGGCCATCTGTTTGTGCTGGACCGTTGGAGACAAAGGTGGCTGAGGAGATTTTTGCAATACATTTATGTGGTCCTGTGTGTTACATTTATTCTTGATATTTCTTATGAGTTCCCTCGGTCTTAGTATATCGTGGTTATTATTCGGTCTATGTTTAATGAATATTCGTAATGATCCTCGTTACATCATTATTTTGAAGGTTTTGCCAAGTTTGGTTATGCGTTTGTTTCCAGGGATTGGTGTTTTATTCTGAGTTATATTTTAATGTCCTGAGGTTAAGTGTAACTAAGTTTCCACTTAAGCTTTCTGGAATTCGTATTCTTTAGTTTTTAGGAAGGTCATGTAGATAGAAACATACAATACAAAATAATATATATGCGGTGAATACGAGTAATATAAGGGAATATCTTATAACAAGCCCCTATTGTTTGCTGGTTAATTATTTTTGTTAAGTTTCTACTTTTCGTTAAGGAAAACGTTAAAGAAAACGCGAGTTGCAACAGTTGTGTTTCTCTGCTCTGCACCTTATCTGTGCATCTCCAGACGTCTTGGGAAGGTTAGGCCATCGACCTTTTGTCCATCTGGATGTCTCTGACCTCTCTGTGCTCTGAAGTCTTGTCGTTTAATGGCCCTCCCCGTTTCACAGATTCCTCGTGTGTTTGTGAGGAGTAGGGGCTGTTTCCATTATTTAATTAGAAATATATATATATAGAAAAAGACATTTTTTTTATTATTCTTAATTTTTTTAAAAACAGGGCATAGATACAACAGCAGTCTGTGCACAAACGCCACCCTCCCTGAGCATTTCGCTTGGGAGATCATCTCTGCCCGGTGCCTTTCCTTGTCTCAGACTCTGGATCGCCTTCAGTACTTCCTCAACAGTTGGCACCTCAGCCAGCCACTCACAGATGGTGACCTCTTCCAATATTTGAGGCACCGCAGCCTCAGCAGGGTTATCCCCATGTTGTGCCATGATGTTTTCCTGACTTAGGGATTTCCCCTCCCCCAGGACCTCACAGAAATGCTCAGCAAATCTGCAAACCTGTTCCTGGGGGTCGGAGATTGGATCACCGTTTTTTCCCCTAATGATGGTAATAGGTGTGGCGCTGCAGGTTAATTTTTTGATGGAATTAAATAGTGATTTGTGATAGCGGGCCACTGAGGCAGACTCAATCTCCTCAGCAACCCGCGACCACCGCCCATCCTTGCAGCGCCTTACGGCTTTCCGAACCTCCGAGCGAAGGCTGCGGTAAACCTCCTCATTCTCTGACGTGGGATGCTGTAGCCGTTGAGAGTGGGCCTGTCGCTTTTTCTCAACTAACCTGAACACCTCCTCTGTCAGCCAGGGTTTCTGGGGAGGTCTGGACCGCGTACCCAAAGAAGCCATTGCCGCTGCATGAGTCACAGTCCTAAATCTCGCCCATTTACCCTCGACATCAGGAGGAGTGGGGGGCGATGCCAACCCCAGCTGCAAGCGATGATGAAATTCTCACTTGCAACTTTCATCAGCTAACTGAGACCAGGCCACTTTAGGTTGGAATGGGGTCCTGGGTGTACACCCACCACCGGAGTGGAAGAATGGCAGGCGCATCTTACTGATGACTAGTCGATGGTCAGAGGGCAGATCAGCTCCACGGTAGGTCCTGGTGTCAAGGACATGGGCTCGCATCTGCTGGTCCGTCACTATGTAGTCCAGCAGATGTTCTTGCTTGGACCCGGCATGCGTCCATGATGTTGTGTGGATGCGCCGATGCCGGAAGAGCGTGTTTGTAATTACAAGCCCATGGGCTGCACAAAAATCTAGCAGCCTCCTACCGTTGTTATTCAGCTAATCTGGCCCATGCCTTCCAATCACTCCAGACCAGGTGCCAGCATCATGACCAACTCGGGCATTGAAGTCACCCAACAAGATGACTCTGTCCCGATTGGCCACTTTAGCCAGCACCTGTGACAGGAGGTCATAGAAGGCATCTGACTCATCGGCTTTGCTTGCATCCCTCCACGGATGTTCGTCTTCAGTGGTAATTTATTGAAGGTGGAGGGGTTACCAGCCCCTCGCACCCGTCCAAAGCCCCCGTTTAGCCACTGTGGTGGTCACAGACGCCATGAGGGGAGAGGCCAATGTGGCATTGGCCCTCCTCCCACAGCAATGTCCACGACAGTGTTGCCCATCCGGCACCGCGAGGAGGTAGGAGGTTGTTTTGCCGGGCACACACACACAGACACACACACCACGACGACAATGATCCCGCATGTAGCTTTAATAGGCTATAGGAGCAAGTGATGTCAGTGAGCAGCGCCTATGAAGGCCGGCACGGCACACGTAGGGGTGATTGGCCAGCGCCACGCCCAGCTGCCTTTGTCTCCCCAGTGGCGATGTTTACACACCACACCCCGGCACTGATGTTAGCCGTGAGCAAGAATCGAACTCGGGTCGCCACTTTTGTAGCGCAGTGCGCTCACCGCTACACTACCGCTCCCCACACACCAATACCAATATCCGCTATTCGCCATAAAGTGACGGCGACGTCACCACGGCGCCTGTGCCAGGCTCGGTGCACTTTGAGGCTCTAAATGTGGGGTTGTCTGTCTTGCTTTCTTCTGAAACAGTGGGATGCTTTCCAAGCAATAAAAGCTCACAAAAATATATATTTGAGACAAAAAAAAATCTGAAATGCTGGATTTGATTAGCACATCGAGACCAGGCTGTAGTTTGACTGCTTACAAATGCCGCTTGGTGATTGACGTTCGCCTGGAAAAAATCAATGGTCGATGAACTAAACTATTTTTCTATTTATATGTGGATATAGAATGGAGGTCTGCTTATTTGTCCTTTAGCCCATGATGACCCACATATATGCATAACAAGTTAGTGTATGGGTTAAGTTTTAGTGCATTGAGAGCCTTATATAATTTGGAAATTATATCTCATTGTCCGACTCTTCGAGACACTCCTTCTTCATACGCTATCCTCACTGCCTATGTAATATGCAATATTCAACAACTCAAAGGGCATACGCTCACAATCTTCATAAATCATCTTTTAAAACCTGGCCTCGCCCCTGGAAGAAATGTATGTGATTGTGTGTGTGTGTGCGTGCGGTCTCGTAATCTGGTGTTATCCATTCGCCCGTACGTCATTTTGACTTTTATAGATTCTGAAACGGACAAGTGCCTTGAAGGCATTCGCTTGGAATGCAGTCCATAGTGTTTAGGGACCGCACCTTTGCTCTTGCCGGCTTGAACCAGTCTGGCACTACTTTTTCAAGCTGTTATCATTCAATATCCCACCCAAAAACTCACGTTTTTTAAGTTATAAATGATACTACATATATTTCTCACTTCAATTTCCTATAGACTCGTGATTAATTTGATTGCTATTTGTTCAGATAGGGCATGTAAAGGCACTCTATAGATAATCATTATGTTTTATTATTATTGGGAGCTCTGAGATGATGGATTTGTGCAAACTCTAGAGGATATAGTTGTAGTAGATCAGTCCAAATGTGATGACAACATGGGGGAGGGTCTTAAGTGAAAGATCCTGCAAGGAATATTGGATGTGGGAGATTTTACTCAGGTGGAGATATAGGGCTCGGCGATAATTCAGATATGGGAACAGTTTGTTCAGGTTTAATTATAATGTGAATATTTTGCACACTGTCTAGCAGTGCAATGTAAGACGTGAGCATTTCCCACGCTTAATATACATTCTTGGCTGGATGTGGTCTTTTTAGAGAAGTCAATTAGATTATTTTTACATTTAACTTTAAAAAGGTCAGTACCAATCCGGTTGGTGCACCATTGGGGTCTGTCCTCAGGTCCTTCCTATTTTCAACAGAAGTCTTTCCGCTCGTCGATGTCACCAAGTTCCATCAATATTCTTAATTCCCACTGCTGCTTAATCCAGAACATTCGCCGGTTCCGCTGGTGTGCATTCAGGCTGAGGTTAAACATTTTTTGGGAGGATCAGGTGTGGTGGTTGCAGACGTCAGGATTCAGTTGTCTACTAATCTAAAGAGCCTCGGCACCATTCTCGATACAGAATATGCCATATGATCTCCAAATACGAAATATAATCAAGTCCTGCAAGTTTAATTCCATGGCTCTACAACACATTCGACAACCATTGAGTCATGACATAGCCAACACGGTGGCGTGTAGTATCGTATCGATGAGGTTAGATAATTGCAACTCTACTCTACGAGACGTCTGGCAAAAACATTATAAAGCTGCAGCCTGTACGACATTTGTTGGCACGTGTCGTGACGGGTACTGCAAGATCACACCACGTACACCAAGTGCTCACCAATCTCCATTCGCTTTCGGTTGCTAAACGAATACATTATAAGTTTGCAGCCATTACACACAAAATGATTGCCACAAATGAACAACAATACCTTTCTAATCTCGTCAAGGATCATAAATCATCACGTGACATCTGCTCATCCTTGCAGAGTATTTTGACTGGTCATCGAATTAAGATGGTCACCGCATCGCATGCGATCAGGTGCACGTCTTTGTCAATCTGGAACGCTCTTCCTTTCGACATTAGGAAACTACTGGAGCTATGCAATTTTAAATCAAGATGGGAAAACTAATTTCTTAAGAACTGCTTTGTGTTTAGTTTGTTGTCTTTCCCCCGAACCTATGATGAGTGTGGTTGGCTACATACGGTGCGAAATAAATGCAACGATTTACAACTATAGCTACAACAGCCATTTGATAATCTACAACTCCTGCTAATGCCTTAAAGTTAATTCTGAAATTCTCACGACGTTTCGGCCACAACGCAAGCAGCCGTTTTATTTTAATTTTTTTATTTTAATTATTTTATTATTTCCTTTCTACGTGACTTTACCGAAAGAACCAAGAAGATGAATCCCTGCAGTCACGAAAGCTTTAAATCGAAATTTAATTCTCAAAGATCAAATGTCGGTGCCCTGGCGACACACATGCTGGTGAGGTGAACTGCGGTGGTGGACTTGCGCACAAACATACACAAACATACTTTGACAAACTTATAGGGTGCAGCAAGTTGCTCAAGTTTACAGAAAGTTAAAACGATGATGAGTTAAAGTAACCCAGTGTGAGTAAAGTTTTCAGTCATTCACGATATGCTGTCATACAGCCGAATACGCACATCAGGGAAACTGCAATAAGTGTTTGTCTCGAGTCAAACATTATAAATCCCAATGAATATACGTGTAAAGATTAACGCTTTTTAACTTTCAAAGTAAGTAGTTTGATGCTTACACACATCTCAAAAGGGTTTTACGAGAAAATGTAAAGATGAAAATTAAATAAAATGTACAAATGCAGGTGATCACATATGCGAACAAAACACTTTAAAATGAGCAACATCTGCCTACTTATGTACAAGAGTGCATGATAAAATGCACCTGTCAGGCAAAAGACTACATTCTGAGACATTTGATGGAAGGCACTGGCATATTTAAGATTCTATGAAAGTCACAATGCAAGCAAAAATGTTTTAAAAACTTGATTTTTCAAGGCAAGACTGGAGGGGTGGAATCTTTTTTACGCAATCTTAACCAAACAGCTTTAAAAAATAATAATGGCATTGTAGATTATAAGCATGGCAAATGTCAAGAACATTTTAACATGATTCGGGACAAACCACGAATTCTGAGACAGCACACGCCCATCCATACACACATTCGCTACCACTTTAGCAAATAACATAATGGAAAACTGGTATGCATGCATGGTGGCATCCGTTTGTATAAACTAAAAAAAAACCATTTTATTAAAGTAGGACTGATATTTTTTTAAATATTATAAACCAAGCGTTCAGGAATATATGAAAATAAATACCATCAATTGTCTACATATGCAGATACTGATTGACAGGCTATGGTACAGACTTGTTTTATTTATGTTGAAAATATTTTGCACCGTATGGAGCCAACCATGATCATCAGGGGTGGAAGCAGGGATGCTGCTGTTAAGGGGATAATTTTTTTTTTATCAGTCATGAAGGAATACGGGCAGTCCTCGGGTTACGAACATCATTAAATCCTGTGACCCGCCCATAACTCGAACGGTTCGTGAGTCAGAACACATTAATCAACTGTATTTAAATTTGGTCAGTGTTAAGAAATGTGCTAAGGTTCAACAGAAAGGGAATCACTGTCAAACTCACAATTAAGAATATGGTACTTTTCCATGTAACACTATAAAAAAGCTGTCTAATAAATCAAATTAAACATGAAATAAAGTAACATAAAACATCTTCTTGGTTCTTTCGGTAAAGTCACGTAAAATAATATTTTATTATATTTTATTTTTATTATTTTATTACTTCCCTTCTACGTGACTTTACCGAAAGAACCAAGAAGATGAATCCCTGCAGTCACGAAAGCTTTAAATCGAAATTTTACATAAAACACTTTTATTTCCATATTACCGTGAGTCCTGATACTATTCAAAAGGGGGGGGGGCAATGAGTTACCACAATTGCAGACACCCACACACACACAGTGACACACACACACACAGACACTCACACAGAGACACACATAGACACACACACATCACGACGACAATGATTCCCCGTGTAGCCTTAAAAGGCAATAATGCTGTTAGTGAGCAGCGCCTATGAAGGCCGGCACGCACACGAGGGAGTGGGTGGCCAACACCACACCCGGCCCCTTTTGTCTCCCCAGTGGCGATGTTTACACACCACACCCAGGCACTGATGTTAGTCGTGAGCAAGAATCGAACTCGGGTCGCCACTTTTGTAGCACAGTGCGCTCACCGCTACACTACCGCTCCCCACACACCAATACCAATACCCGCCATTCGCCACAAAGTGACGGCGACGTCATCACGGCGCCTGTGCCAGGCTAGGTGCACTTTGAGGCACTAAATGTGGGGTTGGCTGTCTTGCTTTCTTCTGAAACAGTGGGATGCTTTCCAAGTAAGAAAAGCTTACGAAAATTTGTCTTTGAGACAAAAAAAATCTGAAATGCTGGATATGATCAGCACATCGAGACCAGTCTGTAGTTTGACTGCTTACAAATGTCGCTTGGTGATTGATGTCCGCCCGGAAAAATAAACGGTCAATGGACTAAACAATTTTTCTATTTATATGTGGATATATAATGGAGTTCTGCTTATGTGTCCTTTCGCCCATGATGCTCCACATATATGCATAACAAGTTAGTGTATGAATTAAGTTTTAGTGCATTGAGAGCCTTATATAATTTGAAAATTATATCTCATTACCCGACTCCTCAAGACACTCATTCTTCATACTCTATCCTCACTGCCGCGGTAATATGCAATATTTAACAACTCGAAGGGCATACGCTCACAATCTTTATTTCACGTCCACACACGCGTACTGTCTCTCACACACAGACACACACGCGCATTCGTTATTATCAAGCACTGGGTGGAGTCTGGGAAGCTCCACCTTTTTGTGAATCTAAATATAAAGCCTGGGTGAATCCAGAGAGCAGAAGAGACGGAGCGAATGACATGCGCTCTCCAGCTTTCTATCACCTGAACATCGTGAGTATTATCAGAGATGCAAGTCGGCTGTACATTGGCCAGTAATAGCCTAAAAATATTGAAATCAGTTACAGGTAAATTATGTACGGTATATATGTTAGAACGTACATTGTATAGACTATGTGTGGTTAATATAGGCTGGCTATGTTAAATCAGATATGTTAACAGGCTACGTTTAAAAAATAATACCATATTAAACTGCATGTTAATGTCTAATGGGTTAGCGATGTTAAATAGGTTGAACAAATGGCCCTGTAATATCGGACTGCATGCAAACACACCAAAGTAATGAAATATTATAAGTTATTACAGACTAGACAACAACAAAATGACGTTTTAAAAATATGTCAAACATTAATCTTGACTGAACACTTGCACATACGCGAACCTTGATGTTGGTTTGTAATACTAGCCATAGCCGATAAACAACATTATCCTTTTTGCACTGTTTGCGATTCCCTTTATAGTATTTATTTATCAAACGCATTCTCTATTGATATGCCAATCACAGTGCATACTGCCTGCTTTGACAGTGTTCGGACATGTGGTCATTAACGAAAAATATAGAACAAAAACTCAGGGTATACGAATAGGTTTTGCCCTTTCTGGCAATGAAAGAGGTGTTAAGATGTTAAAACACCAAACTGCAACCTTTGCAAGGATTCATGTCTGCATTAACCACGTATACTTGTGACGAACAAATCGTGCTTAAGTTTAAACACAGGACACAATCTAAACACCAAAGTATGCAAGTGAGGTGTGTATGTGTACGTAAATAAATGCACATACAAGTGACGTGGTGTAGACTAAGGTTGCCGCTAGTCAGTACAGGTTTCTCTCACTTTATGCGGGTTCGGTTTTGTGTAATATCATGTATTTTGGACGAATGTATTTCTACCCAAAATTCGCTATATGCAATTTAAATTCACTCATATACGGCTTCGTGATCGGACGTGGGACACCATTGTGTGTGTGTGTGTGTACTCTATGAACTGTTTGGCAGGTTAGCTGTCCTGTGTGGTTTCGGTTTGTGTGCCTTTTTTCTTGGAACACATCTACAACCACAAAGCGAGGGAAACCTGTATGTGTTGCACTTCAGGCTGCGCCCTTTCCAATGAATGTGCAGTATTTAACAGAACATTTCATCGCACGACAGTAGCATGAAAAGGGCTGTATAAGACGACCTCACCACTAGGGTGCTCTTATTAACAATTTTCTTCTACCACGTAACTTATTGCAACACTACAGGCGCAGTTCTTGGCTCTGCAAGCGGCCCAAAACAAAGAAAAAACGTAATATAATCCTTCTCGTGACACTTAGTGTGCCTCAGCAGGAACTGAACTCTGTTGCCAGTCACGAGAGAAAGTCCCGGAGTCTGCCAGTGCAGAACTGACTAATATTATTGTGTGCTGTTTGTATATTATTTCTAGCTCGTGTGATTAATTACCTAGTATACATTACCGCCCGACATTCTCCTCCCACCTTTGCACACGTGGTGCATCTGTCGGGTCAGCCTGAGATCATCCCTGGTTCTGGCTCCGCAGACATCCTGGTACTTGATGTCATAACCTCTATCAAACTCTTCCCTTCGGAGGTCATCCCACGATATGTGTGAGCATAGACACACTTAATTGCCCCTAGGTGTTGTGTGTGTCTGTAGCCATGTTGATTGTGAAACGGCTTTCCTCCCTCGTTAGGTCGATACATTCCTAAAATTAATTTCTGCTGCAGCATGCAATGACAGTCACTGGGAAGACAAAGGCGGTTGGCAGGCTCCGGTTATACCCCTGGAATAAATGCAATTTTTGTCGTGGAGAATATACGTTATTCGTATTATGTATGTTTTCTGAATGATCCTTTGGTTCAAGACTTCAATACAAAACTTCCATACGTCATTATCCAGTTTATATGCTTAACCCAGATCTCATGGCACTTATGTATTGATAAGTTGATGTTAATAGAACATGTAACTAGTCGTATTCATAACTCCCTGACTATGTGCTGTATTGTCACTTAACAATATCTCCTATCACCAAAGGTAACTTTTTAATACCATGATGTTTAAGAATGTTCATATGCATGGTTGGCATTTGAACGTTTCAACTTTCCAGGCACCAGGGTTTGTTAATTCAGAGAGCGAAATGGCAAGGGGCATACTTGTCTCTCTGCCATGGATTTGCCATTGGGTGAGCAGCGAGTTTATGGTGTTTTGCCATGGGTCCACCCTTGCGTATATTCTCTCTCAGAAATTTCCCTGGGTCAATCCTTGCCCATGCAAGAGTTATTCCTCTATGGCCTGTCATGAACGTCTTCCTCCTTCACAACACGAGTTCGGTTAATTTCCGGGAAGCAAAATGTACTATGTCATCCAGGCCCTCCTCAGCTCTGGTTATTCTCATCATTCCCATTTGATCGATGTCTCATTAATTCTGTTTACCCACTTCTCATTCTAATACGGTTGTGGCTTTGCCATCTGGTTTTCCCGACTTCTGGCATGCAGTGAATGCATATGTGTCTGTCAGGAACTGCGACATTCAAAATAGACAAGACATTACAAAAATGTCTAATAGTCATACAGTCGATCTAGGGCTGAACGATTTGGGGAAAATATCTAATTGCGATTTTTCTGACATGTTGCGATTTGATTTGATTTGCGATTAAATTGTTTAAGTCAAGCTTCAGTTCAATATTCACTGTGTTAATAAATTTAAAACATGTGATGGAGCAATACCACATGATACCATCAAAATATGAACTGCCCTATATAGTGTAATGCGAGCAAGGACATGGTGGGTGCTGCCCCCGCGCCACTCACACGGGCCGGAGTATTGTGGAGACGGAGCCTGGTCGACAGAGCGAGTGGGAGGAGCCACTGCTCACCTCGGCTCCAATGGGAGTCGGGGTGAGTAGGGGCGGAGACGGGGGCAGTACGGGAAGGAGGAGTCAGGGTCACGTGAGAAGTAGGATATAGGGCGAGAGTTGGAAGAAAGTGGAATAGGGGAGAGCCACGCTGGGTGGTGGCGGAGGAGTGGCGCCATTTGCCACGTGGTCGGAGTCACGGCACCGTCGGCCGGCGGTGTACATGAGGTAGCAGTAGCTAGCGGAGTGTGGGGAGCTAGCGGGGTGTGAGGAGTTAGAGGTGTGCGTAGGGCACACAGAGCAGCGGTGTGGCTGCGGAGTGTGCGGGGCACACGGAGCAGCGGTGTGGCTGCGGAGTGTGCGGGGCACACGGAGCAGCGGTGTGGCTGCGGGGTGTGCGGGGCACACGACGCGTGCGCGGGGTGCACGACAGAAGAGACGCGGGTCCGGCTGAGGACGCCGCGGGTGCGAGACAAGAACCCAATAAAGGACAAACGGAGACCTGCAGAGTCCTTTATTACAATAATATAATGCAAGGGTGAGAACTTAAAATGTTTTAATTCAATAGAACAAACAAACATAGAACAATTGCTAATTTAAATAAATCAAGTTATAATAATAAATAATAAAACACTTTCAATAAGAAAGTAGGATGACTTTTCAAATCGCCAAAAATCGCAATGTTTGCGATTTGCTAATCGCATTGTTTCAAATTGCGATTTCGATTTGAAATCAATTTATCATTCAGCCCTAAGTAGACCCTTTCACATCACAGGGGTTAGGGGCTCAGCCCCCCCCCCCCCCCCGTCATCTGGAAAAAACGCGTAAAATGTTTTGGTCCCCTTGGCGAGCGAAGCAAGCACCTCCAGCCAGGGGGTTCGAGGGAGGGGCTGTGAGATATCACGCGAGAGGCTGCCGTAAACAAGCTTGGCATCCTCCAAACCAACGCGCAAACTAACTTTTCACAAAATTTTACTTAAAGAAAAATTGTGTATATTTATGGTATTAAACAATAAATACAATGATAGTATGCGTATATTTGATGCATTTGTGCGTTACTAAACTCTTTGTATGTCTTTTACACCATTGGAACCTCATTTGCCAGTAAAAATATGATAATTGGTTTTTTACCCTACTATCTGGCAACAAAACTGACACCTTTTTACAAGGAGTCATGTTTGCATAGACCACAATACCTGCAGTCATAATGCAAACAAAAACACAACTCTGATAATGTGCACTGTCCTTGAAGTTGATTGGTCCACACCCGAGACAGCTTTCCTTAGAGCCTAGTCTCACATGGGTTGGACCAGATGATGCCAAAAGGCGCACAACTCAAAGACAATGCACCATCAGAGTATGAGAGCTCGGGGTAAGCATTTACACCATTGGAACCTCATTTGCCAGTAAAAATATGATAATTGGTTTTTTACCCTTCTATCTGGCAACAAAACTGACACCTTTTTACAAAGAGTCATGTTTGCATAGACCACAATATCTGCAGTCATAATGCAAACAAAAACACAACTCTGATAATGTGCACTGTCCTTGAAGTTGATTGGTCCACACCAGAGACAGCTTTCCTTAGAGCCTAGTCTCACATGGGTTGGACCAGATGACGCCAATAGGCGCACAACTCAAAGACAATGCACCATCAGACTATGAGAGCTCGGGGTAAGCATTTACACCACTGGAACCTCATTGGCCAGTCAAAATATGATAATTGGTTTTTTACCCTTGAATCTGGCAACAAAACTGACACCTTTTTACAAGGAGTCATGTTTGCATAGACCACAATACCTACAGTCATAGTGTGCGCCATTTGGCGTCATCTGGTCCAACCCATGTGAGACTAGGCTCTAAGGAAAGCTGTCTCTGGTGTGGACCAATCAACTTCAAGGACAGTGCACATTATCAGAGTTGTGTTTTTGTTTGCATTATGACTGCAGATATTGTGGTCTATGCAAACATGACTCTTTGTAAAAAGGTGTCAGTTTTGTTGCCAGATAGAAGGGTAAAAAAACAATTATCTTTGTATGTCATTTGCTGGCCTTCACATGTCGTCTGCGGTTTTCGCAAAACTCCCAAAAACTCCCCAAAGAATTCCAATTTAATTTCTTATGCCGACCCCGCGATATATCGAAACCGCGATGGGGAAAGTCGCGATACAGAAGGGTCGACTGTATATACAATAAGGAGCCAGGGTGAGCTGGCTTTGTTGCTCATATAGACACGCAGTGAACTATTGATCTGCATCTTCCATATCACGAGGATTGTTTTCAGGCAAGGAATGGTCCTTGTGAGCTGCCACATCAAGTCCTTAATCCAGGCTGTGCTATAGTCCGATGAGAAGTCCACACATCCTGCTTGATCTATAGGGATCACTGACTCGACGTTCCAGGAGTTTGTAGGTCGTTCACATGAGTAATATTAGCCCATAGCTTCCCAGGTCATCGGTTGGTTTGTCGGGTTTGAGTATTGCAATGACCAACACCTCCCACCATGCTGGGATTCATCCGGTTTTAATGGTTTTGCTCAGATTAACTTCTATTTAGATGCTGTATCAATGTGTATGTTGTTGTAATAACCTTTAAATGAAAGTCTATGTGCGTCAGTAAACTCATGAATAGTTCACAATTATCTGAAATTGTGGTTACTTTGTAGTGTACTTTGAAAATAATTAATCACGTGTTTGCTTTGTTTATATTTTAAAGCTGGACACAATGCAACTCCACCGCACCCTCGCACTTGTCTGTCTATAAAGAGGGTCAGGAAGAGAGTTCCAGCCTCCTTTGTGCTCTGAGCAAGCAAGAGGTGAGTCCATGAGATGGTCAACTCTGGCACTTGCATTGTGAAGATTAAGGTGGCATCACAACTGGAATGTCTCTGTCATGTAAATGGCATGTTTAATTATGCATTTGTAGTAATCAATAAATTTAAATCATATTCTTTGGGTCTTTCTGTAAAGTCACGTAGAATGGTACAAAGACAATTACAAAGAATAACAAAAAACTACGACGTTTCGATCGCAACACAAGCGGTTGTCACCAGGAAAAGGGGGTTAGCTTTTAAAGACAACTGTTTATAAATGTTTGAAATGGGCATAGCCCAAATGTCAGCAGCCAATGTAAGTGGTGGGCAGCGACTGTGGAGGTGGTAGGTTTTCCACCAATCATTGGTGCTGTCCATTATATATTCATGATTTGATATTTACAGTATTTTCGTTGGAAAGCATTTTATGCATTTAATAATTGTTATTTACAGCTTCAAAGTTGATTACGCATTCGAAAACAAACACTTAATACAGAATTAGGGAGACTGCAGTCAATACATATGTAGGGGTGTTAGAGAGAGAGCCCGTTATGCATGGCAGCCTATGGCAAACAAACACAGTGGGCGGGGCTACGTAAGTGCACGGGGAGGTGCCCTCTACGACGTCCGAGCCAGGCACCCTGGGGGGGGCTGGTTCGGACGTTATGATCCCCCGGGGCCCCACCCCTCAGCGAGGGGTTGGGTATAAAAGGGGATGTATCAAAGGGCTCGGGAGTTATGTTAAAGCTAACCAGAGAAGATTGAAGACGTCTTAGATAGAGCCCTGGACTCCCCTGGTTCGCTGTCCTTATCAGGGCCGAACAGGACCGAGCCAGCGGCGTGGTCCCGAGAGCCAGAACCGGTGCTCTTGTAAGAGCTGGTCTGGGACTCCGGGTACCGGGCCCGACTTACCAGTGTCGGGCCAGATAGCCTCCCCTAGCCCATTAGTGGAGGACTAGGAGGCAGGCTAGGAGTAGCTAGGACGTGTATCCTCAGCTAGTCGGGTGAGGGGGCCGATACCCCCTCCAGTGCTGTATGCCACGAACGTGCTGTGGTAAATAAACCCGTGTACCTCCAACTCCGGTGTCCAAGAGTCGTGAACGCTACTACATCTGGTGTCAGAAGTGAAACAACAACGAACATGGACACGCGCCGGACGGCTCGAGTCAGGGTACCAGAGGCGGAGGACACCACTGCAGTCGGGGAGCCCGAGACGGCTGAAGATGGCTCCGAGCAACCGGGGCCGGAGGCATCCACACCACAGCAGCAGGAGGAAGGGGAACTGTCGACAGAGGGGCTGAGACAGGCGCACGCGAAGCTGGCCGAGCTGCTGTACGCCGCTGCCACCATGCTCGACCACATCACACAGCTGGGGGCTGCTGGACCGCCACGGGGCGATGGCAGCCGACGACCACAGTGCCTTCCCGCCATTTCGACGGAGCACCGTTTTGAAAATCCCGCCATCGCCGCAGCTGCTGTTGAAGGCGTGGCCGGCCTGAGCATCGCGTCCAACGGCGGGAGTACAGTACCTGCCGCGTCATCACCAACGGACGGAACGTCACCACGGGTGCGACCGGCGATCCAATCGCTTGTTCGCGCCGACGCAGAGCCGAGTGAGGGGGACGAGGGAGTGCGATCTTCCGCGGCAGCCGCTGCCTTACATCAGCGACTACCTCCACTCAAAGAATTTGTGGGCGAGGAAGGCGACTGGGGCGGCTTCCAGCGGCGCTTCCTCGCTCACCAGGAGATGGCACAGTGGACGGACACCGAGGCTCTCCGCGCGCTGCCGGCACTCCTCGACAGCGACGCCCTCGCCACTCTAACATCGGCACCGAAGGAGAGGCGCTCCATGCTGCAGAAGGCGATGCAGGTGCTGTCTGCAGTATACGGTCCACCGTCGGACTGTCGCCGACTCTTTTACGATCGCCAGCGGGGGGCAAAGGAGTCGCCCCTGGCGTACCGCACAAGCCTCCTGGCACTGGCAAAGGCGGCCTTTCCACGGATGGACAACGAAGGTGTCGACGCCATGGTTACGGAGAAGATACTCCTGCTGGCTGACGACTTAGATATCGTCATCGTCGCACAGGACGATGCAGAGATGTGCTCCCTCCAAGCGGCCCGACTCCTCCACGCAAACCTGTGCTCACAACGACGGAAGGCCAGCAAGGCGGCGAGCGGGCGTGCCGTCGCTGCAGCCACCCTCCCGGCGGAAGAGGTTTGCGCCATCGAACATCAACGGCAGCATGGTGCGGGAGTACGGGCGGACCGGGGCGGTTCAAGCCATCTCCAACATCCATTGTTGTCGCCAGCGCTCCCGCGCTGTTACAACTGCGGCATCCGGGGCCATGTTGCCTCGGGGTGCCGCTCTCCTCGGCAGCGCGGGACGACACCTCAACGGGACGACGGCCCTCGTCACAAGCTCCACCATCATAATCCGGCAAGTCGCGGCACCCCTCATGTTTGGCCCACGCACACGCCCGTCACGCACTCAAACACCGCAACGAATGGGGGGCCGATATCGCGCACCATCGCACCAACACGCACCACTCTGGGTACTCATATCGAACCCGGCCAGTGGTCCGTGTTGGCCGATCGTGTTGTAGCCGCATCGTCGGGGTCGTCTGCCGTTGTGGGGCACATCGACAATATTCTCCCTGCCCAGAGCCGTCCTTTGATGCCTGTTAATGTGCCATTCTATGCTGCTAACGGGGGCTCACTTGGCATCATCGGACAGATTCGTGCCCAAATTTGTATTGGGGAAATGAAATTGTCTGGGCCGATTTTTGTTTCCTCCTCGCTGGCGGTTCCGTGCCTGCTGGGGACGGACTTCCTGGCTAAAATGCCGATTAGGATATTAATCGACCAGGGATGCATTGAGCTCCCGTCGAGCCGACGCATGGCGTTTCTGCCATCCCCCGTTACGAGTCGGACGGCGTTCGCGACGGTGCCGGCGTTCGTAGATAGAACGGTGCGCGTCCCTCCGGGGGCACAAATGTTGATTCCTTTGAAACTTCAGCGGCCCTTCGCTAAGGGCATTGGGGCCCAAAGGGTTCTGCTGGGGCCGTCTAGGGCCGGGGTTAGTGGACCTCATTTACTTCCGGCCCAGACCATAGTAAGAGGGGACGGAGACCCCTTCATCGCGGTCCTCAATGTGGGCTCGCAGACGGTGGTGGTCCCACAGGGGACCGTGCTTGCTCACGCAACGCCGGTGCCTTGTGAGGAACCCGTCGCGAATCACGTCAGCGTTGTCCCTGCGCCGCGACCACATTCGGACAGCGATGAAGGGTGGCTCGAGGCGCTTTGTGCGGGATCGACGGACCTGTCAAATTCAGAGCGTCAACAACTTAACACACTACTGCGGGAATTTTCTGACGTTTTCAGTCGAGATAAATACGATTTGGGTTGCACTCATCTGCTGCGTCACCATATTGATACGGGTGACAGCGCGCCAATACGCCAGAATCCCTTTCGGTTGAGTCCCGCCGAAAAAGACCATGTCAAATCGGCTATTGATGACATGTTGGCCGCCGACATCATTTCTCCTTCCACCAGCCCTTGGGGAGCGCCGATCGTCCTGGTTAAAAAGCAGGACGGCTCGTTGCGGTTTTGCGTTGATTTTCGGCGCCTTAACAAAATTTCGGTTGCCGACGCATACCCGCTCCCACAGATGGATGAATCGCTGGACGCCTTGGCGGGAGCGCGATTCTTCTCCACACTGGATTTACTTTCGGGATTCTGGCAGCTTCCTCTGGACGATGATTCAAAGCCTAAAACTGCTTTCCGTACACCGCACGGCCTGTTCCAATTCAACCAGTTGCCGATGGGCTTACACTCAGCGCCGGCAACTTTCCAGCGTTTGATGGAATTGGTTTTGGCTGGATTGCAATGGGAGTCGTGCCTCATTTATTTGGATGACGTTATCGTCTTTGGTAAAACTTTTGACGAACATCTCCAGAGGTTGCGGGCGGTTTTCCTAAAGATGCGGGCTGCTAATTTGAAATTCAAGCCCCAAAAATGCCATTTGTTACGCGATTCGGTGCGTTATTTGGGGCACATCGTGGGGCGCTCAGGTATTGCTACCGATCCCGCCAAAACGCAGTGTGTCAGCTCCTGGCCGACTCCCACCTCGGTGGGAGAGGTCAGGAGTTTCATTGGCTTCGCGTCGTATTACCGACGGTTCATCGCTGATTTTGCGACGATTGCCAAACCCCTGCACGCTTTAACATCAAAAGGGGTTCGGTTCCACTGGGGTCAAGAGGAGGAGGCTGCTTTCTGCTCCCTTCGGGACGCCCTGGTAAAAGCTCCTCCCTTGGTTTACCCCGATTTTTCTAAGCCCTTTTTGCTCGACACCGATGCGAGCAACACGGGTATTGGGGGTGTGCTTTCCCAGGTGGTTGACGGCGTGGAACGGGTGGTCGCGTACGGTAGTCGGGTGTTGTCTCCTGCGGAGCAAAGATATTGTGTCACCCGTCGGGAACTGTTGGCAATTGTCTATTTCATCCAACAGTATCGCCCATATCTGTACGGTCGGCATTTCACCGTCCGCACAGATCATGCGGCACTACAGTATGCCCTGCGAGTTCAACAACCATCGGGACAATTGTCTCGATGGTTGGAGATTCTCCAGGACTTTGATTTTGAAACCACCTATTGTAAGGGCGTTCGCCACACCAATGCGGACGCTCTGTCGCGCATGCCAACCACCTCCGAATGTGCATGCCTCCTGGGGTCTGGACGTTGCAGGCCTTCAGGAGACGTATCGGTTCCGGTCTTGGCGGCCGCCGACGACGACGAAACATTGATTACTAATTCGATCGAACAACAGGGAAGAGATTCCCTGTTGGGGTTGCCCGTCACTGAATGGGGGCGCCTCCAGATGGAGGATACCTCCCTCCTCGGGTGGCGTCGTCGCGTCGGCGGTGCTGGGCGGGTGAGGGGTGATTCTGATGCATGGGAAATGGTGCAAGGTCTGCTGATGCATTGGGACAGGAAATCCCATCGACATCGGCTGGTGGTCCCTTCTGGGTTGCGGGGCAAGGTGGTGTGGCCCGCTCATGAGCGCCTTCTACACCTGGGGACCCAAAAGACTCTCGCCTTGCTACAACTTGATTTTTTTTGGCCTGGCATGACGAGGGATGTTGGGGATTTATTGGGATCATGCCCTCGGTGTGCGCAACGAAAACCGCCGGCACGGGAGTCTAACCCACCCTTGCAATCGATCAAAGTGTCCAGAATAAACGAGCTTGTCGCGCTGGATATTTTTGGGTCCATTCCCCGCCACCCCCAGGGGCAATAGATATTTGTTGACTGGTGTGGAGTATTTTACACGCTGGCCTATGGCCTGGCCCCTTGCCAACCAGTCGGCAGCAGCCATCGTGGAGGCCTTTGTTCAGGGATACGTCCTGGACAAAGGTGCTCTGGAGCGGCTGCTAACCGACCAGGGCAGAAATTTTTCCGGTAAACTACTCAAACAAGTCTGTGAGCTCCTGGGCACGAAGAAAATTCGTACCTCCCCGTATCACCCGCAAACTGACGGGATGGTCGAGCGTCTGCATCGCACCATCACGTCAATGTTGTCACAGCAGGTTTCGGACTCACATACCGATTGGGACCTGCAAATTCAAGGGGTCTTGGCGGCGTACCGGATGGCACCCCATGCAGCTACGGGATTTTCCCCCTTTTACCTCATGTACGGCCGCGAACCCGACCCGCCTGTTCGTGCCCAACTGCAGATCCCCGAGCCGCAGGGAAAAACTAAATTGGCTGACTATGTAAAATTTAATCTGGCCAAATTAACAGAGGCGCGGGATGCTGCAATGCTAAACTCTGACCTCCGTCAGAAAGCGAATGAGCGCCTCAGACTTGGTCGGGCGCACATGATGCAGTGGAAGCCGGGGGACAAGGCATGGCTGCACTGTCCCCAGGTGCCACTGGCAACCTCCTCTAAGCTGGTGCGGCCGTGGCGGGGCCCTGTGGAGGTGGTCGAGGTTTTGCGACCGCAGTGCGTGCGCATCAAATGGGGGAAGCGGCGGTGGTTCGTGCACCCCTCTAGATTAAAACCCTTCGTTGCGGTACACAACCCCACTTCACACACGCGTGGCCAAACATGTGGGGGGTCGACCGACTCACTGGGTCCGTCTCCGTCGCCCTCACCTAATGCCTTGCCGGCCGTGCCACCTCCAGGTGCATCAGGAGTGACGGGCTCACGCCCGACCACCCCTCCTGGGGATGCCAAGGGTCGCGCGGCGTCGGATGAGGACTCACTCCGAGACGGATAGTTGCCACCTGACGGTCCGCCACCCGGGGTTACCCCGCGTGAGGGGCCCGCTGCAAGGACGCGCGCTAAAATGCGCAGACTGTTGTGAGGCCGGAAGATGTGTACATAGGTTGTGTTCATTGTGTGTTGTGTGGGTGGTGTGTTCCCTGCTCATTGAATGTACATATGTTGGGTTCACCATGTGTTGTGTGTGTGGTGGGTTCCCTGCAAATTGTATATAGGCTGTTTTTTTTACGGAATTCGTATTTATTCAGGGGGGGGTGCGTCGGGTTGTTTTCTCTTCTTGCTGTTGCGTTTTGTTGTGTTCTTGTTGTTGTTCCTGTTATTGTTGAAAAATAGTGAGGCACACGCGCGGTCAGGGGGTAAATGCACTTTTATTGTCATTTTTTTTGTATGTTGGCAGCCGGGACGGCTGCAAGCTATGCGGGGGGGGGGGGGGGGGGGATGTAGGGGTGCCCGTTATGCATGGCAGCCTATGGCAAACAAACACAGTGGGCGGGGCTACGTAAGTGCACGGGGAGGTGCCCTCTACGACGTCCGAGCCAGGCACCCTGGGGGGGGCTGGTTCGGACGTTATGATCCCCCGGGGCCCCACCCCTCAGCGAGGGGTTGGGTATAAAAGGGGATGTATCAAAGGGCTCGGGAGTTATGTTAAAGCTAACCAGAGAAGATTGAAGACGTCTTAGATAGAGCCCTGGACTCCCCTGGTTCGCTGTCCTTATCAGGGCCGAACAGGACCGAGCCAGCGGCGTGGTCCCGAGAGCCAGAGCCGGTGCTCTTGTAAGAGCTGGTCTGGGACTCCGGGTACCGGGCCCGACTTACCAGTGTCGGGCCAGATAGCCTCCCCTAGCCCATTAGTGGAGGACTAGGAGGCAGGCTAGGAGTAGCTAGGACGTGTATCCTCAGCTAGTCGGGTGAGGGGGCCGATACCCCCTCCAGTGCTGTATGCCACGAACGTGCTGTGTTAAATAAACCCGTGTGCCTCCAACTCCGGTGTCCAAGAGTCGTGAACGCTACTACACATATAATTGTTCATATGATACTGTAGTTATGATGAATTTAAAAGCAGACGTACACTTTTTTTCATTCAAAGAAGAGTATACCATTCTGTGCCAGCACGCGGATAGCAAATTACAGAAACAATGGTTACACTTTTGGTGCTGCCATTAACCAACCTAAACATCACCTCACCACCTGCCTGAGGCAGGGACTAAAGGCCCGTGCTCTCAAGTCCAATACCACCAGTGGTGGCACATGAATAATAACCGTCATGATTGGTCATGTGATGGTAATCAATGTATACAAGCCCCCGAAAAAGCAATGGCCATCACCAATTTAGCAGCCACTACAATGAATAATGTACTGTACATTACATTATCACATAGGGATAATGTAATGTACAATATCACATTGGGATAATGTAATGTGATGTCCAATACATTATCCCTATGCGATCGATTGACCCCAGTGTGATTGTAGCTTTGAGAAGTGCCTAAGACCACCCTACTCTCGCGCAGGGGCACACAGTGTGTGCGTGTATGGCCTTAACTCACTCTGGCACAAAGAGCGTTGGCTTTCAGATCAAGATGGCATCACGGTCAAAGCTCTTGATACCACCATACCTTAGTACCACCACTTTTAACCTCTACCAGATCCTGTAATTGCACAGTAGACACACGATCTCTAAGACCAGACCTCATAGTATTCCCCCATCTGTCAACTCCAAGCGCCGCACCACTTTTTTCTATATGTTGTATCGTAGACGGAGGTACTCGGAGACGGAGGTTGAGTTAGGGGCTTCCGCCAGGGTTTATTAACACTTATCACTATCCCTGGTTCCCTCTTTACCCCTTCCACTATCCCCGTTCCTCCAGTGACCCCGCTTACGTTACGGGGTCTCCCTTATATACCCTCGGAGGGGTGATGTCACGTGCACTGCCCAGCGCGTGCGACCCCACGTCCCGTGAGGTCACCGCACCTGACAGCGCACACGACGCCACCACTCTCCACTACTCCTCTACATCACCCCCCCCCCGTAAAAAAAAAACAGCCGACCCGGCTGCAATCAACCTTAGGGCAGCACGGCCCTTCAAGCAGAACAGTAACAACAAAAAAACAAAACAAATAGAGCCCGAAGGCCTCATCCGCCGGATAGCGCCGAACGGGCGCCAGGGGCTAGGCCCGCTGAACGGCCATCAGGGCCGTCACCGGAGCCGCACCCCCCTCGAGCGGGTATGCGCTGCTGGCCCGCTCCCTCGTGCGGTGTCCGCCACCCGTGCAGGTGGGCCGTCAGCGGGCAACAGGCCCACCGCCGTGGCCTCCGGTGCCTGGGGGGTCTCTGTTGGCCTCACTCGGGAGGGGCCTGGGGGCACACACACAGGTCGGACGTCACCTCCGTCAACGAGACCCGGCCGGTCAGGCACGCCGGATACATCATCAGCCGGCCGCTCCGGAATTGGGGGTGGATCCCCCAGGGTAGATGGAACATAACGTTTGAGCCGGGACGGGTGCACTATCCACTGCCTGCGACCGAATCGAATCCGGACGCATTGCGGCCGGCGGACCTCCACAACCTCCACGGGTCCCTGCCAAGGGCGATGCAATTTGGCCGATGTGCCAACGGGGACCTGGGGACAATGCAGCCACGCTTTTTGACCCGCTACCCACGGGAGGCCAGCTGCCTGGTGTTTTGGCAGCCGCTCATTAGCCGCCTGCCGGCTTGCGGAATTCTCGGCAGCGGCCTGTCGCGCCTCGCGCAGCCGGTCAAGTGCGACCTTCAAAGGGGTCGGCACCGACGACCCCTTCTTGGAGGAGCCAACGTCCATCTGGACGTGCACCGGGGGCTCCGGTTCCCTACCGTACATTAAATAAAAAGGCGAAAATCCCGTGGAGGCATGAGGGGCCAACCGATACGCCGCCAAGACCCCCGGGACGAACAGGTCCCAGTCTGACTGGGACGTGTTCACCTGGTGGCACAGCATGGACGTAAGGGTGCGGTTCAAGCGCTCTACCATCCCATCTGACTGGGGGTGGTAGGGCGAGGTGCGGATTTTCTTGGTGCCAAGGAGGTCACACACCTCCTTGAGCAACCTAGACGAGAAATTCCGCCCCTGGTCAGTCAACAATTGTTCCGGCGCGCCCTTGTCAAACACGTATCCCTGGACGAAGGCCTCGGTGATAGAAGAGGCCAACTGATCGACCAAAGGCCATGCCATGGGCCAACGTGTGAGGTACTCAACGCCCACCAAGAGGTATTTGTGGCCCCGTTGGGATGCAGGGAATGGCCCCAAAATGTCGAGCGCCACGAGCTCATTAACGCGAGAAACCCGGATGGACTGCAGCGGGGCCCGGTCCTGGACAACTGGGGCCTTCCTCCGCGCGCAGTCGTGGCAACCCTTCAAAATCAGTGCTACGTCACCCTCAACACCCGGCCAGTAATAGTCCCGCTTAAGGGTCAATAAGGTCTTGTGGTAGCCAAGGTGCATAAGCTTCTCGTGAATGGCTCGGGTTAATTTACCACGCAGGCTAGTGGGCACAACCACACAATAGCGTTCCAATTGGGCATCCCAACGCATGAGTAGTCCGTCATGCACGGCGATCGCCGGGGCAGCCGACGAAGCTAAGCTCCGGGCGTTATGTCCGACACGGCGCCGTAGCTTCAGCAGAGAGGAATCCTCCATCTGCAAGCCGGACCATACCTCCCGGGGAAGTCCAAGGCCGAAATCTGCGGTCGACGCCGCACCTGGAGGGGTGTCCGCCTCGGCCGACGCGACCAACTGGGCCGCGGCGTCCCCTGGGGCCTTGCAACGGCTAGAGCCCAGGGCGCAAGCACACCCGCCGCCTGCCGGCAATCGGGATAAACCGTCCGCATTTCCATGCTGTGTCCCCTTCCTATGGATTACATCAAAAGGGTAATCCTGGAGCACTTCGAGCCAGCGAGACAGCTGACCCGAGGGCTGACTAATCTTCAGCGAATATTGCAGGGCCGCGTGGTCGGTTCGGACCGTAAACAGCCTACCGTACAAATATGGTCTATACAACTGAACAAAATAAACTATGGCCAAAAGCTCCCTCCGGGTCACACAATATCGCTGTTCCGTCGAGGACAGAACGCGACTGCCATAGGCTACCACCCTCTCAACCCCGTCGACCACCTGGGCCAGGACAGCCCCAATTCCCGTGTCGCTGGCATCGGTATCGAGCAGGAAGGGTTTCGTAAAATCCGGGTACCCCAAGGGCGGCGCATCCGCCAAGGCCGTGCGAAGCGCCGCAAAAGCCGCCTCCTCCTCCGCGCCCCAGTGAAACCTTTGTCCTTTGGCGGAAAGGGCGTGCAGTGGCTTCGCAATTGTCGCAAAATCGCGGACAAACCGGCGATAGTACGATGCGAATCCAACGAAGCTACGCACCTCCGCGACAGATGTGGGAGTCGGCCACGTCCGGACACAAGCCGTTTTATCCGGGTCCGTGGCGACACCTGACGTGCTAACAATGTGTCCCAAATACCTCACCGATGGTTGTAGCAAGTGGCATTTCTGGGGTTTGAATTTCAAGCCAGCAGCACGCACTTTGACGAACACCGCCTCAAGGCGTTGCAAGTGCTCGCCAAACGTACGGCCAAAAACAATAACGTCATCCAAGTAGATTAGACAAGACTCCCACTGCAGCCCCGCCAAGACCATCTCCATGAGACGCTGGAAGGTGGCCGGGGCCGAATGGAGACCCATAGGAAGCCGATTGAACTCGAACAACCCCTGGGGCGTGCGGAACGCTGTTTTGGGTCTAGAGGCCTCATCCAGTGGCAATTGCCAGAAGCCGGAGAGCAAATCTAAAGTCGAAAAGAACCGCGCGCCCGAGAGGGCGTCCAAGGAATCATCCATGCGAGGCAATGGATATGCATCAGCCACCGAGATCTTGTTCAATCTACGAAAATCGACGCAGAACCGGAGACTCCCGTCCCGTTTCTTGACTAGCACAATGGGGGCACCCCAAGGGCTAGTAGATGGGGAGATGATGTCCGCCGCCAACATTTCCTCGACAGCCGAGCGGACATGATCTTTTTCCGCTGGGCTAAAGCGGTGGGAATTAAGTCGAATGGGGGCCGCGTCGCCCGTGTCTATGTGGTGGTCCAAAAGAGTAGTGCGACCCAGATCAAACTTACTTTGGCTGAACACATCGGTGAACCGTTCGATGAGGTCGCGGAGTTGCCGACGTTCCCCGAAGGACAACGAGGCATTCTCGTCGCACAACGTGGCGATCCATGATGCGTCGGGGTCCCCCGTGCGCATCACGCCCGCCACGACCCCTCCATCCGGGGCAGCGCTCTCGGGTGGAGGAGCCGGGGTTGCGTGTGCCAGGACGGCGCCGGCCGGGACTATGACCGGCAAGGGTCCCGAATTGAGGACCTGCAAAAAAAGGTCCTGGCCCCCCGACACGGCTGTCAAGGCGCCCACCAACCCCTTCGTCCTTGAAAAGTAGCTTGACGGGGACAGGAGGATACCCGTCTCCGTGGAGCCCATTTCGAGCGGTTTGCGCAACCTAAGGGGTATCAGGATTTGTGACGCCGGTGGTACGGTCACCGGCACTTTATTCAAGGCCCGTACACCGGCGACCAAGGGAGACAGGACGGTAGGTGATTGTAGGAATTGCAGCCACCTCCCTGACGGCATTTCCACACAGCCCTGGTCAACGAGAATTCGGATGGGCATCCTAGACAAAAAGTCGGTCCCCAAGAGGCATGGCACTGCCAAGGTCCTGGAGACCAAAATCGGCCCGGCCAACTCAATCTCGTCAACCCGAACCGACGCTACAACGTGGCCCAGGATGCCCAAACTGCCGCCGTTCGCGGCGACACAAGCCCCGCGAACCGGCCTTAATGGACCCACGCTGCGGGGTAGCAGCCCAAAAATGGCCTCAGAAATAATGGTGGCCGACGCCCCCGTATCCACCAGGAGGCGAACGTGCACCCCTTGCACATATCCTGCCACCGCTGAGGAGCCGGCAGCTGCCGCCACCATCCTATGCGCAAGCGCATCCCAGTGGCGGGTCTGTCTGGGCCATTGAGGGGGTGATGACGATGGTGCACCCGACCCTTCGAGGACAACCCCATGACGATGGGCCCTAGCCCCGCTAGATGCATGAGGTGAAGGGAGCGGCCGCGCAGATGATGCGTCGCGACTCGCCTGGGGCCCCGAACCCGATGCCAAGGAGGGTCTGGGAGAAGGTGGAGTCCCTTTTCCAAAGGCCCCCGGGGCATTCCGGCAGCCCCGCTCAATGTGGCCCCGCTGACCACAGCGGAAGCAGGCCACCGTGTCCGCCTCCTGTGGACGGGAAGGTCCCGGCCGCCCCCGCTGCTCCGGACGGCGACCACCCGTCCCCCTTCCTCGACGATCGGGCATCGCCAGGGCCGCGAGGGTGTCCCCCCCGTCCGGCGCCAGGATCCCTGCACACGCCGCCATCTGAGGCCGTTGGCGGAGGGAGAGGTGCGCCTGAATGTTTTCTGCGACCGCCAAGGATGTGATCTGCCGATCATTGTTGATCGACAGAGCAATTCCTAGCTCCCTTGCCAGGTCAAGCAGCTTCCCCAAGGCCATAGAATCAAGTGCCCTGCCGTACAGGTCAGGGTATGCAGCCTGCGCCAGGGCCAGGAGCGAGCAGCGGAAGGCCAGCGGCAGTTCCCCCTCCTCCCGCCGCCGCAATGAAAACTTTAGCTGCGCGGTGGACGGCGGCTCAAAAACGTTGGCCATTTGGATATAGGCCGCCGGGAGTGTAGCCCGATTGGCCGGATGGATGGACTTGAAGGCCTGCAGAGCCCTTTCGTCCAAGCAGGTCGGAAGCGCCGGCAAGGCCTCCTTCATGGACCAGCCGACCGACATGTATGCCGCGTCGAACCGGTCCTGGAAGGCCGACCAGTCGCCCCCTTGCGCGACAAACGGCGCAACGTCGGGTAACCTGCGCTGCCATTGGCCGCGCGGCGCCGCGAGGTGTGGAAGCCAAGCGGCACCTGCGGGCCACCCAGCGGACGCGACGTGTTGCGGCGGTGGCAGCATTGCGGCTCCCGCGGGCCACGCCGAAGACGCGTAAGGGTGCGCGGAAAGGTGCGGTGGTGCTGCGGCCCCCATGGGCCACGTCGTAGGCGCAGCGAATTGTGGCTGAGTTGCGGCCCCCATGGGCCACGCCGTAGGCGCAGCGAATTGTGGCTGAGTTGCGGCCCCCATGGGCCACGTCGTAGGCGCAGCGAATTGTGGCTGAGTTGCGGCCCCCATGGGCCACGCCGTAGACGCAGCGAATTGTGGCTGAGTTGCGGCCCCCTTGGGCCACGCCGTAGGCGCAGCGAATTGTGGCTGAGTTGCGGCCCCCATGGGCCACGCCGTAGGCGCAGCGAATTGTGGCTGAGTTGCGGCCCCCATGGGCCACGCCGTAGACGCAGCGAAGTGTGAAGGCACCTGCGCTTTCGCGACCCACCGGTCAGCGGCGGCGTACGAAGCCACGGCGTCGTCCCGCGACGCGGCGAGGGACCACGGCGTTGCAGCCTCAACGGGCCACGCCGAAGACGCGGCGGTGTAATTCGGGCCTGCAGCGGCCCCCGCGGCCCACCCCGCCGGCGCAGCGAGGTGCGGGACAGCGGCCGCAGCCGCGGCAACCTCTCGCGATGCGGCGAGGCACCACGGCGTTGCGGCCTCCCCGGGCCACGACGAAGACGCGGCGGTAAAACACGGAGCCGCGGTGGCCCCCGCGGCCCTCCCCGCCGGCGCAGCGAGGTGCGGGACAGCGGCCGCAGCCGCGGCAACCTCTCGCGACGCGGCGAGGCGCCACGGCGTTGCAGCCTCCATGGGCCACGCCGAAGACGCGGCAGAATAACACGCAGCTGCGGCGTCATCCATGAGAAGGGACGCAGGCACGGCGAGGTGCAGAGCCGCGGCATCGCCGGTGTCCGGCCCCGTGAGCGCAGCGACAGGTTGAGCCGCGGCAGCACCCGCGGCCCATTCCGGCGGCACAGCGATGTACGGGGCAGCAGCAGCCGCCGCTGCCCACCCCGGCGGCCCGGCGAGGACGGCACGCGCGTACTTACCCTGGGCCCCCCCGGCGGGCGCCGCTTGATGTAGAGCCGCGTCGTCGCCGGCGGCTGGTCTCGCAGGAGCGGCGTGCCGAGAAATCCCGGCCGCGTCGGTGGAGAGACGCGGCGTCGCGGTCGCCATGGCAGCCGTAGCAGCGGCCGCATATGGCTCCCGAGCCAACATGGCCGCCGCGGATTGCGTCGCAGCCAACATGGCGGCCATTTCCGGTGGAGCGGTCGCTGGGGCCCCCCCGGCGGGTGCAGCTTGATGTAGAGCCGCGTCGTCGCCGGCGGCTGGTCTCGCAGGAGCGGCGTGCCGAGAAATCCCGGCCGCGTCGGTGGAGAGACGCGGCGTCGCGGTCGCCATGGCAGCCGTAGCAGCGGCCGCATATGGCTCCCGAGCCAACATGGCCGCCGCGGATTGCGTCGCAGCCAACATGGCGGCCATTTCCGGTGGAGCGGTCGCTGGGAAAACTGCGGCGCTTTCAACGTTGGCAGTTGACAGTTGCTCCCGTCCCGCGTGCGGGGCGGTTGGCTGCGTCCGCGCCTCCACCTCGGCCAACCTGGCGGTCAGCTGCCCCACCGCCTGCAGGAGCTGCTGCAGCAGAGCTGCGGGGACGCTCTCCGTCTCTGGCGGCGGCGGTGAGCTGGCACTCCCCGCAGCCGACTCCTCCCGCTCCGGCCCGCTCGTCTCCACGGGAACCGTCACCGGGGTCCCGGGCTCCGGGGTCACTGCTGGAGCCTCCTCTCCGCCTTCGGCACCCTCCAAGTCATGTGCCGGTGGGTTCCTACGCCGTGCGCCCGCTTTATACATGTTGGCGACGGTGTAAACTTCTGACGCCAGTTGTTGTATCGTAGACGGAGGTACTCGGAGACGGAGGTTGAGTTAGGGGCTTCCGCCAGGGTTTATTAACACTTATCACTATCCCTGGTTCCCTCTTTACCCCTTCCACTATCCCCGTTCCTCCAGTGACCCCGCTTACGTTACGGGGTCTCCCTTATATACCCTCGAAGGGGTGATGTCACGTGCACTGCCCAGCGCGTGCGACCCCACGTCCCGTGAGCTCACCGCACCTGACAGCGCACACGACGCCACCACTCTCCACTACTCCTCTACATATACATGACGTTGGCCCCACCCCAGTACACCCTTTACTACTACCTCTAGGGGCCGTGTTGCATTGGATAAAGACCGACTTTTATCACCATTTGCATTGGGAAATGACATGCAGCCAAAAACGTTCTCAATTGGAAAGTAGTTTTTTGAGGAAAAGAGTTTCGGGCCAAGTGGCATGAGAACCACGTGTGGAGCTTGAACACAGGAGCTGGGCAGTATTGATCCATTAGCTATGGTGCCATGGCTGAAGTGCTGCTTGTTATAGCATGGTAAGTTAAAACACTTCCCATTAGTCTCTTTAAAAAATTGGGCCCGTTAAAGGAATTAATTCCGTACTGTTATATTCCAAATTTCAACAAGCAATGGCTTAATCAATTGTTTACATTTAATTGGTATTGTTAAAACGTAGATAAGCATGGTAGGTATAAGGAAATACTTTATTTAATATTCATATTCTTTATTTAAAATTTCTCACAGATGTTTGACATTTAAATAGGTGATGAACTTTGGTTATTCGTCTGAATATTTGTTATGCTATGATTAAAAACAACATTCAATATTCAACTGAATTATACATTGATTTGTATTATTGTTAAATGTTGTATTACTAATTAAGGACGATGTCTATGTGTGTATTCAAGGCTATGTCTGAAGAGGAGGAACACGACATAAAAGCTGAGGATGAGCTTGCCAAAGTACTTAGAGACTTAGGTCTTAAAACAACTTTTTGGATTCCGAAACTACGAGATATTTTGGAAATCACCAATGTACAAGCATTGCAATATTTTGGCCCTGAAGAATTTGAAATCATAGAACCACATTGCCGGCATTCATGGGAGAAAAAGGCATTGTGTAAGTTAGTGGGAATATCGGGCAATGAAGTTGTTTTAAAACAATCACAACAATGTGAGCCAATTGGAAATAAACAGAAGCAAGATGCACCAACAAAGCAGCATCCAGAACAAATCCATCAGAGAAGATTAATTTACAGTGGTGAGGCCAACATAGAGACTGAGACAGAGCAGCAAATGAAATTGAAAGGAGCAAAAGAAACCCCATTGTGTGATAGCAGCCATTCCAATGATATGGCAAACACTTCTCTAAAGCAGTTAAATTTAGCAGACATTTCAACTTTACGTGGGACTATTTCACGTCTAAGTCTTTTACAAAATGCATCTAATGGACTTGCTTTGGAGGGGGTGTATCGAACTGGTCAAATAAAGGATAGGCTAAAGAAAAGAGGCAAACTCTTAAACATCCCAATGTCGTTTGATCTTGCTGGGCCAGTACATCAGCCGATGATAAAGCTACAAGAGTTTTCATCATCTGAAGAGGAAAACATATTTGAGACAGCAGTGGAAATAATGGGATTCAATACCATAACCACAGAAGAAGGTTTCCTACAGGCCTTGAAGAAAGAAATCAACTCACGGCATAGCAAGGCATTACACAATGTAAAAAAGCAACAAGAAAAGCCCACGGATACCTGCATTCATAGCGCCAAATACCTGTACTTACCACTTGCTTCAGGAAGTCTTGACTTTAATCAACTCAAGCTCTCTGATGAGGCGTTGGAGGAATTACAAAGCGTTGAAAACACTTTAAAAACCGCCAAGGATTTTTTTAAAACGCATGTGCTAAGAAACAGGTTAAGAAGTTTTGTTGAGAACTTTGGCTCTCATGCCCATACGGGCCCTGTCCACTTTGGTGGGATATTTAAGTGGAAAGCATCAGCAAAGGGAATCAGCTCAGATGAGGAAAAGGAATGCAGAAATATGCTTTCGGAGGCAGTGGAAATGTATTCCACTTCTGCCTACAATAGCAGTGGTAGTGCAGGTGGTGTGAGCATGATGGCATCCGAATTTACAACGGAATTTTCTGAAAAATACAATGCTACACTTCTTAGTAAGGTGACATTTTCCGTAAGTACAATAGGTGGATCACCTGGCCTTTGTTCTCTTCAACAATGGAAAACCGACATTGTATCCAACACCAAGACGTGGTCTGTCATTGATCTAGGCACATCGTTGGTTCCAGTGTGGGACATTGTCAAGTTTAACCACAAGGATGATTTTCAAAATACCTTGATAGCTAGCAGGCTCAAGGAGGCATACACACTTTTGACAAACCAAAATCCAGATTTTTGTCTTAAAGATATATTGGTCTCTGCTAACGCTAAAGCCAGGTCAGTGATGCAAGACATTAAACATTGGCAAGAATCCGACATGGAAAATAATTTAAAAAAGATACTTGATTTGAAACAAACGTTATATGATGAAACAAAAAGCAATTTAACTTGGATAAACACCTGTTTATCTCACCCAGCCCTCCAATCATTGTTGTCAAAGCTTGTTACAGCACCTGCCAAAACGGTGAAAATCACAAAGCTTATGCGGTCTATTATGGAGCCAAACAGCTGTGACGTTGACAGTTTCCCACAATTCGCCTCCATTATGCAGTGGCTGAATGAGTCTGAAGGAGTCCCTACTCAATTATCTGACTTTAAAGATCTCGTGAACATCTTATCAAAAGCAGAAGAACATTTGAAAGTTGACTTTTCACCAACTTATTCAGAAATACATGAAAAAAGAAACAAAGAAATCACACATGCATTTAATTCATTCTGTAAATCACTGAAAAGATCAAAACTCATCGAACAAAAGCTACTCATCATTTCAGTTGCTTCTGCTGTTGGCTACTGTGTAAAGGAAAAACGATTTCAGCATCCCCTGGATTACGACAACATTGATCATCTTCAACGTGCACTAGAGTCAGCTTACGGAGAGTACTCAAGACTGATGCTACAAGACAAATCCAGAGCTCAGGCATACGTGTTACGGACAGGTTTGTCTAATGCAAGGACTCTTGCCGAAAAGCGAAAACAGTTCGATTTCATGAGATCCCAGGTCGAAGAAACAATGTGTGTTGAAGTTTCCCATGTGATTAAATGCAGTGAAATAGGGCCAACTGACTGGAATAAACTTGATATGATGCTGGAATCCATTATTGCTGGAACTTTCAAAGAACAAACATGTAGTTCAAAGAAAGAATGTAGGATGCAAAATGCAGGAATATTTTCCCAGGGGGGATGGAAAGAGGACACATATTCAAGGCAAGAAGAATTACAAAATAAACCATCTATTCAACCACGAATAAATGATGATGATGATGATGATGAAAAGTTCATGAATCTGCTTGAAAGACTCTCACTGATAAAATACTACCCCAAAGAATTACACACAAGTGATGTATGTGTTATCAACGGGTCTCCAATTCAAACTAACCCTGATAGATGTACAGAACAAGAACTTGCTCTTTCTTACCTGCAAAAACTGACGATGATTGACTATCGAGCAAGATGTGTTAGTTTTCAGTGTGAAAATCAAAACCAAGGCAAATTAAACAACTTATCTCAGTCCACGAATACAAATAAAAGCCCTAATAGTGATAGCTTTTTTTCTAATGATGATGATGATGATGTAATAAATAACAGCGATGGGCCTAGGACACACACTGAAACCCAAATTCACCCTATGGACTTACAAATGGCAATTTTCCATTGTGGAGACAATTTTGTAAGGCAGTACATTTACACCAAACTTTCATTCATCCAGTTCGCACTTCCGCTTTTAGTTCCAAATCCTTGTCGTTCAGAAATAGAATTCCCTATATGGTCATTCAGACAGATTAAAAAGAGCTGGAAATACCGTGATGTATCTACCAACGAATGGCAATCTAAAAACTGTGCAATCAATGATGCCAAAACTGCACTCGTGTCCTTCGTAAGATTTGGTGAATCACCTGCATCGAAATCTCAGATAATGAACTCTCTGCTCGGAAATCAAACCCATCGAGTTTTCTTTCATAGACACTGCCGAGGCAGCAGCAGGGATGGTCAACTAATGAAAGGAGTTGCAGAGATCGCCTGGTATCTTCCAGGTGGGAAGGACAATGATGTATTTAATGACTGCATAGCATTCACTAATCTCCACGGAGATGCAAGAGAACACAAAACACAGGCGAAATTTTTACATGAGATTTCGTCTATAAATGTTATATTACTGTCAGATGGTGATCGCAATAAAGAAGGCAAACGTATCTTAGACGAATGTTTGAGTTCCCCAAAGCCGCTAATTTGCCTCTGTGCTGACAAAAAAAGAGTTTCCAATGGAGTATCTGGAACAAACGTGAAAATTGCTGTCGAGAATCGAAATGAGGCTGAGTTAATCGATGAATTGACGTCAATAATCAAATCGTTTTTAGAAAATTCAAAAAGAAAAATTAACATCGAAGCTTGCTCAGCTATTGCAAGACAGTATGGCTTCATTGTTGATGAAGATGAAAAACAATGTAGAGAGGGAAAGGAAGCAGCGAAAGTTTTGCTGAGTCTTATACATGACAAGCCGCTGTGTTCCATAAAGGAGACATTTTTGCCTCTTCAAGGGAAATTGTGGCAGTCGTGGTGCAAGAAAGACAAAGAATTGACTCGCATGACGGTAAGGGGGGGGCAAAGTGTTGAGGAATACAAAAGTAATATTTTAGGAGAAAAAACACGCATTAGGAAAGCACAGCTTAAAAAAGCATTTCCTCTTAACGATTTCATGAGATCATTGATTGAAATTTTGAACCATAAGTCATGCACAGTAAAAACATACTTTCTGCATTGGCTACGCATATACTTAGATAATATGTCTGCAGATCGCCTATCACAACTTCATCTTACTTATCATCAGGCCTGGACGGCAATAATTGCGTTGAAAAAACAAGGTTCTAACATTGCAACAAAACAATTGGAGTTGGATAAAATATCAGAAGAACTTGAAGCCTCTTCCTTTGGAATTGATCACGTTTTTCGGGAAGTTGGTCAGATCTATGAAGCTTCACAGACACCGCCATCAAGTGACGAACTCCCGGCTACTTTGCCCAAGATTGCAGCAGAAATGATGATCTCTGGATTTCCCCTTGAACTCATGGATGGTGATGCTGCACATGTCCCTCTCGTTTGGATTAGCTCAATCTTGGACAAAATCATTGCTAAAATTGGGAACGTGAAGCTGTTTGTTATCTCAATACTGGGAATACAGAGCAGTGGGAAGTCCACGCTACTGAACGCCATGTTTGGTCTCCAGTTTCCTGTTGGCAGTGGGAGATGCACCCGAGGGGCCTACATGCAGTTAGTGAAGGTGGAGGCAGAGTTCAGTAAACAGCTGGGATATGAGTTCGTGCTGATAGTCGACACAGAAGGACTGCGTTCTGTAGAGCTGTCAAATGCAACACATAGTCATGACAATCAGCTGGCAACGTTTGTGATTGGGCTGGGAAACATGACCGTGATCAACATTTTTGGAGAGAACCCTTCTGAAATGCAAGACATTCTACAAATTGCTGTGCAGGCGTTTCTGAGAATGAGGCAGGTGAAGTTATCACCGAGCTGTGTGTTTGTCCATCAAAACGTAGGAGATGTGACTGCTCACAATAAGAACATGGAGGGAAGGAGACGCTTTCAGGAGAAACTCGATGAGATGACCCGCATGGCTGCAGACCAGGAGCAGTGCGCTGTTGCATCATTTGACGCAGTGATCAGGTTTGACGTGAACTCTCAGATCCGTTACTTTGCTCATCTTTGGGAGGGAGACCCTCCAATGGCTCCGCCAAATCCAAGCTACTGCCAAAATATTAAAGACCTTAAAGAAATGTTACTTACAAATGCGACAAAACAAAAAACAATCAACGTCTTGAAAATATCAGAATTCAAATCACGCATTAAGGATCTATGGACGGCTTTGCTCGCAGAAAACTTCGTGTTTAGCTTTAAGAACACCATAGAGATCGCAGCTTACACCAAACTGGAAGAAATGTATGGAAAGTGGACTTGGGAACTCAGGAGTCATGTTCTTCAGCAGGAGAACAAACTCTATAACAGCATTGATAACAATACAGATATAATGTCACGATCACAGATTGAACGAAGAATTTTGTCAAACTATCAGGATATTAAAAAGAAAATAGAAGGACATTTCAACAGCGCAGATGATGCAGAATTGTTGGTTCAATGGAAAGTTAAATTCGAAAAAGGATTGGAAACGGTGAAGGAAGAGCTAGTGTCTGATGCCTTCAAAAACTACTCTGCTCTGATGGCTCAAAAAGACAAAAAACGAAATCTCGATCTACAGAGATCAAGTTATGAAGATCAGCTTATTATGAAGAGCAAGGATTTGGCTTCAAAATTGAGAGACAAAAATGTAAATGAAGCAGAATGGGACAGGGCTTTTGATGAAATCTGGAATGATTGGATTAAAGTGATAAAAGACGGTATGACCAGCCCTTTAAAGCTTGATGTAAAACAAGAAATTGAAAACCTTCTTTACAAAGTTCATGGGAATCAAATTCAACACCTAGAAACAGTGATATGTAACTATCATAAAGTGACAGAATTTCACGTTAATCAACACGAACACATTATGATGAACGCGAAATGGCTTGGATATAGGAGTCACCATTTCAAAGATAAGGATACTAAGTCAATTAACGAACTAATTACTGACGTAAAATTTAACGTCGATAGATGCATCACCACCCAAGAGAAACATAAAACTAATTTCAACCCATCCTACATATATGAAATTTTAGAGGTAATGAATTCAGACATACAGCAATTTTCACAATCCAATGAAAGATTTAAGCTCACAGAAAAGTTCAAAATTGATTTATCTGTCCACATATTAGCAAAGGTTAAGGGGCGATTTAAAAAAATGCATGAGAATTTCCAGAGGGAAAACGACCCATTAGTATACTTCAGCAGGAAGAAAGAAGAATACTTCAACAGCTTCAAAATCCGCTGCCAAGGCGCAACGTCCACAACTATTTTTGTGGATTTTTTGTGTAACAAACTGAAAGCATCCATTCAACAGGCAGTTTATGATAAAGTTTGCATTGACATTGCAAGCAGAATGAAGTCCACATTTCCGGCATTCAACGGAAATCGATCAAAATTAGAAAACTATATTCTCATAGATTTAGCGAAGAAAAAAGATTTTAAAAAATTTGATAAATATATTCACCATCCAAAAGAACACTTTCAGAAATACATTATGGAATGTGTAGAAGAGTATTGCAAGGAAAACGATAATGAAATATTTCACGAGATGTTAAAGTCAAGTCTTGGGGATTCCACAGCTGCAATTACTCGGGCAATTAATAAAGCAACTGAAATGGTACGAGACAACAAGTACAATGCATCTTCATGGCTGGATACATTTTGCACACAGCTTGATGACGTCATCAAGCTCCCAAGACACACTTTAGACAAAGGCGACTGCAGCGAAATAACGGATATTGAATTTCTTAAAGAACAATTAACAAAAGGACTGAAAACCGTAGCTCAAAGATTAAAAGATACATTTTCGTCTGCATGCTTAAATGATTTAGAAGACGTTCAGAACAAACCTCATGAAATACTATTTCGGCAGCTATGTGGGTGCTGGGAGCAGTGCCCGTTGTGTAAAGCCATCTGCACAAACACGATGTCCAATCATGACGGAGACCACAGTGTTCCCATTCACCGCCCCAGGGCAGTGAGTGGAGGAATGTGGCATGAAACTGATAACTTTGTCACCGACATCTGCACGAGTTTAGTTGCCAGTAACAACAGCTTAGTGCTTCCAGACAGAAAAATACCATGTAAGGATTATCGTACAGCCGGGCCAGAATATGCTTGTTGGAGCATAACACCAGACTTAACCACACAACCATATTGGAAATGGTTTGTCTGCAAGTTCAAGTCAGACTTAGAAAAGCGCTATAACCTAAAATTTGCGGCGCTGGGAAAAATCCCATCAGGTTGGGAATGTATTGAAGAACATGATGTTATTGAGGATTTAGAGAAACTGTAGGTTACGTAGTTAGAAAAAATCATAGATCACGACGTTTCGATCGCAACGCAAGCAATCGTCATCAGGTGGAGGAAAGATGATGACGGTTGCTTGCGTTGCGATCGAAACGTCGTGATCTATTATTTTTTCTACCTACGTGACTTTACCGAAATAACCAAAGAGTATGGATCCCTGCAGTCACAAAAGCTTCAAATCAAGATTAAACTGTAGGTTGATTAATAAAACTACAAATGAACATCCTATGTTACAGATTGACTTATGAATATGTGGCTCTGTTTCAAAGTCTGCAGATTAAATTTTGTTATGTAATTAATAACAACGAACACAATTAATCATCAAATAGCAACATCTCTAAAATGTCATGGGATTTAACAATCGTTACATGCATGCATATGTACATACATTTAACTTGAGACATTGTGGATGTTATAGTAAACTAATCATCTGCATTAGACGTGAATATTTTTGCGCAAAATAAATATATGCATCTTTTTAAGTAATCCATAAAGAAATATCTACAATCATTTCCAATGTGTTTATTCCTCTATACCCTTGTTTTGTTTAAACGTGCTGTTGGTGATGCACTTCAAATGTAAATACAAAATTAAGAATAGAAATGTCAATGAAAGTGGTAAATTAACATCAGCTAACTACGTGCTTAATATTAAATTGTGTTTCTACTTTAACATTTTTAATTGAATACTAAAATCAATATTGCATGTTTTAATGGTAAGTTTGTGCTTCAAGTTCCCACAAATACTCACCAGCCTTGTGCTTTCTTCTTCATGTTGGTGTCGGACGCCTATTTCATGGGGCAGAGCCTTCTCCCCTGGGTACTCTCTTCTAGAGCTTTAATCAGCTGTCCATCCCCTCTAATGAATGCCCAAGACTGGTATTTTGCCTCTCACGATTGTTCCTTTCAGACTTTTATGTTCATACAAAATTGCTTCAGCATGAGCATAACAATATATTTCCATGGGATAGCATATGGCCATTTGAATTCAACTCCAAAGCTGAAAAGTTCCAATATTATCAAGTATTCTGTTTTCAGCATGGATATCTGCCAAATATAACATGAAAGTAAATGTTGAAACATCTTTACTAGTAACTGCATCTGTTATGCTTATTTCCTTTTGCAGCAGCAATTCTGTCTTGCTGAATTCCATTTTTCCATTAAAATAATGATATCACCATAACGCACAATTCATTAGTTTGCTCTCCAAATATACGTTCAGACCCACCAATAACACATATCTGAGTAAATATAACACAATTTCAGCAAGCCTCGGGGTACTGTAAATCCATAATGTGAATAAATGCTTCCAATGACTGGAATGGCACCACATGGGACACACAAATTAGCTGGGTTTACAAGGCTCATAGAATTTACTAATTTGAACAACATTGTACTGATCAACACCATTCACCCCCACAAACCATCAAGAAGATCAACGTAGCACTCATGTTGTGGTGCATTTCACTACTGGACTGACGATACACGAATGTCAAACCATTTTCAGTCAACTAAGAAGAGTGGATATTTCTCTGGGCAGACATTGGAAGTGACGATGGCTTAATAATGATGATGGTCAAAATTAAACTGAGAAAGAATTTCAGGGAAAAGAGCACGAAGGCGAAATATCGCTTGGACAAACTCCAGAGCCGACAGATGAAGGCAGAATATTAAGCAATGATTTGAATAAGGTTTGCACCATGACTAATGTTAGCGCTACATTAAGTTACGGATGATTTCATGTAATATTTCAATAAAGGGCCAAAATATGTTATTAACAAGGCTCGGGAGTTAAAATAGGTCTGGGTGACTAAGGGGTCATGTGCCGAAGTGATTAGTCATGGAATTTGAAATCCAAGAGACCTGATGGAGACAACGAAAGAATGATAAATCATCCACTAAACAGCCCTGTCAAAACTGCTAATGTAAACAAATACAAAATAAGGTCAAAATCTGTGCAATTCATTCAACTATTTTTTTCTCGACAGAAATAGAAGAAAGCTCTTGAGACTGTTAGGAAACTCAAATAGAACCAGTCAAGAAAATCAGCAACATAAGAAATATTTAGCAACTTCTTTGCAAAGAGTAACACAAATTTACGCGATCTAACCCAAAACAACTCTATTATGGAAGATATTGATCGCAAAGGCATTCGTGTTAAACTGAGTAACACAAACAGGCAGCCAATATGACTCCATACAATATCAATGTTGCTGAAATGATGTGCTCCCAAAATGTCGTGTCGCTGATGGGATTTGAAAAAACATTAGTTGAATGTTCATGTTGAGGTTCAGATATTGGAGAGATGTGTATTGTGACCCAATTGATTTTAAAACTTGTATTCGATTAATGATGTTATAATACAAAGTAGACAATTGACAGTAAGGTTGGCAGCATGCTGTGAAATATCTGTATAACAACAGAGGAACTTATTAACCACATTTTCTAGGGCACAGTCGAAGTTAAGAGAGGTTGGACAATGATCAACAACGTGCCTAGGACGTAAATATCAAATGCATGCATGTAGATCACAAGAGACTGATGAAGGTGGAATCGGTTGATACTTCATTGGCACACCTACAACATTACAAGTTAAATAAACAAAAAACTCACATTCTTAGTCTTCAACCCTAATGCACTCTATATCTCTGACCTCTGTTTGTGCTATGAAAAAGTCCCATTATCACAAATAATCTGTTTTATATATAAATGTGTATTTATGGCAGTGCCATTGCTTTTTTTAAGCTGAACGTTCAGTAACTGATGATAATGACGATAACAACATTTTCAAACGTGGACATATAATCGCACAGGTTGGTAAATGTGAAGAAATAATAACACTTTTGCATACAATCAATACAATTTCTTCGTTTGATGTATCGAAGTCAATATGCCGTATGATATCCAGATAAGCGTATTAGCAAATATTGTCCACGCTGCCTACTCATCTTCCTTTCCTCCAGATCCATTGTATGTTATTGCAAAGTCTACATTATTTTTAACACCACAATTCGCATAGCATGAAGATGGTTTTACAAAGGAAAAAACTGCATATTAAGTGGAACATATCATAAAGATCAATGGCCAAAAGCAAACAACTTGAAAATGTAAATGCTGAGTGGAAGCCGGATCAGGAAAACGACAAATGCAGAGGTCCTATAAATACCAACGAATAGGCTGAGATCAATAAGTAGAACAACACATTCATCATCTGGGCATTATTTGGAATCCAGGCGGCAGGAATGCCTCACTTTGAAGGGATATGGAAGGCGATGAAGAAAACGACATGGATGGATTCATAAAAAGCAACGAATAAAAGTGGCATCATTGCTGAAGATGCTTCAGAAGGGTGGACGAGAGGAAAGATCAAGTTCTACAACTGCCAACCGCTTCCAAAGACAACACAAATGATTGACTTTTCATATAATTATTTTACACGAAACTTCATATTTTACATTAACAACTTTAAGTTATTTGCGTCCATTGCCAATTTGGTCATTGTAAATAAGGTGCGTGAGCAATTGGGAATCGTTCTGGAATTTGAGTTGTTATTTTCGATCGCATGCAACTTCATATATACATAAAGATGATACTATCTGAATACAATGCAGGAATATATTGCACATCTTTAAGTCATATTTGCGAAGTGGAGTGTCGGCATCGTGCTTTGCTATCTGCCATATGATATTTGTTATCTGTGTATCTTATATTTTTGGGGAATAAGAATCTGATTTCAATAATATGGTTGGTATTCCAACAACCAATGAACTAAGGATTGTTTGGATGTCGCATTTTTTTTGTTAAGCTAATCTGGATTGTGTAATGTTTATAATGCTGAAGGGGTCACAGTTATTTGTATTAATTAATACTTGTTTGTATGTTCTGAAGCATGAGCATGATATAGTGGCTGTGCAACTAGATAGAAAACATCCGTTTAAAATAATGTTTTCAAAGTCACAATTCAATGTTTTAATGGGGTCATAACTCTCGGTTTTAATCAATAAATTTATAAAAATCAAAGGATTCAATTATTTTGTGCTTTAATGAAAGCAGATTTTCAAAGTGGTGAACAAGACAAACACGAAATACAAAACACACCAAGGGAAAATTGAAAATAATAATAAATGAGACGATCAAGATAGTGACCATATGGCAATGAATGTGAGGGACGTTGGGTTCTGTTTTGCAAAAAAGGTCGCACAAAGAGTTGTATTCTACTTGCATTGTTCTTCGAGTTCAATTGCCTTGCTTTTTAAATAATCCACACGGTCAGGTTTAAGAATAGGCATTACTTGTAAGTCTAAATCAATGATTGTGTATTTATTAGAACAATTCTTCAAGGAGCAAAAAAATGCAGAGAGTAGATTTTACCTCTGCCTCCACCAGCCACTAAGGCCCACTGGTGGTTGTAGTAAAGAAGGCCGATGGTTCACTGAGGTTTTGCGTAGCTCTTAGGCAATTAAATCAGGTGACTCGGGATGATACTTATCCCTTACAGAGTATTAACGACTCATTGGAGGTATAAGCATCGTTCATTCATTTCTCAATCCGATTGCTCTGGTGAGGTTCGCGGCGGCAGCATGTTGAGTCTGGCAATCTAAACCTCCCTTTCCCTGCCAATGGGCTCCAGGACTATTATGCACTCCACTACTATACATTAAACTACCATGCGCCACTATACACTACACTATACGCTACACTATGCACTCCACGACTCTACGCTACACTACCATACGCCACTTTACACTACACTATACTCTACACTATACACTGCTATACACCACTACATATTGCGATACACTACACTTATATGCACAACAATACAATAGTATACACTACTATACTATACACTACACTATACACTACATTACTATACACTACTAGACACGTATTCTAGCTTGACAGTCCGGCTAGCGTGTCCGGGGATGCCCCCGGGGTCTATTACCCAAGGATGATGTTCAGGATCCATCCCTGAGTCTGAGCCAGTTCCGAAACAGACACAAAACAGTGTTGTTTCAGAGAACCTACTTCAACGTGTGAGCAATGCGCATTCCCGATGGACTGGACTCATAAGACTGCGCAATATCAAATGTAATTACTTACTTCTTACTTACTTACTCATGACCATAGGTGAGGGTGTGAATGTAGATCGACCTGTAAACCACGAGCTTTGTTCGAGAACTCAGCTCCCATTTCACTACCACAAAATGGTACAGTGCCCTCAACACTGCGGGCGCCGCACCAATCCGCCGTCCGCTATCACGCTCCCAATCACCATCACTCGTGAAAGAGCCCCCGAGAACTTCTTCACTAAGGGCAGCTGTTCCCCCCTCACCTGGAGAAACCAAAGCACTGTCTCCCGGGAGTGAACCATGACCCAGATTTGGAGGTACTGATCCTCATCCCAGCTGCTTTACACTCGACATACAACCATTCAAGTGCATGCTAGAGATCACAGACAGACGGGGCAAAGAGGACAACGTCATCTGCAAAAAGAAACGATGCCACCTCCATGCCCCTGTGATGGATACTCTCCCTTCTCTGCGCTTGCGAAACGTGGACCCTCCAAATGGAATATCATCACCGGTTGGAAACATTTAGGCTGGACTGCCTACGATCCATCCTGGCTTTAACCAGGCTGGATTGTGTGAGGAGCTCACAAATCTTTGAAAGATGTGGGCAAAGTCCCATCGGTGAGCTCCTCCGGCAGGAAAGGCTGCGTTGGCTGGGCCATGTAGCCCGCATGCCCAGCCACCGCATGCCTAAACAGCTTTTGTTCGGCCGGATCGAAGGGGCTAAACGGGTGCGGCACGGGCTAGAGAAGAGATGGAGTGATGTGGTACAGGAGGATGTGGAGCTGAGTGGACTTGCCGATGACTGGTACCAGTGGTGTAAAGATCGGCCTCTGTGGAGGAGCCTCGTGAAGGACGCTGCTACTGGGCAGTTGGAGACAGTAGCCCTCCAACAACAACGGAGCGCGGATGAGCGATGCTCACAACAACGAGCGGAGCACCGGGTGACTAAAGCACAGCAAGTTGGCACAATAGAGGGCACAGGTGGTACATGAGCCAGTCATCTCAGTCAGTCGACCCGTGGCACCTGGGTCTGCCCCGTGACCTCCTGCTGGTGGGCGTTCGACACTTCATGTGGCCTCAAGATGTACATGGCCTGGCACAAGCGTCATGGTGATGTCACCGCCACTTAGTGGCGAATGGCGGTTGTTGTTGTTGTTGCACACGTGTGTATGTGTGTGTGTACGTATGTGCGTATGTGTGTGTGTATGTTTGGGGAGCGGTATTGCAACGGTTAGCGCGCTGCGTTACCAACCTGGCGACCCCATTTCGACTCTCAATCGATACTTTTTTAAAACATTTATTTTATTTTATTCATGTTAATTAATATTATGTTGCATTTCCTATACGTATTTATTACAGCATCACAAATAAATGTACATTATTTCTTCTTAATTATTAGATAACAATGTTCATTTTTTTTGTTAAATTACAAAAACATTTAATACCCCTGTCTGTACGTGTATTTAAATTGCATGTTGTGTTCCGGCTTATGAGCAGTTCGTCTTACGAACGCGCCTCATGAATGGAACCCGTTAACAAGTCAAAGGCCTCCCGTACCTGTGTAAAATAGTGCTAAATTTCTAGCATCATAGTTAAAATGTAGGCTTTGTTCTTTCTTAAAAATTACATTGGTGAGCCGTAAATATAACTCTCAGATAACCGGCACATTTGATTACCCAGCACCCTCCATTCCCCATTGATGACGGATAACGTAACTTCTCTGGTATTTCTACAATTCAGAGTATTTATTTTTTTAAAAACTGTTCCAGGCCACGTTGTCAGCAGCAGGGGGCAGCGCAGCAGCATCCACAGACTTACGAACACCCTCACTCACGTACAAGCTGACGAACTATTCGATGTACGAAAGCATCTCAGGGACGAATCATGTTCGCAAGTCGAGGAGGGTGCGTGTATTGTTGCGCCGCGCTAATGCTGCCACGTTCCTGCTCCCCCCCCCCCGAGTGGTGAAGTATGGTCAAACAACCCCCACGACCCCCTCACGGCATGGGGGAGGCCCTCATCCATCAGTGACTTGAACGTTTAACACCTGGTAGGAGGCTTTCGCGAACCAATATCATCCATAATGCAGGATTTTTTGGGGTTAGATTGTGTAAATAAATAAATGTGTCATTAAACCCGCAATCATCCGACACAGCCAATTAGTAAGGTTTGTAACGTAAACAAAACGTGACAATTCATTACTAGTGTAGAGGTGTAGAGGGTGACATCACGTCACGCGCGCCCTCGGAGAGAGTGACGTCGCGGGACGTGACGTCACGCGGGCCGTGGAGGACGATGACGTCATGCCCCCAGGGGGTATTTAAAGGGGGACCCGGGATGGAACCTGGGTTCGTCGGGGGTAGAAGTGGGGACTCGGGGAGTCGATCCTCACACGAGGCTAGGGGAGGCTACTCCGCCTGACCGGCTGAGGTTGGGGGTGGTCCCGGGCAGGGGCAAGGTGGAGAGGCGAGATAGCCGGGGTGTAGGGATCCCAGTACCCTGTCCCCTGGGGATTTATTGGCTCGGGGAGTGCTGGTTCGGCGTTAGCCTTATCCACCTGGCGTAAGCCCTGAACAACTTGGCGTAAGCCCTTAAATAAACGTGGCGTGAGCCCCTAACAGCAACCTGCCTCGGAGTCATAAATTGCACCTCAACAGTAGTTCAGCACACTGGTGTGTTGGAGACCAAACCCACAATGTTGTGGGGTTTTGAAATCCACAATGTTGTGTTTACATGACAAACCTTACTATTATGAGTGACATGAGGAGTCGACGTTTGATGACCGTCGGTTGGAGGAGGACGGCGATTGATCAGGATCGGTGGAGATTCAAAGCGATTGGAGGAGAGATTCAAACATAGAAGATGGGAAGCGAGGGTCGTCTGTAGGGGGCGCCGGTTGACGACCTTTGGTTGGAGGAGGACGTTGATTGGTCGAAGGGAGCGGGGCGAGCGAAGCTTCCAGAGGGAGAGGAGGGGGGGCCGGCTTGGTAAATATGAAAGGGGACAGCACAAGGAGGGGAGGGGGAGGGGGACGGTTTGTAGAGAAGACGAAGTTGAAGCATCAAGAACCAAGCCCCGGGCTAGGACGCCGCATGGAGGTCGTGGACGTCGTGGGCGGTGCTGGAGACTCCATCGCCGTGGACGCCCTTCTCCCTCCTGGCCCCTCTCAGTCCCCCCCCCCCCTTTGTCTTCCCAATGCAAATTTGACTAATGACCTCTCAGCTCCTCCAAGATTTCTGTTGCACCCCCAACTACGACCAGGCCTATCCCAAACCCCTCTTTAGCAATCGATTTTGCTTTGCTGCATAAAAATACACCGTGGACAATAACCCAATGATTTATTTCAAATTATTGTTACGCTATGTACAATCTTCATAATCGCTCTAAAGCACCTTGATAAAGGCGCTATTTAAAAATCATTAAGATAAGATAGTGCTGTGTCCGCATTGATGGCTCTGAGTAAAGTATCAATGTGTGTCGGCGTCACTACAAAGGTTCAAGTTAAGAAAATTGAGAAAGCATACTCACAATCATCAAATCAATGTGGGTGCTCAGTGATGATAAAATTTTCCTGCGTGGAAGACTCCACCCACCAAGTGGACAGCATCCAATCAACATCAATCAAACTGCACCACTCACTGTGTGTACAGATATTGCAACTACTGTACTGTAGTGGTGATCGCGTGTGTTTCGGATTTAACGGAGCAGCATGTTTGTTCCTGTTAATCACCGTGCGTGACTTGTACAAACAACATTTCCAAGAATCCATAAAAGAGGTTTTTGTGGGTTAGATTGCGCAAATATAAACGTGCCGTTAAACCCGCCCCCAACCGACTCAGCCGATTAGTGAGGGTTGTCATGTAAACCGAACATGCCATGTTCGTTACTAGTTCAGCACACCGGTTGTGTGTTGGAGAGTCAACCCACAACATTTACAATTGGAGTAGCCATGACGTTTTTCCAGAAATTACGAGCGTCGCTGCTCTCCTTGCCCCGCCCCGTTCAGCCGCTGGCTCCACCCCCTTTTATCACTGGCCCCGCCCCCGTCAATCACTCGCCACGCCCCCTTTCCCTCTAGCTCCGCCCTCCTCCTCCACTCCTCCCCCTCTCAATCACTCGCCCCGCCCCCTTTCCCTCTAGCTCCGCCCTCCTTCTCCACTCCTCCCCCTCTCAATCACTCGCCCCGCCCCCTTTCCCTCTAGCTCCGCCCTCCACCTCCACCCCTCCCCCTCTCAATCACTCGCCCCGCCCCCTTTCCCTCTAGCCCCGCCCTCCTTCTCCACTCCTCCCCCTCTCAATCACTCGCCCCGCCCCCTTTCCCTCTAGCCCCGCCCTCCTTCTCCACTCCTCCCCCTCTCTATCACTCGCCCCGCCCTCTTTCCCTCTAGCTCCGCCCTCTTCCTCCTCCCCCTCTGTGTGTCCCCTGTGGGGGGATGGGAGCTCAGTGAGTGAGTAGAGAGAGAGGAGAGTGAGAGGCGATGGGGGACCGAGCCCGGATCGCGACGGCTTCTGCCCGGCTGATGCTGCTGCTGGTCGCTCTACCGCCAGTCGCACCGGCGGAGCAAGGTAACAACAAACAAACAACAAACAAACAACGGCAAACAACAACAAACAAACAACAGCCAACAACGACAACCACAGCGATGACAATTCCAAATCCACGACACGCATTCTCCACACTAGGATCCCCACGCCTACCAATGGTGCAGGACACAAACGTGGAGCTCCAGGGTCCAAGCGACTACAGAGAGAAATAATTATTTGGGTCTATCGGTAAAGTCACTTAGAGAGGTTCAAAACTTTTACACAAAAAACTTCGATGCTTCAATTGCAACGCAATTGGAATGCAAGTTGTCGTCGTCTGTTTTTTTCTCCACCTGATGACGAGCGATGGAATCATCGTAGTTTATGCGTAAACATTTATTTAGAACCTATCTGCGTAACTTTACCAAAAGAACCAAGAATATTAATTCCTGCAGTCACGAAAGTTTTAAGTTAAAATTCGACGAGAGGTTCAGTAAAATAAATAAATAGAGTCGAGAATCTCAAAAGGAGAAGTTAACAAAAACAAAGAACGACCACCCAACGCCGAACGCCCCTCAGTCGCAAGCGGCAGAGGCGTTCCACTCATCCCGTGCGTTGCCACCGCTCACGGCAGGGGATGGCGAGTAGGGGGGGGTGGTGGCCGCTGTCGTCTGGACAGATGCGGCACAGAATCCCCTCCCCGCCGCTGGGACCCCGTGGGGGTGCCGAGCGGTTGGGAGAGACCGGGAGGTGTCAAGAGACCTTGGTGGGGATTGCGTCATGGCTGTCGATCGTTTAGGAATTCAGAGCCTATTGGTCACCATACAAAGTCCCGTCACAAGGGAGAAACACACTACACTATACACTACATTATACACTACACTACTATTCACTACATTATACACTACACGACTATACACTACCATACACAACACTAATATACACTACACTACTATACAATACATTATACACTACACTCCTATACACTATCATACACTACACTACTGTACTCTACACTACTATACACTACACTACTATACACTACCATACACTACACTACTATACAATGCATTATACACTGCACGACTGTACACTACTAGACACTACTATAAACTACATTACAATACATTATACAATACACTACTATATGCTACACTACTATACACTACACTACTATACACTACACTAATATACACTACACTACTATACACTACACCACTATACACTACACTATTCAATAGACTATTTTACACTACACCACTATTCAATACACTGCACACTACACTACTATACACTACACTCTACACTGCACTACTATACACTACACTACTATACACTACACTACTATACACTACACTATACACTACACTGTACACTCCACTACCCCATACCTGTCAACCCCCTATCGGTGCTGGCTACCTCATTAGAGAACAACTCAGACCCCATTGGTCACCGCTTGCCCCTTATAAATTTCAACGTATGGACCTCAATTTCTCTGTACAAGAATATGGGTTAAACCGTATGTGTTGACAGGTACAGTATAGTGTATAGTGTAGTACATCGTGTAGTGTGTAGTGTAGTGCATATTAGTGTCGTGTATAGTGTAGTGCATAGTGTAGTGTGTAGTAGTGTAGTGTATGGTGTATTGTAGCGGAGTGTATAATGTAGTACATAGTGTAGTGTGTAGTAGTGTAGTGAATAGTGTTGTGTATTAGTGTAGTGTACAGTGTAGTAAATAGTGTAAAATTTAGTAGTGTAGTGAATAGTCTAGTGTATAGTAATGTAGTGTATAGTGTAGTGTGCAGCAGTGTAGTATAAAGTAGTTTATAGTGTATAGTACTGTGGTGTATAGTAGTGTATAGTGTAGTGTATAGCATAGTATATTGTGTATTGTGTAGTATACTTAAAAGTAGTGTATAGCAGTGCAGTGTATACGGTAGTATATAGAGTAGTATATAGTGTAGTGTATAGTATACTGTATAGTAGTATAGGGTAGTGCAGTGTATAGGGTAGTATATGGAGTAGTATATAGTGTAGTGTATTCTGTGGTGTATAGTGTAGTGTATAGTGTAGTGTATTCTGTAGTGTATACGTATACCTGTCAACCCCGTATCAGTCCGTACCTTATTACAGACACGAACAAATATTAACGCGGGCTATCGGCCACTTTTAATGCCTTCTAGGGACCAGGGTCTATTTCATCAACTTTTCCTTTTAATCTTAACCGGGGTGTTAAGACCTCCTGAAGCGTGCTGCTATGTTGAAGCTATTTTGTAATTTCAGAAGGAACTTGCTGGCGATCACGCGTGCGTCGATGAAATCAGCTTCACTCACCCACCCAGTCACTTACTCACCATCCCAGTCACCAACTCAGTCACCAACTCACACACCGACCCACTAACCCACTCAGTCATTAATTCAGCCACCGACTCACCTACTCACTCGCCCGCTAACCCACTCACTCGCCAACTTAACAACTAACCCACTAATCAAATCACCCACTCATTAACCCACTCACCCACTAATTCACTCACCCTCTCACCCATCCAAGCCCCCACTCAGTCACTCACTCATTTGCCCACTGACCCACAGACTAACTCACCCACTCAGTCGCTTACTCAGCCACTAACCCACTCACCCACACTGTCACCAATCCAGTTACCCACTCACTCGCTCACTAACCCACTCGGCCCCTCACTCACGAAACCACAAACCCCCTCACCCAATCGGTCACCTACTCACTCACTAACCCAGCAACTATCCCACTCACCCACTCAGTTTCTCACTCACTCACCTACTAACCCACTTAGTCTCAAATCACTCACTCATTCACCCATCCACTAACCTACTCAACCACTCAGTAACTTATTCACCATCCCACTAAAGCACTCAGTCACCCAGTGAGTCACCCACTCACTGACCCACTCACCCACTCAGTTACTCACTCACTCGTCCAATAACCAAATCACAACTCAGTTACTTATTCACTCTAAGACAATCACCCATGCAGTCACCTACTCACTCACTTACCCACCACTAGCCGAAAAACCAACTCAGTTACTCCCTCAGTCACCCACTAACCCACTCAGTCACCCATAAATGGGTACATTCATACAGACACAGAAATATACATACAGACACACAGACACACATACATGCATACACACAGACACACACAGACACAAACAGACACACATACACAAACACAGACATACAGACAAACACACAGACACACATAAAAACAACACAAAGATCCTCCGTATAGCCTGTAACAGACGGTTGGGGCAAGTGCTGTTAGGGATCACCTATGAAGGCCGGCACGGCACACGAGGGGGTGGGTGGCCAGCACCACGCTCGAACGCCTTTGTCTCCCTAGTGGCGATGATTACACACCACACCAGGTACACATTTGAGGCTGAGTCGACCTAAGGGAGGCCCAGGATCGGTTCAGATAATCGTCACCGGTGTTGGCCGTGAGCAGGAATCGAACTCGGGTCGCCAAGTTCGTAGCGCACACATTTACTCACTCACGCACCCACCAACTCATTCACCCACTTACTCACCCATTCACTCACCCACTCACTCAAACACTCACTCACCCACCAACTCACTCACTCACCCACACACTCACTCACGCACCCACACACACAGACAAAGATCCCCCGTGTAGCTTCTAACAGACTTTTGGGGCCAGTGGCTGTCAGTAATAGCGAGTAGCAGCAGAAGCGCCTATGAAGGCCGCCACTGTGACACACACAGAGGGGGTGAGTGGCCAGCACCACGCCCGGCCGCTTTTCTCTCCCTAGTGACGATGTTTACAAACCGCACCAGGTACTCATTGCAGTAAGTGAGTGGGTTAGGGGGTTGGTGGGTGAGTAAGTGAGTGGGTTAGTGGGTTGGTGGGTGAGGAAGTGAGTGGGTTAATGGGTGGGTGGGTGAGTAAGTGAGTGGGTTAGTGGGTGGGTGGGTGAATGGGTGGGTGAGTGAGTTAGGGCGAGAGAGTGGGTGACTGGGTGGGTGGGTGAGTTGATGATTGAGTGAGGGACTGAGTGGGTGAGTGGGATGGTGAGCAAGTGACTGGGTGGGTGAGTCGGTGGGTGAGTGGGTAACTGAGTCGGTGAGTGGTTGGCTGAGTGACTGAATGAGTTAGTGAGTGGGTGGGTTACCGAGTAGGTGAATGGGTAAGTTGTGGGTGGGTGATTGAGTGGGTGAGTCAGTGGCTGACTGAGTGAGTGACCAGTGGCGTCACGACCACCTCTGTCTTCGCACGCCATTGGCTTCACATCGCTTGATATTTATAGAAATTCTTAAACCAACTCCGAAATCGCCCTCTCTTATCTCCAGCCACGCACACCACATCTTTCCATGTGTAGGTGGCTGGAACCGCTGATTAAATGACCGATACATACACGGTCGCTTTTGTTCCCATAGTTAAATAATTTATATGTTTTGTTATTTCTCTAAAGTTTTACACTCCTCAGTTCGACAGGGGAGCTTGGTGTGTGTGGTGTGTGCGTAGTGTGTAGTGTTGTGTGGTGTGTAGTGTGTGTGTGGTGTGTAGTGTGGTATGTAGTGTGATGTGTGTGGTGTGTGTAGTGTGTGTGGTCTGTAGTGTGGTGTGTAGTGTGTGGTGTTTAGTGTGTGTGTAGTGTGTGGAGTGGTGTGTGGTATAGTGTGGTGTGTGTGGTGTGTTTGGTGTAGTGTGGTGTGTATTGTGATGCATGTAGTGTGTGTGGTGTGTAGTGTGATGCGTGTAGTGTGTGTGGTGTGTAGTGTGTGTGTAGTGTGTGGTGTGGTGTGTGGTATAGTGTGGTGTGGTGTGTGTGGTGTGCATGGTGTGTTGCGTGTGTGGTGTTTAGACTTCTGTGCAGCCTATGGCTTCTAATTACCAACACGCTGTTCCGGCATCGGCTCATAAACCCGAGTTCGATTCCAGCTCACGGAAACCAACACCAGTGACAGCGATAATGTGAACCGGTACCTGGGTCTCCCTCCTCGGTCGACTCAGCCTCAAATGAGTTACCTGGTGTAGCGGTGTAGTTTAGTAAACATCGCCAGTGGAAGGAGACAAGGGCGGCCGGGCGTGGTGGTTCTGGCCTCCCACGCCCTCTGTGTGTGCCACAGTGACGGCCATTGTTGAGCTGCTATCGTTTGTGGTGGCCACGTCGCTTCTTAACAAATAACTCCACAGCTCAGTGGGGCCTTTGACCTGGTAAAATAAACGTACATTTAAATTGACTTAAAACTTTCGAGACTGCGGGAATTCATATTCGTTGGTTCTTTCGGTAAATTTACATAAATAGAAAAATAATAATAACAATAAAAGTGAATAAAAATAATAATAAATTTTAAAGAATAAAAAAACATAAATGTAGAATGTAGCCTATATTCATGTTTTTTTTAATTATTTGTATTTAATTTTTATTATTTTCATTTTGAGTCACTTTTTTATTATTATTTTTCTATCTACGTACCTTTACCGAAAGAACCTAAGAATACAACTAATCGTAGTTTAGTTTTAGTGTGGGTCTCGATGCGTCTGAGTCGCTGTGGGGTTCGCAGCGGTTAGCATAGCGAAAACCACTGCACCATCACTCCTCCCCACTTACCCCCCACACACGCACAGTGCGCTAACCGCTGCGCCACCGCTCCCCACACACACTCACACACCATACACACCCCACACTTACACACATACCACACACACGCACAGTGCGCTAACCGCTGCGCCACCGCTCCCCTCAAACACACTCACACCCCACACTCACACATCACACACACACTCACACAACACACACACATACAGTGCGCTAACCGCTGTGCCACCACTCCCCGCAAACACAAACACACTCGCACCACACACCACCACTCACACACCATACACACATACCACACATACACCACCACACACACACACGCACACACAGCCGTTACGTGCCACAAAGTGACTAAAACAAAAATAGAGACCCATAAAGACCCACAGAGACTTATGGAGAACCATGAAGACCCACAGACACCCACAGATACCCAGATAAACCCACAGACACCCATAGAAACCCACAGACACACATGCTTCTAGAGTCCTACATAGACCCACTGAGACCCACAGAGAAATGGAGACCCAAATAGATCCACAGACACCAATAGACACATACTCATGGAGATATACATAGACCCATAGCGACCCACAGATACCCATAGAGACCCACACAGACCCACAGATACCCACATAGACCCACAGACACCCATACTCACAGAGACTCATACCGACCCACGATAACCCATACTCACAGACCCACACTCATAGACCCACGCTCAGACCCATACTCATAGACCATACTCATAGACCCATACTAAAATGAAAACTTGTTGTTGTCACCAGGTAAGGCCCCACTGAGCCGCTCTTTTTGCAGAAGCCACCTGGCACATCACAACTTGATAGCAGCTCCACCACGTGGCTGATGTCATCATCAGGTGGACACTCACAGCAGCAGCCAGACACTCTAAACGCGTGTTTCTACAGACTCATAGCGACCCACAGATACCCATAGAGACCCACAGATACCCATAGAGACCCACAGAGACCTATTGAGACACACAGAGACCCATAGAGACCCATTGAGACACACAGAGACCCATAGATACTCATAGAGACACCGAGACCCATACTGATAGAGACCAATACTAAAACTAAGCAATGTTTATAAACGTGTGATGTTGATTCTAAATGTGTAAGGGAAAAAAGCACAGGACCTGAAGGAAAAATAAAACGCGACTACGGAGAGAGGAAGCGGCATACAGACTCCAAATATGGAGCGGGCACCAGGGTCTGAGATAGAACCCATGACCTCCTGCTTACTAGGCGAGGTAGTTAACATCTCCTAGCGCACCTGGGCGATAGGGTCCAGGATCCAATCTAGGACCTCGTGCCCACCAGTCGAGGTCGTCAACATTTCCTAGCACACCTGGGCGTTAAGGTCCGGGATCGAACCCACGACCTCGTCCACAAACGGCGAGTTAGTCAACATATGCTAGCCACTGGGGCGTTAGAATTGGGATCGACCAATCGACCTCCTGCACACCAGGCGAGGTAGTTAACATTTCCCAGCGCACCTGGGCGACTCGAGGTTTTAGGCGGGGAAACCAATCTGACCAGACGATCTCCACATGGCGGTGTCAGCTTTCTTATCAGCGTCTGACCCCCATTGCGTCGGCTGAAATTCGTTTTATTCATTCCCAACGAAAACGAAGCACGGAAGGAGGGAAGGAGTGAGGGGGTTTGGGGGCTGTCGAGGGTTCATATTCTATGGTTCTTTCGGTAAAGTCACGTAGATAAAAAAAATGTTTCAATAAAATAATACAAAATGAAGTGAATTAAAAAATATCATGGCATTTCGATCGCAACGATATAGCGTCGTGATGTTTTTATTCACTTTATTTTTTATTATTTAATTGGTATTTTTCTATCAAAGTGACTTTACCAAAAGAACCGTAGAACGTGAATTCCCGCAGTCACGAAAGTTTTAAGTCAAAACTTGTTGAGGGTTATCGGGAAGGAGGCCACTGCCCCTCTGGGCCAAGTTCAAAAGAAAAAAAGAGGCAAAAAAGCAGAACTGGGGGCTCACGAGTCAGGGTCAGAATCTCACGCGAATGGAGAGCTGTGGCGAAACCCCCCCCGTAGGAATCACACGGGAGATGTTGACTACCTCGCCTGGTACGCAGGAGGTTGTTATATTGACTACTTTGCCCGGTACGCAGGAGGTCGTTATGTGACTAACTCGCCTGGTACGTGGGTGGTCGTGATCTTGACTACCTCGCCTGGTACGCAGGGAGTTGTGATGTTGACTACCTCGCCTGGTACGCGGAAGGCTCGTGCGCTTGATCCCGGACGCTAATGCCCACGGTGGCTAAGAGATGTTGACTACCTCGCTTGGTGTACAGGGCATCGTGGATTCGATCCCAGACCCAGACGGTGCCTGCTGCTGCTGTCTATGTTGGAGTCTGCGTCTCTCTACCCGTGGTGGCCACCGCGTGGATTTGTCTCTGGCTCCTCCGGTTTTTCCAATCGACATTTAGAATCAACGCCGCCACGGCTTTATAAATATAGCTTCGTTTAAGTCTGGGTCTCTATTAGTATGGGGGCTTATTGGGTCAGTACGAGTCTATATGTGTCTCTATGAGTATCTGTGAGTCTATATGGGTATCTATGAGTCTCTGTGATTCTCTATGGGTCTATATGGCTCACTATGAGTCTGTAGAACCACGGGTTTAGAGTGTCTGGCTTCTGCTTTCAATGTCCACATGATGACGATGATGGTATCAGCCACAGGGTTGAGCTGCTATCAAGTTGTGATAGGCCACAGCTTAGTGAGGTCACGTGACAGACCCTGCAAGTGTCTATCGGTTGACTGCTGTGCCAGGCTAGTTGAGTTTAGTAGAGGTCTCTATGAGTATGGATTTACGTGGGTCTGTATGATTTTATATTAGCATGGGTCTCTATGGGTATCTATAGATATCTGTGGGTGTCTATGGGATCTCTATGAGTCTGGGTGTCTATTGGTCTCTATTGGTCCATAAGAGTATGGGTGTAAATTGTGTAAAAGTTGTGTAAACTGTGGTATATCGTAGTGTAGTGAATAGTGCATTCTACAAAGTAGTGTATAGAGTAGTGTATAGTAGTGCAGTGAACAGTGTAGTGTATAGTGTAGTATATACTGAAGTGCAAAGAAGTGTAGTGTATAATATTGTTGTGGTTTAACTCACATGAGGTGAGATTATCTGTAAGGGCTATTGCCAGTTTATTAACTACTACACTCACGTACAGTATCACCGGATCACAGGCGAGGTAGACACTTCTACACTTGGTCCTTCCCATGGACCATCCCGGTACCCGCTTAACTCCTCGGCCTGTCTTGACATATACTTCCCACAAATCCCACTCTTTCCCGGATGAGGGCCTCGGTGCCGAGCGGTGTGTCTTCCGTTCCGGCGTGTCTTCCGTTCCCTCGGCTCCTCACAATGACCCCGCCCCTCACCCCGAGGTCCCCCCTAAGTACTTTGCCCCTAAGGATACATGACGTCAAGCTATGACGTCATCCCACTCTTTCCTGCTGATTCCTCAATTCCTCCCACTACTCCTCTACATCACCTCCCCCCCCCCCCATAAAAAATACAGCCGTCCCGGTTGATAACACAACTTTTAGGCCTGGCAGACAATCTGTAACATCAGCACCCATGCAATTGGTAATTATGACGAAGAAGAGAAGGAGTTTGGGGGTTCCAACGCGGAGATGATGTCTGACACAGGGAACAACAAGACAGGCAGGACAGCAGGGCGGGAAGCCCCCTCCACAGGTCGGCCGGCGCCATGATGTCCGCGATGGCTGGCTGCCGGCCGGACGGCCCCTGGCGGTCAGCGAAACCGAGCGGCCCTTGAGCACGTGTACACTGCAGGTCCGCTCCCATGGGCGTCGTCCGGTATGGGGTCTGGCGAGGCATCCGCTGGTGCAGGTCCCATTGTCATGGGCCCCATGAGCAGGACGGCGGGACCTACTCGGAGAGGTTCTGTGAGCGTATAGATAGGTGGATTATTCCACGTAGCGTCCAGGGCCGGGTGGCCCGGCTCGTCGGATGCATCACAATCCGGCTGCTCCGTGAGTGGGGATGGGGATAGACTAAACGAACAAGGCGCCACATACCTCTTCAACCTAGAGGGAAGGACTATCCAATAACGGCGACCGAATAAAATACATACACACTGTGGCCGGTGGGCCTCAACGACGTCAACAGGGTCTTGCCAAGAGCGGTGAAATTTAGGCGATGTACTGACGGGCACTTGCGGGCAATGGAGCCACGCCCTGTCCCCTGTGACTCATGGGACCCCCGAAGCCTGATGTCTTGGTAGGAATTTGTTAGCCGCTTGGCGGCTGGCCGAATTGTTGATGGCCGCCTGGCGAGCATTGTGCAGTCTGTTGAGTGTGCCTTTCATTAACACCGGCACGGCGGATATCTTAAGAGGTGGCTGCAGACCCAATTGCACCTGCATTGGGGGCTCCGGTTCCCTCCCGTACATCAGATAGAAGGGTGAGAACCTCGTTGAGGCATGAGGGGCCAACCTATACGCGGCGAGGACGCCCGGAATCAGCAAGTCCCAGTCCGACTGAGACTCGTTGACATGGTGGCACAGCATGGACGTGAGAGTGCGGGAGATGGTTTGATGATTGATGTCCTCGTCCAATGGAAATTGCCAAAAGCCCGAAAGGAAATTAATGGTCAAAAAGAACCGCATGCCTGAGAAGACATCAAGCAAATCATCCATCTGAGGCAGAGGATTGGCATCTGCCACCAAAATCTTGTTTAACTTACGGAAATCAACGCAGAAACGGAGACTCCCATCAGTTTTTTTACCAGAACGATAGGGGCTCCCCACGGACTATTTGAAGGAAAGATAATGACTGCTGCCAACATGTCATCGATGGCTGAGCGGACATGCTCCTTTTCCCTTGGGCTAAAGCGATGGGAATTTAACCGAATGGGGGCCGCATTCCTCGTCTCTATGTGATGTTCTAGCAGGGACGTGCGGCCAATGTCGAAATTTCCGTGACTAAACACGTCGGAGAATTTGGTGATGAGTGTGTGAAGCCAGCGCCGCTCGTCTGGGGACAAGAGATCATTTTCGTGACAGAGCGCATCCACCCAGGCCGTGTCAGACTTCACTTCGGGCAGCAAAACCACCGCCACTACCCCCTCAGGCATCGCCTTGACCGGTGGGAGGGCCGGGGACGTGTGTGCGACAACGGTGCCCGCAGGGACTGTTACCTGCGAGGGCCCCGCATTGAGAATTTGTACGAATGGCTCTTGATTTGCTGCCACAACCGGAAGGGCACCCACAAGGGAGGGTGTCTGTGAGAAATAGTTGGGGGGCGTTAAGAGGATGCCCGCCTCCAGAGTCTGAAATTGTAAGTTCCCGCGCAGCCTCAAGTGTATGAGCATCTGTCATACTGGCGGGATAGTCAAGGAATCCCTAGCAAAAGCACAAACACTGGTTACACTGGCCGCAAACACCATAGGAGAATTCATGAAGGTCAAGCTCTGGCCTGATAGTAACTCGACACAACCCTGGTCGATGAGTATCTTCATGGGCATTTTGGCCAAGAAGTCTGTGCCCAAGAGGCAGGTCACTGCGAGCGTCTTAGAGACCAAGACAGGACCCTCCAGTTGAATGTCCCCAACTCGAATGGATGCCACAATATGGCCCACTATACCCAGACTGCCCCCATTTGTGGCAACACATGCCTCCTGCACAGGTCTCAGTGGACCAACGCTGCGTGGTAGCAACTCAAAAATGCATTCTGATATAATCGTGGCCGATGCCCCCATGTCCACCAAAATGCAAACCTCCACCCTTTGCATGTAACCTGCGACCGCGGAAGAAGCCGCCGCGGCCGCCACAACACAATGAGTGAGTGCAGCCTATTGATGGACACGTGTGGGCCACCCGGATACCGACGGCGAGCGAGTACAACGTGAGACAGAACTTTGGGAGGTGATCTGGTGAATATGAGCCTCATCCCCACTGCATGTGTGAGGTGGAGGGAGCGGCCGGTAGAGTGATGCGTCGCGACTTTTCTGCGGCTCCGAGGACAACGCTGATGTGGAGGGGGAGGACGACAAGGATCCGCTGAAGGCCCCCCCAGGGTTGCGGCAGCCCACAGCAATGTGGCCCGCCTGACCGCAGCGGAAATAAATGGTGGACACCGTCCGCTGCAAAAGGGATGACCTCGGGTGCCACTGCTGGTCCGGCCATCAGCCTCTGAAACCTCTCCCCCGTCAATCGCGGGCAGCGAAGGCGACGAGGTGGTCGTGGTCCTCGTCTCCCAGCGTGACGGCCATCACTGTACTCAGGGCCCCCGCACAACCCCGGGTGGCTGGCGCAGGCTGAGGTGCGCCTGAATACCTTGTGCCACTTTGAGGGATGAGACATCTGCCTCGTCTGCCACTGACAGGGCTACCCCGAGCTCACGTGCGAGGAATATCAGGCGTTCAATGACCAACAAATCTCGAGCCGCCGCATCCATGCTGGTATAAGCGGCCCGGGCCAGCGCCAGCAAGGCGCTGCTGAACGCGAGAGGCTTTTCGGTATCCTCCTGCTGCCGCGTCAGGAACTGTTGGCGAGCGCTAGAAAGCGGCTCGAAGATGGCCGCCATCTGAGCGTATGCCATAGGAAGCGTCGCCCTGTCTGTAGGCATGATGGAATTAAATTCTGCAAGAGAGTTGTCATCCAGGGCCGTCGGGAGGGCTTCAAGTGCTTCCTCCATGGGCCACCCGACAGAGATGTAGGCCGCATCAAAGCGGTCGCAAAAGGACGCCCAGTCACCCGCGGCAGCGATAAAAGGGCGCACGGGCGGCGAGCGTCACAAAAATAATGAGTTGGAAGAAAGGGCCGGCGATTGCGCTCCAGAATTAATGCATAGCGGCGTCGCTGGAGCCGGGGCAATGGTGCCCGGTTGCTGAGTCGTATGTACAGTGTCGCCCGCTTCACGTGCAAAATGGCGTCCGTTTGCGGTGGCGCACCGGAATGCAAGATGGCGCCCGAGTCCCGCGCTGATGGAAGAATTGTTGCGAAACTGTGATGTGGCAGGAAGGGAAATGGCGGCGGGATGCGCGCGATCCCGCTCCAGAAGCTCGATGATTGCGCGCGACTGGGCACCCACTTCCATCATCACAGTGGCGAGCTGAGCAGTCGTCTACAGCAGCTGTCCGAACTGGGAGGTGAGTAAATTCCAGCTCTCCCGCAATGATGATGAAATGGCCGTGGTCGCGGCTGCCACCTCCACTCCGGTCGATGGGCCAACTTCCCCAGGGCGCATCTCCGGGTCCCGGGGACGTTGTGGGCGCCTCCTCTGAGCTCGCCTCATTCTCCAATCTCTCTACTGGATGGTACTTGCGCTTCGCCACCGACTTGGACGTGACGTTGCAGGTTCGTGATCACTTCATGCTCATGTTGTGGTGTAACTCACATGGAGACGAGATTCTCTGTAAGGGGTTTTGCCAGTTTATTAACTACTACACTCACGTACAGGATGACAGGATCACACCAGAGGTAGGTTCTTCTACACTTGGTCCTTCCCGTGGACTGTCCCAGTACCCTCTTAAGTCCTCGACCTATCCTGACCTAAACTCCAGACTAATCCCACTCCGACCCCGGACGAGGGTCTCGGTGTCGAGCGGCGTATCTTCCGTTCCAGGGTGTCATCCTCCATTCCCTCGGCTCCCCACAACGATCCCGCCCCTCACCCCGGGGTCCCCCCTAAGTACCTTGACCCTATGAATACATGACGCCAAGCTATGACGTCATCCCACTCTTTCCTGCCGATTCCTCACTTCCTCCCACTACTCCTCTATACTATAGAATACAGTGGAGAATTTAGTGTAGTGTATAGTACAGTATATAGTATTTTAGTGTATAGTGTAGTATATAGTAGTGCAGTGTATAGTGTAGTGTATAGTAGTGTGGTATATATCAGTCTAGTGTAGAGTAGTGTCGTGTATAATAGTGTAGTGTTTTGTAGAATACATTGTAGTGTATAGTGTAGTGTAAAGTAATGTAGTGTATAGTGTTATGTGTAGTGTAGTGTATGGTAGCTTAGTGCATAGTAATGTTGTATTTAGTAGTGCACATATTAGTGTATAGTGGAAGGTATTGTATAGTAGTGTATCGTGTATGTAGTGCCTCAATAGAGCCCAATGTGTTCACTTACCGACAATTCCCCTGTAAACGATGAGCTGTTGAAGGTACGTGAAATATGAATTAATGCATTGATTTACCACGTTTCATTTAATGCCATGTGTTCGTTATGTGTTTAGTATATTCACGTGTTAAAATCCATTGTGTAAATGTTACAAAGTACGTTTGCTCTGGGTCAGAAATGGGGGTGTAACTTTCAATGCCATTGGAATGAATTAAGCCAAACCACTCAACGGCCAGTTTCGTATGAACCAATCACAGTCGTTAAGAGGAGGGGGATCTACCTACACTCGACTCGATAATCCAATCAAATGTCGAACTACCATTCAAAGCAAATAATAATAGGTTTATAATATCGATTGCCTGCGTATTAGCGGTTTATTTAATTTGCGCCTTAACTGCGGAGTGCCTCAGATTTTCACGTGAGTTCATGTCTTCTTGAGCCCGAATTAATCATATAATGAACCAGTTATGTTCATTGTTATTCTTGGAGATGATTTATGTACAAGTCAAATCAGGGTCCTTAAACTAAACAAATACTTTGCTCCAGTTAATCTGAAATATACATGCTCGCACCATCTCCAGTACAGTAGTTGCAATACCTTTACACAAGGTGGGGCAGAGTTTGATTGACGTTGATTGGCTATGGCTCTTGTATCATCCATTTAATGTGCTGAGTTCGATTCATTGATTGGCTGTGGCTCTGCTATAATCCATGTAGGGGTGGAATTTGATTGATGTCTGATTGGTTGTGGTTCTGTTGTCCACTCAGTGGGTGGAGTTCAATTGAGGTCTGTTTGTTGCCGAGTGAAATTATGTGTCACTGCGTCAGACTATGAGTTTCTGCGTGAGTTTTTGGGTATATGTATGAGTATATGTGTCTCTATGTGAGTCTACGGTTCGTTGCGTGAGTCTAGGGGTGACTCTGTGTGAGCCGATAGGTCTCTGTGTGAGTCTATTATTCGCAATGTAAGTCTATGGGTATCTCTGTGAGTAAATGGGTCTCACTGTTAGTCTATGTGTCTCTTTGTAAATATATGGATTTATAATGGTCTTTGTGTTAGTCTGTGGGTCTCTTTGCGAGTCTAAGGGTCACTGTGTGAGCCTATGGCTCGTTTTGTGATTCTATCGGTCTATGTGTGAGTCTATGGGTCTATGTGTATGTGTGTCTATGGCGCTCTCTGTGAGTCTGGGTATCTGTATGTCTTTGGGTCTATGTGTGAGTCTATGGTTTTATTTATTATTCTATGCGTCTCTGCATGAGTCTATGGTTCTATTCCTTACCATAAGGGTTCTCTGATTGATTCTAAGGTGCTATGTGTGGTAAATCAATCAGTCTCTGTGTTACTCTATGTGATTCTAGGGGTATGTGTATTCATGTATGGGTCTCAGTGTGAGTCTATGGGTCTCTTTGCGAGAATATGGTTCTTTGTGCGAGTTTATGGGTCTCTGTGTGAGTCCATGGGATTATTTGTTAGTGTATGTGACTCTATGTGAGTCTATGGGTCTCTGCATGAGTCTATGGGTCTCGGTGTGCATCTACACGTCTCTGTGAGAGTCTACTGATCCCTACGTGAGTCGATGAGACTCTGTTCGAGTCTATTTGTCTCTGTGTGAGATTTGTGGGTATTTTGTGACTCTATGGGTGTCTGTGTGAGTCTATGGTTTATGTTTGATTATATGGGTATCTGCATGAGACTGTGGGTCTCTTTGTTAGTCTATTGGACTCTGTGTAAGTCTATGTTTCTATTTTTTGCATAAACGGTATCTGAGTGATTCTAAGTTTCTATTTGTGGTACATTGATGGGCCTCTGTGTGAGTCTATGTGACTCTATCTGAGTCTAGGTGTCTCTGTATTTATTTCCGGGTCTCTGTGTGAGTCTATAGTCCTCTGTATGAGTCTATTGGTCTTTTGTGATTCTATGGGTCTATGTGTGAGTATATGGGTCTGTGTGTGTGTCTATGGGTCTCAGTGTAAGTATATGGATCCCTGCGTGAGTCGAAGGGTCTCTGTGTGAGTCTATTGTTCTCTATGTAAGCCTATGGGTCTCTGTGCGAGTCTATGGGTCTCTGTGTGAGTTTATGGGTGTATTTGTAAGTGTATGGGTCTCTGTGTGATTCTTTTAGTTGCTGTGTGAGGAATCTGTGTTAGTCTTTGTGTATCTGTGTGAGCCTATGGTTTTTTTCGTGATTCTATGGGTCTATGTGTGAATCTACGGGCCTCGTTGTGAGTCTATTTGTCTCTATGTGTGTCTATAGTTCTCTGTGTGAGTCTATGGATGCCTGCGTGAGTCGATAGGTCTCTGTGTGAGTTTATGGGTCTATGTGTGAGTCTACGGGTCTCTGTGTGAGTTGTGTTGGTCTCTGTGTGAGGATATGCGTCTCTGTGATTTTTTTTAGCTGTTGTGTGAGGAATCTGTGTGATAATTTAGGTATCTGTGTGAGCATATGTGTCGTTTGGGATCCTATGAGTCTATGTCTGAGTCTATGGGTCTCTGTGTAAGTCTATTTGTCTATTTTTGTGTCTATAGGTCTCTGTTTGAGTCAATGCCTCTCAATGTGAGTCTATGTTTCTCTGTAAGGCTATCGATTTGAACTGGTCTATGTGTGAGTCTATGGGTCTCTTTCTAAGTCAATGTGTCTCTATGTGTGTCAATAGGTCTCTGTGTGAGTCAATGGCTCTCAATGTGAGTCTGGGTCTCTGTGTAAGTCTATTTACCTTCATGTGTGTTTATAGGTCTCTGTTTGAGTCCACAGCTTTCTCTGGGAGTCTATGGGTGTGTGTGAATCTTTGGGTCTCTGTGAGAGTCTATGCATCTCAATGTAAGTCTATGGGTCTCTGCATGAGACTATGGGCCTCTAAGTGAGTATATGGATCTCTGTGTGAATCTGTGTGTCTCTGTATGTGTCGATGTATCCCCGCTTGAGTCGATGGGTCTCTGTGTGCGTATATGGTTCTCTATGTACATCTATGTGTACATGTGTGTGTCTATGGGTCCCTGTGTGAGTCGATGGGTCTCTGTGTGGGTATATGATTCTCTATGTGCGTCTATTTGTATTTGTGTGAGTCTATGTGTGTTTGTGTGAGTTTTTGGGTCTCTGCGAGTCAATCGGTTTCTTTGTCAGTCTACGTGACTCCGTGTGAGTCTATGGTTCTATTTTTTTACCTAAAGGGTCTCTGATTGATTCTAAGGTTATATGTGTGGAACATTGTTGGAACTTTGTGTGAGTCTATGGGTTTTTTCTGATTATATGGGTTTATGTGTAAGTCTATGCTTCTCTGTGTTAGCCTATTTGTCTATGTGTGTCTATAGGTCTGTGTGTGAGTCTATGGCGCTCTCTGTGGGTCTATGGTATTCTGTTTCAGTCTTTGTGACTCTGTGTGAGTCTATGGGTTTCTTTGTGATTGTATGGGTCTCTACATGAGTCTGTGGGTCTTTTTGTTAGATTATGGGACCTTGTGTGAGTATATGTCTCTCTCTTCTTGAGTCGGCAGTGTGGGGAGCGGTAGTGTAGCAGGTCGCACTACGCTGCACTATGAACCCAGCGACTCAGGTTTAATTCCTGCTCATGGCTAACACCAGTGACGATTATCTGAACCGGTTCTGGGGCTCCAATAGGTCAAACCAGCCTCAAATGAGTACCTGGTGCAGTGTGTAAAGATTGCCACTGGGAAGACAAAGGCGTCTGGGTGTGGTGTTGGCCACCCACTTCCTCGTGTGCAGTGCCGGCTTTTATAGGTGCTTGCTAACAGCATTTGCCCCAACAGTTTGTTAAGGCTATACAAAGGGGGTTTGTCTTTGCTTATATCGATGGGTTTTTGTGCAAGGTTATGGGTCTCTGTGTACGTTTATCTGTTTCTGTGTGAGTCTATGGTTCTCTATGTAAGTCTATGACTCTCTCTGTGAGTCTATGGGTCTCTGTGTGAGTATATGGGTTTTTGTGTGCATTTATGGGTCTCTGTGTGAGTCTAATTGTCTCTGTGTGGTGAGTCGATGGGTCTCTGTGTGAGTCTGTGTTTCTGTCTGAATCCACGGGTCTTTGTATGAGTTTACGGGTCTTTGTGTACGTCTTTGGGTATCTGTATGAGTCTATGGTTCTCTGTGCGAGTTTGTGGTTATTTGTTTTAGCCTGAGTGTCTCCATGAGTCGAATGGTCTCTGTTTAGCGAGTCGATGGGTCTCTCTTTGAGTATACGTGTTTCTTTGTGAGTCTACAGGCCTCAGTGTTTGCATATGGGTATCTATGTGCTTCTATGTGTATATGTGAGAGTCTATCGGTCTCGGTTTGAGTCTATAGGTATCTGTGTGAATCAATGGGTATCTGTTTAAACCTTTGGGTATCTGATGTGTCTCTGTGTGAGTCTATGTGTCTATACGTGTGTCTATGGGTCTTTGTGTCAGTCTGTGGGTCTCTATGTGAGTATACCGGTTTCTGTTTAAAACTATGGTTCTTTGTGGGAGTATATCAGTCTCTGTGTGAGTCTATTGGTCTCTGCGTGAGTCTATGGATTTCTGCGTGAGTCTATTAGTCGTTTTGTGGGGAATCTATGGGTCTCTATGTGAGTGTGTTTATGTGTGAGTCAGTTGGTTACTTCGTGAATCTATGGGCCTCTCTGTGAGTCTGTGGGTTTCTCCGTGTGAGGCATCTATGGGTCTCTGTGTGAGTCCATGGTTCTCTACTAACGGGATATCTGCCCTTAGATAATGTGATGATGATAATGATGTGATGATGATAATTATTCAATTCACACAGTTTATTAACTGACAAATTTTATCTTTAATTCTTTAAATCTCTACAACATTCAGAACTCGTCTCAGCAGTTCAACTACTTCATTTTGTAGTTGTTAATTATTTAAATTCCGCCCAATGTCAACGTTTTGATCAGTAACCCTTAAGTTTAATTCAACATTTAGAGTTCGCTTTGGTTTGGTTGTTAACGCTTTGCAAGGGCGCACTAGCACGCAAACCCGGACACTTCGTCGACATGCGACAGCTAATTTACCCTTTTCAACGCATTTAAAATCACAAATTTAACTTCATATTTGTCAGCAATGAAGAGCTTAAAGCACTCGTTAAAATGTAACGGCCAATGTTTACTGTTTTTATATCGTAAATTTACGTCATTACCTTCAACAATCTACAGCTTAAACTCATTACAAAGTAAAAACTAAGTAGGTATCTTTGTATCACAAGTTAATTATAATTTTTTAGATAAATAAGGGTTAATAAACTCGCTAAAATGTAACAGCTACACTTCTCTAATATATTTTGATCACGAATTAATTTATTCATTTTCAACAATGAAGATCTTGAACTCGCCAAGCATGAAGGCTAAACTTGTTTTATTTAAAAATCACAAATTTACTTCATTTTCCTCAACAACGATGTGCTTCAACTCGTCAACACGTATCAGCTAAATGTTTATTTTATTTTCATTACAAATTCGTTACATTTTTAGCTACACTTAAGTGCATAAACTCGTCAAAACCTAACAGGTCAATTATTATTCTAATTTAAATTACACGTTGACTTCACTTTCTTCAACAAATTAGTGGTAATACACTTCTTCAAAAATTGGCAGCTGAATCGTTTAAATTTTATTTTAAATGACAAATTGAGTTCATATTTTTCATCCATCATGAGCTTCAACTCATTGGAAAATAGCAGATAAATGTTTATTTAAATTACAAATTAATTGAACTTTCTTCAACAATGAAGTGGTAATAAATTTTGTCAAAAGTGGCGGCTAAATCGTTTTAATTTTATTTTAAATCACAGATTAATGTCATCAACTTCAAAAATTTGAAAGCTTTAACTCGTCAAAATGTAACAGCAAAATTACTATTCTTATTTTAATCACTAATTAATTTCATTATCTAGAACAATAACTTCATAAAAAATCTACCCGCTAAATAATTATTCTTATTTAATTGCAAATTGATTTCACGATCTTCATCAATGAAGTATTTAAACTCGTCAACATATAACAGCTAAATATGTATTCAATTTGCAAGTTAGTTTGCATTATCTTCAACAATGAAGAGCGTAAAACCACTAAGCGTTTGTGGCTAGGGAGATGTTAACTACCTTGCCTGGTGTACAGGAGGTTGTGGGTTGGACCCTGACCCCTGACATTTTTATCCCAATCCTGACACCGTTCCTGATAACCACCACAAACCACAACACATACCCCAATATGTGTGTATGTTGAACTTCTCTCATACCAACCCTGCTAATATCACCATGAAACATGTCACCAATACGTATGCATTTTGCACTTCTATAGTACCACCACACATACCCCTATATTGATGTTAAACTTCCTTCGTACCAAGACTGATTATAACATGACAACCACCACCACACATGCCCAGTATGTGTGTATGTTGATATTTTTATCGTACCAACCCTGAGTATACCAACACCACCACCATCACACTATGACCACCACCACCACCCCGCGGCTCTACCCAACCAACCCCTCTGTACCCTCCGATGCCGTTGCAGAGTGCCGCTTGAGCGCCGATCCGGACGTGGTCACGGCTACCGCGGGCTCCTCGGCCAACCTCTCGTTCCGCATCACCTCCCAGGACCCCGGGCATGGCGCCTGCGAGGTGGCGAGAGCCACGTGGATCAAGACGCGGAGCAACGAGCGCTTGGCCTTTTACGATGCCTCCACCGCTGTTTGGCTCCTCTCGGACTCCGCCAAAGTTCGTTACGGGGCCAGGGTGGAGCTGAGCCCGGAATTCGTCGCCGGGAGCGGTGGCGTAGGCTCGGTGTGGCTCCGACTGCTGGAGCTGAGGATGGAGGACGCTGGGATTTTAAGTGATTCGGGGTGGAACGGGAGGAGTTTGTCTTGAGAAAGAGAGAGAAACGTTGCGCCCAAAGATAACGACGGCAACGCCACACACTGACTGTGCTAAATCGTAAGCCCCAAGGCATTCACCGTATCTCCAATGCACTCCGCACCACCACACCGATGCCAAATGAACGTTGAGCTGCTACTGATGATGTCGATGACAATGAGCTAAGGGTAACAAAGATAATACCCCCACTGTGCGATGACTGTACGCCTTACAGCATCCGCTATCTCAGACATGCTCACCGTGTCTCCAACGTGTTCCGTACCACGACACTCATTATGCTAACTCGACATTGATGATGCTCATCCCCCGTTGCTACTGATGATGTCGATGACAAAAGTTAAGGCTACCGAAGGTAACGCCACCACCACTGATTGTGTGAAGATCTAAAAACTTACTGCATCCACTGTCAGATCTCAGACCCGCCCACCGTATCTCCAATGCACTCTGTACCACAACAGAAACTTAACACTGCTGATGCTCATCGGATGTCGCTACTGGTGATGCCGCTAACAATATGCTAAGGGTACCAAAGATAACAACGCCATCACCACACGTTGACTGTGGAAAGGACGTAAGCCTCACGGCATACACTACCGGGTATCTATGGGTGTCTGTATGGATTTTTATGAGTATGGGTCTCTGTGAGTCTGTATGGGTCTCTATGAGTATGGGTCTCTGTGGGTCTGTATGGGTCTCTATGACTATGGGTCTCTTTGGGTCTGCATGGGTCTCTATGAGTAATGGTCTCTGTGGGTCTGTATGGGTCTCTGAGTATGGGTCTCTGTGGGTCTGTATGGATCTCTATGAGTGTGGGTCTCTGTGGGTCTGTATGTGTCTCTATGAGTATGGGTCTCTGTGGGACTGTATGGGTCTCTATGAATGAGTCTCTATGAGTGTGGGTCTCTGTGGGTCTGTATGTGTCTCTATGAGTAATGGTCTCTGTGGGTCTGTATGGGTCTCTATGAGTATGGGTCTCTGTGGGTCTGTATGGATCTCTATGAGTGTGGGTCTCTGTGGGTCTGTATGGATCTCTATGAATATGGGTCTCTACAAGTCTGTATGGGTCTCTGTGAGTATGGGTCTCTGTGGGTCTGTGTGGGTCTCTATGAGTAATGGTCTCTGTGGGTCTGTATGGGTCTCTATGAATATGGGTCTCTGTGGGTCAGTATGGGTCTCTTTGGGTTTGTATGAGTCTATCAATTTAGGTCTCTTTGGGTCTGCATGAAAATGTATCTCTATGGGTTTGTGTAGAAACACGCGTATGGAGGATTTGTCTGCTGCTATGAGCGTCCACGTGATGATGATGATGATATCAGCCACTTGATTGAGATGCTATCATGTGTGATGGCCAGGTCGCTTCTGTGGATCTCTATTGGTCTCTGTGGATCTTTGTGAGTCTATGGGTCTCTGTGATTCTCGGTGGGTCTCTGTGAGTCTCTATGAGTATGGGTCTCTGTGGGTCTATGATTATGGGTCTCTGTGGGTCTCTATGATGATGATGATATCAGCCACGTGGTTGAGCTGCTATCATGTGTGATGACCCAGGTCGATTATGTGAGTCTCTGGGGCTCTGTGGGTCTCTGTGGGTCTCTACGATTATGGATTTCAAGGGCATCTATACGTCTCTGGGTCTCTGTGGGACTCATTGAGTCTATGGATCTCTATTGGTTCTATATGATTCTCTACGAATATGGGTCTGTTGTTCACTATGATTATGGGTCTCTGTTGATGTCTATGGGTCTGTATGATTATATATATCTGTGGGTCTTCATGATTTAGGGTCTCTATGGGTTTCTGTGCGTCTCTACGAGTATGGGTATCCATGTGTGTCTATGAGTATGGATCTCTGGGTCTCAGTCTATTAGTATGGGTTTCTCTGGGTCTCTATGAGTGTCTATGGCTCTATGAGAATGGGTCTTTCTGGATCTGCAGGGCTCTCTATGAGTATGGGTCTTTGTTGGTCTGTGTGGGTCATTATGAGTATGGCTGTCTATGGTACTCTATGGGTCTTCATGATTAAGTGTTTATGTGGGTCTCTGTGTGTCCTTATTAGTATGAATTGCTGTGGGTCTCTATGAGTAAGGGTCTATGTGGGACTCTGATGGTGTCTCTGAGTATGGTTCTGTGGGGCTCTATGAGTCTCTATAAGTATGAGTCTGTATTGTTCTCTATGAGTCACTGAGGGAATGGATTAATGTGGATCTATATGGGTTTTCATGATTATGGATCTCTGTGGGTCTCAGTGATAGTCTATGAGTGTGGGTTTCTGTGGATCTCTATGAGTATGGGCCTGGTCTCTGTTGGTCTGTATGGGTCTAAATGGATCTTCATGGGTCTCTGAGAATGGATCTCTGTGGGTCCGTATAGGTCTCTATGAGTTTGGGTCTTTGAGTGTCTGTATGGTTCTCTATAAGTATGGGTCTCTGTGGATATCTGTGGTTTTCTGTGGTTCTCTGTGGGTCTCTATGAGTATGGGTCTCTGTGGGTCTGTATGGATCTTTATAAGTAAGGGTCTCTGGGTCTCTGAGTATGGATCTCTGTGGCTCTCTATGGGTCTCTGTGCGTCTCTATTAGTCTCAATGGGTCTCTGTGTATATATATATGGGTCTCTATGGGTCTCTATGGGTCTCCATGAGTATGGATTTGTGTGGGTCTCTATGGGTTTCTGAGTATGGATCTCTATGGATCTCTATGTTTCTCTATGGGTCTCAATGGGTCTCAGTGGGTCTCTGTGGGTCTCTATGGGTCTCAATGGGTCTCTGTGGGTTTCTATGGGTCTCAATGGGTCTCTGTGGGTCTCTATGGTTATGGGTCTCTATGGGTCTGTATGAGTCTCTATGAGTATTATTCTCTGTGGATCTCTGATAATGGGTCAGTGTGGGTCTGTATAGGTCTCTGTGCGTGTGGGCATCTATGGGGCTCTATGCATCTCAATTGGTGTATGTCTGTCTCTAAGTGTCTCTGTGGATCTTTATGAGTATGGAGTCTGTGAGTCAGCATAAGTCTCTTTGAGTGGGTCTCTATGGGGATATCTATGGGTCTCAATGGGTCTCTGTGTGTCTAAATGGTTATCAATGGTCTCTGTGTGTCTCTGTGGGTCTCTATGGGTTTCTAAGAGTATGGTTTCTGTGGTTCTATATGGGTCATTATGAGTATTGGTCTCTTTGGGTCTATTTGGGTCTCTGTGGGTATCTGTGGGTCTCTGTCAGTATGGTATCTGTGTGTTCTGTGGGTCTCTGTGGGTTTCTATGAGTATTGGTTTCTGGGTCTCACTGAGTCTTTATGCATCTGTAAAAACACGAGTTTAGAGTGTGCCTGCTGCTATAGAGTTCAATGCCATTACGATGGTGATAGCATTGGTGATAGCCAGGTCTGCTCATTAGCTTAGTTAAGTTTAGGATGTCTCCTTAACACGTAGGTTATAACCTGGTTAGTGATTAACTAGTAACTAATTCAATAACTCGAATCGTGTGTAAATGTTATAGTGGTTTAACTCTCCAACGAGAACCTTGTTTAGTAATTAACTTGTAACGCAAATATGTAAATGTTGTAGTGGTTTAACTTTCCAAAACACACTTGAATAGTTCTTAACTAGTAACACATTTTTTACTCAAATATGTAAATATTGTAGTGGGTTTAACTCTCCAACACACACTTGGTTAGTTCTTAACTAATAACACATTTTTTATTCAAATATGTAAATGCTGTAGTGGGTTAATGCTCCAAAACACACCTAGTTAGTGTTTAACTAGTAACTAATTTTGTAACTCAAATATGAAAATGTTGTAGTGGTTTAACTCTCCAACACACACATGGTTTAGTACTTAACTCGGAACTAATTTAACTCGTTACTTAGCTGCTAACGTGACACAAGCGCCGTACTGATATTAGTGTATAGTAGTGTATAGTAATTTAGTGTATAGTAGTGCATAGTGTAGTGTATATTAGAGTATAGTGTAGTGTATAGCAGTGTAGTATATAGTGCAGTATAGTGTAGTGTATATAATTGTATGTATAGTATGGTGTATAGTAGTGTGGTGTATAGTGTAGTTTTAGCGTAGTATATATAAATACTAGGCAGTATTGGATCGTGTAGTGTATGGTATTGTAGAGTTAAATGTAGTTGTAGTGTAGTGTGTAGTAGTGCATTGTATAGTGTGGTATATAGTATAGTGTGTAACAGTCTTATGTATTGTGTAGTGTATAGTGCAGTGTATAGTCGGTGATGGTATTGAGTGGATGATGGGAGGGAGTCGGTGATGGGAGTGAGTGAGTGATGGGAGTGAGTGTTTGATGGAAGTGAGTTGGTGATGGGAGTGATTGAGTGATGGGAGTGAGTGATGGGAGTGAGTTTTTGAATGGAGGGAGTGAGTGAGTGTTTGATGGAAGTGAGTGGGTGATGGGAGTGAGTGGGTGATGGGAGTGAGTGAGTGAGTGATGGGAGTGAGTGGGTGATTGGAGTGATTAAGTGATGGGAGAGAGTGAGTGATGGGAGTGAGTGGGTGATGGGAGTAAGTGTTTGATGGAGTCAGTGGATGATGTGAGTGATAGGAGTGAATGGGTGATGGGAGTGAGTGATGGGAGTGAGTCGGTGATGGGAGTGAGTGGGTGATGGGAGTGAGTGAATGATGGGAATGAATGGGTGATGGGAGTGAGTGGGTAATGAGAGTGAGTGAGTGAATGATGGGAGTGAGTGAGTGATGGGAGTGAGTGAGTGATGGGAGTGAATGGGTGATGGGAGCGAGTGATGGGAGTTAGAGATGGGAGTGAGTCGGTCATGGGAGTGAGTGGGTGATGGGAGTGAGTGGGTGATGTGAGTGAATGGGTGATGGGAGTGAGTGATGGGAGTTAGAGATGGGAGTGAGTTGGTGATGGGAGTGAGTGGGTGATGTGAGTGAGTGATGGGATTGAGTGGCCTTCACAGGTGCTGCTACTCGCTAACAGCACCAGCCCCAACGGTCTGTTGATGCTGCACGAGGCGGGAGGGATCTTTGTCTTTGTGTGAGTGGAACGTGCAAAGGTGGTGAACAGTGACCGTCAAAGGAACGTTTGGTGTTGTTTTACTGAAATAATAGTAACAATAAAGTACGGAACCCGAGTTTAAAGGTTGTCGACAGTGTCAATGTCTTATCCATATTCTTGGTACTTTCGGTAAAGTCACGTAGATAGAAAATAAAAATTATAAAAATAAATGAAATAAAATTAAAATAAAATTAAAATAATTTAAAAATAATAAAAGCAAATAACTAACGACGTTTCGATTGCAACACAAGCGGTATTCATGAGGCGGAAAGAAAAGAGACTTAAAAAAATTATTAAGTCAAAATTTTACGTCTTATCCGTGATGTCTGCAGAGTCTCGAACAACCTCTCTACCTCTCGAGGTGGGTAATTTAGATCGCCGTGTGGATTATACATCAAACGAGATCAAGCTTAAGAAAGCAACAATCTTAGTGACTAGGAGGGCGTTTCAAAGGCGGTCGCGACTCAAGTGTATTTACTGTGAGGGGTGAACTCATTAATGGATTCGGATCTTTCTCGACAGTATCAAAATATTAGAATTGCTTTTCCCCTTTCTGGCAATGAAACATTTGATACCGGCAAGAGAGGACCCTTGATGTCGCTGCTCAACCCGAGTTATAAATGCCCTGACAGTGGCTTTGTCCTTGTGCTGTTCGCCTTTTGGCGTCGTCCACGGATCTAACGCTGTTTTGAGACGAGGCTCGAAAGAAAGCTGCCTCCGGTGTAGACAAATCAGCTTCAAAGACAACGCATCATGAATCTGAATTAAAGCTTTCGTGACCGCAGGAATTCATAATCCTTGGGTCTTTCGGTAAAGTCACGTAGATAGATTAAAAAAATAATAAAATAAACAGAAAACAATGACATTTCGATCGTCATCAGCGAAACGTCGTAGTTTATTTTATTACTTTTTTACCTACGTGACTTTACCGAAAGACCCAAAGAATACAATGCATCATATTCTACCAGAGCATGTATTTTTTATTGCATGTTCACCACACGTATCGCGTGTGATTAATGCAGTGACACGATTCCTTGCAAAAAGTTTCTGTTTGGTGTTTAAACATCTTAACACCTCCTGTTGTATCGCCAGAAAAGGGTTAAAACCAATGCTTATTTAATTAATGGATTATAAACACTGATAATTATCAGTGTTTCAAACACCAACGTCAAGTGCAGCCCTGCTACGTGCCTCCGAATGCTGGAGTCCCGCGAAAGGAGACGCTCGGACAAGGTAGAGGGCCCCCCTCCATGACCGATGCCTCAGAGATGTCTGCACCCGCGTGTTTTGACCGAACGCAATCGCCCGTCGTGAATTGGACTCGGAGGACCCCGAAGCAAACGGAGACCCTTGACGGTCGAGGGGGTCCACGCCGCCTAAGACTCGAACAAAACGCCAATCCCGAAAATCGCCCTCAGATGGACGACGCAGCCCCCAAAGGCACGGAGGGATGTCACCGATGGAGCTCGGTCAGGCGAAGCTCTCGCGGGGAGAGGAGGCACAGCAGCATGCGGACCAAGGACAGAAACGGATGAGAGGGAACTCGTTGCAGCGTAGTGTTAATATTCACGATACCGGTTTTGTTGGGGATAGATCGCGTAAAAATATATATTAATGTGTCGTTGAACTCGCCACCAACTCGACACAGCCAATTGGTAAGGGGGTTGTCACATAAATAGAACGTGCAGTAGCGGCTCCTGCAAAATCTCTCAGGGGGGGCAAATGTCTGGATGATTGATAAGGATAAGGTCCACCCATGCAATGGATAAATTAACAGCTTAAACATGTAAAGGCAACTTCACTTCTTTAATATTAATGAAAAATAAAGTGACTCTTACAATACATCTTGTTTGTTTCTATACTCACTATTAAAACAAACCACTCAAGTTTATTTTATTAAAGATTCCACTAGATTTTGATTTAAAACTTTCGTGACTGCAGGGATTCATCTTCTTGGTTCTTTCGGTAAAGTCACGTAGAAGGGAAGTAATAAAATAATAAAAATAAAACATAATAAAATTATTCTCACGACGTTTCGGCCACAACGCAAGCAGCCGTCCTCAGGTGAAAACCAGGTCCGTCGAGGCGACAGAATCTGAATGAAACAGCACACGAGCTTGGAGCATATATATAAGCTGGGCGCCTTGACAAAGGAATTTGCATATCAAGAGGAATTTAGCATATTTATGGGAAATGCAGGAATGTGATTAGTACTGCATATGCATGTGCATTATGCAGGATTAACAGCATCAAAGGGAGCTGCAGTGGCTGCTGCTGCAGTTGCTGCTGCTGCTGCAGTTGCTGCTGCTGCAGTTGCTGCTGCTGCTGCAGTTGCTGCTGCTGCTGCAGTTGCTGCTGCTGCTGCAGTTGCTGCTGCTGCTGCAGTTGCTGCTGCTGCTGCAGTTGCTGCTGCTGCTGCAGTTGCTGCTGCTGCTGCAGTTGCTGCCTTATACATTTTAATATAACACTATGTATTATTCTACCCACCCTAATGTGTATCACACTACTATATATTTACTATACAATTACGACACCATACATTACTCTGCACACTGCACCATGTCAGTGAGTGGAACGTTGTGGCCGAAACGTCGTGAGAATAATTTTATTATGTTTTATTTTTATTATTTTATTACTTCCCTTCTACGTGACTTTACCGAAAGAACCAAGAAGAAGATTCCACTAGGTGGCGATAAATTATATTGTTGGATGAAACGTGCTTACGTATGATGACGTAAGCACGTATGATGACGTTAGCACGTATGATGACGTAAGCACGTTAGGGCTTGCCCTCCCGGAAGCCATAGAGAATGCATTGGAGCGCCCCCGTTCGAAAAAAAACATCTTTCAATGTAAGTCTATGGGGCCACTCGGGGCGATTCTCAGCCGGAGTGAAATCGCCCAAAAAGAGGCAGTACTCCACAGAACGTGACATGACGCTGATTGGACTATATCCAGAGGCACAGTGACGGCTAGCGTGACTCTGTGGTTGAATGACATTGGTGGTGCGTCGCCCAATCGCCCTAATGAAGAAACCGCCCCTGAGAACGTGACCGATTCGTTACTAGCACAGCAATAATATATAGTGTAGTGTATAGTAGTGTAGTGTATAGTAGTGCAGTATATAGTGCAGTATATAGTAGTGTAGTGTACATAGTGTAGTGGATAGTAGTGTAGTGTATATAGTGTAGTGTATAGTAGTGTAGTATATAGTGTAGTCTATAGTAGTGTAGTATATAGTAGTGTATAGTAGTGAAGTGTATAGTTTTGTAATGTATATTGTAGTGTATGGTAGTGTAGTGTATATAGTGTAGTGTGCGTATAGCATAGTATACTAGTACAGCACACCGGTGTGTTGTAGAGCAAAGCCACAACATTTACAATCTGAGTACGACCCTTGGCTGCGTCTGGTGGTGGTGGGTTTAACGACACATTTATATATGTACGCGATCTAATCCCACCCCCAAAAAAAAAACTGAATAATGGATTATATTGCGAAAGCCTAAGCCTACGTGTTAATATTCCCGCGATCCAAGGGGGTATAAATACCCAAGGGATCCCAGGTTATCGTTTAAAGATGCCAGTGACGGTCGAAAGGAAAGAGGGTGGGGCATGAGAGTGAGGGAACGCCCAGCGGGGGGGGGGGGGGTGACGTCACCGGAAGAGGAGGGGCGATCGGGGGGCACTTCCTGGTGGAGATTTGGAGTGGAGTGGTGACACGTGGTGGCGTTGATGAGCTCGTGTGGAAAATAAAGAGGAGTTGTCGGGTCGTCTCAACCCTCGTCCTCATAGAGACCCATACATAGCCCCACGGGGTGGGTTGGGGGTGGGCGGGGTGGAGAGGAGTAATGAATTATCAGTTGATTGTGAATGGTGTATTAGAATGATGGACGCTCGATCAGAACGACGTGGATTTCAAGTGATTGCATCCTCACGCGGACTATGAGTCAAATAAACATTGTGTGCATTAAAGGAGATTGTAAACAGTCGTATTCTTAGATGATAATGATGTTTATTAAGTAGTGTGGATTATGCATGTGAAGTTAGATGTATCTGGATTAGATTGACAGAACATAATCATATCGTGCAAATGAGAAGTTTATTTTGATTTCTTACATAGATTATAAGATCACTCTTTGTATACTCTGCTGTTATAAGATTAATATCTCATTGATTATCATCAGTAGTGTGGCGCATTACAAGTCAGCATTATCACTAAGTGTATTATATTGGGTAAATGATAAGTTAATGCATTCTTACATGGATACTTATAAGTGGAATAAACATATGTGTAGGGGTGTCAGGGGAAGGATTCCCACCAATAGGAGGGTTAGTGGGAGCGGTGATCGAGGGGATATAAGGGGAGAACAGGCGGGAAGAGGGGGCCTTTGGCGGGAACGATATTGGGACGGCTGGGGACAGGTGTGGATGGGAGAAAAGGATTAAAAGACGAAACCCCTGCAATCTTGTGTCGGCTCTCCTTTACATCTGGTGGCAGCGGTGGGATCTACAATGGCTACAAAGAAGAATCCCCGCGGAAAAGAGCCAAGAGAAGAGGAAGCAGGGGCCGGGGATCCTTCCCATCCCGGGCAACAAGGGGGCCTGCTATCAGAAGCAGCAGCAGGGGGCCCGGATCGCCTGGAGGACCCCATGGAGGACCGCATGGCCCGCGTGAAAAGGGCACTCCAGGAGCTACTGCAGAGGCTCCCTATGGGGGGCCCGCCAGCACCGGGACCCCCACGCGTACTACGGGAGGAGAGGCCACGGGACCCGGAGGCCGACCAGCCGGCCGGGCAGGAGCCGCAACCAACCTCGTCACGCCAGCCGCCGCCGCTCCCGCCAAAACCCCCAGGGCTAAACACCCAACACGGAGAGCAGGTGGCAGGACGGCCGCGTCGGCTGGGGCCCGTCGACAAGTTCGTGGCTGAGGAAGAAGATTGGGAGGGGTTTGTCCGCCGATTCGAGGCTGCCTTCCACGCTCTCGAGTGGACAGACGAAGAGGCACTACGAGCGCTGCCATCCGTTCTGGGCGAAGAGGCACTCTCCTCTTACACCTCCCATCCCTCGCACAGCAAGACCACGCTACAGGCGGCCTACGAGGCTTTGGGGGAGATCTATTGCCCGGCGGAAGGAGCCTTTAAACGGTTCCAGGACCGCCAGCGAGGGGCTAGAGAATCCCCTTTAGCCTACAGGGGTGCGCTGCTCATGTTGGCGAGGAGAGCTTTCCCTCGCCTGGCTGAAGAAGCGCTCGAGGACCTCGTGGTCGAGCACCTCATCGCCTACGCTTGCCGCGCTGGCGTTGTAATGCCCGTGGTGACGCCGGAGGAACGCACCTCGCTGTGGGCTGCCCGGACCATCCAAGCCCACGAGCAGGTCATGGGCCGGGCGCCACCCGTGGGCCGGGTGGCTGGCGCGGCGGGGGGGAACAGCCGAGCCGTTGCCGCGGCGCTTCTGGGTCCAGCGACACCAACCGCCAAACCTGCACCGTCGCCACAGGCTGCCTGTGGGGCAGCTGGGAACGGACCCCCGACGTCTGAGCCGGAGCCATCGCTGCGGGAGGTGTACGCGGCGATCCGGGGACTGGCGGAGCAGAGGGACCAGGGGCGCGACCAGCCGCCGCGTCGCTGGCAGCCGCCTCTACAACATCGCGCCGAGCCCCCCCGACGGAACGCCCCGTGGGTTTGCCACCGTTGTGGTCGAGAGGGGCATGTGGCGAGGGGGTGCCGCACGGAGCCGGAGGCCGCCAACGCCACCTGGAACCCGCCGGGGCCGAACGCCGACAGGATCCAGGTGAGTGACGCCGTCCCGCCCGGCCTCTCGGTCGGGCCGAGCAATTACAACCCCGACGCCGCGAACTCACCGGGAGTCTCCTCGGGGTGGGCACCGTCGGTGTCGTTTCCCAGTCCCCACTGTCCTGGTCGGGGTAAGGGGATCGCGCCGGGGATAGCGCCGGGGCCGGTGATTGCGTCGCGACCAGAAGTGGCGTCGCGACCCGGAGTGGTGTCGCGAACAGACGTGACGTTGCATCCGGAAGTGATGTCGCGGCCGAAAGTGGTGTCGCGGATCGCGCCGGGAATTGCGCCGGGGCCGTGGACCGCGCCGGGAATCGCGCCGGGGCCGGGGACCGCGCCGGGGATCGCGCCGAGGCCGGGGACCGCGCCGGGAATCGCGCCGAGGCCGGGAGGGACGTCGCGGGCGGAAGTGACGTCGCGGCCGGGGGTGACTTTGCGGCCGGCAGTGACGTCGCGGCCGGGCGTGGCGTCGCGGGCGGGCGTGACGTCGCGGGCGGGCGTGGTTTCGCGGGCGGGCGTGGTTTCGCGGGCGGGCGTGACGTCGCCGGCGGGCGTGACGTCACCAGTTACCTGCGACGCCGGCGAGTTGCCAAGGGCAACGGCCCTGGGGCGGAGGCAGCCCACAAAATTGACATTGCGCCCTGGAGCAGTTCCACGACCCGCCTCACCACCGCTTTGCGGCAGAGCGAGACGGAACCAGGGGGACCACGCCCCCGTGACAAAGGAAAGGGAGGGGAGAAGGGAGGGGCTCACGGGAAGGCCCACCCCCCAGTCCCCACCGCCCCCTACAATGGGGGGGCCCCCCCACACCACAAGGGGGGCCCATTCTACGTCACCAAGGGGGGGCAATTTGCACCACATAGAGAGCCCAGCCCGCAACCCAGGGGGAAGCCCACACTATGTAACAAGGGCGCGTTCACCCTGCTGCGACGCACTCCAAAGGGAGGAACCCCATCTTCGGTCCATTCACATCCATCCCCCATCATCTCACCATGCACCACAGGATAACGAGACGCCGCCTGGTCAGTGGCCGGACTCAGCCACACAATGGAGGAAGCTGGCAAGGCGGGTGGTAGCGGCCACATCAGGAACCTCGGTCCTGGTCATGAAATCGCGGGAGTGTCGGCACGTATCTTGGTGGATACGGGGGCATCAGCCACGATCATCTCGAGCACCATGCACGAGATGCTGCCGGATAAAATCCGACCTTTAGTCCCCGTCAAGACAACGTTCATTGCAGCAAATAGAGGCAGCATGGGCTTCCTGGGCCAGGTTGAAGCCCCGATACAGATTGGGCAGCTTTCGGTAGCAGGACCCATCCTTGTCTTCGCAACGTTGCCCGTACCCTGCCTGTTGGGGACGGACTTTCTGAGGCGGATGCCAATGAAAATCGATCTGGCCAATGGGCGGGTGGAAGTCCAGGGAACGCATCTCCATTTCCTAAAGGCGGAGGGGGCCACCCGGGGTGTACCCTACGTGCAGGCTCTGGTCAGTAAGTCTGTCTCCATTCCCCCGGCAGCCCAGATGCTAATTCCGCTGCAATATCGGTCCCCCCTTTGTGACAGCCCGACCAGACTCACCCATCCTGGTGTCTCCGGCGTCAGCTGCCATGGATCGCCATGCGCTGGTGGGAGCCGAAACTATTGTACAGAGGAACCAGCATCTGTTCATTCAGGTGCTGAACACCTCCGATAGAACAGCGACGGTGCAGGAGGGAACAGTTCTGGCCCACGTTAGTCCCTTGTCACTAGGAGCCCCAGGGACAGAGCCCGAGCTTGTAGGCAGCATCAGCCAGTCCGAGGACAGAGGGGCCGAATCGTGGATGGACCAGCTGGCGGGGCCTGAGCCGGGATTGCCGCCCGACCAGAAACAGCAGCTGCACTCGTTATTGCAGGAATTCTCGGACGTGTTCAGCCGGGGACCGTTCGACCTAGGGCGCACAAATCTGTCGCAGCACCACATCAACACGGGAGATGCCGCACCCCTGCGCCAAAACACATATAGAATGAGCCCAATGGAAAAAGGGTACATTCAACAAGCGGTGCAGGAGATGCTGCGGGCCGACATAATTTCTCCATCCTCGAGTCCCTGGGGGGCACCGGTGGTCCTAGTCAAGAAGTCAGATGGGTCACTGAGATTCTGTGTGGACTTCCGACGCCTCAATGCCATCACGCTGGCCGACGCATATCTCCTACCACGTATCGACGACTCATTGGATGCACTGACGGGAGCAACATTTTTCAGTACGCTGGATTTATTGTCCGGGTTCTGGCAGGTCCCACTAGACGCAGACTCCCGGCCTAAAACAGCGTTCCGGACACCACAGGGCCTGTTCGAGTTCAACTGCCTGCCTATGGGCCTCCAGACTGCGCCGGCGACGTTCCAACGCATAATGGAGTTGGCCTTAGCAGGCCTCCAATGGGAAACGTGCCTCATCTACCTGGATGACCTCATTGTTTTCAGCCGATCATTCGAGGAACACATTGACCGATTGCGGCAGGTATTCCTGCGGTTCCGGAACGCGAACTTGAAGCTCAAGCCGTCGAAGTGCCACCTTATGCAGTCGTCGGTACGCTACTTGGGCCACGTCGTCAGTGAGTCTGGAGTGGCTACTGACCTGGAAAAGACGGCCTGCGTGAGGGCCTGGGCTGTTCCCACAACGGTTCCAGAGGTACGCCGGTTTGTGGGTTTAGTTTCTTACTACCGCCGGTTTGTACCCAACTTCGCAACCATTGCCAAGCCCTTGCACGTGTTGACGGCGAAGAACCAGAGGTTTTATTGGGGCCCTCTGGAGGAAGAGGCATTCCAGCAGCTGCGCTCACGTCTGACAGATGCACCACCATTGGCCTTTCCGGATTTTGGCCTTTCCTTTATCCTGGACATGGACGCCAGCGATGTGGGCATCGGCAGTGTTTTGTCGCAAGTCCAGCAGGGTCGGGAGGTGGTTATCGCCTACGGTAGTCGTGTGCTTTCATCAGCGGAGCAGCGCTACTGCGTCACACGTAGGGAACTCCTGGCAGTCGTTCACTTCGTGCAGCAATTCCGACCCTACCTGTATGGTCGCAAATTTACGGTCCGCACTGACCACGCGGCCTTGCAGTATTCGCTCCGCATCGACCAGCCTTCGGGCCAGCTGGCCAGATGGATAGAGCGCCTGCAGGAGTACAGGTACCAAGTAGTGCATCGCAAAGGGACCAGACACGCCAACGCAGACGCATTGTCCCGACTGGCGCCCCAGGGCCCTTGTGCATTCACCACAGGCGGGGCACGTTGCAAGGAGGCGAGGCCGGAGGGGACGGTCATCGCTCCCGTACGCACGGCGGAGGGCGCACAGGGTGAGGTCCAGCTGACGGACCACGACCTGGGGCTGACCTTGGACGATTGGAGACGGCTACAGCTGGAGGAAGGCCCACTGCAAACGCTACGCGCCTCAGCAGAGGCAGGGGGGGAGGAGTACATCGTATGGGAGGACCTCCTCATGCGATGGGACCCGACAGGGCGCCGGCGATGCCTGGTAGTTCCGGAGTCGCTGCGTCAACAATTGGTTATGGACGTACACGGCCGCCAGCTGCTGCACCAGGCGGGGCGGAAGACACTGTACACATTACAGGGTCGGTACTTTTGGCCAGGTATGACCGCTGACGTGCATCGATGGGTCGCTTCCTGCGTCGAATGTGCGCGGCGAAAGCCGCCACCCCGGGTAAGCCGGGCGCCCCTACAGCCCATCACGGTGACCAGGGTCAACGAATTGGTTGCGTTGGACATCCTGGGACCACTGCCGGTCACGCCACGGGGAAATAAATACCTGTTGGTCGGAGTCGAGTACTGCACGAGGTGGCCGATGGCGTGGGCCCTCCCGGACCAAACGGCACAGACCATCGCCGATGCCTTCGTGAGAGGCTATGTCCTTGATAAGGGGGCACCGGAGCGGTTGCTCACGGATCAGGGCAGGAATTTCTCCTCACAGCTATTGAAGGACGTCTGCTGTATCCTGGGCACTAAAAAGGTCCGAACATCTCTGTATCATCCCCAAACCGATGGGATGGTAGAGCGGCTTAACCGCACCATAGCGGCCATGCTGTCCCAAGTGGTGGACGAAAACCATTCCGACTGGGACCTCCACATTCCCTCGGTCTTAGCGGCGTACAGAGTGGCCCTGCACGCGGCGACGGGGTTCTCGCCGTTTTTCCTGATGTACGGACGGGATCCCGTTCCGCCTATTGAGGTGCAGCTGACGGACATTCCCGCAAGAGCCGACGCATGGCCGAAGGCACTAAAGACCTCCCTCATTTGAGAGAGGCCCGCCAAGCAGCCGAGGCCGCATCGGCCACGAGCCAAGAGAGTAATGTACGGATACGGGAGAGGACAGTGACAGCCAAGCCCTTTAAAGTCGGGGACCAGGCATGGCTACACTGTCCTCAGGTGACGGTTGGCCTCTCACCAAAGCTGCACCGACCCTGGAAAGGGCCGGTCGAGGTCATTAAAGCACTCCGACCGCAGTGCGTCCAGGTCCAACTGGGTAAGCGACGATGGTTTGTACACCCCACCCGCCTTAAGCCATACATCTCTCCACCGTCATCTTCACCAACATCACCACCAACATCACTGCCAACATCATCATCATCATCCCTACCCAGGCCAAGGTCGCCGACCACCACGCGCCGACCGGCAGGGGGTTCGGTGCCCTGTGTTCCCTTGTCACCTACAGCACCCCATGTGAGGCCTGACGGAGCGGCGGCATGAGCGGGGGCCGGAGAGACAGCGGCGCCAGGCAAGGCGACACCGGCACCACCGAACCAGGGACCGCGACGAGAGGGCCTTCGAAGGAGGGGGCCGCCACGGTCATCTGCTGCCTGTGGATGTCCGGGCTGTTACGGGATGCTGGCTGGAGACCTGGGCAGGCCGCACAAATTATTTTGTTGTGTTATATTGCATTGTATGGTTGTGGGGGGGTTAAGGGCTATCGTCACTGTCAGTGGGGGGAGGCATGGGGAGACTTAAATGGTCCATGGGGGAGGCAGAACCGAGGATGTTTTTTTTTTCTCCGGGGGGGGGGGGGGGGGGGGGGGGGGGGGGGGTGATGTAGGGGTTGTCAGGGGAAGGATTCCCACCAATAGGAGGGTTAGTGGGAGGGGTGATCGAGGGGATATAAGGGGAGAACAGGCGGGAAGAGGGGGCCTTCGGCGGGAACGATATTGGGACGGCTGGGGACAGGTGTGGATGGGAGAAAAGGATTAAAGGACGAAACCCCTGCAATCTTGTGTCGGCTCTCCTTTACATATGTATGAAAGTATATTGTAAACAAAAACATTCTTAGACAGATGATGTGTTAATTACGCAAGTGAAGTTAGATTGTTGTGGATTACAAATCAGAGCATGATCACAAAGTGTATTATCATATCGGGTAAATGATAAGTTAATGCGTTTATTTCCTTCATGGATTATAATATCACTCTTTAGTACGCTGCATAATACGATAATCATAATGTGGTGGATTTACAAAACAGACCATTATCATTAAGTGTATTATTATATCGGGTTAATGATAAGGGAAGCGTCACTTAAATGGATTAAAGTCGATTAAAGATTTAATATATTAAAGTAGTTTGCTAACATAAATATTCTAAGATAGATGATGATGACTAATTAGACTTGACTATGCAAGTTAAATCAGATATATGTACATTACAAGTCAATGCATTATAAGTAATTGTAGTATTCATATCGGGCAAATGATAAGTGAATTCAACTTTACACGAATTATGAGTCGATTAATCATTGGATGCGTTGCATGATGATTATGTAGATGAATTAGTGTTGATTATGCAAGTTAAATCAGATGCATCTGCATAGGAGCATCTCTTGCATGGACATCAATCATTGCTTTTTTTCTAACGTTTAATTTTTGGGCGACGTGAAGCGTCGCTGGAAAGTTGAAACTCTTTATTTTTCCTTAATGCGGGTTTCCTTGGGGTTAGATCGTGTAAATATATAAATGTGTCATTAAACCCACCACCACAAGACACAGACAACTAGAAAGGTTTGTAACATAAACATAACATGCCAATTCGTCACTAGTACAGCACTAGCTTATATCATAGTGTATAGTGCAGTGTTTAGTGTTGTGTATAGTGTAATGTATAGTGTAGTGTATAATGTAGTATATAGTAGTGGAAAGTGTTGTGTATAGTAGTGTATAGTGTAATGTATAGTATATAGTAGTGTATAGTGTAGTGTATAGTCGTGTATAGTGTAGTGTATAATGTGTATAGTAGTGTAGTATATATTAGTGTATAGTGTTGTGTATAGTAGTGTATAGTGTAGTACATAACACCGGTGTGTTGGAAAGCAAAGCCACAACATTTAAAACCTGAGTACGACGTTTCGCCAGTAATTACAACCAGCTTCATCAAGCGACAGACAGATTTGTGGAGACATCCCCCTGTTTCATTCCTTAAATAGAATGGTAGGTGTGATGACATCGATGTGTGCTCTTCTTGCTCCAAATGGGGGGGGGGGGGGGATTGTGGCTTTGCTGCAAAAAAAAACGGTGTGCTCCACTACACTAAACACTAAACTACGATACATTACACTACTATACACTACATTATACACTGCACTAAACACTACACTATACACTACACTATACGCTAGTGCTGTACTAGTAACGAATTGACCACGTTCTGTGACAAACCCTTGACTAATTGGCTGTGTCGGGTGGTGGCGACTTTAACGACACATTTATATATTTACGCGATCGAACCCCCCCAAAAACCTGCATTATTGATGATATTGATCGCGAAGGCCTCCTACCAGGTGTTAAACAATTTATTTTTATTTTACCAGCTGTGTGAGGTCACCCCACTGAGCTGCTCTGTAGCTATTTTTGCAGAAGCTGCCTGGCCACCACAAACGACAACCACTCAAACACGCGGCTGAGACCATCACCACCACCAACGTCTGGAAAGTTACAGCAGCAGCTAAGAACTCCAGACGCGTCTTTATACAGATTCACAGAGACCCACAGTAGGAGACCCATACTCATAGAGACCCACATTGACATATGCTAATAGAGACCCATACAGACTCACAGAGACCCACAGTAGTAGACCCATACAGACCCACATTGACCCATGCTCATACAGACTGATAGAGACCCATACAGACGCACAGAGATCCATATTCATAGATAACCACATTGACCCATATTCATAGAGACCCACATTGACCCATTCTCATAGAGACCCATACAGACCCATACTGATATAAACCCACATTGACCCATACTCATAGAGACCCTTCGAGCCCCGTTCTCATCAAAGAGCCGCAGAAGCTCACCGCGCGATGCAGGGACCGTGTTCCGTTCAACGGGTGAGCCAAAAGCCGTGCTGCAGCATGTGTATGTGCGTGTGTGTGTACGTGTGTACGTGTGTGTGTATGTGCACTACACAATGTACTACACTATGCACACTACACTACAGTATACACTACTATACACACTACAGGAAACGCACTACACTACTATACACACTACACATTACTATACACCGTACTATACACAATACACTACACATTCCTATACACACTACACTGCACTATACACACTACACTGCACTATACACACTACACTGCACTATACTATGCACTACACTATACACACTAATCTACATTACAGTACAGGTAGTCCCCGACTTACGATATTTCGATCTTACGATGGCGAAAGCGATACGACAAAATTGCCATCAACAGCCTAACATCATTCAAGTATGCAGACGACGGACAGAATCTTGGTGAGTACAGTACAATATGATACGTTACGATACGTTAAATGCATGTATGATACGTAGCTTTAGCGATTTCATTTTAAGGTTACCACGATACGATACGTTCAATGCATGTTAAACGTTTTTACAGCAGATAGGATTGTTTCCTGAAAAAACTTTCCATGAAATTGCAGTTCATATAGGTAGGCTAAGAATTTACCTTATTTTTTTTACTTTACATTTTACTGCGCAAAACAGTATTGTAATTAATAAATACATACAGTATATAGTTTATACAGTACGGTACTGTAAATTGCTCTGTTTTGCTAAATTATCACCATTTCTTTAAGACTCCTGGGTAGGCTAGGCCATCTTCGACTTACGATATTATCGACTTACGATGAGGTCGTCGTAACGCATCCCCATCATAAGTAGAGGACTACCTGTATATACTACTATACACACTACAGGAGACACACTACACTACTATACACACTACACATTACTATACACTCTACACATGACTATACACACTACACATTACTATACACACTACACATTACTATACACACTGTACATTACTATACACAATACACTACACATTACTATACACACTACACTACACCACACATTATACTACACACTACACTACAAACTACACTACATACTACACTACACTCTACACTACACTCACGCAGCCCGTGGCCCGGCAGCCCCGCGCAGTCCGTGGCCTCTCAGCCTCGCTCAGAGACGCAGAGAGAGGTGGGGGGGGGGGAGATTGGGAGGGAGGGGAGGTGGGGAGGTGAACCTCAGGTGGCCATACTTCCCCAATCTGACCACCAACCCACCACTACTCCACCCCACCCACTCTCTCTTTCTCATTTATCCTTCATCATTCCTGCCTCATTCTTCACTCATTCATCACTCATTCCTCACTCATTCTTCACTCATTCTACAATCGTTCCTAACTCATTCCTCACTCATTCATCTCTCGTTCCTATCTCGTTGCTCACAGACAGAGAGAGAGCGACGCCAGGAGGCTGCATTGAGCCAGGAGAGAGAGAGACAGAATGCGATGTTGACAGGTACTTTATTTAACCGTGCAAGGGTTTATTGAGATTTTCTCGTGTGAGTCACGTCCTTTATTTAACCATGTGTGAGAGTCTGTAGTGAACCATGAGCTAATAAGGTTTACACGACCTTTATTTATCCATGTGAATGTAGTGGATAGTGTTGTGTATAGTGAATAGTGTAATGAAGAGTGTAGTGTGTCGGAGTGTAGTATGTAGTAGTGTAGTCAGTTTAACACGTAGGCTTTCTCGACCAATATTATGCATAATAAAGGTTTTTGGGTTAGATCGGGTTATTTATAAATGTGTCCTAACCCTCTACCACCCGACACAGCCAATCAGTAAAAAATGTGTCACGTTAACAAAAGACAAATAGTTCACTACTTTAGCCCACCAGTGTGTTGAAGAGTGAATCCACAACATTTACAATTTTTGAGTAATGTTTAGTATTGTAGTGGGTACTGTAGTATATACTACAGTGTAGTGTATACGAATGTACTGTATAACAGTGTAGTGTATCGTGTAGTGTAGTGTGTATAGTGTAGTGTATCGTAGTGTAGTGTATAGTGTAGTTTATAGTGTAGTTTATAGTATATTATAGTGAGTAGTGTAGAGTATAGTGTAGTGTATCGTGTATATAGTCTTAAGATTATGGTGCTGATGATGATTATGATCCTGATCATAATGGTAATGTTGATGGTGCTAATGATGATGCTGATCATGATGTTTCTGATGATCATGAATCTAATGATGATCGTGATGATGACTATGATGATACTGATGGTGATGCTGATTATCAGCATTACACACTCTTCCGATTTTAATGGTTCTGAAGTGTTTGCGTGAGTGAGTCAGTGAGTGGTGTTTCTATGATCTCCCCCTGTCCTACAGAGTGAGTGAGTAGAGTTTGTATGATCTCCCCCTGTTCTACAAAGTGAGTGAGTGGAGTTTGTGTGATCTCCCCCTGTTCTGCAGAGTGAGTGAGTGGTGTTTCTATGATCTCCCCCTGTTCTACAGAGTGAGTGAGTGGAGTTTGTATGATCTCCCCCTGTTCTACAAAGTGAGTTAGTGGAGTTTGTGTGATCTCCCCCTTTTCTACAGAGTGAGTGAGTGGAGTTTGTATGATCTCCCCCTGTTCTGCAGAGTGAGTGGTATTTCTATTATCTCCCCCTGTTCTACAAAGTGAGTTAGTGGAGTTTGTGTGATCTCCCCCTGTTCTACAGAGTGAGTGAATGGAGTTTGTATGATCTCCTCCTGTACTATAGAGTGAGTGAGTGGAGTTTGTGTGAACTCCCCTTGTTCTACAGAGTGAGTGGAGTTTGTATGATCTTCATGGTGTTTGATTTTTCTTTTTAAGGGGAGATGCTCTCTGCATGCGTATGCAAATGTTTTCTATCCCGTGCTGCTGGGAGAGAAATGCGGTTGGGAGGCTCTCTCTCTATGGGGTACATTTTATCTTGGTTATGTGTGATTTACCTATTTCGCCTTTTTTATTCTTCTGGATGACCCTCGGTCTAATACTTCATAATTATTATTTGGTTTATGTTTATCCAGAATTCATTCTTTGGTTCTTTCGGTAAAGTCGCGTTAATAGAAAAAAAATAAGGAATACTGCAGTCTATAATGTTGACTTTTTATAACCAAGCTTCAAACGTTTACCGTATTAAAAAAATAGATATATATCAGTTCTAATGTCCGTTTGTCCCTGCTATGTGCCTGTGTTTTACGGCTCTGGAGATTTGTTTGTGAACTGTCCAAACGTTTGGGGAGGTCGTGTCATATGGACATCTGATAACCTGGAGATTTCCCAGATAGTCGCTAACCCCTCTTTGATTCTAGATTTGAAGTTTTCGTCACTGCAAGGATCCATACTCTTTGTTTTTTTCGGTAAAGTTACGTAGGTGAAAACAAAATAAAATATTGTTATGGTGTCTGGCACTGGAACCTTGGTGAATAGAGAGACCACATCAAAACTGACGAGGACATCATCAGGGGACAGTGAAATGTCCTTGACTAGAGAGACCAAGTGAGTTGAATTCAGTACTGCTGAATTGGTTTTGCCAGTAAAGGGAAGCAGAGTATCCGATAGAAAACGGGCTAGTTTTAAGGTAGGTGAGTTGATCGTGGACACGATGGGCCGTAGTGGGGTACCTTCTTTATGGATCTTGGGAAGACCATAGAATCTGGGTGGTCTAGCAGCCGAGGGGTTTAGGGAGAGCCGTTTGACTGGTTCGATTAGGGAATTCGAACTGGTAATGATCTTGTTGGTTTAAGTAGTTAGGCTATTAGTCGGATCTCTATTGATTTTGGAGTAGCTGCCATCATTGAGTAGGTCCTGGATTTTGTTGTTGTATGTGGTTTTATCCATGACAGTGGAATTGCCCTTGTCGGCTGAGAGGATGACTATGTCATCCCTCTTTTTCAAATTTGCTAGTTCGTAGCGCTCGTTTGTGGCAATTTCAGCTTTAGCAACGTCTGTTTGGATGTGTCCTAAGCCCTTGAGGGCTACATCGACCTGGGAGATTATATCCTCCACTGGGATATGCTTAGGGGTAACTGCGAAATTCAGTCCTTTGGCTAGTACCGATTTTAGATTGTCAGAAATTGGGATGTCACTCTGATTAATAACAATCTTGTTGATATCTAACTTTGTAATGTGTGGTTCCGGCTTCTTCTTTGATAGAAGGTTTAATTTAGCGATCAAGTTAGCTTTGCATTTGGTTGACAATGAATTAGCAGAGGAGGCTGTCATGTTGTCAACACGATCCCAATCGGAAGGGGACATGCGGCAGGCCGTGTGTCGTCGCGGGCGGTTTTGCAGGGGCTGAGGTGGTTATCTATCGGCTTAACTCATGCTAATCCCCTGCCCAACTGCCCGCGACGCCACACGGCCTGCCGCATGCCCCCCCCCCCGACCCCTTGCCCCCCCCCCCCTAGTACCCTATATAAACACGCGTCTCTAAATAACTCTCTTCATACGCTACAGTAATTTTGCTGGAGCAGTCACACCTGATGACGGATGCTTGTGTTGATTCCGAAACGTCGTGATTTAACCCCTCTTTGCCCCAAAGTTTATTATTTAATGGTTGTATGGCCTCCTCCCTCGAGTTGCTTTTAATGCGGTAAGGCAGCTGGGTGTGAAGGGTGTGCCTCACCCTTTCTTGTCCCATGCTCGCCCCGATCAATTATATAAAAAAAAAATATTAGCAGAATTATTCTTAATATGAATTTTGGAAAAAGGCCTATATATACACAACACTACAATATACTACTATACACTACACTTCTGAACACTACACGACACACAACATCACACACTACACGACATTACATACTACACTATTATACACTACTAGCAGAAGTACCCGGCGTTGCCCGGGTGAAAAATATATTTCTTAATAACCTTACATATATACACAGATACTAAGGTATTGTCAAAGCCCGGTGGGCTTTGACAATACCTTTCACCACTCACCACTCACAACTCACCCTCACCACTCACTCTCACCATTCATCTTGACCATTCAGACTCACCACTCACCCTCACCACTCACCGTCACAACCACCACTCACCCTCACCACTCACCCTCACCACTCAACCTCACCCTCACTACTCACCATTCATCCTGACCAATCACCACTGACCAATCACCACTCACCGCTCTCCACTAACCCTCGCCACTCAACCTCACCACTCACCCTCACCACTCACCCTCAAAACTAACCACTCTCTCACCACTCACCCTTAACACTCACCCTCACTACTCAGCACTCACCCTCACCACTCACCACTCACCCTCACCACTCACCCTCACCACTCACGCTCACCACTCACCGCTCACCACTCACCCATCACCACTCACAACCGCCACTCACCCTCACCACTCACCCTCACCACTCACCCTCACAACAACCAGTCACCCTCACCGCTCACCACTTACCCTCACCACTCACCCTCACCACTCACCCTGACCACTCACCACTAATCCTCACCAATCACACCATCACCAATCACCACTCACCCTCACCACTTACGCTCACCCTCACCACTCACCCCTCACTAATCACCACTCACAACCGCCACTCACCCTCACCACTCACCCTCAACACTCACCCTCACTACTCACCATTCATCCTGACCAATCACCACTGACCAATCATCACCCACCACTCTCCACTAACCCTCACCACTCAACCTCAACACTCACCCTCACCACTCACCCTCAAAACTAACCACTCTCTCACCACTCACCCTCACCACTCAGAACTCACCCTCACCACTCACCCTCACCACTCACCCTCACCACTCACGCTCACCACTCACCCCTCACCGCTCACCACTCACCCATCACCACTCACAACTGCCACTCACCCTCACCACTCACCCTCACAACAACCACTCACCCTCACAGCTCACCACTCACCCTCACTACTCACCCTGACCACTCACCCTCACCACTAACCCTCACCATCACCACTCACCCTTACTACTCACCACTCAACCTCACCACTCTTCGTCACCACTCACCCTCACCACTCACCCCTCACCATCACCACTCACCCTCACCACTCTCCCTCACCACTCACCGTCACAACCACGACTCACCCTCACCACTCACCCTCACCACTCAACCTCACCCTCACTACTCACCATTCATCCTGACCAATCACCACTGACCAATCACCACCCACCACTCTCCACTAACCCTCACCACTCAACCTCACCACTCACCCTCACCACTCACCCTCAAAACTAATCACTCTCTCACCACTCACCCTCACCACTCAGCACTCACCCTCACCACTCACCCTCACCACTCACCCTCACCACTCACGCTCACCACTCACCCCTCACCGCTCACCACTCACCCATCACCACTCACAACTGCCATTCACCCTCACCACTCACCCTCACAACAACCACTCACCCTGATCACTCACCACTCATCCTCACCAATCACACCCTCACCAATCACCACTCACCCTCACCACTCTCCCTCACCACTCACCACTCACTCTCACCATTCACTCTCACCATTCAGCCTCACCACTCACCCTCACCACTCAACCTCACCACTCAACCTCACCCTCACTACTCACCATTCATTCTGACCAATCACCACTGACCAATCACCACCCACCAATCTCCACTAACCCTCACCACTCAACCTCACCACTCACCTTCACCACTCACCCTCAAAACTAACCACTCTCTCACCACTCACCCTCACCACTCAGCACTCACCCTCACCACTCACCCTCACCATTCACCACTCACGCTCACCCTCACCACTCACCCCTCACTAATCACCACTCACAACTGCCACTCACCCTCACCACTCACCCTCACCACTCACTCTCACCACTCACCCTCACAACTCACCACTCATCCTCACCAATCACACCCTCAACAATCACCACTAACCCTCACCACTTACCACTCACCCTCACCACTCACTACTCACCCTCACTACTCACCCTCACCATTGACCCTCACCACTCACCCTCACCACTCTCCCTCACCACTCTCCCTCACCACTCACCCTCACCACTCACCAGTCACGCTCACCACTCACGCTCACCACTCACCCTCACTACTCACCCTAACCACTCACCCTCACTCACCCTCACTCACCCTCACTGCTCACCACTCACCCTCACCCTGACCACTCACCACTCATCCTCACCAATCACACCCTCACCAATCACCACTCACCGTCACAACCACCACTCACCCTCACCACTCACCCTCACCACTCAACCTCACCACTCAACCTCACCCTCACTACTCACCATTCATCCTGACCAATCACCACTGACCAATCACCATTCACCACTCTCCACTAACCCTCACCACTCAACCTCACCATCACCAACCATCCTCACCCTCACCCCCACCACTCTCCCTCACCACTCTCCCTCACCACTCACCCTCTCCACTCACCCTCAGCACTCACCACTCACCTTCACCACTCACCCTCACCAGTCACCCTCACTACTCACCACTCATCCTCACCAATCACACCCTCAACAATCACCACTCACCCTCACCACTTACCACTCACCCTCACTACTCACTACTCACCCTCACCACTCACCCTCACAACTCACCCCAACCACTCACCACTCACCCTCACTCACCCTCACCGCTCACCACTCACCCTCACCACTCACCACTCATCCTCACCAATCACACCCTCACCAATCACCACTCACCCTCACCTTCACCACTCACCCTCACCACTCACCCTCACTACTCACCCTCACTACTCACCCTAACCACTCACCCTCACCACCACCACTCACCCTATTCCCGTTTTAAAAAAAAACTTGCTTACGTGTCGCCAAGTATGCTTAACATTTCTTACAGACACACATTCACTAATTTAGCTTTTGACATTACACATACAAAACGTCAGCTTGTACTACTGTCATGATAGCAGGTACCACCACCACAGTGATGGTGAGTGGTGAGGGTGAGTGGTGAGTGGTGAGGGTGAGTGGTGAGGGAGAGCGGTGAGTGGTGAGGGTGAGTGGTGTGTAGTGAGGGGTGAGGGTGAGTGGTGAGGGTGAGTAGTGAAGAAGAGTGGTGAATGGTGAGGGTGTGTGGTGAGTGGTGAGGGTGAGTGGTCAGGGTGAGTGGTGAGGGTGAGTGGAGAAGGTGAGTGGTGAGGGTGAGTGGTGAGAGTGGTGAGTGGTGAGGGTGAGTGGTGAGGGTCAGTGGTGAAGGTGAGTGGTGAGTGCTGAGGGTGAGTGGAGGGTGAGTGGTGAGGGTGAGTGGTGAAGGTGAGTGGTTAAGGTGAGGGTGAGTAGTGAGGGAGAGTGGTGGGGGTGAGGGTGAGGATGGTTGGTGATGGTGAGTGGTGAGCGTGAGTGGTGAGGGAAAGGGGTGAATGGTGAGGGTGAGTGGTGAGGGAGAGTGGTGAGGGTGAGTAGTGGTGGTGAGTAGTGAGTGGTGAGGGTGAGTGGTGAGGGTGAGTGGTGAAGGGTCTGTGGTGAGTGGTGAGGGGTCTGTGGTGAGTGTGTGGTGAGTGATGAGTGGTGAGGTGGTGAGGTGGTGAGGTGTTGAGTGTGAGTGGTGAGGGTGAGTGGAGAGTGGTGAGGGTGAGTGGTGAAAGTGAGTGGTGAGAGTGAGTGGTGAGGGTGAGTGGTGAGGGTCAGTGGTGAGTGATGAGAGGTGAGTGGTGAGAGGTGAGTGGTGGTGAGTGGTGGTGGTGAGTGTTGAGGGTAAGTGGTGGTGGCGAGGGTGAGTGGTGAGGATGAGTGGTGGTGGTGAGGGTGAGGATGATTGGTGAGGGTGAGCGTAAGTGTTGAGAAAGAAGGGTGAGTGGTGAGGGTGAGTGGTGAGAGAGTGGTGAGGGTGAGTAGTGGTGGTGAGGGTGAGTAGTGAGGGTGAGTGAGTGGTGAGGGTGAGTGGTGAGGGTGAGTGGTGAGGGTGAGTGATGGTGAGTGGTGAGTGTGAGTGGTGAGTGATAGTAAGTGGTGAGTGGTGAGGGTGAGTGAGGGAGAGTGGTGAGGGAGAGTGGTGAGGGTGTATATATTTGTGCCTATGATGACAGCAGTACATGCTGACGTTTTGTATGTTAAATGTAAAAGCAAAATGTGTGAATTTGTGTGTCTGCGACACGCAGTTTGTTAAAAAGGGAATACAGTAGGGCGATTCTAAAGTAATCTACAACCCTTGATTCCTTCGCAACGATTGCAATAAATAGCTTCTTTTCGCGCTTGGGCTACATTTTTAATTACAGAGTTTTATTTTCATTGGTATGTTATGTTCGAAATTTTTCAGGAGTTTTTAATAATATTTTTGCCCCGGTCAACGCCGGGTATTTCCCATTCGTAGCAGTTTATATCGACTCTATAATCAACTTATTTTAAACGGGAACAGGGCGATTCTAAATGAATCTACAACCATCGATTCCTTCGCGCGATTCAGTTGTATTTTAATTGGTATGTAATGTTTTAAAGTTTTCAGAAGATTTTAAATGTATTTTCCCCCCGGGCAACGCTGGGTATATCGAGTTTATAGCACAAAGTCTTCGCCTGACACATGTGGGGTGTCGAGGCCTAGTACCGTGCAGAGCCTCTGGCCTCGCCTAGATCGCCCACCCGGCCGAGGCTAGGGGCTGAGCCGCTACCCCCACCCCCCCTCGCGCTACAATAATACTGTCTAATCGCTATAATTTTATTATCTACCGACCCTATAATAGTAAGTGCACACATTGGGGTGGGGGGGAAGTGAAACTTTGATGTATTTACCTCAGCGTCGCGTGTTAATGCGTGTGCATATTTTAACGCGAATTAAAAATGGCGTCCACCCCGCAGCGATGGCGTTGCTGGCCGTTGCCAGGGGCAACCGCCGTGGTCGGCGCCGGTCTGCAATAGTAAATAAATAAATAAAGAGAAATCGCTCAAAATCGATAATCGGACCGATTTAAAGGCGACGGACGAAAAATCGGAAATGCCTAAGTTCACCGCGGGGCCGGGGGCGTGCCCACCTGCAAAAAAAATTCTTCCTAAACCCCACGGCCCGAGCGCCAAATCCCTCGAAAGCGAGCGTACGCAGAGGGACAGACGGACAGATGGACAGACAAAAAGTGACGTTTATAGGTAAGATACACTACTATGCACTGCACTACTATACACTACATTTAACTAAACTACTATGCACTCAACTTTAGTATACACTGCACTAAACACTACACTAATATACGCTATACAACACACTAAATATATATAATAAACAACGATACACTAAATTTTGATTTAAAGCTTTCGTGACTGCAGGGATTCATATTCTTGGTTCTTTCGGTAAAGTCACGTAGAAGGGAAATAATAAGATTATATAAATATAATACAAATATAAAATATACACTTCACACTACACACAACACGATACACTAAACTACTATACACTATACTAGAATACACTATACACTACACTATACTATGCAATACACTACTATATTCTACAAAAGAGGTCCCATTGTGAAATAATATTATAATAGTTAAATATTATCATTTAATTGGATATTGCTGAGTAATTCATACTGATTGCCATCCCACAACGCTGTATCTTAAATATATTTACTGTATAAGTTGCCACATTACATCAAGTGGATGCATTTCTGAACGGTGTTTAACGTATTTTGAAACGTCGTATAGTGAGTACTTTATAACATTATTCGAGTGAGAATGCCTTCCCAGCCTTCGTTACGTAACATTTAACACTATAAACACTTAATAACGTACCATTGCATATTGAAAATAAAGAAAATTAACAGTAATAATTCGATATGCAAATTCGTTGTTCTTACCTTGAAACAACGTATAGTGAGTAACTCGTAACATTAATCCTGTAAGGAGACGTTCCCAGCCTTAGTAATTTACCATTTTACACTACAACCACTCCATAACTTACCATTAATATTGTCTAACAAAGACAATAAACAGTAATAACTCATTATGCAAAGTCGTTGTTCTTGTATTGAAACGTCGTATATTGAGTAACTTATAGCATTAGTCTTGTGAGGATGCGTTCCGAACCTTTGTAGCTTACCATTTCATACTATAACCACTTCATAACTTATCATTGCATATTGTAAATAAAGACAATTAACAAGAATAACTCGATATGTAACGTCGAAGTTACATCTTATAACGTTAGTCTTGTGAGGATGCGTTTATGACATTCGTAACATATCATTTAACAATATAAACAATGCATAACACACCAATCATATATAAAAAAAACTATTTACATTGATACCTCGATATATGAAGTAGTTGTTACTGTTTTGAAAAGTCTTAAAATGAGTAACTTATAACAATAGTCCTATGAGGATGTATTCCCTCTCTTCGTAACTTATCCTGTCACACTGTTAACACTTCATAACTTACCATTCATCCTGTAAACCAACATAATTTACATCAATACATCTATATAGGGAGTAGTTATTTGTATATTGAGAAGTTGTATAGTGAGCAACTTATAACGTTAGTCTCATGAGGATGCGTTCCCAACCTAATTAACGAAACAGTTTACACTACAAACTCTGCATTACTTACCATTACATATTTTAAAGTAAGAAAATTAAAAGTAATAACTCGATATACGAAGTAGTTTGTATATTGAAACATCGTATGGTGATCAACTTCTAACAGTCCGGTGAGGATGCGTTCCCAGCATTGGTAACTTACCATTTCACACTCTAACCACTTCATAACTTACCATGCATATTGTCTAACACGGACAATTAACAATGATAACGGAAAGACGAAATAATTTTGTATATTAAAAGTTGTATAGTGAAAAAGTCTAAAATTAGTCCTATGAAGATGCGTTCCCAGCCTTACCATTTCACATATATTTTTAAGGTGTAGTGTGTGCGAGTATTTTTTTTTAGTGTTTCAAATGTTGTTTACAATGTACAATTTACAGCAAAAAACGTACACATTGACGCAAAAAAATATCCTCCAGTAAAAAAGAGTTACTGTATTTACTGTGTACCGTACATACCACTCCAGTCTCGAAGACCCTGCATCATGGGTGAGGCATAAATACAGGTACTTCTCTACTTACGAACTAGTTATGTTCCAGATGTTTGTTCGTAAGTTGATTTGATCGTAAGTCCAACTTTCCTCTTGTCGATTCCAAACGTGTTGTACACTGAACACGGGGAATTGCTTTAAATGTTGCATAATCTTCTGTAGATGTAGATGCAACTGGTTCTTCAAGTTCTGCAGATGTAGATGCCAATGCTTCTTCATGTTCTACTGATGTAGATGCCACTGGTTCTTCATATTCTGCAGATAGAGATGTCACTGGTTCTTCATCTTCTGCAGATGGAAATGCCATCTGTTCTTCACGTTCTGCAGATGTAGATGCCACTGGTTCTTCATGTTCTGCAGATGTAGATCCCACTGGTTCTTCATGTTCTGCAGATGCAGATGCCACTGGTTCTTCATGTTCTGTAGATGTAGATGCCACTGGTTCTTCATGATCTGCAGATGTAGATGCCTCTGGTTCTTCATGTTCTGCAGATGTAGATGCCACTGGTTCTTCATGTTCTGCAGACGTAGATGCCTCTGGTTCTTCATGTTTTGCAGATGGAAATGCCACTGGTTCTTCACGTTAGGTACATGTAGATGCCACTGGTTCTTCACGTTCTGCAGATGTAGATGCCACGGGTTCGTCATGTTCTGCAGATGTAGATCCCACTGGTTCTTCATGTTCTGCAGATGTAGATGCCTCTGGTTCTTCACGTTCTGCAGATGTAGATGCCACTGGTTCTTCATGTTCTGCAGATGTAGATGCCACTGGTTCTTCATGTTCTGCAGATGTAGATCCCACTGGTTCTTCATGTTCTGCAGATGCAGATGCCACTGGTTCTTCATGTTCTGTAGATGTAGATGCCACTGGTTCTTCATGATCTGCAGATGTAGATGCCTCTGGTTCTTCATGTTCTGCAGATGTAGATGCCACTGGTTCTTCATGTTCTGCAGACGTAGATGCCTCTGGTTCTTCATGTTTTGCAGATGGAAATGCCACTGGTTCTTCACGTTAGGTACATGTAGATGCCACTGGTTCTTCACGTTCTGCAGATGTAGATGCCACGGGTTCGTCATGTTCTGCAGATGTAGATCCCACTGGTTCTTCATGTTCTGCAGATGTAGATGCCTCTGGTTCTTCATGTTCTGCAGATGTAGATCCCACTGGTTCTTCATGTTCTGCAGATGCAGATGCCACTGGTTCTTCATGTTCTGTAGATGTAGATGCCACTGGTTCTTCATGATCTGCAGATGTAGATGCCTCTGGTTCTTCATGTTCTGCAGATGTAGATGCCACTGGTTCTTCATGTTCTGCAGACGTAGATGCCTCTGGTTCTTCATGTTTTGCAAATGGAAATGCCACTGGTTCTTCACGTTAGGTACATGTAGATGCCACTGGTTCTTCACGTTCTGCAGATGTAGATGCCACGGGTTCGTCATGTTCTGCAGATGTAGATCCCACTGGTTCTTCATGTTCTGCAGATGTAGATGCCTCTGGTTCTTCACGTTCTGCAGATGTAGATGCCACTGGTTCTTGATGTTCTGCAGATGTAGATTCCACTGCTCCTTCATGGTCTGGGGATGTCGATGCCACTGGTTCTTGATGTTTTGTAGATGTAGACACCACTGGTTCTTGATGTTTTGTAGATCTAGATGCCACTGGTTCGTCATATTTTGTAGATATAGATGCCACTGGTTCGTCATATTTTGTTGATGTAGATGACACTGGTTCTTCATATTTTGTAGATGTAGATGCCACTGGTTCTTCATTTTCAGCAGATCTATATCCCACCACCGCCATTCATTGCGCTGCGGTTGTACTTACGACTCTTGGTCTGAACAGCTGCAACTGGACATATGGGACAGGTTTGTTCGTATCTCTGAAAGTTTGTTAGTTTAATGTTCGTAAGTAGAGGCAGCCCCTGTACGTGCAGTATTTTAATTGTTTAAGTTGTATGTAGTGTATATTGTACCATATATATACATTTGACACTGAAAGAAAGCGTAGCCTTTTTTCGATTTAAAGCTTTCGTGACTGCAGGGATTCATCTGCTTGGTTCTTTCGGTAAAGTCACGTAGATGGGAAGTAATAAAATAATACAAATAAAACATAATAAAATAATTCTCACGACGTTTCGGCCACAACGCAAGCAGCCGTCCGGTCAATGGTACAGTGTATAATAACAAATAGTATAACATTTATATGCTTAATACAGTGTACAAAGTAATATATAGTATCGTAATTGTATAGTGAATATACAGCAGTGTGATATACATTAGGGTGGGTATAATAATACATATTGTAATATTACAATGGATAAGGTAATATTATAGCAATACAGTATGTAATTTAATGTTGGGTTTGTCTATGGCAGTATATAGTACGGTGTAGACTCGTGTAATATAAGAGAATAAAGTTTAGATGGAAGCATATTATATAATTTTTACGACGTAGAATTGTAATGTATTACTTACTGTTGGTAACTCAGCTTATTGTAGAGTATGCTGATGATACTATGTAGTTTATACTTTAGTTGTTTACGTGTTGGTTTAGTTACTGCAGCTACATACTATTAACACTCCTTCCCTTTATTAATGCTGCCCCTACCCCCTCCCTTTGATGCTGAATTAGTACTATTCACATACCTGCATTTCCCATATCCCCTCCCTTGGATGCTGCTAATCCTGCATAATGCACGGGCATAATTAGTACTATTCACATACCTGCATTTCCCATATCCCCTCCCTTGGATGCTGCTAATCCTGCATAATGCACGGGCATATGTAGTACTAATCACATTCCTGCATTTCCCATAAATATGCTAAATTCCTCTTGATATGCAAATTCTTTTGTCGAAGCGCCCTTTCCCCCCCTCCCAACCCAGCTTATATATATGCTCTAAGCTCGTGTGCTGTTTCATTCAGACGCTGTCTCCCCGACAAACCTGGTTTTCACCTGAGGACGGCTGCTTGCGTTGTGGCCGAAACGTCGTGAGAATTATTTTATTATGTTTTATTTTTATTATTTTATTACTTCCCTTCTACGTGACTTTACCGAAAGAACCAAGAAGATGAAAGTGTAGCTATTTTGTTTTTCCACATGCACGTGGTGCCGATAGCTGGACTGGTAACTGGCTTCAGGTTGGTTTTGCCGGTTTCGCCAGATCGGCCCGGGACCACCACTGGATAATGTTGGAAGCAGCTGGATAATCGTGCGCTGCCAGATAATTATCAATGATCCACTGTAAGTTGTACTTGTAAGAAAAATAAACGGATGAAACGTTCATTCAGGCGAGGTAGTTAACATCTCCTGGCCACCATGGGCGTTAGGGACCAGGATCGAAACCACGACCTCCTGTATACCAGGAGAGGTAGTTAACATGTCGCCAAATACATAGCAGGCATCGGTCAGGGTTCAGAATCGAACCCACGACCTTCTGTATACCAGGCGAAGCAATTAACATCTCCTCTAGAGCACCGTGTTTCCCTGTCTCTGCTCCATCACCTCACACCGCCTTTCCACCCCCACACCCACCCACACCGACATTCCCACACCCACCACCCACTCCCAACCACCACCCCACCCCATGTGTCCGTTACAGGTTGCCATATCGAGGTATCCCAGGTTCACATCAAAGCCACCGTGGGCTCGACCATTTTCTTCAATGCCCACATCTCTGCCCCTCGAGGCTGCGAGGTCACCACAGCAGCGTGGTTCAGGAGTGGGAGGGACGACCGCATGGCCACCTACGACGCCTCCACCCGACGCTGGACACCGTCCGAGAGCTCGGTTCAGTACCGGGGTAGGGTGGACCTGAGCCCGGGAAACGACCTGGGGAGCGATGGAGGTGGCACAGCGTGGCTCCGACTGCGGGAGCTGAGGATGGAGGACGATGGCATTTACGAGATCAAGGTCGCCTGGAGGCACGAGACCTACGAGTGGACGGATAGCGAGAACGTCTTTCTGACTGTGCTCAACCGTGAGTCATCCCGCCTGGGCATAGTGAGCGGCGCACCCGCTGAGATTCCGTAGCAGCGCAGAGATGCAGACTGTTTGTCTGTTGTGGAGGAAGTGGGAGGAGATGGGACGAGGTGGTGGTGGTGGTCGATGTTAGGAGGAGACGAGGGGGAAGTAGGAGCAGGGGGGAGGAGGACTGGCTGCCCCCATGTCACCACCACTTCTGCCACCACCACGGTCACTCGTCTAGTGACGACTCCGTATCCGATGCTATCTCATCGCATCGTGGAGATGGAAGGAAGGGAGGAAGTAAAAAAAGGGGGCGAAATGCAACACGCCACGTGGAACGATCGATTCCGTTTGGCCTCGTCGACAGATCGCAGTCCACGGGAGACATTCTTGTGCCGGCCAATGTATTGCTGTCGATACATTCGGTTTACCCCGTATTGTTGTGCAGGGGATATTTAGTTTTCAGTTCAGTTCCATATGGCATTTCAATACGGGCAAAACAAAAACAATGTTTGTTTATTTGTTTGTGTTTATCCCTTGGGATGGGACTTTCTGGGATGAACTTTGAGATTTATTCGGGGCACAGCGTGACCATTAAGGTCTGAAATGGTCTGTAATAATGTAGGCAGCACTGATAAGGGGTTGACAGGTGTGAATTGGTTTGCTGTGTATCCAGCTGGTGAATTCCTGTTGTTCCTGCATTTGTATGCGGAAATAATATAAAGAAAAAAAAACACTAGTGGCAGATTCGCTCGAAGCCCAAGTTGTCTGACATGGCGATCGTCAGCTGTCTGAATGTTTACATTGCCCCAAGGATGCGTATCTTTCTCTCCCTTATGTCCACCCTGCGCTCGCTCTCTCTCCCTCTCTCTCCACAACCTCTTCTTCGACCACCTCCTCACAGCCTGCCTGGTGAACTTCTCCAAGTCGCGGGCGGTGGTCGGTGGCTCCCTGTCCTTCACTCTGACCAAGCCCCCTGCCGACTGCCGCCTCCTAAACATCTCCCTCCAGCATCCCAGAAAGGTTGACAGAGCATGGGCAGAGCCAGTGAGGATCCTGACCTGGGATCACAACTCAGGTCTCAGGCCGGAGGCTGGCTACGTGGACAGAGTGGCGGTGGTGACGGAATCTAAAGCAGTCCTGCAGTCAGTCGAGTTGAAGGGGCTCACACGGGAGGACGCGGAAGAGTTCATGATCTCGCTTTGGTGGGAGTACAAGGGCAGCGCCTTTAATGTGTCATGGACCGAGCATGTGAATATCAATGAAGGTAAGTGGGTGTGTGAGTGTGTGTGTTGAGTAGCTCTGTGAGTGTGTGGGTGTGTGTATGTGAATGTGTTGAGTAGGTCTGTGAGTATGTGGGTGTGTGAGTGTGAAGTTCGCTATTGGGCAGTTGGAGGCAGTCCCCCTCTAGCTAAAATGAAAGACAAAGGAGAGATGCTCAGAACAACGAGCGGAGTGCCCGGTGGATATAATACAGTAAGTTGGCACAGTAGGGGGCACAGGTGTTGCATCAGCCAGTCCTCTGTACCATGACCTCCTGCCAGCGGGTGATCGACACTTCACATGGCTTCAAAGAGCATATAGCCTGGCACAAGCGCCACTTAGTGGGGAATGGTGGTTATTGTTGCGTATTAAGTGTGTGTGTGTGAGTAGCTGAGTGGCTGTGTGAGTAGATTAGTGGCTATGTGTGAGTTGAGTGGGGGTGTGTGTGAGTTGAGTGTGTTGTGTGGGTGTGTGTGTGAGTTGAGTGGGTGTGTGTGAGTAGGTGAGTGGGTGTGTTTGAGTGGACGGGTGCGATGGGCTGGTAGCCCCTCCACCTTCAATTTAATAACCACAAAACCACGTGAAACATATCCAACTAAGCTTGTGCCGGATGCCCCGGGGGAACAGGCATCTGTGACGTCTCCTGGCCAACCCCGATCTGGTTTAGCGAGGAGACTGAATCCTTACCTTCAGGGTTCCTCCAGAAACAACAATAAGCCACTGCGGGTGGCTACATGGAATGTGCAAAGGCTCACTGCAGAGGAGAGGCTGCCACTCCTCTGTCGGGAGCTGGACCGGTACCGCCTGGATCGCTTTGGTATTCAGGAGGTCTGGTGGACTGGCTCTGGTTGCTGCCACGATGAGGGATGGACAGTCCTCTACTCGGGGCAGGAGACTGCCAAACAACATTGAGTGGTTCTTCTTCTGAACAAAAGGATGAAGGGGGTGCGGGAGCGTGGCGGTGAGGTGTGGGAAGCTGTCAGCCCCCCTGCTTCTTTGGGCTCGCCTTCCCATTAACCAGAGGTGAGGAGTGGTGGTCGTGGTTACTTAAGCCCCAACCGATGATGAACATCAATGGAGGGATGCAGGCAAGGCCAATGAGTCAAATGCCTTCTTTGACCTCCTGTCACAGGTCCAAGCTAAAGTGCCCCCTCGGGATAGAGTCATCCTGTTGGGTAACAACATGCACAAGATGGTCATTATGCTGGGACCTGGTTTGGAGTGATTGGAAGAAAATCCCTACCGTGGAGCCGATCGTCCAACTGACCATCGACTTGTCATCTGTAAGATGTGCCTGCCATTCTTCCACTTTAGTGGTGGGTGTACACCCAGTACCCCATTCAAGCCCATAGTGGCCTGGTCTCAGCTAGGTGATGGAAGTTGCAAGCAATAATGTCATCATCGCTTGAAGCTGGGGTTGGCATCAATCCCCCACTTCGCCGGATGTTGTGGGGAAATGGACAAGATTTAGGACTGTGGCTCATGCAGCTGCAATGGCTGCATTGGGTTTCACGGTCCAGACTTCCCCAGAGACCCTGGCTGACAGATGAGGTGTTCAGGCTAGCTGATAAAAAGCGACAGGCCCACTCTCATCGTCCACAGCATCCCACATCAGAGAATGAGGAGGCCTACTGCAGCCTCCACTCGGAGGTTCGGAGAGCCATGAGGCACTGCAAGGATGGTTGGTGGTCACGGGTTGCTGAGGAGATGGATTCTCCCTTTAGTGGCCCGCGGTCACAAATTGATATTTAATTCCATCAAATAAGTACCTCACCAATCACCATAATTAAGCAAACGAACGTTGATCCAATCTCAGACCCCCAGGAATAGGTTTGAATATTTGGAAAACATTACGAAGCAAAGTGGGGATGACCCTACTGAGGCTACGGTGCCTCAAATATTGTAAGAAGTAGTTACCCCCCTGTGAGTGGCTGGCTGAGGTGCCATCTGTTGAGGAAGTATTGAAGGCAATCCAAAGTCTGAGACCAGGAAAGGCACTGGGCGAAGATGATTTTCCAAACGAAATGCTGAGGGAGGGTGGCGTTTGTGCACAGACTGCCCTACATTACATCATTATAACAGTCAGGACCATGGGACGGGTTCAGCAGAATTGGAAAGATAATCTGGTGGTCCCCCTCTTTTAGAAGGGGGACCGCACAGACTGTAAAAACTCCTCAGTGTGCCGGGAATGGTCCTGGCAAGGATTATTCAACATCGCCTTGCTAGGCACGCTGAGGAAAGGCTTGTGGAGCCCAAATCTGGTTTCAGGAAAGGGGTTCTGCACAGATGCCTTATTTTCTGTCCATCTACTACAGCAGAGGTGTATGGAATTCCAACAAGACCTACATCTCTGCTTTATTGATCTGGTCAGGGCCTGTTGTTCCATCGCTAGGCCTGGGCTCTGGGTTGTTCTTCGTGCTTATGGAGTCCCTGACTCTCTGCTCATGATCATTAAGTACTTTCATGATAAAACTACATGGCCAGGAGTCGGAGCCATTCACTAATCACCTTGGGGTGCGACAGAGATGTCCAATGGCTCCCACATTATTTCACATTTATTTCGACTCCGTAGGTCGCCAAGCCTTCGATGGCTGTACGGTAGGAATTTCCATCTGGTACAGATGCCCGGGTGTGGTCAATGAATTGCTCCCTATTGGTCAACCGTGTTACGTATACCAATGATCTAGTAATTGCTACTCACTCAGAGGAAGAGTTTGAGGTGCTGCTGCTGAACCTAGAGCAAGCCACCAAGAGGTGGGGCCTTACCATCTACCCCACCAAAACTAAGCACCTGTCTGGGTATTGTGTACCATCAGATACTCCACCCCCACATCTCCCAATTGGTGATGGGACAGTTGTGGAGGGAATGGAGTGTTTCCCATACTGGACAGTTTTCTCGTGACCGGCTATGGTTTGACAGCAGAGGTCACACTCTGAATCAGTCGAGCGGCATTATCTTTTCATCGGTTGCGTAACGCTGAGTGGAAGCTACCTGGTCTGTAGTTCCACACTAATCTTCAGGTCTTCTCGGCCACGGTCATTCCCCCCCTTCTCTATGCTACCCAAATGTGGACCCCTCGACTGGATCTTCTGTGTCAGTGAGAAACTTTCAGGCGTGTGTACAAACGATTAATCCTGGGTTTAACCAGGCTGGATTGTGTGAGCAGCTCACAAATCCATTAACGATTTGGCACATTCCCGTCAGTGAGCTCCTCCAACAGGCAAGGTTGTGGTGGCTGGGTCATGTAGCCCGCATGCCCAGCCACCACACACCCAAGCAGCTTTTGTTCATCCAGATAGAGGGGGCTAAACGTGCACGACAACGTATAGAGAAGAGATGGACTGATGCGTTATGAGAGGATGTGGAGCTGAGTGGACTTGCTGATGACTGGTACCAGCGGTGTCAATGTCGGCCTCTGTGGAGGAGGCTCGTGAAGGACCTTGCTACTACGCAGTTGGAGGCAGTCGCCCTCCAGGAACAACAGAGGGCAGAGGAGCGACGCTCACAACATCAAGCAGAGCGCCAGGCAGCTAAAATCAGCAAGTTGACTAAGAAGGGGGTACGAGTGGTTCATATGCCAGTCAGTCAATCCATGGCACCGGCTGGGTTTGTCTTATGCCATCCTGTCAGCGAGCCTTAGGCACTTCACGTGGTCTCAAAGTGCACCTGCCCTAGCACAGGCGCCATGGTGAGGTTACTGTCACTGTTGGTGAGTGAGGGTGTGAGTGGGTGAGTGAGCGAGTGAGTGAGTGAGTGAGCGAGTAGATGAGTGAGTGAGCGAGTGGGTGAGTGAGTCGGTGAGTGAGTGCGTGAGTGGGTGAGTGAGCGAGTGAGTGAGTGAGTGAGCGAGTGGGTGAGTGAGTCGGTGAGTGAGTGAGTGGGTGAGTGAGTGAGTGAGCGAGCGAGTGAGTGAGTGAGCGAGTGGGTGTGTGAGTGAGTGAGTGCGTGAGTGAGCGAGTGAGTGAGTGAGTGAGCGAGTGGGTGAGTGAGTCGGTGAGTGAGTGAGTGGGTGAGTGAGTGAGCGAGCGAGTGAGTGAGTGGGCGAGTGAGTGAGTGAGTGAGAGAATGATTGGTTTGTTGTGCTTCACCCCCAATCTCCGATTAGCACGGTTGGCTTCGTTTGGTGGAAGAGAATTTCATCATACACTACACTATACACTACATTACACACGACACTACGTATACACTACATACTACAACATATACAACACTTATTTATACTACAATACGCACTAATATACCCTGCACTACTATACACTACATTACACACGACTCTACATACTGCAACATATACTACACTTCTTTAAACTTGAATATACACTATTATACCCTACACTACTATACACTATACACTACACTGCTATGAACTACACTATTCACTACATTACACACTACACTACAATACACACTATTTACTACATAATACACTACTTTTCTTGTACCACACTATACACTGAACATCCTTCAATACTATACTATACACTACACTGCACAATACACAACACCACCCATTAAACTATACATACACGACTATATACACTACACTACTGTACACTACACTATACACTACTATACACTACACTCTACACTACTATACACCACACTATACACTACACTATAGACTACACTATAACACTTAGTAATCTCCACATCTCTCTCTGTGTGTCTGTGTCTCAGTTGCCGTGTCAAAGCCCGATGTCTCTCCCCGTGACCCCGCGGTGCACGTGGGAGGCTCCTTGTATCTGCGCTGCGTCGTGCACCAGGGCTCCCCTCCCATCTACTACTCGTGGCTCAGGGGGGACGAGAGCTCGGGGGGGAACCTCACAGAGACCGGGGTCCACACGGAGACGTGGACCCTGCACGACGCGCGGCACGGTGACGCGTTCGCCTGTGAGGTCAACAACAAAGTGGGCGGGGCAAATACGACGACGGAAAGGAGCGACATCGTGACGGTGACGACAGCGTTATCAGGTACGGAGACCGTGGCCGTTCGAGGCTGAGTCGGCCTAGGAGGGAAAGAGAAGACGCAGGGAGCGGTCCGACATTTTCGGCCCCGTTATTTGTCGTGAGTGGGAGGTCGAACTCGGGTCTCCGCCGGGTTTGTGGCGCGGGGCAGCACTAACTGCTGACACTGCACCCCAGCCCCACACACGCCTACACACACACAAAGTCAAAGATGCCCCGTATAGCGTCTAACAGACTGTTGGGACAAGTGCTGTTAGCAAGCACCTATGAAGGCCGGCACAGCACACGAGGGGTGGTTGGCCAGCACCATGCCCGGCTGCCTTTGTCTCTCCAGTGGCGATGTTTATACACCGCACCAAACCAATCAGTTTCAAAGACAATCTTACCCATGAAAGTCATTTATTGTCTGTCCATCTGTGTGTGTGGAAACAACTTGTGACGCATTTAACTCACAAACTGCTGGCTTCACGTACGACGTGTTAAGCCCCTGACCGACAAATCGCGATTTCTTTTTCCCATCCGTCAACTTTTATAGCAATTAAATTAACAATTTATTAATTTTATAAGCACAGGGCGGAGCCAGAGCATGCATCTGCGCATGCACGAGAACGCTGACTCATGGTCGTTGGCCCGAGCAACGCACACACGCAATCGGGGGAGGGGGGGGGAATTCTCATTCGCGTTAAAAATGCAAAAAAAAATACACAACGCTGAGGTAAATAATTCAAAGTGTCATTTCCTCTTCCCCACCCCAATGTGTTCACTTACTACGATAGGGTCGGTAGATACTACTACTATAGTTCTTGGATACTATTACTTTAGAGTAAGCAGAGGGGGGGGGGGGGTAGCAGCCCAGCCCCAGCCTGCAATGGTGCTACCTCGACTGGCTCGGCAATCTAGGCAAGGCCGGGGACTCTGCACGGGACTAGGCCTCACCACGGCACTTTATGAAGTTCGTTCTTGATTTGAAGCTTTCGTGACTGCAGGAATTCATACTCTTTGGTTCTTTCGGTTAAGTCATATAGGTGAATTTACCGTATTATAGAGTAGGATATACTACTGTAGAGTAGGTAGATACTACTGTAGAGTCAGTAGATACTACTGTAGAGTCAGTAGATACTACTGTAGAGTCAGTACGTACTACAATAGAGTCTGTAGATACTACTATACAGTTATTAGATAAGACTATCGATTCAGTAGATACTACTTAGAGTCAGTATTTACTACTATAGAGTTGGTTGATACTACTATAGAGTCGACAGATACTACTATACAGTGACTAGATACAACTACAGTCGGTAGATACTATAGAGTCAGTTGATACTATTGTAAGGTCAGTAGATACTACGACGGTCAGCAGTTACTGCTACAGTCAGTAGACACTACTATACAGTTAGTAGCTGCTACTGGGCTCAGAAGATACTATTACAGTAAGTAAATACTACTGTAGTGGGTTCAACTGAGTCACACTCTTAAACTTGGAGGCAGTGCATTTATTTATTTTCAACACACCACCCCAACCTAGGGTGGTGACCACCCTGGCTAACTACACCTACACTGGTTACTAAGTAACTATTAACTCTGGACCGGCGACCAACAACACACTGCCTGGGTCCACGTGCTGGAAGACTCAAAGAACGGAGATCGTGTACCAAGGGTTTCTTCCCCGGGATGGACAACGAAGATCCCTCTCGGAACTCGGGTTATATTCTCTCTGGTGTGGCCGGCTCTGCCCTTGGCCATGCCCCCTTTCTAGAACCGTCAGGAAGAACCTGGGTTCGAATCACGTGACCCTCCTAGCCTCCTCTTGGGGACCCCCCTGTAATTTCAAACTGGTCACGTGTCCTCCTGGCTCAACCAGAGTGCCATGGCCTCACACGACCGTCCCCTTAGGTCAGCACACATGTGCCATGCCCTCTAAGGCCGGGACTGCACTTACAGCATGGTGCCATCAAGCGATGTCACTCCACCATGCCCCTCTAGTGCCGGTACTGCACCCACAGCATCCCAGCTGTCAACTCCCCCCTAAAAACATAAGAAAGCCCCCGAGTGCGCCTCAACAAATACATATAAACAACGGTTATGTACAATTTCTACACTATATACAGTGATGAACGGGGGAAGGGAACAGAGGGACAGAAATCAACAATAGGGCAATAACACAATAGAAGAGAGAGAAAGAGAAAAAAAAACGAGCGGTAACACACAACTTCGGGAACTCCCCCCCCCCCTGCACCAGCATCACCCACCCTCAACGTGTAACACCACCCATGAGCACAATAAAAGCCAGGTTCAGCCAATGATCAATACGACTGATGAGTGCGACAACCAACCGACGGCGTGGGAGTGTGTGTGGGGGTCACGAGAACTGAAAAGTCTTGGAATGATTCTTTGTAGCCAGGCTCCCAGGCGAGGTGGGCGTAAGCTCCCTGGGCTTCTCAGGGTGAATTTGAAAATGTTTTGATGAGCACGGCTCCTCACGAGGAGCAGTCGGCGCTCCACCCCTTGAGCTCCTGGAGACGGCGCAGGCTGCGGTTCGGGGGGTGTTAAACGCTCGGAACCTGTGGGCGGGATCACATAACTCCCCTGAGGACCAACCTCAGTGGGTGCATGCCACAGCTCACCCAACACACCCGACACTCGGCCCTTGCGTACTGGTTATGAGATGAATTCACGCGGCGCAATGAAAGGTTTGAGGTGTGAAGGGTGAATAAACCAACTTCGTCGACCCCAGCGAATTGGAACACACTGAGACCCCCTTCAAGGTTTATACAATTTGGGCAACGTGTCCACCGGTACCTGTCACTTGGAGCCCACTTTTGTCCTGAAAGGAGGAGATCCCTCAGCTCTTATTTGCCATATGGCGTGAAATAGAATTTTCCCTTGTTTCCTCGCATGCTTCCAAAATTCTCTGAAGGGTAAAGCGCATGGGTTCTGAAATGTTTTACTTAGCACTGTTCGGCTCGGTTTGCAATTGGACATCAATCAGGAGGTCGTGTTCCCTCCCGTACATACAAAAATGGCGAGTAGCCGGCCCATTCTATAGGCAGCAAGGACTCCGGGGACATGATGGCTTAACATGGAGGTCAGAGTCCTGTGCAACCTTTCCACCATCCCGTCCATCTGGGGGTGACAGGGCACAGTTCATACTTTTTTTTATTCCAAACAAATCACACACCTCCCGTAACAATTTAGAAGAAAAGTTTTACCCTGATCGGTCAGGAGATGCTCCGGGGCTCCCTTGTCTAGCACATAACCGTCGAGGAATGCCTCAGTGATAGCCACCGCCGACTGGTTGGGAAGCGGCTAGTCCATCGGCCATCGTGAAAAATATTCGACGCCCACTAGTAAATACTTATTCCCGCAGGAAATGGTTGAAAATGGGCCGAGGACATACGGGAGACTCGAATGGATGGCAAAGGTGGACAACAAGGTTTAGACGGTGGTTTCCGCCGAGCGCACTGCACGCACTCCTTCAACACGTTAGCGACATCCTCCGCCATACCGGGCTAGAAGAAGTCGAGTTTGGCCAGCGTCTTGTGCACACCCAGGTGCAGCAGTCGCTCGTGCACTGCCCAAATGATTTTACCCCGCAGGGCAGTGGGCACGACAATGTTATAATGGCGTAACCTCCCATTCCAGTGCATCAGCAACCCACCTTTGAGGATAACAGAAGCCACCCCCCATTGATCTTCTCCCCATTTCGCACCCTTGAGACAGCGTCACAGTTTCAACAGGGAAGCATCCTCCACCTGGAGGAATCCCCACTCCCCATGGTCCAGACCAATAGCGCCATCACACGCATTGGGACCGTCGAGATTTTCTGGGGTATCAACATCCACCGATGCCACAAGTAGAAGGGGCATTACCTCGGCAGCCGTCCTACAGTGCCCCGAGCCTGAGAAACACGCGCACCCATCGCTCGTTGGCAACCACGACAGGGCATCCGCGTTCGTGTGTCGGGTACCCTTGCAGTAGGAAACAGTAACAGAATAGTCCTCGTCCTGCAGGACTTCCAACCAACGTGAAAGTTGACCAGACGGCTGTTAAATTTTCAGTGCGTACTGTAGGGCTGCATGGTCAGAGCGCACCTCAAAGCTCCTGCCGTAAAGGTAGGGGCGATTCTGCTGTACAAAAAATAACTATAGCCAAAAGTTCCCGGCGTGTAACGCAGTATCACTGCTCGGCCTGAGACAGCACTCTGCTGCCAAATGCCCCCAAGCTCTCCACGCCATCCACAACTTGAGACAGAACAGTGCCAATTCTGGTATTACTAGTGTAGGACTTGAAATATGGCGCACCACGCGTTCTCTTGTGCTGTTGCTATGCAAGCGAGCAGTGTACAGTGGGGGGTATCTGAGGACGGTTTTGTTGTTGTTGGGGCGTGAGGGAGACTCCGTTAAGAGGCGCGACAGGTGTTAGGGGTAACCGGGGACACAGGCCGGTGATTGGTTAGGAGGGTGAGTGCTTAATGACTGTCACCGCTCAGGCGGGAATAACAAGGTCACGTGAGGCGGGGGGCTTGGGGGCGAGTGGTAAAGGGGGGGGTGAGATAATTGATTGGGACTAATTGGTGCGGGGATAAAAGGCACAGCGTAACAGAGAGATGGGAGTCTTGGTTGGAGCTGGAGTGATGGTGCCCGGGGAAGAGAGGAGCAGGAGTAAGCAGGGAGATACGATAGGGGTAATGGTGATAGAGAGAGCAGAGAGTACGGTAACAGTGATAGGGAGAGCAGAGAGTACGGTAATAGTGATAGGACAGAGAGTATGGTAGCAGTAGATAGAGAACACGGTGTGGGGTAGCAGTCGTAGCCATGCATCTGAGGGGTGCAGAGTAGGGTAGCAGCGGAGTGTACGGACCTTGGGAGAGACGGAGAGAGAGCGGAGTGGAATCGCGGAGCGGAGCGAGCGAACGGAGAGACAGGGAGTGTCGTTAATGACGGACGGTGGAACGGAGCGAACGGGGAGACTTGGAGCGGTGACGATGAGGAGGTGAACTCTAAAGTGTGAATAAACGGAACGGAAAGACAACCCGAGTACGAGTCCTACAACTGGCATCAGAAGTGATTAAAGAACTAGGCCGAGGTGTCAAAGAAAATTATGAAGAAGAAGAACTTGCCAGCAGCCTCGTCGGCCGACAACAGCAATGCGGACGTGATACCTCCATCGGGAGTGGAGGCTCCCGCTTCTCCGGGGGACGCGACTGAGGAGGCGCCGCCGCATGACAAGGGCGACCCGAACGACGAGGAGGAGCCGAGCCCGCCGCACGTATGGAGAGCTACACTGGCGGCATGGGAGGCCAGGATGGCGGCGCTCACGCAAGAATTTGAACGATTTATGCAGACGATACGGGAGGCGCCGACGGGATTGGATCAGCGGCCGCACGACCTCGTTACATCTGCGGGGGCCGGCGGTGTGGCTGGATCTCGCGATGCGCTAGGTGCACAGCTGGACGCTGAGGAGGAGCCGGAATCGCTGCCCTCGAGCACGCCACGCCGACTGCACGTGGAACGCTTCGAGGTCACAGTCGGTGACTGGACGGTGTTTACACGACGATTTCTGGCAGCGTATGAGTCGCTCGGGTGGATGGAAGCTCAAGCGCTACGGGCCCTGCCAACGGCCCTGGACGACGACGCGCTGGCGACGTTCTACGGCCTCCCTCGGGGGGTTCGCTTGTCGTTGTCAGGGATATTTGCGGTGATGCAGGACATTTACGAACCTCAATCGGTCGCCAAGCGCAAGTTTCAGTTGAGGTGACGGGCGGTGGGGGAATCTCCCCTCGCATATCGCAGTGCGCTATTGACCCTCGGCCAAGCGGCTTACCCGGCAATGGATGAGGCTGCCCTTGATTCCTTGGCCCAGGAGAAGCTGTTGCAGATGGCGAAGGAGCTACGAGTCGTCCTCTCACTTCCCAGCGACAAAGACGACAACGGGTCATCTTTGCAGCTTGCCAGGAACATCCAGGTCAACCTGGATCTTCGCGACGAGCCATCGGCGGTGCCACCACAGCCCCTGGTGGTGGGCGTCGGTGCGGATGGGGGTCTACCGGAGTGCGAGCCGACGTCGCTGACGGCAGCGGCCGCACGTCCACCTTTGGGCCCACACCGCCGCTCGGATATGGGCAGGCCTGGCGGTTTGCTGCGGTGCTACGAGTGCGGTCATCGAGGACACTTCGCACGGGACTGCTGGAGACAGAGAGGCGTCTTCCCGCGTTCATTAGGAGCCTACAATCACGGATTATACCCAGTGCAGGATTACCAGGCGAGTCGCGACACATGCAATACACAGCCGTATCCTACACCTCATCCATCCGCGACGACATCGGCGCTGTATTGTCGCAAACGATTGACGGAGTTGAAAGGGTCGTCGCGTATGGCAGCCGGGTACTGTCCCCGGCAGAGCAAAGATATTGTGTAACACGCAGGGAATTGTTGGCGATTGTACACTTTGTGCAGCTGTATCGACCATACTTATACGGGCGACAATTTTTGGGCCGCACCGACCACGCGGCACTGCAGTACTCCTTGCGGATCGATCAACCCTCGGGCCAAATGGCCCACTGGCTTGAGGTCCTGCAGGGATACTCATTCACGGTCCAGCACAGGAAAGGTACGCGTCACGTTAACGCGGATGCTCTGTCCCGATTGACTCAGTCATCGGGCTTGTGTAGATGCTCCGAGGGATTGCTGCGCTGTGGGCCGCCGCTGCAGGGCATTCCGGCCATGGCCGCTGCAGCCAATTCGGACCAGCTTGACGAAGCACCGGCTAAAGAGCCTGGGTTGCTGGGATTGTCACGGGATCGTTGGGTGCGCTTACAAGTGGACGATCCTTCGCTTACCAAAATGAGGCTAAGGGCCTCTCGTTCCAAACAGTCGGATGATCGGGCCTTTCTTCGACTCGTTGACGACCTCCTGGTCAGATGGGATGTCGTCTTGCAGAAGTTTTGTATTGTGGTACCACTATGTTTGAGAGGGGAACTTATTTGCGACACGCATGGGCGATTGATGCACTTGGGGGAGAAGAAAACGGCTTTGACTTTGAGTAACGATTTCTATTGGCCGGGATTACAGAATGATGTTCATTTGTATGTTAAAGCTTGTCACGAGTGCGCACGGCGGAAGGCGCCGGCACAGCCATATCGGGTACCATTGCAGTCGATACGTGTTTCGCGGGTCAACGAGATTGTGGCCCTTGATATTCTGGGACTGTTCCCCGTTACCCCGCGGGGTCACAAATACCTGTGTAGGGGTCGAGTACCTCACTCGGTGGCCTATGGCATGGCCGCTAGCGGACCAATCAGCAGGATAAATCATGGAGGCCTTCCTGCAGGGTTACGTTTTTGACAAAGGTGCCCCGGAGCACCTGCTTACGGACCAGGGTAAAAAATTTTCGTCCCGCCTATTGAAGGAAGTGTGTGACGCATTGGGTACAAGGAAAATTCGGACATCCCCATACCACCCACAAACCGATGGGATGGTCGAACGTCTTCATCGAACATTGACATCTATGTTGTGCCAACAGATTAATTTGACTCAGACAGATTGGAATCTACATGTCCCGGCGGCCCTGGCCGCTTATAGATTAGCCCCACACGCTTCAACAGGGTATTCGCCCTTCTATTTGATGTATGGTCGTGAACCAGAAGCCCCGGCCGTGGTCAGGCTGGGTGTGAAATCTAAGGATAAGTTGCAAACGGTGCCTGTCCCCATGCGTGAGGCATTAGATCGATTGAAAGAGGCCAGGGAGGCCTCGCTGGGAAATACGGAACAAAGGCAGGCTGCTAATGAGCGCCTGCACGGTACACAGGCTCCACGGGAACAATGGCTGGTGGGGGACAAGGCCTGGTTACATTGTCCGATGGTGCCGGTGGGCACATCACCGAAATTCCATCGGCCCTGGCAGGGGCCCGTTGAGGTTGTGGAAGTTCGTCGGGATCAGAGTGTAAGGATTCGATACGGTCGCCGATTGTGGCACATTCACCCATCGCACTTGAAGAGATATGTGCTGCTTTATGATGCGTCATCTCCCATCCCGGAACGGCCTGTATTGGATGTGTCCGACGAGCGTGCTGTGCGACGACGGAAGGATGCAGCTCAGCAGTTTACCCCCCGTGTGTCTGCAGGATCTCCATTTTTGAGTCAGGGGACACCCCGGGACACACGAGGCCACGTTGGGGTCTCATCGAGGAATGGACAGTGTAACGGAGATGGACGCACGTTTCAGGCAGGACGCTGCCCCGCGCCCACAGACAGAGATACCCTGGCCCCTGTTGAGTCGAGTAGGGGTGACGGACCGGCCGCGGGAACCCGCTCAAGAAGATTGACTTTTTCTTAAAACTTTGGGGATGTTGGGGATTGTGTACATTTTGTTGTCTGTTGTGGTTTTCTTGTATGTTGTGATTTCCGCGTGGTGCGTTGTGTTTAGCCGGGACGGCTAACTTTTTCAACAGGGGGGGGGGGGGGGTGATGTAGGACTTGAAATATGGCGCGCCACTCATTCTCTTGTGCTGTTGCTATGCAAGCGAGCAGTGTACAGTGGGGGGTATCTGAGGACGGTGTTGTTGTTGTTGGGGCGTGAGGGAGACGCCGTTAAGAGGCGCGACAGGTGTTAGGGGTAACCGGGGACACAGGCCGGTGATTGGTTAGGAGGTTGAGTGCTTAATGACTGGCGCCGCTCAGGCGGGAATAACAAGGTTACTTGAGGCTGGGGGCCTGGGGGCGAGTGGTAAAGCAGGGGGTGAGATAATTGATTGGGACTAATTGGTGCGGGGATAAAAGGCATAGGGTAACAGAAAGACGGGAGTCTTGGTTGGAGCTGGAGTGATGGTGCCCGGGGAAGAGAGGAGCAGGAGTAAGTAGGGAGATACGATAGGGGTAACGATGATAGAGAGAGCAGAGAGTACGGTAACAGTGATAGGGAGAGCAGAGAGTACGGTAATAGTGATAGGACAGAGAGTATGGTAGCAGTAGATAGAGAACACGGTGTGGGGTAGCAGTCGTAGCCATGCATCTGAGGGGTGCAGAGTAGGGTAGCAGCGGAGTGTACGGACCTTGGGAGAGACGGAGAGAGAGCGGAGTGGAATCGCGGAGCGGAGCGAGCGAACGGAGAGACAGGGAGTGTCGTTAATGACAGACGGTGGAACGGAGCGAACGGGGAGACATGGAGCAGTGACGATGAGGTGAACTCTAAAGTAAATAAATGGAACGGAAAGACAACCCGAGTATGAGTCCTACACTAGCGTCCGTATCAAGGACGAATGGCAAGGAAAAATCAGGGTATCGGAGGGGATGGGCGTTCATCAGGCCATCCCAGAGCACAAGAAATGCGGTCTCCTCCTTCCCCCAATTAAATTTCTGACCCTTTTCCATCAGTGAGTGGAGAGGCTTGGCGATAATGGCGAACCCGGCGACAAAACGGTGGTAGTAGGACACAAATCCTATAAAACTAGGCACCTCACCCACCGACTTGGGAGTCGGCCAATAACACCCGCACGCGGTTTTGTCCGGGTCTCTCACTATCCCTGACTAACTGACTATGTGGCCGAGGTACCGAACTGATTTTTTATACAGATGACACTTCTGTGACTAAAATTTTAGGTTCGCCGCACACATTTTAGGAAAGACAGATCATAACCATTCCAGATGTTCCTTAAATGTACGGCTAAAAACAATAACATCATCAAGATATATCAGACACGAATCCCACAGGAAGCCAGCTAGAAGCAGTTCAATCAGCTGCTGGAACGTAGCTGGAGTGGAGTGAAGACCCATCGGGAGCCGATTAAATTCAAATAAGCCTTGTGGTGTGTGAATGGCGGTCTTGGGCTTGGAAGACTCATCCAGAGGCAATTGCCAAAATCCCGATAGGAGGTAAAGAGTTGAAAAATAATGTGCCCCTACCAGAGCATCCAGGGAATCATCCATTCGTGGGAGGGGGTACACGTCAGCCACATAAATTGTATTAAGTCGACGCAGAAGCGCAAACTACCGTCCTGCTTCTTAACAAGAATGATCGGGGCCCCCATGGACTATTGGATGGCGAGATAATATCGGCGGTCAAAATCTCATCAACTGCCAGCCTTATGTGGTCCTTCTTTTTGGGGCTCAGCCGGATGGGGGCGGCATTGCCCTTATCGATGTTGTGACTCAAAAGGGTAGTGCGGCCGATGTCGAATTTGCTCTTGCTTAACATTTCAGAGAATTCCCGCAAATGCTTCTTCCTCTGAGTCTCCGACAATTCTGGGTTTTCAGAGCAGAGCACATCCATCAGGATGCCGCTGCGGCTCCGTAACCGATGCAGCCCCCACTCCACCAAAGATGTTCCCCTCGCAAAGTGCGAGCGACACGTGGGCTAGCACTGTGCCCGGCTGTATGACTGACGTGTCCAACCCTGCATTGAGGACCTGAAATAACGGTTCCTGGTCATTGGACACAAGAGGCTGTGCTTCCACTAACTTCAACCCATAAACGGCTTTGTTTGAGGTCCTAGTAGGATTCCTCCCGCAGTCGTATCCTGGTCAAGTGGCTTCTGCAACTGCAAGGGCACTAGCATTTGCGCCCCGGGAGGAATCGTTACGGTTTTGCTCGCAAGTGCTTGTACTGTAGCTTCGGCCATATGCCATCGAGTGGGCAAAAGTGAAAAGGCCAACTGGTGGCCCGATGGCAATTCGACACATCCCTGATCTTTTAAAATTTTCAGGGGCATCTTCCCCAGGAAAACAGTCCCAAGCAAGCAAGGAACGGCAAGGGACGTCTAAACAAGAACTGGTTCCATCAATTTGATATCTCCAATGCACACTTCTGCCATTATCTGTCCAATAATGCCGAATGAGCTGCCGTTTGCAGCAAAGCACAGAACCCCGGCGGGACACAGGGTACGAGATTTTCGGGGAAAGATGTTATGAATTCATTTGGAAATGATGGTCGCGGACGCACCGGTATCGACGAGCATCCTAATTTCTATCCCCTGTATCATATCGATAACCGTGGATGAACCTGCAGCCGCGGCAACTACCCTATGGGCCAAGTCCGAACATTGACCCAGTTGGTTCCACACCAGAGACAGCTTTCTTTTGAGCCTAGTCCCAAATGCCTTTTGGCGTCCTCTGGTCTAACACCATTTGGGACTAGGCAAAAAAAAGCTGTCTCTGGTGTGGACCAATCAGTTTCAAAGACAATTAATATATTATCAGAGTATGTTTTGTGTTTGCATTCCGACCACAAGTATTGTGGTTAATGCAGACATGATTCCTTGTAAACGGTTTAAGTTAAACATCTCAACACCTGTTTTGGTGGCAGAAAAAAGGGGAAAACCTATTCTCATCACTAGATACTACTCACTCTATTGTATGTAGCGTGTGTAGGTATATATGCCTATGCAGGGGTAAACATATTTTTTGAGGTGGGGTCGACAATTTTCGGAAACCTTTTAGATCAACTATTTACCCCCCACTTTCTATAACTATTTTGGGCTTCTGCAAGCCTCTTATAATTTTGTTGATGGAAAAATGGATAGAAAAACGGCATGCCGGGCTTTCACAATAGCTTAGTGTTTGTGTTTGTAAATGCTATGTTTTTACTACTAGTAACTAGTATAACTAGTATAACTACTAGTAACTAGTAGTTGTGTATCTATATGATGTGTTTTTAATATAGGTTTTGAAATATATTTTTCCCCCGGGAAACGCCGGCTACTTCCCGCTAGTGCATCATATATTAGCAGAGCGTTGTTTTTGTTTGTTTGCATGTTCACCACAACTACCGCGTGTGGTTAATGCAGTGACACGAATCCTTGCAAAAGGTTTCTGATTGTTGTATTGAACATCTTGACACTACTCCTCTTTTATTGCCAGAAAGGATGAAACATATTCTTTCCTATGATTATTATTATGTTGTTTGTATTCATAGGAGGTGATGGCCCGAGTACTCAGCACTACATATACTGGTCCCCTGTTCTCATCATCCTGATGCTCATCGCAATCACGTGCCTCATCATTTACCACCGCTACAAAGGTGAGGCGTTAAGATCCTACAAGTCCCCCCCCCCCCCCCCCCGTGTCGCCTGTAACAGGCGGTCGGGGCAAGTGCTGTTTGTAGCGAGTAGCAGCAGCGCCTATGAAGGTTACCAGCACTGTATCACACACAGAGGAGGGAGGGTGGCCAGCACCGTTCTCGGCCGCCTTTGTCTCCCTAGTGGCGATGTTTACACACCGCACCAGGTACTCATTTGAGGCTGAGTCGACCTAGGGGAGGCCCAGTACAGTTTCAAATTATTACCGTCACTGGTGTTGGCCCTGAGCATGAATCGAACTCGGGGGGTCAGGTTCGCAAGTGCAGCATGCTAACCGCTAGACTACCACTCCCACTACACACACACTGTACACAACTACACCTATACACATCACACAACCGCACACTACACAAACCACACACTACACAAACACTCTACTCAATTCACACACTACACACTACGCTATATACACTTCACACACACACTACACACCCTAGACACACACCACACACAGTACACACACACAATACACACGCTACACACACTACACACACACAGCAGGCATCACACACACACTACAAATGTACTGAGTCCAACTGTGTCGCAGATATTGTTCTTTAGAGGCAACACATTTGAAGTACCGGTGAAGACACTTGACGACGAGGTTGAGGCACACGTATATTTATTTAACACAACTCGTTCGTGGCATACAGCACTGGAGGGGGTATCGGCCCCCTCACCCGACTAGCTAAGGATACACTTCCTAGCTAATCCTAGCCTGCCTCTTAGTCCTCCACTAATGGGCTAGGGGAGGCTGTCTGGCCCGACACTGGTAAGTCGGGCCCGGTACCCGGAGTCCCAGACCAGCTCTTACAAGAGCATCGGCTCTGGCTCTCGGGACCACGCCGCTGGCTCAGTCCTGTCCGGCCCTGATAAGGACATCGAACGAGGGGAGTCCAGGGCTCTGTCTAAGACGTCTTCAGTCTTCTCTGGTTAGCTTTTAACATAACTCTCACGAGCCCTTATAACATCCCCTTTTATACCCAACCCCTCCTTGAGGGGTGGGGCCCCGGGGGATCATAACGCCGAACCAGCCCCCCCCAGGGTGTCTGGCTCGGACGTCGCAGAGGGCATCTCCCCGTGCACACACGTAGCCCCGCCCACTGTGTTTGTTTCCCATAGACTGCCATGCATAACGGGCCCTCTCTTTAACACCCCTACATCACCCCCCCCCCGCATAGCTCGCAGCCGTCCCGGCTGCCAACATACAAAATGACAATAAAAATGAATTTATACCGTAACCGCGCGTGTGCCTCACTAATTTTCAACAATAACAAGAACGGCAACAAGAACACAACAAAATGCAACAGCAAGAAGAGAAAACAACCCGACGCACCCCCCCCTTGAATAAATACGAATTCCGTAAAAAAAACAACCTATATACAATTTGCAGGGAACCCACCATACACACAACACCAGGTGAACCCAACGTATGTACATTTCAATGGGCAGGGAATACACCACCCACACAACAAACAATGAACACAACCTATATACACATCTTCCGGCCTCATAACAGTCTGCGCATTTTTGCGCGCGTCCTTGCAGCGGGCCCCTCACACGGGGTAACCCCGGGTGGCGGACCGTCAGGTGGCAATTGTCCGTCCTGGAGTGAGACCTCCTCCGATGCCGCGTGACCATTGGTATCCCCAAAAGGGGTGGTCGGGCGTGAGCCCGTCAGTCTTGATGCACCTGGAGGTGGCACGGCCGGCAAGGCATTAGGTGAGAACGGCGGAGACGGACCCAGGGAGTCGGTCGACCCCCCACACGTCTGGCCACGCATGTGTGAAGTGGGTTTGTGTACCGCAACGAAGGGTTTTAACCTAGAGGGGTGCACGAACCATCGCCGCTTCCCCCATTTAATGCGCACGCACTGTGGTCGCAAAATTTCGACCACCTCCACAGGGCCCCGCCACGGCCGCACTAGCTTAGGGGAGGTAGCCAGGGGCACTTGGGGACAGTGCAACCATGCCTTGTCCCCCGGTTTCCACTGTATCACGTGCGCCCGACCCAGCCTGAGGCGCTCATTCGCCTTTTGACGGAGGTCCGAGTTCAACATAGCAGCATCCCGCGCCTCTGTTAATTTGGCCAGATTAAATTTGACGTGGTCAGCCAATTTAGTTTTTCCTTGCGGGTCGGGGATCTGCAGCTGGGCGCGAACAGGCGGGTCGGGTTCGCGACCGTACATGAGGTAAAAGGGGGAAAATCCCGTAGCTGCATGGGGTGCCATCCGGTATGCCGCCAAGACCCCTTGAATATGCAGGTCCCAGTCAGTCTGCGAATCTGAGACCTGCTGTGACATCATTGACGAAATGGTGCGATGCAGGCGCTCGACCATTCCGTCAGTCTGCGGGTGATAAGGGGAGGTACGAATTTTCTTCGTGCCCAAGAGGTCACAGACTTGTTTAAGTAATTTACTGGAAAAATTTCTGCCCTGGTCGGTCAGCAGCCGCTCCGGAGCACCTTTGTCCAGGACGTATCCCTGAACAAAGGCCTCCACGATGGCTGCTGCCGACTGGTTGGCAAGGGGCCAGGCCATGGGCCAGCGCGTAAAATACTCGACACCTGTCAACAAATACCTATTGCCCCTGGGGGTGGCGGGAAATGGGCCCAAGATGTCCAGCGCGACAAGCTCATTTATTCTGGATACCTTGATCGATTGCAAGGGCGGGTTAGACTCCCGCGCCGGCGGTTTCCGTTGCGCACACCGCGGGCATGAACCCAATAGATCCCCAACATCCCTTGTCATACCAGGCCAAAAAAAATCAAGTTGTAGCAGTGCAAGAGTCTTTTGGGTCCCCAGGTGTAATAGGCGCTCATGCGCGGCCCACACCACCTTGCCTCGCATCTCAGAGGGGACCACCAGCCGATGTCGCTGGGATTTGCCGTCCCAATGCATCAGCAGACCTTGCACCATTTCCCATGCATCTGAATCACCTTTCCCCCGCCCAGCACCCCCGACGCGACGACGCCACCCGAGGAGGGAGGCATCTTCCATTTGGAGGCGCCCCCACTCAGTGACGGGCAACCCCAACAGGGAATCTCTTCCCTGTTGTTCGATCGAATTATTAGGCAGTGGTTCGTTGTCGTCGGTGGCTGCCAAGATAGGAACCGATGCGTCCCCCGAAGGCCTGCAACGTCCCGACCCCAGGAGGCATGCACATTCGGAGGTGGTTGGCATGCGCGACAGAGCGTCCGCGTTGGTATGGCGAACGCCCTTACGGTAGGTGGTTTCAAAATCAAAGTCCTGGAGAACCTCCAACCATCGAGACAACTGTCCCGATGGTTGTTGAACTCGCAGGGCGTACTGTAGTGCCGCATGATCTGTGCGGACGGTGAAATGCCGACCGTACAGATATGGGCGATACTGTTGGATGAAATAAACAATTGCCAACAGCTCCCTACGGGTGACACAATATCTTTGCTCCGCAGGAGACAACACCCGACTACCGTACGCGACCACCCGTTCCACTCCATCAACCACCTGGGAAAGCACACCCCCAATACCCGTGTTGCTCGCATCGGTGTCGAGCAAAAAGGGCTTAGAAAAATCTGGGTAGATCAAGGGAGGGGCTTTTACCAGGGCGTCCCGAAGGGAGCAGAAAGCAGCCTCCTCCTCTTGACCCCAGTGGAACCGAACCCCTTTAGATGTTAAAGCGTGCAGGGGTTTTGCAATTGTCGCAAAATCAGCAACAAACCGTCGATAATACGACGCGAACCCAATGAAACTCCTGACCTCTCCCACCGAGGTGGGAGTCGGCCAGGAGCTGACACACTGCGTTTTGGCGGGATCGGTAGCAATACCTGAGCGTCCCACGATGTGCCCCAAATAACGCACCGAATCGCGCAACAAATGGCATTTTTGGGGCTTGAATTTCAAATTAGCAGCCTGCATCTTTAGGAAAACCGCCCGCAACCTCTGGAGATGTTCGTCAAAAGTTTTACCAAAGACGATAACGTCATCCAAATAAATGAGGCACGACTCCCATTGCAATCCAGCCAAAACCAATTCCATCAAACGCTGGAAAGTTGCCGGCGCTGAGTGTAAGCCCATCGGCAACCGGTTGAATTGGAACAGGCCGTGCGGTGTACGGAAAGCAGTTTTAGGCTTAGAATCATCGTCCAGAGGAAGCTGCCAGAATCCCGAAAGTAAATCCAGTGTGGAAAAGAATCGCGCTCCCGCCAAGGCGTCCAGCGATTCATCCATCCGAGGGAGCGGGTATGCGTCGGCAACCGAAATTTTGTTAAGACGCCGGAAGTCAACGCAAAACCGCAACGAACCGTCCTGCTTTTTAACCAGGACGATCGGCGCTCCCCAAGGGCTGGTGGAAGGAGAAATGATGTCGGCGGCTAACATGTCATCAACAGCCGATTTGACATGGTCCTTTTCGGCGGGACTCAACCGAAACGGATTTTGTCGAATTGGCGCGCTGTCACCCGTGTCAATATGGTGACGCAGCAGGTGAGTACAACCCAAATCGTATTTATTCCGGCTAAAAACGTCGGAAAATTCCCGCAGTAGTGTTTTAAGTTGTTGACGCTCTGAATCTGACAGGTCCGTCGATCCCGCACAAAGCGCCTCGAGCCACCCTTCATCGCTGTCCGAATGCGGTCGCGACGCAGGGACAGTGCTGGCGTGATTTACTACGGGTTCCTCACAAGGCACCGGCGTTGCGTGAGCAAGCACGGTTCCCTGTGGGACCACCACCGTCTGCGAGCCCACATTGAGGACCGCGATGAAGGGTTCACCGTCCCCCCTTACTATGGTCTGGGCCGGAAGTAAATGAGGTCCACTAACCCCGGCCCTAGACGGCCCTAACAGAACCCCATGGGCCCCAATACCCTTAGCGAAGGGCCGGCGAAGTTTCAAAGGTATCAACATTTGCGCCCCCGGAGGGACGCGCACCGTTCTCACTACGAACGCCGGCACCGTCGCGAACGCCGTCCGAGTCGCAACCGGTGATGGCAGAAACGCCATGCGTCTGCCCGACGGAAGCTCTATACATCCCTGGTCGATCAATATCCTAATCGGCATTTTGGCCAGGAAGTCCGTCCCCAGCAGGCACGGAACCGCCAGCGAGGAGGAAACAAAAATCGGCCCAGACAATTTAATTTCCCCAATACAAATTTGGGCACGAATTTGTCCGATGATGCCAAGTGAGCCCCCGTTAGCCGCATAGAATGGTATGTTAACAGGCATCAAAGGACGACTCCGGACAGGGAGAATATTGTAAATCAATTCCGAAATAATAGTCGCCGATGCTCCCGTATCGACCAGGACGCGCACTTCAACCCCGTCGATGTACCCCACAACGGCCGACGACCCCGACGATGCGGCTACCACACGATCGGCCAGCAAGGACCACTGGCCGGGTTCGATATGAGTACCCGGGGTGGTGCGTGATGGTGCGATGGTGCGCGATACCGGCCCCCCTCTTGTTGCGGTGTTTGAGTGCGTGACGGGTGTGTGTGTGGGCCAAACGTGTGGGGTGCCGCGACTCGCCGGTTTATGATGGTGGAGCTTGTGATGAGGCCCGTCGTCCCGGTGAGGTGTCGTCCCGCGCTGACGAGGAGAGCGGCACCCCGAGGCGACGTGGCCCCGGACGCCGCAGTTAAAACACCGCGGAAGCGGCGTCGGAGGTGACGGGTGGTCGGAACGGCCCGACCCGTCCTGGCCCGGCCGTGCTCCCGTCGCCTGTTGCCGTCGGTGGTCGACGGCGTAGAGTTCCTCCGTCGGAAGGGTGGCTGCAGCCACCGCACGCCCCGCCGATGCCCTGCTGGCTTTTCGCCGGAGCGACAGGAGGTTGGCGTGGAGGAGCCTTGCCGCCTGGAGCGATGTTATCTCTGCGTCCTCCTGCGCGACCACAGCGATGTCAAGGTCGTCTGCCAGGAGGAGTATTTTCTCCGTCACCATAGCGTCGATGCTGTCGTCATCCATACGGGGGAAGGCCGACTTGGCCATTGCCAGGAGGCTCGTTCGATACGCCAGGGGCGACTCCTTCTCACCCCGCTTGCGGTCGTAGAATTGCTGTCTGCATTCAGCCGATGGTCCATAGACTCCTCCCAGCAGCTGCAGCGCCATCGGTAACGTAGACCGCCTCTCTCTTGGCGCCGATGTGAGGGCGGCGAGCGCGTCGCCGTCGAGGAGCGCCGGCAGCGCGCAGAGAGCCTCCTCATCGGACCACTTCGCCATCTCCTGATGGGCGAGGAAACGTCTGCGAAAACCGGCCCAGTCCCCCTCCGCGCCGACGAACTCCTTCAGCGGGGGCAGCCTCTGATGGAGCGCAGCGGTCGTTGTAGATTCCCGCGGGCAGATGTCACCCCCACTCGGCTGTGCGTCGGTGCGAGCGGCCGATGGGATCGCCTGTCGCGGTTGTGATGACGTCGCAACTTCAGCGACGGCGATGTCGGAGTGGATGTGTAGGCTGGCCACGCCCCGAACAGCTGCAGCGTCAATGGCGGGAGTTTCAAACTCGGACTGCTCCGAAATGGCGGGAAGGCGCCCTGGCCGTTGGCCCGCCTCGCCCCGTGATGGATCACCGGCCCCCAACCGCGTGATGGTCTCCAGCGTGGCGGCAGCGGCATACAGCAGCTCCGCCAGCCTCCTGTGAGCCAGCCGCAACGCGTCTGGCTGCGGCCCCTCTTCATTCCGATGCCCCGGTAAGGAGGCGTCAGGCCCCGGCTGCACCATATCTTGTGGAGCCGTCTCGGGCTCGACGATCTCGGCAGTGTCTTCCTCCTGCGGTACTTTGGCCCGCGCTGTCTTCCGCGTGTCCATGTTCGAATTACATCTGACACCAGTTGAAGTACCGGTGAAGACACTTGACGACGAGGTTGAGGCACACGTATATTTATTTAACACAACTCGTTCGTGGCATACAGCACTGGAGGGGGTATCGCCCCCCTCACCCGACTAGCTAAGGATACACTTCCTAGCTAATCCTAGCCTGCCTCTTAGTCCTCCACTAATGGGCTAGGGGAGGCTGTCTGGCCCGACACTGGTAAGTCGGGCCCGGTACCCGGAGTCCCAGACCAGCTCTTACAAGAGCACCGGCTCTGGCTCTCGGGACCACGCCGCTGGCTCAGTCCTGTCCGGCCCTGATAAGGACATCGAACGAGGGGAGTCCAGGGCTCTGTCTAAGACGTCTTCAGTCTTCTCTGGTTAGCTTTTAACATAACTCTCACGAGCCCTTATAACATCCCCTTTTATACCCAACCCCTCCTTGAGGGGTGGGGCCCCGGGGGATCATAACGCCGAACCAGCCCCCCCCAGGGTGTCTGGCTCGGACGTCGCAGAGGGCATCTCCCCGTGCACACACGTAGCCCCGCCCACTGTGTTTGTTTCCCATAGACTGCCATGCATAACGGGCCCTCTCTTTAACACCCCTACACATTTATTGTAACATCAACACGTTAACACGAATAGGTAACTACCCCTTCACCAGATACAGCCTAGGGTAGTGACCACCCAGCTAACTACCCGATACAGAGGAGTTACAGCTACGAAGGGTCGGGCCCTCACTCGGGTCCCCAACCCTGTGTAATAAATGACTCGACCACTGTGTCTGTCTTGGTGTCCTTTATTCGGGTTCGTATACTTTTCCCACACGGCTCTCCTCCAGAGACTCTCCGCTTGGCAGCCCGAGGCTGCCGTCGCTCCCGTAGCCTCTCTCTGTTCCGTAGCAGTCCCGCTGCTGATATTCTCGTGCAGACCCCCGGCTGCCCTCACTGCAGCCCCACCGTTGCTCCCCGCTTCTCCGGGGTCGGTCACCGCTGGCCGACGGTGCCGAGCCCTACTCCGTGTGTATGGCGATCTCGCCACCCCTCCAACCTCCGCCCTGCGTGGCCTTACTCTATCCCAGTCTCCAACAACTCCCCCTTCTCTTCCGGTTTCTCCCCTTTTAGACTTGAACCCTCTCCCCCACGTGACGTAACTCCTCCCCCCGTGACATCACATCCGGGAGGTCGTTTACGCCCGCATTACACCACCCTCCCCCATAGAGAAAAATCCAGCCGACCTCGGCTGAACAATAATTCCAACAAGTAATGCGAGCGAACACGACCGAGACACGTATAAGGACACGAAGCATACAATAAATATAACAGTAAGAACAAGAACACAACACCAACATTCAACGAAATGTAAGGGATTTTGAGCGTGTGCGGGTCGCCGGCCCGTCCCGGACGGTCGGCGGCCCTCCCGCAGAGCGGGAACGTGACGGGGTTTTAGGAGCGACAGGGTGAAGTCCTCCTGTCGCTATTGGAGGCCCACCAACGTCCCGGTCTCGTATCCCCGAAGGCTCAGCCTCGGAGGTGTCCCGCGATTGTGCTCGCAGCGGGGTCGGAAGGGCTGCGGGGCTTGGAGTTCCCGCAGCTGCGGTGTCACGGCCGGTCTGTCTGTCTTGGAGGTTCCTTCCTCGGCGCGTCCGTTGACGAGGCCTCCTGCCGGGGCGGACCTGGGACGCGGGCCCAGCAGTCCCTGGCGTAATGGCCCTTACGCCCGCAGCGGAAGCAGTCGACGTCGTTGCGCCGCGCCGCAGGCCCCCCGTCCTGACGCGCCCGTGTCGGCGGCGCAGCTCGCGGGCCCGGCCCACTGCGGCCCGACCACGGACCAGGGGTGGCTGTCAACTCCTGCGGGCCCCCCCCATCAGGCACGTACACCGCCTTTTTGGGATCCCAACCCACGGCACCTCCTTCGACGATGGGCCCCCCCCGTCTATGCCGTGACTTGCTTCCACCGGCGCAGGTTAAACTGGGCATCCAGACATTTGGCCACCGCCCGGGATGTCAGCTTTTTGTGGCCACACACCGGCATAGGAATCCCCAAATCCCGGGACAGCTCGAGCATCTTACCCAAGATGAGAGGTTCAAGCAGGTCAGGCTTCGTCTCCGGGTATGCGGCCATAGCCAACTCCAGTACCGCACCCCTGTATGCCACCGGCGACTCCTCGGGTGCTCGCTGTCGTTAAACAAACCGGCGATGAGCATCATCTGGTGGCTCGTAAGCATCTGCCATCTCGTCGAAAACTCCTCTTAATGTTTTCTTCTTCTCGGCCGTTATAGAACGAAAGAATCTGACCGACTCGTCATCGAGAAGAGTCGGCAGAACCTCCAATGCCTCAGCGTCAGTCCACCTTGCAGAGCGTACCGCCGCCAAAAATCTGCAGGCGAAAGCGCTCCAATCGCCCCTGATGGAGAATTCTTTAACAGTTGTAAGATGACGACTGCGACTCCTTGGCGCGCCGTCCTCAGCCGATGACTCATCCGGTGGCATGTTCAAAATGGCGTCGCATCGCGGCGTGGTCAAGATGGCGGCCTCCCGCCGTGGAGAGCGCAACATGGCGGCTTCCCGCCGTTCCACGCCCAAGATGGCGTCTTCGTGCCGCGTGGCCGATGGCGTCGACAGCGAAGGCAAGGCGGCGACCTGCGGACCACCATCGGCTCTCCCCAACGCCGTCCTCGGCGTGACGAGCTCACATAACTGCGCCAGTACGTTTTTCAGTGTCTCCAGTTGCTCCGCCATCTGTCCCCATCGCAAGTCCGCGTCCTTTGGTGCAGACGGGTCCGCCGATGCGGCGACATCTTGGACTCCCGGACCCGCACTCGTTCCAGCACGGATCTCCTCCTCCATCGCAGTCGGGTCCACCGCTGGAGGAAGGTCGTCGTCGTCGGATGATGAAGCAGATGATGGCGTCGGAATATTCTTTTTTCTTAGTTGTTTTGACATGCCGTTTCACTTCTGACACCAGTGTAATAAATGACTCGACCACTGTGTCTGTCTTGGTGTCCTTTATTCGGGTTCGTATACTTTTCCCACACGGCTCTCCTCTAGAGACTCTCCGCTTGGCAGCCCGAGGCTGCCGTCGCTCCCGTAGCCTCTCTCTGTTCCGTAGCAGTCCCGCTGCTGATATTCTCGTGCAGACCCCCGGCTGCCCTCACTGCAGCCCCACCGCTGCTCCCCGCTTCTCCGGGGTCGGTCACTGCTGGCCGACGGTGCCGAGCCCTACTCCGTGTGTATGGCGATCTCGCCACCCCTCCAACCTCCGCCCTGCGTGGCCTTACTCTATCCCAGTCTCCAACAACTCCCCCTTCTCTTCCGGTTTCTCCCCTTTTAGACTTGAACCCTCTCCCCCACGTGACGTAACTCCTCCCCCCGTGACGTCACATCCAGGAGGTCGTTTACGCCCGCATTACACATGTGTTGATGCCTCGTAGGACGTAGAACTTCCAGCTTGTAGACGTAGAGCTCACAGCTGTCAAACGAAGAACCCCGGTACCTCACAGCGACCCGCCTCATATCCCCCCTGGGTCGGGGCCGCTCCGCCCAGGCCCTGCCCGCCTTCTCGAGCGTTCTAGTTCCCCCTAAATCCCTCTCAGGAGCTCTCCCAGGACACGTGATCACCCCCTAGCCCCCCCCAACTCTCTCTGGACACTCCAGATCACGTGTCTACGGGGTCAACCAGAGTGCCATGGCCCCGGGCAACTCTGCCCCTGGGCTGACACTCTCCCGCTCCCTCTGTGGGAGCCTGCACTGCACGCCATGTGTGGTGCCCATGCTATTCCAGCGCTTACCAAGCCCCGCTAGGGGTGGTACTACACCCACCTACAGGGTGTACGGCTGTACGCGATGACGGTGCATCGCACGCCACAGCCCTCCCAGGCCGGCACCATACAGTGACATCCCAGATGTCACTACACACACACACTACAGACACTGCACACACACCACACACACTACACACACCACAGACACACTACACACACGCGACACACACTACACACACACTACACACCACACACACCCCACATACATACGCTACACACACACTACACACACGACACACAAACACTACACATACCACACACACTACAGACACTGCACACACCACACACACACACTACACACCACACACACACTACACACACTACACACACACTACACAAACACTACACGTACACTACACGACACATATGTAGTTACACAGATCAGAGACAGGAGTAATTGGAGGCACCTTCCTTTATTTTTACACGCGATGGCGACAATACACACCCTACATGGGTGCACACTATGTGTAGTACGTCACGGCGGATATACCCGTAGTGTTTTTTTTTATTAACCGGTTAAGGCTGCGCTGAGCTAAGTTGCTCTTTTTCAAAAGCGGATCTGGCGATCACAAACGTAGAGGGCGGTTGATGTCATCGACAGGTGGAAATGTATAGAAGCAGACCAACAACTCTCTCAATGCGTGCCGTTTATTCTAAATGTGGATGGGAAACAACGGAGGACCCGGAGAGAAATCCACGTGACCATGGGGAAAAAAAGATGCAAACTCAAATTACACTGCAGGCATCAGGATCGGAATCGAACCCACGACCTCCTATATAGCAGGCGAGGGAGTTAGCATCTCCTAGCAACCGTGGTGCCCTAGTACCGACTAAGGCTGCCCGCCCGATTCGAACTGCGAACCTCTGCAACAGGTGATGAAGGCACTACCACTGGGCTCTATCTATCACCGGGTGTCAGCAGCCACTTCAACCGGTGTCACCAATGGAAGAACGTGTGGCCACTGCGGGTGGACAGACGGAATGAGTCAGACTCGGCCGCTGTAGGTGGGGAGGTGACGTTTATTTTCCTGTGGGATGTGGAGGCGATAGACGTCAGATTTGTGCTGATGTTTGACAGGCGACGCCGCAACGACGGGAACGTCATTGGGTGGGACAGACGCAGGCAGCTTCAGTGGGAGGCGAAGTTACGGTCGAAATCACGTGGGTGGGATGGCATCAGACTTGTTGACGCACGGCGTGGTGCTTTGATGACTCTGTATAATCAATAATCGTGACAATGCAATGAACGCATAATTATATTTCTGGATGAAGGGCTTGCCACGCTATTAGTCGTGGGAGTTGTTTGACGATACCTCTCCATGATCGTCCGTGTGTATCAGTGAAGTCGAGGAGTGGGCCCCAGGACTGTTTTTTTTATAGGGTACCCACTTAAAACTTAAATTATTTTATTTTACCAGGTAAAGCCCAATGAGCTATTAGCTCTGTTTTCAGAAGCGACTTCCTGGATATTACAAATGACAGCTCTACGAAGTGGATTTTCACGTGGATCTTTTTTTAGCAGCAGCCAAACGATCCAAAATTTGAGTTTCTAAATGCCACCGATGTTAGACGTGATGAGGATCTAAACACGAGTCGCTGGCTTCAGTGCACAGTGCATATATCACCGCATCGCTGTGCGCTTAATAGGTGCATTAAAATGCAATCCACTCTTCATCGTAGGCAGCGGGTCTCTGATATGATAACGAGTTTTTAATTTTAAGTGGCGCGCACTGGAGATATTAATTGACATTAACCGTGTCACCCGGTAGCGATGTGTTATTGTGTTTTGTGTTAAACAGGGAGGCGACAGGGCGCTGCTCAAGACGATTCACCACCATCACCACCACCTCGTCCTGAGGATGAGGTGAGTCAGCTATTAAACTATAAACTATTTTTCGTATTAGGTAAGGCCCCACTGAGCTACGTAGCTTTTTTCAGTAGCCACCTGGCCATGCATGACACCTCAACAAATTGGCTGATATCATCATCAGGTGGAAATTTATAGCAGCAGCCAGATACTCTAAACGCATGACGGTGAATCTAAATGTGGAGGGAAAAACAGCAGGACCTGGAGAAAAAATCCATGCCAGGTCGTGGATCGAACGCACAACCTACTGCATGCCAGGCGAGGGAGTTCACATCTCCTAGCCACCTTATATAGGAATGTATGTGTGGAGTCACCGGCCTTTATCGTGCAGGTCACGGGACAGACTCAGTTGCCATGGGTTGAACGACCGAGATGACTGCCTGATGCACCACCTGTGCCCCCTACTGTGCCAACTTGCTTTGTTTTAGCCACCCGGTGCTCCGCTCATTGTTGTGAGCATTTCTCCTCTGCCCTCTGTTGTTGCTGGAGGGCGACTGCCTCCAACTGCCCAGTAGCGTCCTTCACGAGCCTCCTCCACTGAGGCCGATCTTGACATCATTGGTACCAGTTACCGGCAAGTCCACTCAGCTCCACATCCTCTTGTACCACATCACTCAATCTTTTTTCCAGCCCATGCCGCGCCCATTTAGACCTCTCTATCCAGCTAAACAGAAGCTGCCTGGGAATGTGGCGGCTGGCCATGTGGGCTACACTACCCAGCCAACGCAGTTTTGCCTGCCAGATGACCTCACTGATGGGACTGTGCCAGGATATTTCAAGGATGTGTGAGATTCTAACATAATCCAGCCTGGTTTAACCCAGAATATATCGTAGGCAGGCCAGCCTGAATGTTTAAAACCAGCACAGATGTTTCTTAATAAGGCTCCACGTTTCGCGAGCATAGAAAAGGCAGGGCATTACGTGGCCAAGAAGACATGGGGCTACTTGCGGAGTGAAAGACCAGGTAGCTTCGAAACAACGCTATGCAGCTGTTGAAAATACAATGCCACTTGACTGATTCGGAGCAAAACCTCAGCTGTCAAACCTTAGCTGGTCATAACCACACTGCCCAAATATGGATACTTCTCCACTATCTTCACAAATACCCCATCGCTCATGAGGAGTCAAGGGAGAGGACAATTTGATGATATAAAATACCCATTCAGGTGCTCTGTCTTTTTGAGGCTGATGGCAAGGCCCCCGTCTCTTAGTAACAGGCTCCAACTTCAACAGTAGCGTTTACAAATTCTTTAAAGGGTCTGGAGAAATCACCAGGTCATCCACATAATATTATTGACCAATAGGGAGCCGTCCTTTAACAGGATCCAGGCATCGATCACCCACCCATTGTTATCTATAACAAATCAAGATTTATCCGGTACATCCATGGAAATCCTCTCGAACACTGGGGTCAAAGAAGATGTTAAATATTTTAGGGGCCAGAGGACATCTCTGTTGCACTCAAAGGTGAAAAGAAAATCGCTCCGACACCCGGACAACCAACTTTACCTGAGCCTGCCCACTATCATGAAGGTCCTTAATGACTGTGAGCAGAAGGCTGGGACTCCAAAAGCACAACGAACAACCCAGAGCTCTGGCCTATTGATGTTATCATCGGCCTTGAAAAGGTCAATAAAGCAGAGATGTAGGTCCTGTTGGAAATCCCTTACACATCTCTTGTAGCAGACTGACAGAGAAAATGACGTCCATGCAAGGCCGTCCAAGTCTGAAACCACATTAAGGCTCTGCAAGCCTCTCCTCAGCACGTCTGGCAAGGCGATGTTGAATCATTCTTGCCAGGACATTCCCTGCTCACACTGAGGAAGGAAGATGCCACGATAGTTTTTGATATCAGTGCAGTCCCTCCTTACAATCCTGCGGAACCCGCCCTGTGAACCACATGGTAGTAACGATGTCATGTAGGTCAGTCTGCATACAAACGGCACCCTCCCTCGGCAGTTCTCTTGAGAGGTAATTTTTCCTAAGCGCTTCACCCGGGTTCAAGCTTCCGGAACGCCCTTCGCACTTCCTCAATACCGCTCGCTCACACCGCACCACACACATACACAGACTTATGCACTCACTCACGTACCCAGCCCCTTGTTGCTGCATGCTAGGCGCGAGCGTTGCCACTTGCGCCATCACCCACCCGAGCTGCCCGGTCTGACCGAGCACGCGGTGTCTGTGGGCGGCGCAGTACGAGGTGCTGGGACAGAGGGAGAGCGTCTACGACAGCCTGGATCTGTCGCAGGTTCAGACAACAAACTTCTCCTCCAAGACTCGACCCCGGCGCGGGCAGGGAGCGACTCGAGTCCATCATCCAAGAGGTGAGCCAAGACTGAGGGGATCTCCCGTCTAGAAATACCAATGGCTTCTGCAGGATCTGAGACATGGAAATACGATGTAAAGCTATTGGTCCTATGTGAAGCTATGGGTCTCTATGTGATGCTTTGGGTCTCTGTGTGAAATTATGGGTCTCTGTGTGAAGCTATGGGTCTCTATGTGAAGCTATATGTCTCTGTGTCTAGCGATGTGTTTTCTGTGTGAAGCTATGGTCTCTATGTTAAGCTATGAGACTCTGTATGAAGCTATAGGTTTCTATGTGAAGCTATGGGTCTCCGTGTGAAGCTTTGAGTATCTTTGTGAAACTATGAGTCTTTGTCTGAAGCTATGGGTCTCTATGTGATGCTGAGGTGTCTCTGTGTGATGCTTTGGGTATCCATGTCATGCTATGGTGTCTTCATTTGATGCTTTTGATCGCGCAACTTTTGCGCTGCTCTAATGACACGGATAGCCGGGTGCGTTAATGGTACTTGGTTCATGGTAGACCGCAGATAAAATAGTAACGATTCAGAGGACCATTGTCGCATTGTCGCTCGCACCCGACGGGTTTTGGTGCGAATTAAAACCTCGTGGCAGAGTCCACGGAGCGCTGTGATCGCCGCTCGCGCGCTGCGTGAACTTTGCATCTACGTTGCCCAAACATCGATGTTAAGCGGCCATTCTGTTGAGACGCCACCACTCCTGTGTGGTTTGATATCGTTTAGTGTGCACGCATGTGTGTCTGTGTTTGTGTGTGTCTGTGTGTGTGTCTGTGTGTGTGTCTTTGTGTGTCTCTGTGTGTGTGTCTGTGGGGAGTGGTAGTCTAGTGGTTAGCGTTTTGCTGCGCTTTGAACCTGGCGACTCTGGTTCGATTAACGATCGCGGCCAACACCAGTGACGATTATCTGAACCATTCCTGGGCCTCCCCTTGGTCGACTCAGCCTCAAATGAGTACTTGGTGCAGTGTGTAAACATCGCCACTGGGGAGACAAAGGCGGCCGGGCGTGTTGCTGGCCGACCATCCCCTCGTGAGCCGTGCCGGCCTTCATAGGTGCTGCTCGCTAACAGCACTTGCCCCTACGTTCTGTAAAGGCTATACGGGGGATCTTAGTCTTTGTGTGTGTGTTCGCGCTCTGGGTCCGCTCTGTCGTTGCGATTGTCGCCTTGCCCAAGCACGATCCACGGGACTCGTCAGAAGTCACGTGGTCATTATTCACGGATTCCGCGACTCGCCGCCACGTGCCCTCCACGCTGCGCTCACGCCCGTCGCTGCATCTCCTCATGCTGGACAAGGGTAGCACGCGAAGAGCTTCGCGGCTCATCGGATTCCTCCTCCACAGAGATTGCGAACGCGGCTTCGGGGTGCCGAGTGGCGCCCTTCCGTGGGCCCAGGCGTTCGTAGTGCCACTGCTACCGATGGTAGGCGATGAGTAATTGTGTTGTTGTTGTTGCTGTTGTTGTGTCACACAGGCGGTCGACAGGCTTCTGATCAATACGAAAATCTTCCTCCTGAGCACGAGGTGAGAGTTCGGCTCTTAGACTCTAGGTGTGGGCGCTACGGTGCGCCAGGGGATGTTTACTACCTCGCCTGGTGTACAGGAGGTCGTGGGTTCAATCCCGGACCCTGACGCCCACATTGGTTAGAAGATGTTAATCACCTCGCCTGGTGTACAGGAGGTCGTGGGTTCGATCCCGGATTCTGACATCCACATTGGCTAGAAGATGCTAACCACCTCGCCTCGTGTACAGGAGGTCGTGGATGCAATCTACGACCCTAACACCTGCTGTATATTTGGAGTCTGCGTGTCTCTCTCTCTCCCAGTGGTCGTGTGGATTTTTCTCCGGGGCCTCCGGTTTTTTTCCTTCCACATTTAGAATCAACGTCACCACGCGTTTAGAGGATTTGGCTGCTGCTATGAATGTCCACACGGTGGTGGTGGTGATGATGATATCAGCCACTTTCTTGAGCTATCGCTAGTGATAGACAGATCGCTTCTTAAAAAACTTCTCCATAGCTCATTTGGCCTTACCTGTTCATATTAAAATAGTAGTTAGTAAGATAGAATAGGTTGAGTGATGGTGTTGAGAGCGAGTCTCAATAACGGCGGCCGCTACTGATCGTGCGAGTGCGGCGTTTTGTGTCTTTGCAGTACGAGGCGCTGGGCCACAGGGAGGTTCTCTACGACAGCCTCGAGCCGACGCGAGTCCAGGGTCGGGGTAAACGGGGACGCAAGGAGCCCGGTCACCCGTCCAGACGAACTTCGGACGTCTCCAAGATGTGAAACGAACGGAAGCAAAGATCCTGGACCCCACCACTAGAAGCAGTTCGATAAGCAGCCTTGAAGCAGCCCATACAAATAGCTGTTAAGGCGTTCTGGAAAACCTCATAACCCAGCTTTGTATACAAACATATATATCTGCTCTGTCGTTGGATGACTTAAATATCCACTTGTGACACTTCTAGTTTACGTGATTATTGTACTCTGCAACCAGAAAAATAGTGCATTCGGTCAGACTGGGTGGTGGAATGGTGGCAGTGGTAACTCGCGTGCCTTGTGCAGGAAGGGCCTCGGTTTAATTCCCCACTCGGGTGATTTCCTCTGTCGACTCTGCATGCTCCTCACCCCCCTGCTCTGCCCGGGTTTCCTCTCGGTGAGTTTTGCATCTCGCAAGCCAGAGGAATGTGCCACGTGACTGGAATTGCAAATAAATAAATAAAATAATCACTTGGAATCGCATTGAGCAACATCGCCCGCTTCTCCCAACATTTTGCGGGATTCTTGCGGAAAACAGCACGGAGACTCAGTGAGGCTTTTCTGAGTAAGCAAGCAAAATTAAATATCGATAAGGAACATTTTATTCCGAAATAAAAATGTCTCATTCACTTAATGGGCTTCATCTGATTTCGAACTCTGATTTATGGACTATGACATCTCGTGGGTTATTCGGCTTTTTCCCGAGACAAAAACTCAAAAAACACAAAATGTACAGGGTAGTGGCAGGACAGAATGACGGACAAATAGAGAACAATATAATCTATTTACAACAATGGCACCGCTTGTATTAAGAATTTTTAAAAAGAACGAGGTAGTCGTTTAAAAATCCACAGTTACTTAACAAGGTGATCGATCCTCTTTCACCAAAAGTCTTTAGGTGTTTCAATATCTAACCTCATGTCAGGCGCGGTTCATCCACTAGGGGCGTTGGGGCCCCACTCCACCAAGCAGATGGAGATGATGAATAATTTTTAAAGTAAAAATGTTTTTCTATAAACTGTTGTGTTGTGTTTAAAAACATCAAAATATAATGATTCTTTCAACGTGAATTGTCTATCGAAGATAACATTTTAAGTTGTTCATATTATAAACTGCTGCAACACCACATTCTGATTTGTGCCACGGGGCGACTGTGAAGGCGTCCTCCATACTTTAGGTTTTTGTCAGTGTCAAAGAGGTTGTGTAGTGTTGGCCTTCAGTGTCATATTGACAGCGTTTGAGTGCTTTGTTGTTTTAATTCATATTTTTTGTAAATGCCTACCGTGGGTAGATAAGACGGTCATATCACTTGCACGGGAAGGCCAATAACATGGTGAGGTTTTTGCTAAATTAGAACGCCATAGTTTCACAACAGCCCCGTCTAGTGGAAATGTCACGAGCCGCCACTGCCTCACGTATGCACTGTGTTGAACTTATTTTGCGTCGTACGTAGCCAACCGTGCTCATCGGAGGTGTAGGTGAAGGACAACAAACTAAACACAAACATCACTTTCAAGTAAATGAGTACTAGATGATGATTTAAACGTGGATAGCTCCCAGCGGCTTCCTAATATCGGAAGGGGCGTTCCAGACGGCCGCAGAAGAGCATCTGAAAGCGAGCGATGCAGTGACCGTCTTTGTTCGATGGCCGAGGCAAAAGTGTTCAATGACCATGGTCCCGCTTCTCGGCTCAATGTGCGCCCACCTGAATGAAGTGGAACAACAAAGATGTTTTGAAATCGGCTCCTGTGTCTGTTTCTGTTTCTGACTCCACAATATTTGACTGCATTGTTCCCTCCTAAGCAAGACTATCATCAGTTTAACACTTAGGCATTCGCGACAGGCAATCAATACCCATTGTCATTTATATGCATTCATGAATCCCCCCCCCCAGATCGCTCAAGAGGTGCTCACAAGTGATGCCATCAAACCTATCCCTCTATTTAAGGAACGAAACCCGAGATTTCTCCACAAATCTGGCTGTCACCTGATGAAGTGAGTTGTAATTACTGGCGAAACGTCACGTTACCCAGATTGTAAATGTTGTGGCTTTGCTCTCCAACACACCGATGTGCTGTACTACGTTATACACTACACTATACGCTAGTGTTGTACCAGTAACGAACTGGCCATGTTCTATTTACGTGACAAACTTTACTAATTGGCTCTGTCGGGTGTTGGCGGGTTTAACGACGCATTCATATTTTTACGCCATCTGACCCAAACGACCATCATCAGCTACACTGCCAACCGCCACCTTCTCAGCACCTCCAGGCTCAGCAGACTTCGTGCCAGACCCACGGGGTCAACCCACAATCCACCACCGCGTGCTTTTTAAGGTGAAGGGGCAGGTTTCCACCTGGTGTTAGGCCTGCAGCTCTTGCGCTCGCTGTAAGAGACTGACGAGATCTGACACCCGGTCAAACATATGCCTCCCGTATATATGGAAGGAAGCAGTGCGTGGTGGCGGCCGAAGGGGGCGTGTCTTTGCCCATATATGGTCACTGTGGATCGTGATTCGAGGATAATTGTATCGATTCAGCTCAGTCGATCCGGCAGCCAGCTCACAGTTGATCGGGCAACAATCTTGAAAATATCGATATAGTGGCAATCCCATTAATTGGCAAGTGATACTTGAAATCGACTAAGTCGTGTGACACTGCCACCCCTTTATTTTATTGGCTAAAATCAGCAAGAGTCAGTGATTCCATCTCAGGCCGCGTTCATTGTTACCACAGCGCTGCCTGTCTCCACTTTCCGCTGCGTCCTATTAAAATCTCGGTGTCTCCAAAGCAGTTGCGTCGCGTCGTCTCTCCACCAAGAGTCTCTCCTCCCTCCTCCTGGCTCCTCCCCTTCTGTGTCTCTGTTTGTGGGGGCCCCTCCCCTGTTAATCATGCACCTGTCACCTCCCTCTCCCTCATCTAGCAATGACAAGCAGGCTGGAGCGGGTGGCTCCTCCCCTCCCCTGTCACTCATGCCCCAATCACCTGCCACTCCCAAACTCACCAATGACAAGCAAGCTGGAGCGAGTGGCTCCTCCCCCACTCTCTCCATGGCTCCTCCCCTCCCCTGTCACTCATGCCCCAGTCACCTTGTGATGCGAAGCCACTCTGCGGGCGCCCCATCTACGACCTCGCCACCACCAAGCGACGGGGCTGACACTGCTTCCTCCTCACCACCCCCCACATAAACACACCCTCACACATTCCCCCCCCCCCCCATAGAGCTCCGAGGGGAGGTCACTTGGCCGACAGGTTTTCACCCAGAAGCCCTCTCATAGGGATAATCTTCACGGTTTCCTGCGGCCAGGGAATTGGGCAATCTCCCCCGATGCTAACTCGCACTGCGGCGCTGTGACTTGGGTTGAGATTACATGGTCACGGCGGGGCTACCCAGCCACCGCTGTTAAAATGCACCCCACACACGGATTGGCAGGCAGGTAGGGGGGCGCAGCCACGAACGGCGGGAAGCCAGGGTGGGCATCTGATTGGCAGGGTGAATGTGTTTGTGAACGGCCGCCGGCGCAGCAGTCAGCGGCGGGCCATTTGATATGGAAACCGGGATGTGGACGGCGATGAGAGCGCGAGTACTGCGGTGCAAGACGAGCAATCCGATTGGCCGAGAGGGCCCTCGGATTAGCAACGGCTTTCTTTGATGTGGGTTAACAATAAAAGGGGGACGCAGAAAGGTTAAAGGTCTCTTGCTTCTCGAGTCAGCCACCGGGGCGGTCGTCTCTCCAGGGCAGCTAATCGAAGGTCCGTGAGACGAGTCGAAGTGCTGCGAGGACAGGCGCCCAGGAGCGGCGAACCGTGAGTAAGGGAGAGAGAGAGCCGGTATTGAGCGTAATAACCAAATAGTTTTAAGTCACAACCGACCAGGGTACAGACCATCGGGAAATAGTGTAAGCCTGCCTTGCCGATCCCTACTGACTCAACAGTGGCTCACAGTCGGCTAGTAATAAATCGTTAATAACTAATCACAGCCTCATGTGGTTTCGCCGAGCGTGTGAAAGCGCGTGGTGCTGTGTGTATGTACGCTCATAGCGTGTGTGGTCGGTGCTCCACGGGTGTGCGCTTCATCTTGCTGCTGCGGACCCCGCACTGCATATGGACTAACTCCCCTTGCGAACGCCCGTCCCACAGCCCTTTAAACCACCCGTAACGAAAACCCCCAATCGGCAACGCGGACGCGAGAACGTCATTCGCCCTCCAACCCCTGACCCCCCGTTCAGAGCATGTGATTGCTGCGCAGGGGTTGTGTGAGGGGAGGCGTCCCGTTTGATTGGCGGAGAGGCAACGAAGTGTTTTCAGGCAATCGTGAGCCGGCGACGAGCCATGCCCCTCTCGCGGACTCGCGGGGGTGTGACCCAAGGAGGAGAGCCGGCGGGCGACAGCCCTTATCCCACGAGCGATGAGCACAGCGGCGGCAGCAGCTGTTCACACACGAGTGAGGGATCGGGAGACAGCGGAACCCCTGCGGCCGGCGCCCAGCAGGGAGAGGCCTCGGGGGCCAGCGGCCTCAACAACCTCCCTCTCCATAACTCACCAATGACAAGCTGGCTGGCTCGAGTGGCTCCTCCCCTCTTGTCTTTCTCTCTCTCTCACTGGGGCTCCTCGACCCCCTGTCATTCATGCCCACTGACTTCCCTCTCCTCAACCCACCAATGACAAGCAGGCTGGAGCGAATGGCTCCTCCTCCACTCTCTCCATGGCTCCTCTCCTCCCCAGTCACTCGTGCCCAATCAGCTCCCTCCACCCAACCCACCAATGACAAGCAAGCTGGGAGAGGAGGGAGGGGCCTTCCCCTCACTCCTCCTCCTCTCCCGTGCAGATCTCCCACATCACGTGGGCGGGGGGGGGGGGTGTATGAGGCAGTGACTGCAATGAGGCTGTGGTCGTTCAAGTCAGCACCTGTAACAGGACATAACGAATCCGTGACAGAATAAATGATAAAATATGTTAATGCTCAGGGTTGGCCAATCAGCGTCAAGGAGTGGCCGGCTGTGGGATGTGTTGATCAACAAATCGTCTCTTTCGATCCACATATTAACGTTCGACCCTTGGATCATTAATATTGAATACAAGAGTCATGCCAAATATACATAATCATATATTTTTTGCCTTTAGTTTTATAATGTTTTTATATAACCCTTTTGCTGATTTTTAAGTGTTACATGGACAGGACGGGTGACATATTATCATGTAAAGCGACCATAAACAGATGAACAGACCTAGGTTTACAATTAATAAGTAAAACTCTACTATTAACACAATATACATATACGTAAAATGTAAAAAAACTTTAATATCTTGTGAACAGTAGCCAGTCAGGTTTTATTTGTCATAGTATAATTCAGCACGTAGAAGTCCATAACAAACAGCACATTTTATCTCTGAAGCAGGCGATTTATAAAAAATGGTAGACCAGTGTAATCCATCGATTCCCGTTCCACTATTCCTTATGTGGGCAATGCCATGCCCAATGCTCCGTGCATGGGCCTACAGCACATTAATATAAGTTATCATTCATTCAATATACCCTGTTACAGCGCAACCACCGATTTCAACGGACTGGGTGGCTTTGCAAGACACGACTCTGGACCGCCCATCCTTTCTCCCGACTCATTTTTTCCCTGAAATAGCCGCGAATATTGTTGATCCATATACAGGCGAGAACTACATCCATCTGTAACGACGATTTCACACACTTCTCTTGAGATGGCGCTTTACTGAAGATGCGTTCACTTGACATCAGGCGGAGACCCCCACCACAGCATCCCGGAGTCTCCCGCTCATCTAACCCCTTATATACCAACACGAGGACACGCCCCCCTTTTCGTTCATTCTCACTGGATCCGGACGATAGCTCCACCAGCGGACTCCACCCTCCTCTTCCGTCACCTGACCACGCTCCCTTCTCGAACATCGAACATTCCCGTAGCCACCAGTCCCTTAACACTTACCACTGACTCCCCTGTCATTACCTCCCGTGGCCACCAGTCCCTTCACACTCACCACTGACTCCTCTGTCATTACCTCCCGTGGCCACCAGTCCCTTCACACTCACAACTGACTCTCCCTGTCATTACCTTTCGTGGCCACCAGTTCCTTCACACTCACAGCTGACTCCCCTGTCATTAACTCCCCTGGCCATTAGTCCCCTCACACTGCAAGCAGGCTCGATTGTCATTACATTTATTTCAAATTATTTTAGTTGCACCCGTGTATTGGGTTTAGAGGAAGACAGTTCTCACAGTGAAAGTTTATAAATACAATATTTTAAGGTGCATTACTCACAACGTAGTTATCATTCGTCTTCCTTTCATTACGGCCCCATCACTCAAAACGGGTTGGTGGATCGCGATAACTTCATGCCGCTCTGTTGCTACTGATAGCCACAGATGTGAGGTTAAACAGCTGTGGGGGCCGTTGGCCCCCGGGGTCCCTCCCGCCTGCATCCCCTATTCCGTTTACGTTGCTCCACCTCCCTATTACCCGCTACCGTTTCGCCGGCATTCGAACGCGACGCCCCTACTGTTACAGCCTCGCGCCGCGCTCCCACGCTGCGAGCATACGTGCGCACATCATCGTCAATCAAACGCCGTGCTCGCAGTATAGCCCTGTGCGGCACGTTACCAATGCGCATCAGTATCCGACACTTAACGAACGTATGCACACACACACACACCGCTTCGTGCACTCCAACTCCACACGGACTACTCAAGTTACGATCGCGCACCTGTATCACACACGGAGTGAGCACACACGACACCCACTCTCGCACCGCTCTGCGCAGCGCTCCCCCGAGGCGAGCCGCAGCACTACAGAATCACTGCGTACACACGCGCACTCACACGCTCACACTGCACGACAAGATCACGCGAGACCACGCTTCGCTATTAATGATTTATTACCTGGTAACTAATGTTGAATCAGTGAGTCGACGAGGCTGGCCTATTCCACTAAACCTGTACCTATTCCCTATTTATCGGCTATTATCCTACTTCACCTCCCCACTCACTGTTTGGTGCCCGCGGAGGTTCGCTGCTCTCTGCGCCAACAGCGTACCTCGATGCGTCGCACGGACGTTCGGGTCGCTGGCTGGAGCTGCTGCTGGTCCGCTGGCCTGGAGAGAAGAGAGCGATTTCCCCTTTGCGCCCCCCTATTTATCCTCCCTACCTCAAAGGGATGCTGCGCTGAACAATGGGCTCGTGCATCTCGAGCCCGCGCATGGCGGTTCCGGGCGCTTTTAATATGCCAATCAGTGAGCGGCGTTGGCGGCGTACATCCTAATTACTCCCTTACCCTTCCTAACAATGGGGCCTGCGCGCTCAAGCGTAATGATCCCAACCCTCCATGACTATGCGCAAGAGCCCCTGCGGTCCCGCTATTCATGCTGTCCCCTCCCTCCTCCGTCTGTCTCGTCGACCCGTGGGGGTGTGTGTGAGGGGAAATGCGCCTCAACCGCGGTGGCCGAATGCCCCATGCCGCGACCACACGATATTAAGGACGGTCGCAGCGCCGCGGCGCAATGTAGCACGGGGGAGGTCATCCAATTCCCTGATCGCCGGAAACCGTGAGAGTTAATCCCGATAAGGATTTCTCGGATAAAAACCGGTCGGCCAGGTGACCTCCCCTCGGAGCTCTATGGGGGGGGGGGGAAATGCGTGCGGGTGTGTTCATGTGAGGTGAGGTGAGGGGGACAAGGGGTTGGCTCTGTTGCTTGGTGGTGGCGAGGTCGGGGATGGGGCGCCTGCCGAACGGCTTCGTGGCGGCGGCATCACATAGCCCCCCGAGGTGCCAGTCCCCGTCCCTGGTTGACTGGAGCACCTTGCTTGGGCCGCGCCCACGAGGAAACGTTGCGGGGTCCGGGGGATCCGTCCGGACCTGGTGGCTGGCCTCGGGGCGGGTGGTTCCGTCCTCTGCAGCTCCTGCGGCGGCCTCCTCCTCCACTCCAGCGGCTCTCCCCGTCCTCCGGCACCTGTGGGCTGGGGCACAAACTCGGCAGCGGAAGGGTCTAGGGCCCGTCGTCCGCGCCGTCTCCGGACTGGATCGGGGCGTCTCGGGGGTCCGGCGGGGCCCATGTAGTGTGCGAGGCCCCCCAACACGAGGGGTGCGGGTACTCTGGGATTTCGGGGCCTTCGGGTAACGGGGTTCTCTCTCGCCGGGGCCGCTTTCCACGGTTTTAAGCGGCGGACATTGACCACTGTCTCTCGACCCCCCTCCCCGCCATAAATTAGTACCGTCCAGGGGGATATCTGCCGCACCACGGTCCAGGGTCCCCGCCAGTAGGTCGTCAGTTTCCCCACCTGCCCGGCCCCGACGCGAGGAGTGTGTAGCCACACCTTAGCGCCTGTCAGGAATAAGGGGGGTTCCATGCGGGGTCGGGTGCCCTGTTCCTGCCGCCGATGCGCGGCTTCCCCTTGCGGGTATGCTCGGCCTCGGGCTTCTCGCAGGGTCTCCAACAGGTGTTCCACGGGGCGGCTTCCCTCCTCCGGCTGGGGGGGAGGGACGCCGAATAGCAGATCTGCGGGTAAACGAGACTCGCGGCCGAACATCATTAAAAACGGGGTTTGTCCCGTCGACGTGTGTACGGTGGTGGCGTAGGCGAAAAGGGCGTAGGGGAGGTGTTCATCCCAATCCCGTTGATTTGCGGCCGCCATACGTTTGAGTTTCCCCGCTAAGGTCTGAATCATGCGCTCCACCATACCGTTCGCCTGGGGGTGGTACGCTGTGGTTCGGTCCTTCTGGATTCCGAACTCTCGGCACAGTGCCTGGAACAACTCGGCCTCGAACTCGCTACCCTGGTCGGTGAGGACTCGTTCTGGGATCCCGTGCTTAAGTACGTAGTGTTCCACAAATGCCCGGGCCACCACCAAGGCCGTTTTATCAGGGATGGCCACTGCCACGGGGTAGCGGGTGAAATACTCTACTGCGACTAGAATATACCGGTTGCCTCGATGGGATCGTGGGAATGGCCCCTGTAGATCGATCCCGACCAGCTGATTTGTGCGGCTGACGCGGAACGGCCTTAGGGGTACCTGGTATCGTGCCGGTTTCGGCCCGCACTGCTGACAGGCGCGGCAGCCCTGTACCCAGGCCGCCACGTCTTGTGCCAATTTGGGCCAGAGATACTGGCGACGCAGGGTCTCTCGAGTGCGTCGTTCCCCATTGTGGCCCCCGAGTGGGTGGTCATGCACCAGCCGTAGCAGCTGGGGTCGCACCTGGGCAGGAACACAGATGCACCCCGGCTGGCCGGCCTCGGTTAACTCCCGTACCACTCCGTTCTGCACACACAACCGGGCATACAAACCGCTCCAGGGTCCTGGTAGGGCGTGTTGTATGTGTTGGGTTATGAAATTTTGATAAAAAATAATAAAAATTAATAATTTTCCGAAAAATGCGCAAATCGCATTAATTATGTTAATGTGTGTATTACTATGCATAGATTATGATAATGTATGTAATTATATGCATACATTATGATAATGCGTGTAATTATATGCATAAATTATGATAATCACGGAGATGATCGTAGTAATTTATGCGGAGGCTTGCGATTATGTTAATGTATGCAGTTGTGATAATTAGGCTCAGCTTCGTTTATCCAGAGTTATATCAATCAGGATAACACGATTATCATCGATTAAACGTTTACCGATTATCTTAGTGTGTGTTATAGTATTTTAGGTCTCCATTTTCATATCTCATCACAGGTAACAGCTCTTATGAATAAGACAGTTTTGCATGGACTTGGAAAGAAGCACTCGAACAGTTGGTGTGAAGCAATTTATTCTAACAAACACGTGACATTCTATCATGCAGGTCAAACATGCGTCAATAATTCATGGGCAAGATTATGCAATTAACTAATATGAACGACAAAAACTTATGCAGTTGCGAAATTATGCAATTATGCAATATGAATAACGAAAACTCTTATGCATTTGACTAAAATGAATGAATAAACACTTATGCATTTAACGAATTGAATGACTAAACACTCTTCTATCAATTGTAACCTCTACTTTTCCTACCAGGCATCTCATTAATTCGCCCATGTATCGATCACAATCGGCGACTGGTCGAGTTTGAAAACAAGCATGACACACTTCCTATGGCGGTAATATAGCACTTATTATACCCAAGAGGCGAAAGTGTATGTATATACTGGTGGGTGAGGGCGTGTTGCGGGAGAGCTAATCTGGCTCTGTTTTAATTAATTCTTCGGGCGAGACTCTTTGACAAAGGAACCGGTTTGACAAGATTTTCTCTGTTTCCTTGAGTCTGTATGTGGGGAGCGATACGACCTCTCTGCTGTCTGTGCGAGCGGCAGCTGAGACTTTCTCCGCTGTGAGGTGAGCGGCGGCGCTCGTTCAGAAGACTTTGACTCTTTTTCTCCACGGCGGGATGACGAGTCGGTTTTGGTTGATGCTGGTCGATCTGGGTGTCGCTCGTTGTCGCTCGGTGGCGCACGGTGGCGCACGGTGGCGCAAGGTGGCGCACGGTGGCGCACGGTGGCGCACGGTGGCGCAAGGTGGCGCACGGTGGCGCACGTTGGCGCTCGTTCAGCGATCTCCGCCTTTCCTGCGGGTTGTTCGCTGGTCGTCACTCTGACGAGGAGCGATGCTTCGTTCGTGGCAGGGTGGACGTTGGCGTCTTTGTTGGCTTCACTCGCAGCTCTGCGACTCAGGGTAGCGATTCTTCTCAGGTGGTGCAGACCTCGGCTTGTAGCTACGCGTCGCTCCTCCGCGAACCTCGTCCTTCTGGATGACAGGAGCTTCTTCGTTGGCGGCGACGAGGAGAGATGGCTGTCGCCCTGGAGAACTCTGGTGGGGCCTTAGCCCGGAGACGAGATGAGATGTAGGCCGGAGCTCGTGAAGATCTGTAGTGGAGCCGAAGCCCTGGCGACGAGATGGGCCTCGTGGCCCGGATGATCTGCTTTGAATGGATTTTTCTTCGGTTTATATCTGGAAATTCCACTCAGTTTCCCGAGTTGTTCAAAGGCTGTGTCATAAAACCCTCCTGTGGGCTGAACCATCTGCGTTCGTTGTGTGTGTGTCCGTCCGTGTGTTTCGCGTGCGTGTTTGTCCGTGTGTTTATTAGCTTTGAAGACACAGCTGTGTGTCGTTCTGGAAGGGGGGTGGGTGCCTCGTGACGGCGCCACCGAAGTTATCCATTAGCCAGACAGATGATTCGCGTCGAGTTATATATAAAAAAAACATTCGAATCCATGTTTTGTTACTGAATAATATTTGTCGCAAAAACCTACGCGTTAAGCGAGCTTAATTATTCTCTCCCTTGCTCGGGGATCATATCTTTTGTCTCACACAGCTTAATTTGTTTTGGTTTGGAAGTTGAAATGCAACTTATTTGCTGCTTGGTTCCATCTGCACAGTTATGCCGAAACCGTGTTCACGATGTTTCATCGTGACCCGATCTCTCATGGAAATGTTATTTCCTCGCGTGTGCAATTTTTTCCTGTCCGTGTTGTGGGAAGACAAAGACGGTTGTTTCCACGGTGGGAGCACCCGGCGCATGCGCTTATTTATTCGAAGGCGTGTGTTAATTTCCTTTGAGCCATTGCCCCAACCTTTATGGGTGTCATTTCCTGGCTTGGTGCCTGTGTGTGGAGATCCTCTCGGAAAGACAAAGGCGGCCGTGTTGCTTGCTTCCCATGGGTGTTGTGTTTGGTTAATTTTGAGAGCCTTCTCCGCCCTTGATTCCTCTTCTACTTTAATTCCGTACTTATTATTTGACTTCTTGTGATTCTTTAATCTGATATCCCGGCTTATCTTTGTTCAGAATATAATTATCTCTTCCTCCATGGTGCCTGGTTTGAGGTTTTTTTAACAAAAGGATGTCCTGCTGACCCCCCTGCCTGCCATTCCCCCCTCCCTTGTTCCTCTTGTGTGAAATTCGGGGAGTTTATGACCTTGATTACCCTCTTTCATGCCGTCTTTCCTTTCAATTGAGGTATGCGCGCATCTGTGGAAGTGTGGGGGCGTGTTCGTTCCACGTTGCCCCGTGTCTATTAAAAAAACAATATAATATATGATGGCAGAATAATTCTTAAAAAAAAATAATATAAAAAAAGGGGGTACATACACAACAGGCGCTCTTTTCCTCCCGCAGTGCCGCCTCCACTGCTGCCAGATCTGGATCTCGCTGCTGGGTCTGTCTCAGCTGCTCGTCGTTTAGGCCCGGGAAGGCGCAGCCGACGTCCTCCTGGATCCGTCCGATCGGGTCCCGAGCCGCGGGTCCCGCGCTTGCCGGGCGGTCGACGGGATCCTCAGTGCCACCTGTGAGGGTCTCTGTGGCGCACACTGCACTCTCTCTCGCTGGCGGGGGGTCAGTGGCCGCGGCCTCTCGGGGGTCCGTTGCCTGCCGGCAGCGTCCCCCCGTGAAACACGGGCAGGCCTCCTCCGCCCTCGTCTCGGCGTACACCGTGGGTCGCCTCGACAAGGCGTCCGCGTTTGCATGCGTCCGGCCAGCCCGATACTCGATTTGCAGGTTGTACTCCTGCAACTGCACCAACCACCGGGCCATCTGCCCCCGCGGCTCCTTGAATGTAAGAAGAAACTGCAGAGCATAATGGTCAGTGCGTACGCGACATCTCCTGCCGTACAAATACGGCCGGAACTGTTTGCATGCGAAAATCACGGCGTACAACTCTTGGCGGGTCACGCAATAGTTCAGCTCGGCCCCACTCAAGGTCCGGCTGGCGTACGCGATGACTCGTTCCGTCCCATCCTGTACCTGTGACAACACCGCGCCCAGCCCGCTGCTGCAGGCGTCGGTGTCCAAAATAAAATCGGTGGTAAAATCGGGGAAAGCGAGGGTGGGGGCGTGGGTGAGGTGATCTTTGAGAGTGGTGAAGGCCGTCTGGCAGGCCCCCGTCCACTGGTAGGGGTGCTTAGGGGAGGTGAGTTGGGTGAGAGGGCGTGCAATCTCGCTGAATCCCTTTACAAATCGACGATAATAGGTGGCGAGCCCCAAAAATGATCTGATCTCCGTCAGATTCCTTGGCCGTGGCCACTCCACTACGGCGCCTACCTTCTCCGGATCGGTGTGCACGCCTGCCTCGCTGACGCGATGCCCGAGGTACCCCACCTCGCGTTGTGCGATGTAACACTTACGTGGCTTGAGCTTGAGATGAGCCACTCGCAGTCGCTGGAACACCTCTCGGAGCCTGGACCAATGCTCAGACAAAGATCTACTGAACACTATCACATCGTCCAAGTAAATCAGGCACTGTTCCCATTGCAAGCCCCGCATCACCAACTCCATCAGCCGCTGGAACGTCGCAGGCGCATTGGTGAGTCCGAACGGGAGTACTCGAAACTCGAATAGCCCCATCGGGGTGGTGAATGCGGTTTTCGGCTGATCCTCCTCCGCCATCTCCACCTGCCAGTACCCGGACGCGAGATCGAGGGTGGAAAAATATCGCGCTCCGGCAAGGCTGTCAAAAGTGTCGTCGATGCGGGGTATGGGGAAGGCGTCGCCGAGCGTGACTGCGTTCAGTTTACGATAATCGACGCAGAACCGGGTTGACCCATCCTTTTTCGTTACTAGTACCACCGGGGCTGACCAGGGGCTCGCCGAGGGCTGAATTATGTTATCGCGAAGCATGTCCCCAACCGCCTCTTTGATCTGGGTGCGTTCGGGTGCGCCCACTCGGTACGCAGGGAGTTTGATGGGTCGGGCTGCACCGGTGTCAATTTGGTGCTTAACAAGGTCGGTCCGACCCACGTCCATGTCGTGTTCGCTGAACACGTCGGCATACTCCCACAGTAACTTGCGCAGCCGATCGGCCTCTCCCTTAGGTAAGTCCGCCCATGGTAAATGTAACGCGTCGAGCAGGGGAACGACCTCGGCTCGGGGAGTCGGGCCGACTCGCCAGGCCCGGGTCCTGCTCACCCTCAGGACGACCGGGGTCCTCAGCCCAGAGTGCGAACACCGAGTCGTTAGAGTGGCGTGCGTGCAGGGGGTGTACTGTGGCTATCGGGGTGCGCCGTCGCAGTATCGCTGGGGTATTGTGGGGGTTAAACATCTGCATAAACAATCGGTCCCCATCTGCGTTTACCAACGTGGCGGATCCCACAACCCCATACCGTTTTGCCAACTCCGGGTGAGGAGTTAGCATTACCTCCCCTGATGGTCGGAGCGCGGGGTCGGTGGGGGATGTTGCCACCGGCACCAGCATCTCGGTGAGCGGGCCGATGGTGACTGCCGTCGCCAGGATAGCGGCCACAGGTGCAAAGCGGAGGCGCGTTGGTTCTCGTCCCAGGAACGGTATCCGCTCGCCGTTGCTCTCCATGGTGGCGCATCGCTGGCGGGGTTGCACGTTGAGTCCCAACCGTTCTAGGAGGTCGGTGCCTGCGATACACTCGTGACACAATGCACTCGACACGTAGAACTCCTGCGTGCACACCTGGCTGCCTATGCGGACCTCTAGGGTGGCTCTCCCGAGCAGCCCCATTCCGGCTCCGCTCGCAGTGTGCAGCGCGCGGTCCGGGGCCTGCAGGTGACGCACGTCGACCCCGATCGCGCTGCAGTGCGCTGCGCTCACGAGCGAGGCCACCGCCCCCGTGTCCAGCAGGATTCGGGTACGCACTCCGTTAACCTCCCCTTCCACCAGCGACGTGGCCCCCGTGATCCCCGCCACCAGCTCCCGTAGCCAGTCGCCAGGAGTCACCGTTTCTGTGGGCGTTGTTGCTGGAACCTGTGTGGAGATCACTCGCTCGCCATTATTCTCACAGCTTGTTTGTGTCGGGGCTACGTCGATTTCACCCCCCGGTGGTCCCCTCTCTAGGGGGGCCTTAGTGTTTGACCTTAGCTCTTGTCTAGCTCGGGCGACCTGAGGACAGTCCCTCACTAGATGCCCTCGGCGATCGCACATATAACATGCCCGGGTAGGGGGGGCGGTTCCGTAGCGGGTCCCCTGTCCGCTCCCTCTCCCTCCCCCAGTACGCAGTTGTCCCAAATCGGACTCTAATTGGGACACCCTCCCGGCCAGCCCCCCTACGGTCGAGCGTAGTTCCCCCATCTCAGTCTCAATGATAGACTGTAGCTTGGCCATATTTCGGCTCATTTTATCATCTACTTGGGTTATCATATCTCCCATGCCAGCCTGTAACCCGGCTACCCATCCCGGGGTTGTCTCGCGGGACACTGGAGGCTCTCTTTCCCGGCCCCTTACCGTCCTCGCGAGCTCCTGTTCCTCCTCCTCGTCTTCCGAGAGCAGGCTCGCAATGGCGCGCTCTCGTCCCAACCCCCGGAGCTGCGCGCGTTCGCTGTGAATTCTTTCACACTTACGTGCGCGCTCGACAAGGGCGTTAAAGGGAAGACGTGGGCAGCTCATGTCTGGCTGCCACCACGCCGTGCGAGACAGGTACCGCTGGATTTTCTCGGCGGCCAGTTCCTCAATAACATCAGTTGCGTACCCCGGGCGTGCGATCTTTGTTAACTCGCGCACATCCTCGGCGTAATCACGTAGATCTTCGCCAGGTTGGCGACGGCGCGCCTCTAAGGCCGATTTTGCTTCCTCCTCGTCACGCGTACCAAAACGCTGATCGAGTCGGCGCATCAGCTCCTTTAGCTGTGTCTGTGCGCTCGCGGGTAACGCTTCTACAAAATCGGCTGCCCGCCCATCAAGATTCATATTAAGTTGACGTACTGCCTGCGCGTCCGTCCATCCATTAATTTCCTTGGCCCCTAAGAGATTGCGGGCGAATGCCTTCCACGAAGGAGCCCCCCGGCCGGTAAATATTAGTCTTATTTTAGCGTGAGGTAACGCGGGGGTCCGTCCCGCTTCTGACACCAATTTGTGGGGGCCGTTGGCCCCTGGGGTCCCTCCCGCCTGCATCCCCTATTCCGTTTACGTTGCCCCACCTCCCTATTACCCGCTACGGTTTCGCCGGCATTCGAACGCGACGCCCCTACTGTTACAGCCTCGCGCCGCGCTCCCACGCTGCGAGCATACGTGCGCACATCATCGTCAATCAAACGCCGTGCTCGCAGTATAGCCCTGTGCGGCACGTTACCAATGCGCATCAGTATCCGACACTTAACGAACGTATGCACACACACACACACCGCTTCGTGCACTCCAACTCCACACGGACTACTCAAGTTACGATCGCGCACCTGTATCACACACGGAGTGAGCACACACGACACCCACTCTCGCACCACTCTGCGCAGCGCTCCCCCGAGGCGAGCCGCAGCACTACAGAATCACTGCGTACACACGCGCACTCACACGCTCACACTGCACGACAAGATCACGCGAGACCACGCTTCGCTATTAATGATTTATTACCTGGTAACTAATGTTGAATCAGTGAGTCGACGAGGCTGGCCTATTCCACTAAACCTGTACCTATTCCCTATTTATCGGCTATTATCCTACTTCACCTCCCCACTCACTGTTTGGTGCCCGCGGAGGTTCGCTGCTCTCTGCGCCAACAGCGTACCTCGATGCGTCGCACGGACGTTCGGGTCGCTGGCTGGAGCTGCTGCTGGTCCGCTGGCCTGGAGAGAAGAGAGCGATTTCCCCTTTGCGCCCCCCTATTTATCCTCCCTACCTCAAAGGGATGCTGCGCTGAACAATGGGCTCGTGCACCTCGAGCCCGCACACGGCGGTTCCGGGCGCTTTTGATATGCTAATCAGTGAGCGGCGTTGGCGGCGTACATCCTAATTACTCCCTTACCCTTCCTAACAATGGGGCCTGCGCGCTCAAGCGTAATGATCCCAACCCTCCATGAGTATGCGCAAGAGCCCCTACGGTCCCGCTATTCATGCTGTCCCCTCCCTCCTCCGTCTGTCTCGTCGACCCGTGGGGGTGTGTGTGAGGGGAAATGCGCCTCAACCGCGGTGGCCGAATGCCCCACGCCGCGACCACACCATATTAAGGACGGTCGCAGCGCCGCGGCGCAATGTAGCACGGGGGAGGTCATCCAATTCCCTGATCGCCGGAAACCGTGAGAGTTAATCCCGATAAGGATTTCTCGAATAAAAACCGGTCGGCCAGGTGACCTCCCCTCGGAGCTCTATGGGGGGGGGGGGGGAATGCGTGCGGGTGTGTTCATGTGAGGTGAGGTGAGGGGGACAAGGGGTTGGCTCTGTTGCTTGGTGGTGGCGAGGTTGGGGATGGGGCGCCTGCCGAACGGCTTCGTGGCGGCGGCATCACACAGCCTTGGTTCCATGGTAGACCGCAGGTAATTTTTAAATGAATATTCTTTTTACGTTCATTTTCATTTTTGATTTGTTGATGAAAATATGATGGATGCTTAACCTTTCTGACAATGAAACAAAAGTTGTGTTAAGAAGTTCAAACACCAAATAGACGCAACTTTTGAAAGGTAACACCACGTCTGCATTTGTACTTGTGGAAAAAAATGCAACAAACATGCTCGGATGAAAGAAATAATAATAATGTATGCATTGTCTTTTAAATGGATTGGCCTCGACCAGAGATACAATCTTCTTTATGGCTTTGTTTCAGTGTTAGAAGAGAGAACAACGCCAAACGGCGAATATTTCATCTTTATGTAATGAGAGTGGAGCCTACATGCTCTACTGTGAGTGTACTAGTGGGCCTGGGAGGTAATGACAGGGGAGTCAGCTGTGAGTGTGAAGGGACTTGTAGCTACGGGAGGTAATGACAGTGGAGTCAGCTGTGAGTGTGAAGGGACTGGTGGCCACGGGAGGTAATGACAGGGGAGTCAGCTGTGAGTGTGAAGGGACTGGTGGCTACGGGAATGTTCGAGTAGGGGGCGTAGTCAGGTGACGGAAGAGGAGGGTGGAGTCTGTTGGTGGAGCGTCCAGAGTCAGCGAGAATGAACGAGAAGGGGGTCGTGGCCTCGTGTTGGTATATCAGGGAGAGATGAGCAGGAGACTCCGGGCTGCTGTGGTGGGGGTCTCCGCCTGATATCAAGTGAACGCATCTTCAGTAAAGCGCCATCTCAAGAGAAGTGTGTCAAGTCGTCGTTTCATTTAGATTCTGTGGCCCCATTGTGGCCGATTGGGCCCCGATGACGCTGCCGCGTATCCAGCCACAGCTGCCCCCCTGGCTGTATGCGCTCTTTTGCAGATATGCGCCGCGGGTGTGAGCCTAACTTAACGGACCACGTCCAAGAAAAGGCATTCATGAAATGGGCTGTGAAAGTTTCTCTCTATGACACTCATTATCACGAGCACCCATCGTACACAAAGACACTGTGCAGCCTTTAATGGGCTGTTGTAGCGAGTTACAAGTGTAGTGAGTTCCAGGGAGACTGACGACGGAGTCGAGGCACACTCTTTTATTCAACTCAAGGGCAGTAACAATACTTGAAGGGGTAACGTCCCCTTCACCCGTACTAGATGGGAAAACACCCCTAGCACTATTTCCCCTGTCCTATTCCCAGTCCTCCTCTAATAGTGCTATGGGAGGCTATCTGATCCGGCCCTGGTAAAGCACGGATCCCGGCACCCAGCTAACCCGGCCTTGCTCTTACAAGAGCAGAGGTCCAGAAGCTCTTGGGGCCGCGCCACTGGCTTGCCCTGCTCGGCCCTGATAAGGGCAGCGAGACAGGGGAGTCCCAGGGCCTATTCTGCCGGTCTTCAGACTTCACTGGTAAGTATTCTAGATTTGAAGCTTTCGTGACTGCAAGGATTCATATTCTTAGGTTTTTTCGGTAAAGTCACGTAGGTAAAACATCAAAATTAATAAAAATAAAATAAAATAAAGATCACGACGTTTCGGAGGCAACACAAGTCTCCGTCATCAGGTGGGACCGTCACAGCCAGATTAGCTGCATCAAGTGAGGCAATGATTCAAGATGTAATCCCTTAAAAGCGAGTTGAGGGCGGAGGAGAGGGGGGGGGGAGCTCATCAGAATCGCTTTCACGCCGTTGCCCACCCTTTTGGCCCCGCCCCCCTCCCTCCCTCCCGATACGTTCCATTCATTGGCTACCACATTCTGATGAGCTCCCCCCCCCTCTCCTCCCCCCTCAACTCGCTTTTAAGGGATTACATCTTGAATCATTGCCTCACTTGATGCAGCTAATCTGACTGTGACGGTCCCACCTGATGACGGAGACTTGTGTTGCCTCCGAAACGTAGTGATCTTTATTTTATTTTATTTTTATTAATTTTGATGTTTTACCTACGTGACTTTACCGAAAAAACCTAAGAATATGAATTCACTGGTAAGCTTCTTCCACACTGGCCCCGAGCTCTCTGGCTCCCCGCCTTTTATAGGAATCCCCTCCGAGGGGTGGAGTTATGGGGGACCACAGCGCCCCCATGGCCCCCCAGGGTTAACGGATGCAGACGTGGATGTAGACACCCGTGTGTGGGTGCAGACACCCTTGTGTTTTCTGTCCGCCCTTCTCCCCGTAATAACCCCTACACAAGCACCTAAAAAGTCGGAACGGCACACGAGGAGTCCACCCACGTCTAAATTAGGGGGGTGCGCTATACTCTGCTGTGCGTGTGACACCCGGGGTCCTTTCCATGATCGTCGTTTTGCCGTCACTTATAAACAAATAAACAAGCCCTGCTACCAGTAGCCATCACAGCTGTGAAATGCAATACAAAACGGTTTCTTAGATTCCTATATGCTGCAGAGTGCGTAATCATATTCGCGACGCATCACAAGTAAGCTTACGCCAGCTACACGTGCTGAATGGAGGTTCCCTACAACTCACTCGTGATTGCGGGCAGTCCTCACTTACGAACGTCCACAGTTAGGAAGCAGCTTCAATGACATTCAAATATTTTTTATGTGAACTGGTGAACGCGAACTATTTTTTTTCACCCGAGGGATCCTCCGCGAGATGAGTCACACTAACCCGCTGAGCGTGAGCGTTTGTGTGTGTATGTGTGTGCACATGCGTGTGTGTGTAGTGCATGTGTAAAGTAGTAACTCGGCAGGAGACGACTTCACGGGTAGCACACTCTTTATTTCACCAACTTGTAGTTACACGGATGACTAACACCCTACTTCGTTACACGGGTGACCCACACCCACTTAGCTACACGGGTGACGGACACCCACTCAGCTACAACTTCGTTACACGGGTGACCAACACCCACTTAGCTACACGGGTGACGGACACCCACTCAGCTACAACTTCGTTACACGGGTGACCAACACCCACTTAGCTACACGGGTGACCAACACCCACTCAGCTACACGGGTGACTAACACCCACTCAGCTACACGGGTGACTAACACCCACTCAGCTATACTGACACGGGCTCTTACGCCCCGTTGCCTTCCGGGACACACCCAGCCGGGGTGCCCGTCTCGGCTCTGGGTACCACCGTCCCGACCCACACGGGCGTCGGACTACGGTCCCCCCAGTCTCGGCTCCGAGCCACACAGGGCCCCTATCTCCTCCACCCCGTCTTCGGTCTTCAACTGGTTAACACTGACCACGAGTGCTCTCGCGCGTCCCCCTTTATACCCCTCCTGCGGACGTCGCTGAGAGTACCCACTTATCTGACCAATCACTGCGCACTCGCTACGATCCTCTCTTCCCAGCTTGTGTGAGCGCGCCTCACCACCGGCGCGCGCGTCCATGCCACGCCCACACTGCGTGCCCAACCCCGCGCCCCGTGATCCATCACTGCCGGCGCACGTCAATACCACCACTACATCACCCCCTACCACATAGCTCGCAGCCGACCCGGCTGCTAATAAACCATACAACACCCCTTCACTCCCATGTGTGCCCCGTAACATAACACAACATGAACACCGCAATCCACAAAACCCAGCAACCGCCCCACCCGCAACAAGAACAACATGCACAATCCGGCGAGTGGCAACGATACTGTGTATGCGGAAGGAGTAACAATAATAAAAAAAATTTCTTTAATCATTTTCTCTTCTTTTCTCTCCGACTCATGCAATGTCCCAATGTCCGAGCGTCCCTTGAACGGGACATTACCCCGGCAGAGGGGGGAGCCGGCAACGAAGTCGGGCTTTAACAAAAAAAGAATATTTTTTTTCATGAAAAGTGTTGCGTCCTTGATCGAGTCCGCCTTGCCGGACCGTCGTACGGCACAGGACGCAGTTGGCCATCCGGCAGCGCCGGCAGTTCAGGAAGGCATGGGCCAGGCATCGGGGCTCCGTGCGAGCCGCGGGGTTCCGGTTCCCGACGGTCAACAGCCGTCAGGTCCGAGACACCTGGGGGTGGGTCAGGTGGAGACACGTGAGGATCAGCCTGCGACACATCCCTCCCCGAGTCGACGGTCACATCCCACGCTCGGTCGTCACGGCACAACCCGGGGTCACGCGGCGCCGCGTAGGGTTTCAGTCGGGAGGGGTGCACGTACCAACGGCGTTTTCCCCATTTAATCTGTATACTCTGGGGTCGTGCAACCCGCACAATTTCCACCGGTCCCCTCCATGGTCTCAACAGTTTGGGGGACGTAGCCAACGGTGCGTGTGGACAATGCAGCCAGGCCTTATCGCCCGGTTCCCAATTGTGCGTATGCACCTTCCGTTCATGCAATCGCTCGTTCGCGACCTGCCGAGAGCGTGAATTCAATCTCGCAGCCTCTCGCGCCTCAGCCAATTTGGCGATGTTAAACTTAATGTGGTCTGCCAATTTAGATTTTGCACGTGGCTGTGAAATCCCCAGTTGGACGTCCATGGCCGGATCAGCCTCCCGCCCATACATCAGAAAAAATGGAGAAAACCCCGTCGCCGCATGGGGTGCCATCCGATAGGCCGCTAGTACCCCCCGGTACCTGTAAGTCCCAATCCACCTGGTCGTCGCATACCTGTTGGCACAGCATAGACGTAATCGTCCTGTTCAGACGTTCAACCATACCGTCAGTCTGCGGGTGGTACGGGGAGGTACGTACTTTCTTTGTACCCAACAGGTCGCACACCTCGCGCAACAAAACACTCGAAAAGTTTTTCCCTTGATCCGTGAGCAAGCGTTCGGGGGCGCCTTTGTCCAAAACGTAACCTTGGACAAAGGCGTCCGCCACTGCCGCAGCCGACTGGTTGGCGAGTGGCCACGCCATGGGCCAGCGGGTGAAGTACTCTACGCCAACCAGCAGGAACTTATTTCCCCGAGGTGTAGTGGGAAAGGGCCCCAAGATGTCTAGCGCGACCAATTCGTTCGTGCGCGAAACTTGAATGGATTGAAGCGGTGGATTAGCCGCTATTGGTGGCGGTTTTCTTTTAGCGCACCCTACACACCCCTTAAGAATGTTCGCCACGTCACTGCCCATCCCAGGCCAATAGTAGTCTCGCTGAATGAGGGCGAGCGTTTTGTGAAACCCCAGATGCATGAGTCGTTCATGGGCAGCCAGGACGACTTTACCCCGTACAGCAACCGGCACCACAAGCACGTGACGCCGGGACATGGAGTCCCACTTCATCAAGAGGCCCTGTCTGCACACCCAGGAACCGACCCGCGTTTCCCCGCCCTCGGGAACGTTAACCTTCCGACGTAGCGCGAGTAGGGAGCTGTCGGCCATTTGCAGACGGCCCCACTCGATGAGAGGCAATGCTAACAGCGAGTCCCTCCCCGTGGGGGCGTCGACCCCCGTTGTATCCGTGGCGGCTAGCACCACTTCCGCGGGAACATCGACAGAAGGTTTACACCGCGCCGATCCCAACTGACATGCGCATTCCGTACGCGTCGGCAACCGTGACAATGCATCCGCATTCGAGTGGCGCAACCCCTTGCGGTAAATCGTCGTGAATTGGTAGTCCTGAAGGACCTCCAACCATCGGGACAATTGGCCGGATGGCTGCGCCACCCGCATAGCGTATTGGAGAGCCGCATGGTCCGTGCGAACCGTAAAGTGACGGCCATACAGATACGGCCTGAATTGCTGTATAAAAAACACAATCGCCAGCAATTCACGCCGTGTCACGCAGTAGCGTTGTTCCGCGGGGGACAGAACCCTGCTACCGTAGGCGACCACCCGTTCGACCCCCCCGACCACCTGTGAGAGCACTCCCCCGATACCCGTGTTACTGGCATCCGTGTCGAGCACAAACGGTTGCGTGAAATCGGGGTAACACAAGGGGGGAGCCTGCACCAAGGCGTCACGAAGGGAGCAGAACGCGGCCTCCTCCTCCGGCCCCCAGTGAAACCGCACCCCTTTAGCCGTCAAGGCGTGCAGGGGCCTGGCTATGGTGGCAAACTGTTTAACAAAACGACGGTAATAGGAGGCAAATCCTATGAAGCTGCGGACTTCAGTAACAGAGGTCGGTGTTGGCCATGAGCCGACGCATTGCGTCTTAGCAGGGTCCGTCGAGATCCCCGAACGGCTAACGATATGGCCCAAATACCTGACCGATTCCCGAAGCAGAAAACATTTAGCCGGTTTAAATTTAAGCTTCGCGGAACGCATCCTGAGAAACACTGCCCTCAGTCGCTGGAGGTGCTCCTCAAAAGTTCGGCTGAAAACGATGATATCATCGAGGTAAATCAAACAGGTGTCCCATTGAAGGCCTGACAAAACCAATTCCATGAGCCTCTGGAACGTGGCAGGAGCGGAATGTAAACCCATGGGCAATCGGTTGAACTCAAATAGGCCTCCCGGTGTCCGGAAAGCGGTTTTAGGTTTTGATTCGTCATCGAGGGGCAATTGCCAAAATCCCGAAAGCAAATCGAGCGTCGAAAAAACTGTGCTCCTGCCAAGGCATCCAGCGACTCATCCATCCTGGGGAGCGGATACGCATCGGCCATTGATATTTTGTTTAGGCGGCGGAAATCAACACAGAACCGCAGGGATCCATCCTGTTTTTTAACCAAGACGATAGGAGCACCCCACGGACTGGAAGAGGGCGCAATGATGTCGGCCGCCAACATGTCATTTACTGCCGACTGCACATGCTCCTTCTCGGCTGGACTGAGCCGGAAGGGATTCTGTCGAATAGGGGCCGCGTCCCCAGTCTCTATGTGGTGGCGCAACAGGTCTGTGCAGCCAATGTCGTACTTGTGCCTGCTAAACACGTCAGCGAACTCGAGCAGCAAGCCCCTCAATGCACCCAACTGCACACTGGACAAGGTACTGGACCCGGCACACAACGCGTCCAACCACTCCGTCCCCTCCTCACTTTGGGGATGCGTATCGACATGCGAATCGGCGTGAGCAACGAGCTGTTCCTCGACGGGTAGCGGCGCGGCGTGAGCGAGCACCGTTCCCTGCGTAATCACGGCCGGCCGCGACCCCGTATTCAGGACCACAACGAACGGCTCACTGTCCCCCCTCACCATGGTCTGGGCCACCGCTAAGTCGAGGTCCCCTTTAGCCCTGTTAGACGGCCCCAATAGAACTCCCTGCGCCCCCGCATCCGCCCCAAGGGGTTTTCTCAACCGAAGGGGTACCAACATTTGCGATCCCGGGGGCACCCGTACAGTCCGGGTTGCCAGCGCCTGCACCGTCGCACAAGCCGTGCGTATCTTATTTGGACTCTTCAAAAACTCAACCCGCCGACCCGATGGAAGCTCAATGCAGGCCTGGTCTATGAGAATTTTTATGGGCATTTTAGACAGAAAGTCCGTGCCTAGTAAACAAGGAACGGCCAACGATGATGATACAAAAATAGGACCCGCCAATTTAATGTCGTCAATACAAATATTCGCCCGAATCTGGCCGATGATTCCCAAAGATCCCCCGTTTGCCGCATAAAATGGTACGTCCACCGGCAGAAGTGGTCGACATTGTACGGGAAGAATATTATAAATAAGGTCCGAAATAATAGTGGCCGACGCGCCCGTGTCCACGAGCACCCGGACCTCAACCCCGTCAATGTACCCCGTTACCACGGACGACCCGGCCGACGCAGCCACAATCCTGTGGGCTAATTCGGACCACTCGACTGCCTTCGGGCCGTACGCGGACCTCTCTCGCCGAACCGAACCCCCGGCGCCCATACACGGTCCCCCCACCGCTAAGCGGCGACCCGAACGTGCCGTGCGTGTGGACCGAACGTGTGAGGTGCCGCGACTTGCCGGGTTCAGTTGGGATGTCTTGAGTCCCTGGTCGTCGTCCGGACGTGGTCCCGCGGTGCGTTGACGCGGGGCCCGGCACCCCGACGCGACGTGGCCCCGAAGGCCGCAGTTGTAGCAGACGACGAGGGACGTCGTAGGTTTCGGTTGCTCCAGCTTGCGGGAGGAGCGTGTGGGCGAACGACCTCCCGTTCTCCACTCCCCCGGCCTCGAACCAGCGAAGGCCTCCTCCCGAGGCACAGCAGGCTGAGGTCCGATGATCGTGGCGGCCGGTGCCCCGTTCTCCACCGATGCGCAGACGACCGTCGGCTTCCGCTGTAGGACCTCGTAAGCGTGGATACTCGTGGCAATCCCCAGGGAGCAGATGTCCATCTCGTCCGCCGTATTAATGGGAACTCCCAATCCGTGAGCCAGCGCCAGCAGCTGCTCCGTCACCATGGCGTCCTTCCCCTCCTTGTCCATGCGGGGAAAAGCTGAATCTGCCAGGGCGAGCAGCGCCGTGCGATAGGCGAGCGTTGTTTCTCCAACCACCTTCCGCCGATCGTAGAACTGGTGGCGACAGGTCGAGGGCGGCCCGAACACCTTGGCCAACAGGTGCAGCGCGGCCTGGAGCGTTGAGCGGGACGACCTCGGGGCAGACGTGAAGGCCGCAAGCGCGTCGTCGTCGAGCATCGCTGGCAGCGCGCGCAGGGCAGTGGTGTCGGACCACCCCGACATTTCTTGATGCGCGATGAACCGTCGCTGGAAGGCTCCCCAGTCGCCCCCGTCCGCCTTGAACACCGACAGCGCGGGCAATCGTTGCTGGAGAACTCGATCGTCGTCGTCGTCGTTGGAACGATTTTCCCGCGCGCCGCTGTGGTTGTAGAAAATGTCGGCTCCCTCTGCAGGCGCAAAATGGAGAGCTCCGGCGCTCGCCGATGACGCGGGCTGCGCTGTGTGGAGACCTCTGGCCACGTGGTGTCCGCGTTTCCCGCCAACCGGAGGCGGACCCTCAAAAATGGCGCCAACTCCCAAACTTTTGGCGCGAAACGCCTTATGGCGGGAACCCTCCAGCCGCGCCGCCTCTTCCAACCCCGCAGGCGTTCCACCGGCCGCTGGAACGGAGATCTCCGCCAAGATCGCAGCGGCGGCGAGCAGCAACTCCGCCAGGCGGGAGTGTGCGTCCTGCAGGCTGGTGTCGGAGGCGGGCGGAGCATCGGCCATTTCCGCGAAGTGCTGCATCGGCGGCAACTCCTCGTCCTCTCCTCCCGAGGGTGGTGCCACCGGTACGTCGTCGTCTCCCCGGTCTTGCACGTGGGAACGAGAAGTCTTCCTTGTGTCCATTCTCCTTGAAGACAGGTTTACTTCTGACGCCAGTTGTAAAGTAGTAACTCGGCAGGAGACGACTTCACGGGTAGCACACTCTTTATTTCACCAACTTGTAGTTACACGGATGACTAACACCCTACTTCGTTACACGGGTGACCCACACCCACTTAGCTACACGGGTGACGGACACCCACTCAGCTACAACTTCGTTACACGGGTGACCAACACCCACTTAGCTACACGGGTGACGGACACCCACTCAGCTACAACTTCGTTACACGGGTGACCAACACCCACTTAGCTACACGGGTGACCAACACCCACTCAGCTACACGGGTGACTAACACCCACTCAGCTACACGGGTGACTAACACCCACTCAGCTATACTGACACGGGCTCTTACGCCCCGTTGCCTTCCGGGACACACCCAGCCGGGGTGCCCGTCTCGGCTCTGGGTACCACCGTCCCGACCCACACGGGCGTCGGACTACGGTCCCCCCAGTCTCGGCTCCGAGCCACACAGGGCCCCTATCTCCTCCACCCCGTCTTCGGTCTTCAACTGGTTAACACTGACCACGAGTGCTCTCGCGCGTCCCCCTTTATACCCCTCCTGCGGACGTCGCTGAGAGTACCCACTTATCTGACCAATCACTGCGCACTCGCTACGATCCTCTCTTCCCAGCTTGTGTGAGCGCGCCTCACCACCGGCGCGCGCGTCCATGCCACGCCCACACTGCGTGCCCAACCCCGCGCCCCGTGATCCATCACTGCCGGCGCACGTCAATACCACCACTACACATGCACGTGTGTGTATGTGCGTGTGCGTATTTGTGTATGTGTGTGCTCGCTAACAGCACATGCCCCTACAGTCTGTGGAGGCTATACGGGAGCTCTTGGTCTTTGTCTTTGTGTGTAGTGTGTGCGCATGTCCCCGTGTGTATGTGTGGGGAGCGATAGATCAGCGGTTAGCGCCGCGCTACCAACCCAGCGACCCCAATTCAATTTCCGCTTGTGAAATTTTTTTAACCATTTTTTTTTATTCATGTTAATTTATGTTATGTTGTATTAACTATACCGTATTTATCATAGCATCACGTACAAATGTACATTATTTTTTTTTATTAATTTTGAGATAACAATGTTCCTGTTTTTTTGTTAAACTACACAAATGTAACACCCCTGTCCGTACGTGTATTTAAATTGCATTGTTGTGTTCCGACTTACGAACAGTTCGACGTATGTACAGGTCTCAGGAACGGAACATGTTCGTAAGTCGAAGACTATCCGCGCCTGTGTAAAAGAGTGCATAATTTATTGCATCATAGTTCAAATGTAGGCTTAGCACTTTCTTCAAAAGTACCAGGGTGAGCCGTAAATATAACTCTCGCATAACCGGCACATTCCCCATGGATGCTGGATAACGGAGCTCCTAAGGTATTAAAAAAAAAAACTGTTCCAGGCCACGTTGTCAGCAGCAGAGGGCAGGGCAGCAGCATCTACAGACTTTCACACACTCTCACTCACGTACAAGCTGACGAACTATTCGACGTACGAAAGCGTCTCAGGGACGAATCATGTTCGCAAGTCGAGGAGGGTGCGTGTATTGTTGCGCCGCGCTAATGCTGCCACGTCCTTGCCCCCCCCCCCCCCCCCCCCGAGTGGTGAAGTATGGTCAAACAACCCCCACGACCCCCGCACGGCATGGGGAGGCCTTCATCCAGAAATGATGTGAACGTTTAACACCTGGTAGGAGGCTTTCGCGACAAACATCATCCATAATGCAGGTTTTTTTGGGGTTAGATCGCGTAAATATATAAATGTGTCATTAAACCCGCCACCATCCGACACAGATAATTAGTAAGGTTTGTAATGTAAACAGAAAGTGACAATTCATTACTGGTACAGCACACCGGTGTGTTGGGGACCAAACCCACAATGTTGCGGATTTTTTTAATCCACAATGTTCTGTTTACATTGTTGTATATATAGGCCTTTTTCCAAAATTCATGTTAAAAATAATTCGGCCAATATTTTGTTTAAATAATTAATAAATGAAACCAACACTCAACCCCGCTACCCCTCACAAGCCACACCAATCATCTGAAGGTCATAAAAAAAACATTAAACAACAAACTTCGGGGCTAAGAGGGGTTAGCGACTATCTGGAAATTTCCAGATTGCCAAAGGACCGCACGCACGGACGTTCTGGACAGTTCACAAACGAATATGCGGAGCCATGAAAAACACACGCACATAGCAGAGACAAACAATATTACAACCGCCGTTTTCTTTAACGGTAAAAGTTTGAAACTCAGCAAAAAGAACAAATCAGCGTTATAGACTGCAGTCTATATTAGTGGCTTTATTATTATTACTTTTTTTATTTCACCCTTATTCAACTCATATATAATTTTTTATTGTATCTTCTATCCATGTAACTTCACCAAGAGAACCAAGGAATGTGAATTCTGTCAGTCAAGAAAGTGAGGGCTTGGTTATATCTCCAGCCTCGGGATATCAAAATATAACACTAGGATAAACACCGATCCCTGGTGACACAGACTTACAACAAAGCTTGGCAAACCCTCGGAATGATGGTGGTAACAACGAGGGGCATTACGAATATTGGTTAAACATAAACTAAATAATAACCACGAGATATTAGACCGGGGGTAACTCATAAGAGATACAAGGAATAGGTCCAACACAAACAAGACCAGATAATATGTATTCCATGGAATCAAAGCCTCCCCGGCCATCTTTGTCTTCCAAAAATTTGACACAAACACATGGCATCCATAAATACGTATGAAGGATGTCTGGCCTCGAGATAACAAACACTACGAACAAGGGGGGGGAATGCAAACAAGCATAGACTTTGACGTAAAACAGCCTGTCCGGGGTCATCAAGGGAAGAGGGGGGGGATCAGGCGTGGCCGCGGAGAGAGGACGGTGACAGAGGGCATTCCACATTTAATCACGGACACAGATCATGCAATTTAGTCTTGCAAAAGAGCAGGCTGCGGGAAGTCTTGCAAGGGAGCAGGCTGCGGGGAGTCTGGAAGAGGGGCATGGCCTCGAGATCAACCATTGGTGTCGCCTCTCAGAGAGAAGGGACAATGTGTTGTTAAGAGCTGAGTTCGGCATGGGCCGACAGAGTATCGCTGAAAGTTTTAATCTACATTCATCCTGATGTTTTGAGTCGCTTGCAAAGCCAAGGATTACGATGAGTTGTATTGTACTAAGCTTTCACAGTTGTTTAAGAGGGTGCGAATAGAATTTGCAAGTTTTTGACAGTGAGTGATCCAGCCAGCGATGAGCATCTCACAGCAAGAGCCCTCTTGGAAGAAGGGCGGAGAGCATAAAAGTCGAGCAACGTCAAGCAATCAACCTCGAGAAAGGGCGGAAAGCGCCAAGCATCTGTAAAGTAGTAACTCGGCAGGAGACGACTTCACGGGTAGCACACTCTTTATTTTCACCAACTTATAGTTACACGGATGACTAACACCCACTTCGTTACACGGGTGACTAACACCTAACTCAGCTACTCGGGTGACTAACACCCACTCAGCTACACGGGTGACTAACACCCACTCAGCTACACGGGTGACCAACACCCCCCTTAGCTACTCGGGTGACCAACACCCCCCTTAGCTACTCGGGTGACTAACACCCACTCAGCTATACTGACACGGGCTCTTACGCCCCGTAGCCTTCCGGGACACACCCAGCCGGGGTGCCCGTCTCGGCTCTGGGTACCACCGTCCCGACCCACACGGGCGTCGGACTACGGGTCCCCCAGTCTCGGCTCCGAGCCACACAGGGCCCCGGTCCTCACAAGGACGGCGGGACTAGGGGTCTCGGGCCACTACCTCCTCCACCCCGTCTTCGGTCTTCAACTGGTTAACACTGACCACGAGTGCTCTCGCGCGTCTCCCTTTATACCCCTCCTGCGGACGTCGCTGAGAGCACCCATCTTATCTGACCAATCACTGCGCACTCGCTACGATCCTCTTTTCCCAGCTTGTGTCAGCGCGCCTTACCACCGGCGCGCGCGTCCATACCACGCCCACATCGCGTGCCCAACCCCGCGCCCCGTGATCCATCACTGTCGGCGCACGTCAATACCACCACTACATCACCCCCTACCACATAGCTCGCAGCCAACCCGGCTGCTAATAAAATATACAACACCCCTTCACCCCCATGTGTGCCCCGTAACATAACAACAAAACCCTAACAACACAACATGAACACCGCAATCCGCAAACCCCAGCAACCGCCACACCCACAACAAGAACAATATGCACAATCCGGCGAGTGGCAACGACAATGTGTATGCGGAAAGAGTAACAATAAAAAAAAAATTCTTTATTCATTTTCTCTTCTTTTTTTCTCCGACACGTGCAGCGTCTCAATCTGTTCGAGCGTCCCTTGAACGGGACATTACCCCGGCAGAGGGGAAATCCGGCGGCGAGGTCGGGTTTTAACCAAAAAAAGAATTTTTTTTTTTTTTCATGAAAAGTGTTGCGTCCTTGCCCGAGTCCGCCTTGCCGGTCCGTCGTACGGCACCAGACGCAGTTGGCCATCCGGTGGCGCCGGCAGTTCAGGAAGGCATGGGCCAGGCATCGGAGCTCCGCGCGAGCCGCGGGGTTCCGGTTCCCGACGGTCAACAGCCGTCAGGTCCGAGACACCTGGGGGTGGGTCAGGTGGAGACACGTGAGGATCAGCCTGCGACACATCCCTCCCCGAGTCGACGGTCACATCACACGCTCGGTCGTCACGGCACAACCCGGGGTCACGCGGCGCCGCGTAGGGTTTCAGTCGGGAGGGGTGCACGTACCAACGGCGTTTTCCCCATTTAATCTGTATACTCTGGGGTCGTGCAACCCGCACAATTTCCACCGGTCCCCTCCATGGTCTCAACAGTTTGGGGGACGTAGCCAACGGTGCGTGTGGACAATGCAGCCAGGCCTTATCGCCCGGTTCCCAATTGTGCGTATGCACCTTCCGTCCATGCAATCGCTCGTTCGCGATCTGCCGAGACCGCAAATTCAATCTCGCAGCCTCTCGCGCTTCAGCCAATTTGGCGATGTTAAACTTGATATGGTCTGCCAATTTAGATTTTGCACGTGGCTGGGAAATCCCCAGTTGGACGTCCATGGCCGGATCGGCCTCCCGCCCATACATCAGAAAAAATGGAGAAAACCCCGTCGCCGCATGAGGTGCCATCCGATAGGCCGCTAGTACCCCCGGTACCTGTAAGTCCCAATCCACCTGGTCGTCGCATACCTGTTGGCACAGCATAGACGTAATCGTCCTGTTCAGACGTTCAACCATACCGTCAGTCTGCGGGTGGTACGGGGAGGTACGTACTTTCTTTGTACCCAACAGGTCGCACACCTCGCGCAACAAAACGCTCGAAAAATTTTTCCCTTGATCCGTCAGCAAGCGTTCGGGGGCGCCTTTGTCCAAAACATAACCTTGGACAAAGGCGTCCACCACTGCCGCAGCCGACTGGTTGGCGAGTGGCCATGCCATGGGCCAGCGGGTGAAGTACTCTACGCCAACCAGCAGGAACTTATTTCCCCGAGGCGTAGCGGGAAAGGGCCCCAAGATGTCCAGCGCGACCAATTCGTTCGTGCGCGAAACCTGGATGGATTGCAGCGGTGGATTAGCCGCTATTGGTGGCGGTTTTCTTTCGGCGCACCCTACACATCCCTTAAGAATGTTCGCCACGTCGTTGCCCATCCCCGGCCAATAGTAGTCTCGCTGAATGAGGGCGAGCGTTTTGTGAAACCCCAGATGCATGAGTCGTTCATGGGCAGCCAGGACGACCCTACGCCGTACAGCAAACGGCACCACGAGCATGTGACGCCGGGACATGTAGTCCCACTTCATCAAGAGGCCCTGTCTGCACACCCAGGAACCGACCCGCGTTTCCCCGCCTTCGGGATCGTCAACCTTCCGACGTAGCGCGAGTAGGGAGCTGTCGGCCATTTGCAGACGGCCCCACTCGATGAGAGGCAATGCTAACAGCGAGTCCCTCCCCATGGGGGCGTCGACCCCCGTAGTATCCCTGGCGGCTAGCACCACTTCCGCGGGGACAGCGACAGAGGGTTTACACCGCGCCGATCCTAACTGACATGCGCATTCCATACGCGGCGGCAACCGTGACAATGCATCCGCATTCGAGTGGCGCAACCCCTTGCGGTAAATCGTCGTGAATTGGTAGTCCTGAAGGACCTCCAACCATCGGGACAATTGGCCGGATGGCTGCGCCACCCGCATAGCGTATTGGAGAGCCGCATGGTCCGTGCGAACCGTAAAGTGACGGCCATACAGATACGGCCTGAATTGCTGTATAAAAAACACAATCGCCAGCAATTCACGCCGTGTCACGCAGTAGCGTTGTTCCGCGGGGGACAGAACTCTGCTACCGTAGGCGACCACCCGTTCGACCCCCCCGACCACCTGTGAGAGCACTCCCCCGATACCCGTGTTACTGGCATCCGTGTCGAGCACAAACGGTTGCGTGAAATCGGGGTAACACAAGGGGGGAGCCTGCACCAAGGCGTCACGAAGGGAGCAGAACGCGGCCTCCTCCTCTGGCCCCCAGTGAAACCGCACCCCTTTAGCCGTCAAAGCGTGCAGGGGCCTGGCTATGGTGGCAAACTGCTTGACAAAACGACGGTAATAGGAGGCAAATCCTATGAAGCTGCGGACTTCAGTAACAGAGGTCGGCGTTGGCCATGAGCCGACGCATTGCGTCTTAGCAGGGTCCGTCGAGATCCCCGAACGGCTAACGATATGGCCCAAATACCTGACCGATTCCCGAAGCAGAAAACATTTAGCCGGTTTAAATTTTAGCTTAGCGGAACGCATCCTGAGGAACACTGCTCTCAGTCGCTGGAGGTGCTCCTCAAAAGTCCGGCTGAAAACGATGATATCATCGAGGTAAATCAAACAGGTGTCCCATTGGAGGCCTGACAAAACCAATTCCATGAGCCTCTGGAACGTGGCAGGAGCGGAATGTAAACCCATGGGCAATCGGTTGAACTCAAATAGGCCTCCCGGTGTCCGGAAAGCGGTTTTTGGTTTTGATTCGTCATCGAGGGGCAATTGCCAAAATCCCGAAAGCAAATCGAGCGTCGAAAAAAACTGTGCTCCTGCCAAGGCATCCAGCGACTCATCCATCCTGGGGAGCGGATACGCATCGGCCATTGATATTTTGTTTAGGCGGCGGAAATCGACACAGAACCGCAGGGATCCATCCTGTTTTTTAACCAAGACGATAGGAGCACCCCACGGACTGGAAGAGGGCGCAATGATGTCGGCCGCCAACATGTCATTTACCGCCGACTGCACATGCTCCTTCTCAGCTGGACTGAGCCGGAAGGGATTCTGTCGAATAGGGGCCGCGTCCCCAGTAGCTATGTGGTGGCGCAACAGGTCTGTGCAGCCAATATCGTACTTGTGCCTGCTAAACACGTCAGCGAACTCGAGTAGCAAGCCCCTCAATGCACCCAACTGCACACTGGACAAGGTACTGGACCCGGCACACAACGAGTCCAACCACTCCGTCCCCTCCTCACTTCGGGGATGCGCATCGGCACTTGAATCGGCGTGAGCAACGAGCTGTTCCTCGACGGGTAGCGGCGCGGCGTGAGCCAGCACCGTTCCCTGCGTAATCACGGCCGGCCGCGACCCCGTATTCAGGACCACAACGAACGGCTCACCGTCCCCTCTCACCATGGTCTGGGCCACCGCTAAGTCGAGGTCCCCTTTAGCCCTGTTAGACGGCCCCAACAGAACTCCCTGTGCCCCCGCATCCGCCCCAAGGGGTTTTCTCAACCGAAGGGGTACCAACATTTGCGATCCCGGGGGCACCCGTACAGTCCGGGTTGCCAGCGCCTGCACCGTCGCACAAGCCGTGCGTATCTTATTAGGACTCTTCAAAAACTCAACCCGCCGTCCCGACGGAAGCTCAATGCAGGCCTGGTCTATGAGAATTTTGATGGGCATTTTAGACAGAAAGTCCGTGCCTAGTAAACAAGGAACGGCCAACGATGATGATACAAAAATAGGACCCGCCAATTTAATGTCGCCAATACAAATATTCGCCTGAATTTGGCCGATGATTCCCAAAGATCCCCCGTTCGCCGCGTAAAATGGTACGTCCACCGGCAGAAGGGGTCGACATTGGACGGGAAGAATGTTATAAATAAGGTCTGAAATGATAGTGGCCGACGCACCCGTGTCCACGAGCACCCGGACCTCAACCCCGTCAATGTACCCCGTTACCACAAACGACCCGGCCGACGCAGCCACTATCCTGTGGGCCAATTCGGACCACTCGACTGCATTCGGGCCGTACGCGGACCCCTCTCGCCGAACCGAACCCCCGGTGCCCATACAAGGTCCCCCCACCGCTAAGCGGCGACCCGAACGTGCCGTGCGTGTGGACCGAACGTGTGAGGTGCCGCAACCTGCCGGGTTCAGCTGGGATGTCTTGAGGCCCTGGTCGTCGTCCGGACGTGGTCCCGCGGTGCGTTGACGCGGGGCCCGGCACCCGGACGTGACGTGGCCCCGAAGGCCGCAGTTGTAGCAGACGACGAGGGACGTCGCAGGTTTCTGTTGCTCCAGCTTGCGGGAGGAACGTGTGGGTGAACGACCTCCCGTTCTCCACTCCCCCGGCCTTGAACCAGCGAAGGCCTCCTCCCGAGGCACAGCAGGCTGAGGTCCGATGATCGTGGCGGCCGGTGCCCCGTTCTCCACCGATGCGCAGACGACCGTCGGCTTCCGCTTTAGGACCTCGTAAGCGTGAATACTCGTGGCAATCCCCAGGGAGCAGATGTCCATTTCGTCCGCCGTATTAATGGGAACTCCCAATCCGTGAGCCAGCGCCAGCAGCTGCTCCGTCACCATGGCGTCCTTCCCCTCCCTGTCCATGCGGGGAAAAGCTGAGTCCGCCAGGGCGAGCAGCGCCGTGCAATAGGCGAGCGTTGTTTCTCCAACCACCTTCCGCCGATCGTAGAACTGGTGGCGACAGGTCGAGGGTGGCCCGAACACCTTGGCCATCAGGTGTAGCGCGGCCTGGAGCGTTGAGCGGGACGACCTCGGGGCAGACGTGAAGGCCGCAAGCGCGTCGTCGTCGAGCATCGCTGGCAGCGCGCGCAGGGCAGTGGTGTCGGACCACCCCGACATTTCTTGATGCGCGATAAACCGTCGCTGGAAGGCTCCCCAGTCGCCCCCGTCCGCCTTGAACACCGACAGCGCGGGCAATCGTTGCTGGAGGACTCGATCATCGTCGTCGTCGTTGGAACGATTTTCCCGCGCGCCGCTGTGGTTGTAGAAAATGTCGGCTCCGTCTGCAGGTGCAAAATGGAGAGCTCCGGCGCTCGCCGATGACGTGGGCTGCGCTGTGTGGAGATCTCTGGCCACGTGGTGTCCGCGTTTCCCGCCAACCGGTGGCGGACCCTCAAAAATGGCGCCAACTCCAAAACTTTTGGCGCGAAACGCCTTATGGCGGGATCCCTCCAGCCGCGCCGCCTCCTCCAACCCCGCAGGCGTTCCACCGCCCGCTGGGACGGAGATCTCCGCCAAGATCGCAGCGGCGGCGAGCAGCAACTCCGCCAGGCGGGAGTGTGCTTCTTGCAGGCTGGTGTCGGAGGCAAGCGGAGCATCGGCCATTTCTGCGAAGTGCTGCATCGGCGGCAACTCCTCGTCCACTCCTCCCGAGGGTGGTGTCTCCGGTACGCCGTCGTCTCCCCGATCTTGCACGTGGGAACGAGAAGTCTTCCTTGTGTCCATTCTCCTTGAAGACAGGTTTACTTCTGACGCCAGTTGTAAAGTAGTAACTCGGCAGGAGACGACTTCACGGGTAGCACACTCTTTATTTTCACCAACTTATAGTTACACGGATGACTAACACCCACTTCGTTACACGGGTGACTAACACCTAACTCAGCTACTCGGGTGACTAACACCCACTCAGCTACACGGGTGACTAACACCCACTCAGCTACACGGGTGACCAACACCCCCCTTAGCTACTCGGGTGACCAACACCCCCCTTAGCTACTCGGGTGACTAACACCCACTCAGCTATACTGACACGGGCTCTTACGCCCCGTAGCCTTCCGGGACACACCCAGCCGGGGTGCCCGTCTCGGCTCTGGGTACCACCGTCCCGACCCACACGGGCGTCGGACTACGGGTCCCCCAGTCTCGGCTCCGAGCCACACAGGGCCCCGGTCCTCACAAGGACGGCGGGACTAGGGGTCTCGGGCCACTACCTCCTCCACCCCGTCTTCGGTCTTCAACTGGTTAACACTGACCACGAGTGCTCTCGCGCGTCTCCCTTTATACCCCTCCTGCGGACGTCGCTGAGAGCACCCATCTTATCTGACCAATCACTGCGCACTCGCTACGATCCTCTTTTCCCAGCTTGTGTCAGCGCGCCTTACCACCGGCGCGCGCGTCCATACCACGCCCACATCGCGTGCCCAACCCCGCGCCCCGTGATCCATCACTGTCGGCGCACGTCAATACCACCACTACACATCGACCAAGCCAGCACGCAGCCCCTCCCCCACCCTCACAAACTCACGACGCATCGCCCGACGTCTGCTTAACACAAATCATTTGTCAAGGAGACAATCCATCCACACACACATGAAACAAACCCGAGCCAATAATAAGAAGACTAATGATATGAGTGCATGAACCATTAGCTGATCGTGAAGACATTGGTGCGCATTGAGTGATTGGGATACGGTCGTTTATAAGAACATTAGTCGTTATTTTTATTTTTAATCGCATAAAAAATACCAATAGATTCATCGATGTAAACTAAACGTTTGAACCCTTTGTTACGAATCCACACGCTTACAGGGAGAATATTGTGTTAAACCTTTCTTTTGATCACGGAATCTTGCCCACGAATTAATTGAAGCCTTAGCCAAAACATAATGTGAGGATATATCCGGGTTGCTGATGGATCACACCTCGTTACGATGATTGGCTCTACCTGGTCCATAGCCAATGGGGGGAAGCCTAGGGGCGTGGCCCTGACGTAATGGGAAGGTGACATCTGTAAGTAGAGGATTGGATCTGCTGCCTTTAACCACAGCAAACGTGACCAGGGTATTAAAAGGAGTGGAGACGGACAACACGTGGTCAGATCTGGAACGAACGGAGGGTGAGGCCACGCTGGAGCGGGGTCCAGGCTGCCACGTGGCCGCGCGTGTCTCTCTCTCCCTCTCACGCTGTCTGTCAGCAGTGTGAAGGAGTAAGATAGGAGTGTTGTGAACGAAAGACAAATAAAGACCGGATTCCAGAAGTCGCTTCCACGACCTTTATTACAAAAAGATAAGTATCTGCGTACGCAGGCATACACTGCTGCACACCATTGTTCCAAGACATTTCGTTAATTGTATAATCTTGTTCTAGATTTGAAGCTTTCGTTACTGCAAGGATTCATATTCTTAGGTTTTTTCGGTAAAGTCACGTAGGTAAAAACATTAAAATTAATAAAAGTAAAATAAAATAAAAATCACGACGTTTCGGAGGCAACACAAGCCTCCGTCTTCAGGTGGAACCGTCACAGCCACGACAGCTGTATCAAGTAAATGAGAGATTTCAGGAGCTACCACTCCGTTTATATAATGGTTGGAGAGGGGGGAAGGGCCAAGTACAGCACACTTTTTATTCATATGGTAAGGTGAGGCTTAAGAGGGTGAGCCTTTGTTATGGTTTGTGACAACTAAACATGGTGAACATGGTAAACATGGTTAACCTGTAATAGTTGTCTGTCAAATAATAAATAAGATTGGTCAAATAAGTGTAGTTAAATTTTTTTGCATGGTTCCAATGATTACTCAGTTTGTAACCATCATCACGGTTGAAATTATGTCCGTGTTTGTATATTTGTATGGCTTCGTGTACAAACCTTTGATGGTAGCCAGGAGGTTTGCAGAGAACCTTGGTCTCGGAAAAGACAATTTCATGAGAGCCCACCGAGTTGTAGCAATGATCGGCAACGGCCGAAGAATCAGTTCTGCCGTGTTTCAGATCTGACTTGTGCTCGCGGACACGATCAGAAACATGACGTTTCGTTTCTCCAATGTAGCAATCACCACAAATGCAACTCAATTTGTAGACTCCAGGATACTGTAAGTCAGGAACGACATCCTTCACAGATGGAATCAGATCACGGATTTTATGCACTGTACTGAATCGGACTTGGATCTTATGTTTGTTTAGAATTTTGGAGATCTTTTTGGTCACGCCTGCTATGTATGGTAACGTGATAGTTTTGGTCGGAGTTTCATGTGGCTGTTTCTGTGTGGTGGGAGAAACAGCTTGGCGGATAGTGCGGTCAGAGTATCCGTTCATCCTGAGGGCCCGATGTACATGTCTTAATTCACCGGCCAGGTGGTGTTGGTCAGAAATGCCATGGGCTCTGTGGTATAGCGTTTTGATGAGAGAATTCTTTTGAGATGGGTGGTGGTGGGAATCCGGTTTCAAGTAGGAATCTGTGTGGGTGGCTTTCCTGTAGACAGAATGTCCCAAGGATCCGTCAGGCCTCCTCTCAAACAGAATATCCAAGAACGGTAGTTTACTGTCTTTCTCCACTTCCATGGTGAAGCGAGGGTCGTCTGTAGGGGGCGCCGGTTGACGACTGTTGGTTGGAGGAGGACGTTGATTGGTCGAAGGGAGCGGGGCGAGCGAAGCTTCCAGAGGGAGAGGAGGGGGGGAGGGCGGCTCGGGAAATATGAAAGGGGACAGCACAAGGGGGGGGGGGGAGGGGGACGGTTTGTAGAGAAGACGAAGTTGAAGCATCAAGAACCAAGGCCCGGGCTAGGACGCCGCATGGACGTTACAGACGTCGTGGGCGGTGCTGGAGACTCCATCTCCGTGGACTCCGTTCTCCCTCCTGGCTACAGGCCCCGCTCAGCCCCCCCCCCCTTTGTCTTCCCAATGCAAATTTGACTGATCACCTCTCAGCTCCTCCAAGATTTCTGTTGCACCCCCAACTACGACCAGGTCTATCCAAAACCCCTCTTTAGCAATCAATTTTGCTTTGCTGCATAAAAACTACACCGTGGACAATAACCCAATTATGTATTTAAAATTATTGTTACGCTATGTACAATCTTCATAATTGCTCTAAAGCACGTTGATAAAGGCGCTATTTAAATCTCATTAAGATAAGATAGTGCTGTGTCCGCATCGATGGCTCTGAGTAAAGTAGCAATGTGTGTCGGCGTCACTACATTGGTATAGATAGTGTTCAAGTTAAGAAAATTGAGAAAGAATACTCACAATCATCAAATCAATGTGGGTGCTCAGTGATAATAACACTTTCCTGCGTGGAAGACTCCACCCACCAAGTGGACAGCATCCAATCAACATCAATCAAACTGCATCACTCACTGTGTATACAGATATTGCAACTACTGTACTGTAGAGTTGATCGCGTGGGTTTCGGATTTAACGGAGCAGCATGTTTGTTCCTGTTAAGCACCGTGCGTGACTTGTACAAACAACATTTCCAAGAATCCATAAAAGAGGTTTTTGTGGGTTAGATTGCGCAAATATAAACGTTCCGTTAAACCCGCCCCCACCCGACACAGCCGATTAGTGAGGTTTGTCACGGAAACCGAACATGCCATGTTCGTTACTAGTCAACCACAACATTTACAATTGGAGTAGCCGTGACGTTTCGCCAGTAATTCCAACAACGAGCATCACCACTCTCCATGCCCCGCCCCTCTCAGCCGCTGGCTCCACCCCCTTTCATCACTGGCCACGCCCCTGTCAATCACTCGCCACGCCCCCTTTCCCTCTAGCTCCGCCCTCCTCCTCCCCCTCTGTGTGTACCCTCTGGGGGTGATTGGAGCTCAGTGAGTGAGTAGAGAGAGAGGAGAGTGAGAAGCGATGGGGGACCGAGCCCGGGTCGCGACGGCTTCTGCCCGGCTGATGCTGCTGCTGGTCGCTCTACCGCCACTCGCACCGGCGGAACAAGGTAACAACAAACAAACAACCAATAAACAACAAACAACAAACAAACAACAGCCAACAACGACAACCACAGCGATTTAAATTTCGATGTAAAGCTTTCGTGACTGCAGGGATCCATCTTCTTGGTTCTTTCGGTAAAGTCACGTAGAAGGGAAGTAATAAAATAATAAAAATAAAACATAATAAAATAAAATAATTCTCACGACGTTTCGGCTACAACGCAAGCAGCCGTCTTCAGGTGAAGAAGACGGCTGCTTGCGTTGTAGCCGAAACGTCGTGAGAATTATTTTATTTTATTATGTTTTATTTTTATTATTTTATTACTTCCCTTCTACGTGACTTTACCGAAAGAACCAAGAAGATGAACCACAGCGATGACAATTCCAAATCCACGACGCGCACTCTCCATCCGAGGATCCCCACGCCCACCAATCACGCAGGACACAAACGCGGAGTTCCAGGGTCCAAGCGACTACAGAGAGAGATAATTATTTGGGTCAAGAGAGAGATAATTATTTGAGTCTATCGGTAAAGTCACGTAGAGAGGTTCAAAACAAAACTTTTACGCAAAAAACGTCGACATTTCGATTGCAATGCAAGTTGTCGTCATCTCTTTTTTTCTCCACCTGATGACGAGCGATCGAAACGTAGTTTTTGCGTCATTTTTTTAACCTCTCTGCGTGACTTTACCAAAAGAACCAAGAATATGAATTCCTGCAGTCACGATTGTTTTAAGTCAAAATTTGACGAGAGAGAGAGGTTCAGTAAAATAAATAAATAAAGATAGAGACGAGAATCTCAAAAGGAGAAGTTGACAAAAACAACGATCGAACACCCAACACCGATCGCCCCTCCGTCGCAAGCGGCAGAGGCATTCCGCTCGACCTGTGCGTTGCCACCGCTCACTCCAGGGGGTGGTGAGTAGGGGGGGTGGTGGCCGCTGTTGTACCGACAGATGCGGCACAGAATCCCCTTCCCGCCTGCTGGGAACCGCACCAGGTACTCATTGGAGTGAGTGGGTTAGTGGGTGGGTGGGTGAGTGCGTGGGTGAATGGGTGGGTGAATGATTAACTGAATGGGTGGGTAAATGGGAGGGAGGGTGGGTTGGTGAGTGAGTTGGTGATTGAATGAGAGAGGGACTGAGTGGGTGAGTGAGTGACTGAGTGGGTGAGTGGGATGGTGAGTAAGTTACTGAGTGGGTGAGTCGGTGGGAGAGTGTGTAACTGAGAGAGTGAGTGGGTGACTGGGTGGGTGGGTGAGTTAGGGCGAGTGAGTGGGTGACTTGATGGATGAGTGAGACGGTGAGTGAATGACTGGGTGGGTGAGTGGGTTGGTGACTGCGTGATTGAGTGGATGTGTGAGTGGGTGACTGAATGGTTGAGTTTGTGGGTGAGCAAGTGACTAAGTGGGTGAGTGGGTCAGTAGGTTAGTGGGTCGGTGAGTGACTGGGTAAGTGAGTGACCGAGTGGGTGGATGAGTCAGTGAGTGGGTTGGTGAGTATGTGGGTGAGTGGGTGGGTGAGTGGGTAACTCAGTGAGTGACTGAGTGGGTGATGATGATGACTTCAGCCACTTGATTGAGCTGCTATCATCTCTAATGGCCTGGTCGCTCTGACAAACAGCGACATAGCTCAGTGTGGCCTTACCTGGTAAGATGAACATAGTTCAGTTTTAGTGAGGGTCTTCATGAGAATGGGTCTGTATGGGTCTCTATTGGTCTCTATGTGTCTCTGTCGGTCTATGGGTCTCTATGAATCTGTAAAAACATGCTCTTAGATTATTTGGTTGCTGCTATATATATATTTCCACGAGATATTATTTGTGGCCAGGTTGCGTCTGAGTGGGTAGGTGAGTGAGTGGGTGAATGTGCGGGTGAGTGAGTGGGTGAGTAGGTGGGTGAATTGGTGGGTGAGTGTTTCAGTGACTGAGTGGGTGAGTCGGTTAGTGGGGCAGTGGGTTAGTGGGTGAGTGAGTGATTTGACTGAGTGGGTGAGTGAGTGGGTGAGTGAGTGGGTGTGCGGGTGAGTGGCTGGGTGACTAAATTGGTGAGTGGGTGAGTGAATGACTGAGTTGGTGATTGGGTGGGTAGCTGAGTGAGTGACTGAGTTAGTGAATGTGTGGGTGACTGACTGAGTGGGTGAGTGGTTGGCTGAATGAGTGACTGAGTTGGTGATTGAGTGGGTGGCTGAGTGACTGACTGAGTCAGTGTGTGGGTGGGTTACTGAGAAGGTGAATGGGTGAGTGAGTGGGTTGGTGGGTGAGTTATTGGGTAAGTTGGTGAGTGGGTGATTGGTAGGGTGAGTGAGTGACTGAGTTGGTAATCGGATGGGTGTCTGAGTGAGTAACCAGTGGCGTCACGACCAGCTCTGTCTTTGCACGCTATTGCCTTCACATCTCTTGATATGTATAAAAATGCTTAAACCAACTCCGAAATCACCCTCTCTTATCTCCAGCCACGCACACCACATCTTTCCACGTGTAGGTGGCTGGAACCGCTGATTTAATGACCGATACTTGCATGGCCTATTTTGTTCCCATAGTTATTTTTTTTTTGTTATTCCTCTAAAGTTTCACACTCCTCAGTTCGACAGGAGAGCTTGGTGTATGTTGTGTGTGGTGTGTAGTGGGTGGTGTGTGATGTAGTGTGGTGTGTGTGGTGTGTTGTGTTTGGTGTAGTGTGGTGTGTGTGGGGTGTAGTGTGAGTGGTGTGTGTAGTGTGTTGTGTGTGGTGTCGTGTGGTGTGTTGTGTATGGTGTGTGTGTAGTGTGTTGTGGTGTGTTGTGTGTGTGTGTGTTGTAGTGTGGTGTGTGTGGTGTGTTGTGTGTGTGGTGTAGTGTGATGTGTTTGTGAGCTGGCAAAACAACCCCTACCTCCTCGTTGGTGTCGGACGGCAACGCTGTGGTGGGCAGTGCCGTGGGGTGAGTGCCAATTCCGATTGGCCTTTCCCCTCATGGCGTTTGTAGCCACCACAGCAGCCAAATGAGGGCTCTGGACAGGTGCGAGGGGCTGGTAACCCCTCCACCTTCAAATAAATTACCACGATACCACGGAATCAAAATCTAATTACGCTTGTGCCGGAGGCCCCAGGGAAACAAGCGTCCATGACATCTCCTGGCCAAACCCCATTTTTTAGGAGCCAGAACATTGAATCCTTATCCTTGGGGTTTCTCCAGAAAAAGAAAAAAGACACTGCGGGTGGCTACGTGGAATGTTCGAATGCTCACTGTGGAGGAGAGGCTGCTACTCCTCTGTCGGGAGCTGGAATGGAACCGCTTGGATCTCTGCGGTATTCAGGAGGTCCGGTGGACTGGCTGTGTCTCCTGCCACCAAAATAATGAAGAGGGCGTGGGAGCGTGGCAGTGAGGTGTGGGAAGCTGGAAGCCCTAGGCCACTGTAGCCTCACCTTCCCTTCATCCAGTGGCGAGGAGTGGTGGTCGTGGTTACTTCTGGCCCCACCGAAAATGAACATCAGTGGTTAGATGCAGGCAAGGCCGGTGAGTCAGATGCCTTCGATAACCTCGTGTCACAGGTGCTGGCTATTGTGGCCTCTCGGGATAGAGTCATCTTGTTGGGTAACTTCAATGCCCGAGTTGGTCATGATGCTGGCACCTAGTCTGGAGTGATTGGAAGCCATGGGCCAGATCAGCTCAATACCAACGGTAGGAGGCTGCTTGGCTTCTGTGCAGCCCATGGGCTTCTAATTACCAAAGCACTGTTCCAGCATCAGCTCATAGACCCGAGTTCGATTCCCGCTCACGGAAACCAAAACCAGTGATAGCGGTTATGTGAACCTGTACCTGGGTCTTCCCCCTAGGTCGACTCAGCCTCAAATGAGTTACCTGGTGTAGCATTGTGCAGTAAACATCGCCACAGAGGGGAGACAAAGGCGACCCGGAGTGGTGGTGCTGGCCACCCTCATTAAGATTAAAATTAATTTATAACTTTTTGACATGCGTTTTTCTGGATTTTTGTGTTGTTATTCTGTCTCTCACTGTTCAAATAAACCTTCCATTAAAATTATAGACTCATCGTTTCTTTGTCAGTGGGCAAACGTACAAAATCAGCAGGGGATCAAATACTTTTTTCTCTCACTGTAGACACAGATAAACCCATATAGACCCACATCGACCCACATATATCCAGATAGACCCACAGACACCCATAGAAACCCACAGACATCCATACTCACAGAGACTCATACCAACCCACGGTAACCAATACTCATAGACTCATACTCATAGACTCATACTCGTAGAGACCCATACTAAAGCTAAGCTGTGTTTATGTTACCAGCTGTAAGGCCCCACTGAGACTCTGTGTGGCTATTTTTGCAGAAGCGACCTGGCCCATCACAACTTGATAGCAGCTCCATCACGTGGCTGATGTCATCATCACGTGGACACTCACAACAGCAGCAGCCAGACACTCTAAACGCGTGTTTCTACAGACTCATAGCGACCTCACATAGACGCATGGAGACCCATAGAGACCCATAGAGACTCATATAAACCCATATAAACCCATAGACACCCATAGAGACTCATATAGACGCACAAGCCATGTTTATAAACGCGTGATGTTGATTCTAAATGTGGAAGAGAACAAAGCACAGGACCCGGATCAAATAAAAAACGCGACTACGGAGAGGAGGAAGAGGCATACAGACTCCAAATATGAAGCGGGCACCAGGATCGGAGATTGAACCCATGACCTCCTGCATACCAGGAACGAGGTTGTTAACATATCCTAGCCACGGTGGCGTTAGGGTTGTGATCGAACCCACAACTTCCTGCACACCAGGCGAGTTAGTTAAGATCCCCCTAATGCACCTGGGCGTTAGGGCCAGGGATCGAACCCTGACGCCCACGCTAGCTAGGAGATGTTGACTACCTCGCCTGGTACGTAGGTGGTGGGTTCGATCCCAGACCCAGACGATGCCTGCTGCTGCTGCTATCTATGTTAGAGTCTGCGTCTCTCTCCCCGTGGTGGTCACCGCGTGGATTTGTCTCTGGCTCCTCCTCCGTTATTTCCACTCCACATTTAGAATTAACGCTGCCACGCATTTATAAACGTAGCTTAGTTTTAGTATGGGTCTCTATAAGTACCGGTCTCCCCTATGAGTATGGGTCTCGGTGGGTCTCTATAGGTCTATATGAGTCTCCATGGGTCTGTATGCATCTTTGTGGGTCTCTATGGGTCTATATGAGTCGCTATGGGTCTCTATGCGTCTCTGTGGGTCTATATGGGTCTCTGTGGGTCGCTATGCGACTCTGTGGGTCTCTATGGGTCTCTATGGGTCTCTATGCGTCTGTAGATCCACGCGTTTAGAGTGTCTAGCTGCTGCTATCAATGTCCACACGGTGACGATGATGATGGCGTCAGCCACGTGGTGGAGCTGCTATCAAGTTGTGATAGGCCAGGCCGCTTCTGAACAAAGAGCTACACAGCTCAGTGAGGTCACGTGACAGAGCCTACAGGTGACATGGGTTGTGCTGCTGTGCCAGGCTAGGTGCATGAGATCACGTGACAGACTCTGCAGTTGTCGATGGGTTGACTGCTGTGCCAGGCTAGGTGCATGAGGAGGTCACGGGACAGACCCTGCAAGTGCCATGGGTTGTACTGTTGTGCCAGGCTAGGTCCATGAGGAGGAGGTCACGGGACAGTCTCTGCAGGTGTCTATGGGTTTGTAATAAACCTTCTCGAGACGGCTTCTGGAATCAGTCCTTTATTTTCCACTTCCACAGTTACACACACTCCCCGTTGCTGACAGGCAACGGGAAGCGGGCAGACAGCCAGCGAAGTCGCACCCCGCGCACGTGGCACCCAGAGCCCCGTACGCGCGTGGCTCCTGCTCTCTTCGTTCCCAGGTCTGCTCCCGACTCCTCCGTCTCTCCCCCTCTTAACCCCTGGGTCTCGTGGTACTCCTAAGCCAATCCTCAGTAGTCAGCGTTGACCACTCCAGATCACTCCCCGTCAATTCCCGGGACCACGCCTCTGATTCGGCTTCCCATTAGCTGAGGCCAAGATCGGCCAAGCCAATCACCTTAGCTAACATGCCGTGATCACGCCGAGGCCATGCTCCCGGGCTCTCCCCTCATTGGATACAAAGCGGGACCGGCAAGCCGATCGCCACGTGAGCCATACATGGCTCTTATTACAGGTTGACTACTGTGCCAGGCTAGTTGAGTCTCCATGAATATGGATGTATGCAGGTCTGTACCATTATATATTAGGATGGGCTCTATGGAACTCTATAGGTATCTGTGGGTCTTTATGGGTCTCTATGAGTATGGGCCTCTATTGGTCTCTGTGGGTCGTTATGGGGTACCTATGAGGCTGGGTTTATATTGGTCTCTATGGGTCTCTATGAGGTTGGGTTTCTACTGGTCTTTGTCGGTCTCTGTGGGTTTCTATGAGTCTGTAGAGTTTCTGGCTGCTGCTGTGAATGTCCACTTTGTTGAGTTGCTATGATTTGTGATAACCAGGTCGTTAATAAAAACATAACTTCATCACCTTAGTGGATAATTGTAGTGTATAGTGTAGTTGATAGTGCAGTATATAGTAGTGTAGTTATAGTGTAGTCTATAGTATAGTGTATAGAGTAGTGTACAGTAGTGCAGTGAAGAGTGTATAGTAGTGCAGTGACTAGTGTAGTGTATCGTGTAGTGTATAGTGTAGTTTATGGTAGTGTAGAAAATAGTGTCGTTAATAGTAGATTAGTATATAGTGTATTGTATACTGTTGTGTATAGCAGTGTAATGTATAGTGTAGTATACAATGTAGTGTATAGTGTAGTGTATATTGTAGTATACACTGCAGTATATAGTAGTGTAGTGTATAGTGTAGTATATAGTAGTGTATCGTGTGGTGTATAATAGTGTAGTATATATCATTGCAGTGTAGAATAGTGTATAGTATTGTAGTGTATCGTAGTATACAGTGTAGTGTATAATGTAGTGTATAGTGTAGTGTATAGAGGTGTAGCGGATAATGTAGTGGATATTGTGGTGTATAGGAGTTTAGTTTATATCAGTGAAGTATAATGTCTCATAGTGTCGTGTATTGTAATGTAGAGTAGAGTGTAGTGTATAGTGTTTAGTTTAGTGTATAGTAATGTAGTGGATAGTGGTGTAGTGTAGAGCGTAGTGTAGGGTATAGTCGTGTTGTGTATTGTAGTGTAGTATATAGTAGTGTAGTGTGTAGTGTATAGTGTAGTGAATAGTAGTGTATAATCATGTAGAGCAGGGGTCCTCAAACTTTTTAAACAGGGGGCCAGTTCACTGTCCCTCAGACCGTTGGAGGGCCGGACTATAGTTAAAAAAAACTATGAACAAATTCCTATGCACACTGCATATATCTTATTTTGAAGTGAAGAAACAAAACGGGAACAAATACAATATTTAAAATGAAGAACAAGTAAAGTTAAATCAACAAACTTGCCAGTATTTCAATGGGAACTATGGGCCTGCTTTTGGCTAATGAGATGGTCAATGTCCGGTTCCATATTTGTCACTGCTAGTCGTAACAAGTGATGCAAGTGTGCATCCGTTAGTCTAGATCTGGTTGGAGATTTCAAATGTTTCATTCTGGAAAAAGTCTGTTCACAGACATAAGTGCTGCCAAATATGGTTGCCATTTTGAGTGCATGGTTCCTGAGATGAGGATATGTCTCAGAGGGGAGAGATGCATAGAAATTATGAAGGCTGCTTGACTTGAATGCATCTTTCAGAGAGTCACAATTCTGCAGTTCAGCCAGTTCCATTTGGTAAATTGTATCCACATTTTCAATGTCAATAGAAAATGGGTTACAGAAAAGCTGTATGTCCTGTTCATGGAGATGAAGCTCTTTAAATCTAAATTGGAACTCCTTTTGCAATTTTTCCAGTGAATCCACACATGTTTTGTTTGGGAATTGCAACCAATGGTTTTTCCGCTAACAGATTTTGAGTTGTGGGGAGATGGCAGAAGTTTTCCTCCTTAACTTGTTTGATGAGGAGGCCTAATTTTACTTCAAATGCTTTGATATGTGATTGCATATCACAGAGGAGCTTCCCCTTTCCTTGAAGTTGCACATTGAAACTGTTGAGTAGCTCTGTTACATCTGTCAGAAAGGCAAGGTGCCATTTCCATTGTGCATCATTGAGCTCTGGTACTTTTTTGTTTTTTGAAAGCAGAAAAGCTGTAATCTGTGGAAGTAAGTCATAGAAACGTTTCAAAACTCCCCCTCGACTCAGCCAACGGACTTCTGTGTGGTACAGAACATCTTCATAGTCAACATTTAGTTCAGACAGAAATTCCTGAAATTGTCTGTGGTTTAGTGCATGAGCTCTAATGAAGTTAACACAAGATACCACAATTTTCATAACAGAGTTCCACTTCAGTGATTTACTACACAGCGCTTGTTGGTGGATGAGGCAGTGTATGGCTATTGGATGAGAATGGTTATGTTTGTCCATCTCTTGGTTAATGCGAGCAATTACTCCTTTCTTAGACCCCACCATGCTAGGAGCACCATCAGTTGTCACACTGGCTAGTTTAGCCCAATTCAGCTCCAAACCATTCACAGTTTGGCAAACCTTTTCATAGATATCCTCTCCTGTAGTTGTTCTTTTGATGCTTTGCAGTGCAGCAAGCTCTTCTGTGACTTCGAAATAGTCATTCGTCCCACGAATAAAAATTAGAAGTTGTGCAGAATCACGAACATCATTGCTTTCGTCGAGTGCCAAGGAAAATAGGAAAGTTTTTTTGTGGAGTTTTGCAAATGCTGATGCAAATTGTCTCCCATTTCTTCAATCCTCGGTGTAATTGTAGGTCCTGAAAGACTCACTGTACTAAATAAATCGGCCTTCTCTGGACACATCTCTTTGGCAACAGAAAGAAGGCATTCTTTAACAAATTCTCCCTCCACGAATGGTCTGCCAGTGCACGCTATTAGCTTGGCCACTTGAAAACTTGCTCGCAGTGATGAAATATGTAGCTGCTTCTGCTTCACAAAAGTATTTTGCTGAGTTGTTAATGTATTTTTCAGTTTTTATATTTTATTTTTCTCACTTCTCCGACCAAACAATCATATTTATCTTTATGTTGAGTTTCATAGTGTCGACGTAAATTGTATTCTTTGAACACAGACACTATATTCTGGCATATCAGACACACAGCTCTTTCCTTGTACTGCATGAAAAAGTAATCATAAGTCCACAGTTCTTTGAATATCCTACACTCCGAGTCAATTTTTCTCTTTCTTGACATCAGTTTCCTAGGGAGTCAAAATTGCTATTAGTAAAATACCAATATATATACAGCGCTACAAAAACAATATACCAGCAATAACTTTGCCCACACAGAGACATACAGACTGCACTGCCCATCAATGCACTCTGATTGGGGGAACTCCGCTTTTACCCCAGGCTCACACTGGTACCGGTGCCATTAACAAGTTAATTACACCTGCAGTTTTGTTCACAGATCGCAGTACATCCCCAGCACACAGGAATATCACTGGGAGTGGAGCCGAGGGGCAAGTGAGGGAGCTGAGGGAGGGTTGAGCCAGTCAAGCGCAGCCAGGGGAGAGCTGGCAGCCTTAGGCCTGGGGGGCAAGTCCAGTCAATTGGCCCATTAAACCATTCACCAGCGCAGCCCAATGAGTGCCCACCACCGCAGCCCAATGAGTGCTCACCAGCGCAGCCCAATTAGTGCTCACCAGCGCAGCCCAATTAGTGACCATGGGCCGGATAAATGTCCTCGGCAGGCCGCATGTGGCCCGCGGGCCGTAGTTTGAGGACCCCTGATGTAGAGCATAGCAGTGTAGTGTCCAGTGTATTGTATTGTATAGTAGTGTAGTGTATAGTTGCTTAGTGTATGGTCGTGTAGTGTATAGTGTAGTATATTGTATAGTGTAGTGCAGTGCCTCAATAGAGCCCACTGTGTTCGCTTGCCGACGATTCCCATTGTTACATGGAATATTAATTAATGCATCGATTAACCACGTTGATTGTAACGTCATGTGTTCAATATGGTGTTAGTATATTCATGTTTTAAAATCCGTTGTGTGAATAGTTTAAAAGACGTTGTCCTGGGTGAGAAAGGGCAGTGTGATTTTCGATGACATTGTAACGAATTAAGCCTCTGACGTTCATTTCTTGACACTCGCTTGAGATTTTGAGGTGAGTTAATAATTTGTGGGATGTCCCTTTGAGCCCGAATTAATAATGTAAAGATCCAGTTATGTACGTTGTTATTTTTTTCGATGATTTATGTCACACACGGTGCTTAAACCAAACAAAAACTTTTTTCCGGTTAATCCGAAATCTATGTGCTCGCCTTCTCAACAGTACAGTAGTTGCAATATCTTTACACACGGTGTGTCAGAGTGTGATTGATATTGATTGCCTGTGGCTCTGGTATCATCTACTCAGTGGACCGAATTTTATTGATGTCTGATTGGCTTTGGCTCTGCAGTCCACTTTGTGGGCAGAGTTTTGATGATGGTGATTGTATCTGTATCTTCTATCATACACTTTTCTGCTATCATCCATTTAGTGGTTAAATTTGTTTTATGTCTGATTAGTTGTGGCTCTGCTGTCCACTCAGCGGGTGGATTTTTATTGAGGTCTGTGTGTGAGACTACGCGTCACTGCGTCAGCCTATGGGTCTCTGTATGAGTTAGTAGGTCTCTGTGTAAATGTATGTGTCTATGTATGAGTATATATGTCTCTGTGTAAGTCTATGGATTTCTAAGATCTTTGTGTGAGTCTATGAGTCTATGTGTGTCTATTGAGTCTCTGTGTGATGTGTATGGGTCTTTGTGTGACTCTGTAGGTCTCTGTGTTAGTCTAAGGGTCTCTGTGCGAGCCTATGGGTCCTTTTGTGATTCAATGATTCTATGTGTGAGTCTATGGGTCTCATTGTTAGTCTATGGGACTCTGTACGACTCTATGGTTCATTTTTTAGCATAAGGGGTCTCTGATTGATCCTAAGGTTCTACATTTGGTAAATCGATGGGTATCTGTGTGAGTCTATGTGACTCTGTGTGAGTCTATGAGTCTCTGTATGATTCCATAGGTCTCTGTGTGAGTCTAAGGGTCTCTGTGTGAGTTGTATGCATCTTCTTGTGACTTAATGGGTCTATGTGTGAGTCTATGGGTCTTTGTGTAAGTCTATTTGCCTTTACATGCGTTTATAGGTCTCTGTGTGAGTCTGTCTCTCTTTGGTTCGTCGATGGGTCTCTGTGTGAGTCTAATGTATTTCTGTCTGAGTCTATCCGTCTCTGTATGAGTATACGCGTCTTTGTGTAAGTCTTTGGGTCTCTGTATGAGTCTATGGGTCTCTGTGTGAGTCTATGGTTCTCTGTGCGAGCCTATGAGTATTTCCATGAGTCGAATGGTCTCTGTTTAGTGAGTCAATGGGTCTCTCTTTGAGTGTATGTTTCTTTGTGAGTCTACGGGTCTCTGTGTGAGGATATGGGTCTCTATGTGCGTCTGTGTATTTGTGTGGGTCTATCGGTCTCGGTTTGAGTCTATAGCTATCTGTGTGAATCAATGGGTATCTGTTTGAACCTATGGGTATCTGCTTGAATAGATGTGTCTCTGTGTGAGTCTTTGCATCTTTACGTGTATCTATGGGTCTATGTGTCAGTCTATGGGTCTCTGTGTGAGTATATCGTTCTCTGTGTAAATATATGGTCCTCTGTATGAATCTATTAGTCTCTGTATGAGTCTATGGGTCTCTGTGCGAGTCTGTGGTTTTCTGTTTGAGCCTATGAGTATCTCCATGAGTCGAATGGTCTCTGTTTAGTGAGTCGATAGGTCTCTCGTTGAGTGTATGTGTTTCTTTGTGAGTCTACGGGTCTCTGTGTGAGGACATGGGTCTCTATGTGCGTCTATATGTATATGTGTGAGTCTATCGGTCTCCGTTTGAGTCTATAGGGATATGTGTGAATCAATGGGTATCTGTTTGAATCTATGGGTATCTGCTTGAATATATGTGTCTCTGTGTGAGTCTGTGCCTTTACGTGTGTCTATGGGTTTATGTGTCAGTCTATGGGTCTCTGTGTGAGTATATCGTTCTCTGTGTAAATATATGGTTCTCTGTGTGAATCTATTAGTCTATGTGTGAGTCAATTGGACTGTGCATGAGTCTAAAATTCTGCGTGAATCAATGGGTCTTTGTGTGAGTAAAAAAAAAAAATTCTGTTTGAGTTTCTGGGTCACTGTATGAATCTTTTAATCTTTGTGTGAGTCTATGGGTCTCAATGTTAGTCTATGTGTCTCTGTGTGAGTGTTTGGGTCTCTGAGTCAGTCTTTGACTCTATGTTGATTTGAAGCTTTCGTGACTGTAGGAATCCATACTCTTTGATTCTTTCGGTAAAGTTACGTAGATAGAAAATTAATAGATCACGACGTTTCGATCGCGACACAAGTGACTGTCTTCAAGTGAGAGCAAAAGCTACAGAAACAAGTTCTTATGTAGTCCTCAGATGCGTGCAGCCTCAGGGTAAGAGGACAGAGCTCGAGATGGTCTGCCTGAGGCTGTGGAAATGGCTATTGTATTCTGAGAGATTAGCATGTCAATGGACGAGCTTAGTATGCTGCAGCATCGGTGACTTGCCTAGTATGTCGCAGCATCAGTGACTGAGCGAGAAGGACATTCAGCCCGTAAATACAAAGACATCCAACCTAATACTGCAACTCAGAGCGTCAGCTAAAATCGCAGGAAGGATGGAAACATCACACCAGGTTAAGACTTTACCTGGTTAATCACGTCCTTGCAATGGTTGCTCAGTTTGTACCCATCTTCTCGGTTGAAGTTGTGTCTGTGTTTATATATCTGGATGGCTTCATGAACAAATCTATAATGATAGCCAGTAGGTTTGCAAAGAACCTTCGTCTTAGAAAAATCTATTTCGTGTGAGCCCACTGCGTTTAAACAATCATCCGCAACGGCAGAGATATTGGTACTACCGTGCTTCAGATCTGCCTATTGTTCGCGAACACGGTCCGAGACATGTCGTTTCGTTTCCCCAATTTAACTCCTGCCGCAGCCACAACTTAGTTTGTAGACACCAGGATATTGCATGTCAGGAATCACATCCTTTACAGATGGGATCAATCACGGATTTTGTGTAGTGTGTTTAAACGAACCTGGATCTTGTGTTTGTTCAAGATTTTAGAAATGTTTTTGGTATGTATAGAAAGGTGAGGATTTTGATTGGGTCCTAAGATGGTTGTCTCCCCATGGCTGGGGAGACAGCTTTGCAGATTGTACGGTCAGAATATCCATTCATCCTGAGGGCTTCGTGTACATGCCCCAGCTCACTGGCAAGGTGGTGCTGGTCGTGGATGCAACGGGCCCTATGGTGTAGTGTTTTGATGAGGGAATTCTTCTGAGCTGGACGGTGGTGGGAGTCAGGCTTTAGATAGGCATCTGTGTGGGTGGCTTTCCTGTAGACAGAATGTCCCAACGAGCGATCAAGTCTTTTCTCGAGCAAAACATCCAGAAATGGTAGCTTACAATCCTTCTCCACTTCCATGGTGGATTTGATGGCTGGGTGTATGGAATTGATGTGGTTGAAGAATTGGTTTAGTGCTGGCTGACCATGTGGCCAGATGATGAACGTGTCATCTACGTATCTCTTCCACAAGGAAGGACGTAGGGTGGATATCTGGATGGCATCTGTCTCAAATTTGTCCATGAAAACATTCGCTACTACTGGCGATAAGGGAGAACCCATTGGGGTACCCTCCAATTGTTTGTAGAATGTACCATTCCAGGCGAAGTAAGTATTGGTAAGGTAGTGCCTCGCCAAAGTTGGCACATCAGAATTCAGTCCCTGTTGGACCAAGTCTTCAATGATTGCAATGGTGTCAGGCACAGGTACCTTGGTGAACAGAGAGACTACATCGAAACTGACAAGCAAATAATCTGGAGACAGTGAGATGTCTTTGATTAGAGAAACAAAGTGAGCTGAGTTAAGTACAGCGGACGTGGTCTTGCCAGTGAATGGAAGCAGGGTCTCAGACAGAAATCGTGCCAGTTTGTAGGTGGGTGAGTTAATGGTGGAGATGATGGGACGGAGCGGTGTACCTTCTATGTGGATTTTTGGAAGGCCATAAAATCTGGGTGGTGTAGCAGCAGAAGGTTTTTGAGAGAGCAGCTTGGTCAGCTCGATTAGGGGAGTCGAGATCATGATGCCATTGTTGGTTTTCGTAATCAAGCGATTGGCAGGATCTTTATTGATTTGGTATAGCTACCATCCATAAGACGGTCCTGAAATTTGTTACTATATGTGGTTGTATCCATGATGACAGGGGCAATGCCATTTCTGCTCATAGATCGTGATGATGTGTTGATGATGATGAAATTCACACAGTTTATTACCTGCCAAATGTTATCTTTAATTATTTAAATCTCTACAACATTCAGAACCCGTTCTCAAAAGTTCAACTACTTCAATTTGTCGTTGTTAATTACTTAAATTCCGCCCAATGTCAACGTTTTGATCAGCAACCCTTAAGGTTAAATCAACATTTATAGTTGGCTTTGGTTTGGTTTCTAATGATTTCTAAGTGCGCATTTGCACGCAACCCAGACACTTCTTCCACACGCAGCAGATAATTTACCTTTTTAAATGTATTTAAAATCACAAATGCCACTTCATTTTCTTAAACAATTAAGAGCTTAGATCACTCATTAAAATATAACAGCCAGGAAGAGGTTTCAGATTGCTGAGGTCTCGGAGGATAGGAAATCCCTCAGCCTGGAAAATATAATGGGACAAAGTGAGGATGACGCTTATGAGGCTGCGGTGCCTCAAATATTGTAAGTAGTCACCCCTGCGAGTGGCTGGCTAAAGTGACATCCGTTAAGGAAGTACAGAATGAAATCCAGAGTCTGAGACCAGGAAAAAACACCGAGCAGAGATGATCTCCCAAGCGACATGCTGAGGGAGGGTGGCATTTGTGCACAGACTTCCCTACATGACATCATAACAACAGTCTGGACCACTGGACGGCTTCAGCAGAGTCGAAGTTTGCCCTGGTGGACCCTCGTTTTAAGAAGGGGGACCGCACAGACTGTAACAACTACAGGGACATCTCACTCTTTTTTGTGCCGGTAAAGGTCCTGGCAAGGATTATTCAACATCACATTGCCAGGTACGCTGAGGAGAGGATTGCAGAGATCCGATGTTTTTTCTAGCAAGGGCGGTCCTACACAGATAGCATAATGTTTGTCCGTATGCTACAGCAAAAGTGTATGGAATTCTCACAAGACCTAGATCTCTGATTGATTGAACTGGTCGAGGCCTATGATTCCATCAGTAGGCCTGGGCTCGGGGTTGTTCTTCATGCTTTCAGAGTCCCTGACTCTCTGCTCATAATGATTTTTATAATCATTAAGAACCTCCATGATGGTGAGTGGGCCCGGGTAAAACTACGTGGCCAGGAGTTGGAGCCATTGCCTGATCACCTTGGGGTGCCACAAGGATGTCCTCCGGCTCCCACATTATTTAACATCTATTGCGACCACGTAGTTCATGAAGCCTTTGATGGCTGTACTGGAGGAATTTTCATCTGTACAGATACAATGGGAGGCTGATCAATGCCAGGGTGCAGTCAATGGATGGCTCCCTATTGGTCAACCATGTTACATATGCCAATTATCTGGTAATTGCTTCTCACTCAGAAGAGGAATTGTAGGTGCTGTTGCTGAACCTGAGAGCGTGGTATTAAGAGGTGGGCCCTTACCATATTCCCCACCAAAACTAAGCACCTGCCTGGGTATTTTGTACCATTGGACACTCCACCCCCACACATCCTCATTGGTGATGAGGCAGTTGTGGAGAGAGTGGAGAGTTTCCCATACCTGGGCAGTGTGTTCATGACTGGCACCTGTTTGACAGCAGAGGTCTCACTTCGAATCAGTTGAGTGGTATTATATTTCATCAGTTGGGCAACTCTGTGTGGAAGCTACATGGTCTATCGCTCCACACAAAACTTCTGGTCTGCTCCATGCTTTTGAAACGTGGACCCCTCTATTGGATATTCTGTGCCAGTGAGAAACTTTCAGGCTGGCGTGCCTAAGATTTATCATGGGTTTAACCAGGCTGGATTCTATGAGGAGCTCGCAAACCCATGAACAATTTGGACACATTCCCGTCAGTGAGCTCCTCCGGCAGGCAAGGCTGTGGTGACTGGGACATGTAGCCCACATGCCCAGCCATTATAAACCCAAACAGATTTTGTTCGGCCATATAGAGGGGTCTAAATGGGCATGACACGAGCTAGAGAAGAGATTGACTGATGCGATCAGGGAGAATGTGGAGCTGAGTGGACTTGCCGATGACTGGGACCAGGGGTGTCAAGATCGGCCTCTGTGGAGGAGGCTCGTGAAGGACGCTACTGGGCAGTTGGAGGAAATCGCCCTTCAGCAACAACGTAGGGCAGATGGGCGATGCTCACAACAACGAGCGGAGTGCCAGGCAGCTAAAATCAGTAATTTGACTCAGAAGGGGGTACGAGTGTTTCATATGTCAGTCAGACAATCCATGGCACCGGCTGGTTTTGTCTTATGACCTCTTGTCAGCGAGCCTTCGACACTTTACGTGGTCTCAAAGCGCACCTGCCCTAACAGAGGCGCCATGATGAGTTCACCGTCACTCGTAGCGAATTTTAGTTGTTGTGTTAGTGGGTTAGTGTGTTGAGTGTGTGAGTTAGTGGGTGAATGATTAAGTGAGTGAGTGGGTGAGTGAGTTGGTGTTAGAGTGAGTGTGTGAGTGGCTGAGTGAGTAGGTGAGTGTATGCGTGAGTGGTATAATTAGTGGGTGAGTGAGTGACTGAGTGAGTGGGTGTATGAGTGAATGGGTGTGTGAGTGGGTGAATGAGTGAGTGGGTGTACGAGTTAGTGGGTGAGTAATTGAGTGAATGAGTAGGTGTGTGAGTGAGTGGGTGTGTGAGTGAGTGGGTGTGTGAGTGAGTGGGTGAGTAAGTGAGTGGGTGAGTGAGCGAGTGAGTGAGTGGGTGAGTAAGTGAGTGAGTGGGTGAGTGAGCGAGTGAGTGGGTGAGTGAGCGAGCGAGTGAGTGAGTGAGCGAGTGAGTGAGTGAGCGAGTGGGTGAGTGGGTGTGTGAGAGAGTGAGTGTGTGCGTAGGTAAGTGGTTTGTTGTCCTTCACTCCGATTGTCACCGTTTGATGGGAGAGAAGTTCAACATCCACACGTAAACAAACAACAAAATAAACTACACTTCTTTAGACTGCAATATACACTACTATACCCTACACTACTATATACCTATTTCCACTATACTACTATACACTACACTATTCACTACATTACACACTACGCTACAATACACATGATATACCACACAATAAACTACACTTCTTTGTACAATACTATACACTGCACTACACTGTACACTACACCATACAAGACACCACGCATTAAACTATACATTTCACACTACTATATACACTACACTGCAATACACTACACTATACACTACTTTAAACTTCACTATACACTACAATAGTATACACTGTACTATACACAACAATATACACGACACTACTATATACCATACATTAAACTGTAGACCACGATACAAGACGCTACTATACACTACTATACATTACAGCACTATGCACTACACTATACACTACATTATACACTACACTATACACTACACTACTATAAACTACACTATACACTACTATACACTACTAGACATTACAGTACTATACACTACACTATAAACTACACTATACACTACACTTTAACACTTAATAATCTCCACATCTCTCTCTGTGTCCGTGTGTCTCAGTTGCCGTGTCAAAGCCTGTAACTAAACAAATACAGTCCTACATCGGTAGGACATCATCATTCATAAAAAATTCAGAACATCTTGTGAATATGATCAAAGATATTAAACTTAACCCTAATGATATTTTGGTGAGTTTTGATGTGATTTCGCTATTCACTAAGGTTCCAGTGAGCGAGTCGCTTAAATTACTTGATACACTGGTAAAGAATACAGGTTTACCAAAAGATATTCCGAAACTCGCTGACCATTGTTTAAATAACACTTACTTATTATGGAGAGGCGAATTCTTTAAACAAAGGGAGGGAGCAGCAATGGGCTCTCCTTTATCTCCTGCTATAGCAAATTTGTACATGGAAAACTTTGAAACCAGAGCACTTGCCTCGAGCACATTAAAACCATCCTTTTGGTTTAGATATGTGGATGACACTTTGGTTGTCTGGCCACATGGTAAAGATACACTTCACGATTTTCTAAATCATCTCAATGCACAAAACCCGGCCATTCAGTTCACCATGGAAATGGAGGTGAGATATTTTACTTGGGCATGGCCTAAATGGTAAAATAACACAGCGTTTACAGAAAGCAAACGCACACTGATGCCTATCTGAATGCAGATTCACATCATCACCCAGCTCAGAAATCCTCTCTTATCAAGACGCTCATACATCGGGCTAAAACAGTGTCAGATGGTGAAAGTCTAGTGAGAGAGATTAAACATGTTAAAGAAGCACTAAGACAGAATGGCTACAATAATGCTCAAATTAACAGATCACTAAATGCCAAATCACGATCGCAAAGCAACACTGCTGAAAGCGATAAGATTATCAAAACAATAAAAATACCATTTATCTCAGGAGTAACTGACAAATTAGCCCGTGTTTTGCAAAAGCAAAACATTACAGTAAGATTTGGTACAGTACACAAATTCAACAACTAGTAACGTGCACTATAGACGAATTACCTAAATTATCAACAGAAGGTGTATATCGGATTAATTGTGTATGTGTAGTGGTGATACGCGCTGGGGTAGGGATCGTGTGCCAGCGCGTAGTGATTGGCTGTGTGGGTGGTGACGCGCGCTGACGGTGATCAGGGGTCAGCGCGGGGTCGTGGGTTATGTGGTAGTGATTGGCTGTGTACCGGTGACGCGCTTGAGAGGAGGTGATCGGGTGGCAGCGCGGTGTGATTGGTTGGGTAGTGGTAACACGCGCTGGGGAAAACGGATCGTAGAGACAGCGCGTCGTCGATTGGTTAACTAAGGAGCGGTGCTCACGTCGAGGTCCGCATCCGCTCCGTCTCCTGTGAGCGGGGGATATATAAGGGGATGCACACAGGCGCACGGGGAGCATGTAACCAGCGAAGACTGAAGACGGAGAGGAAGAGATAGGGCCCTGCGGTACCTAGTCCCGCTGTCCTGTGGGGACCGGGACTCTGTGTAACCCAGAGGCGGAATGCTGTGTGTAGCCAGAGACATAGAGTCTACACGAGTCAAGTGAAGTGTGTGTAGCCAGGGACATAGAGTCTACACGAGTCAAGTGAAGTGTGTGTAGCCAGGAACATAGAGTCTACACGAGTCAAGTGAAGTGTGTGTAGCCAGGGACATAGAGTCTACACGAGTCAAGTGAAGTGTGTGTAGCCAGAGACATAGAGTCTACACGAGTTAAGTGAAGTGTGTAGTCAGAAAGATAGAGACCACACGTTGTATCGTGAACGTCAAGATTTAATAAAAAGTGTGTTACCCGTCAAGGAGTTTCCTGCCGTCATTTCCAATACTTCAACTGGTGTCAGAAGTGAAACGGTCTTCCAAGCATGGAGACAAGGAAGACCCGTCGGACCCACGGGATTGACCGCGAGGAGAACCTTGACGACTCGGGCCAGCTGGCATCGGGGGGTGAGGACGAAGAATTGCCCACGCTGCAGGATCCGCCGACGGCGCCGGGCGAGCGACTGGGGACCGAGACCGTGCTCCTCGAGGCGCACTCCCGTCTGGCGGAGCTGCTGCTCGCTGCCGCGTCCATCCTGGCGGAAATCAGCTCATCGGGAGGAGCGGGGACGGCGGCGGACATTCTACAGGGTCGCCCCGCAGATTCCCGCCAAAATGACTTGGCGATTCCCGCCATTTCATCTGCGCCGACTTTTGGCGGGAACGGAGACCACCACGTGGCGGCGGTCCTCCAAGCGCGCCCGCTTACGTCATCAACGCGCGCTGCGGACCGCCATCAGACATCCGCCACTGGGGCCGCCATCTTACACACCGACGGGGCGGCGGAGAGGAACCACGAGGCAGAGGACGACTTCATCTTTCAACAGCGCCTTCCCACATTGTCAGCCTTCAAGGCGGAAGGCGGGGACTGGGGCCAATTTCAGCGCAGGTTTTTGGCACACCAGGAGATGTCCGCCTGGTCCGACGCTACGGCGCTGCGGGCACTGCCTGCCATGTTGGACGACAACGCGCTCGCGGCCTTCACGTCCGCACGGAGGTCGGATCGCTCCACGCTTAAGGCTGCGCTGGGTCTCATGGCCAAGGTCTACGGACCTCCCTCGGCGTGCCGCCATCATTTTTATGCAAGGCGGAAGGCGGACACGGAGACCGCACTCGCCTATCGCACGGCGTTGCTGGCTCTCGCCGACGCCGCGTTCCCTCGTATGGACGAGGAGGGCCAAGATGCGATGGTTTTGGAGCAACTGCTCAAGTTGGCGCAGGACCTGGGGGTCCCCATCAACACGGCCGACGAGATCGATATTTCTTCCTTGCGGGTCGCTACAAGTATACAAGCGCACGAGGTCCTTCAACGTAAACAGGGGGTCGTCTGCAACGCTGCCGTGGCCTCTGCTCCGGGCCCGGTAGTCACCGAACCCCAAGTCGTCAGCCCACGAGAGGAGGCGTTCACCGCGGGACGACCAGGGGACTGGAGGTCGGGGGGTCGTTCGCCTCTGCGATCGGCCCGCAAGCTGGAGCAACCGAGATCTCCGGCGACCCTCATCACGTGTTATAACTGCGGCCTCCGGGGCCACGTGGCGTCCGGTTGCCGCGCCCCACGTCAGCGTGCCATGGGACCTCGGCTGGACGACGACCAAGGCCCCAAGTCATCCCTGCTAACCCCGGCAACTCGCGGCACCTCACATGCTCGGCCTGCATACTCGACACGCATGGGCCGTCGCGTTGCGGCGGAGGAGAGCCGGTTAGGGTTCGGGGATTCGGTTCGGCGAGGGGGGTTCGGCCGGGACCGGGGAGACATTAAATGGTCGGAGTTGGGGCACAGAATAGTGGCTGCCTCAGCGGGATCATCCGTCGTTACGGGATCTATTGATGGGGTCGAGGTCAGGGTGTTAGTGGACACGGGGGCGTCGGCGACTATTATATCGGACCTCATTTACAACATTCTCCCCGTCCAATGTCGTCCGCTGCTACCAGTGGATGTGCCATTTTACGCCGCTAATGGGGGATCGTTGGGCATTATCGGTCAGATTAGGGCGTCCATTCGCATTGGTGATATCAAATTGTCGGGACCCGTTTTCGTTTCGTCCTCCTTGGCGGTTCCTTGTCTATTGGGCACTGATTTTTTGGCTAAAATGCCCATTAAAATTCTCATCGATCAGCGTTGCATTGAACTACCATCGGGTCGCCGTATTTTTTTTTTTACGAACCCTACTGAAATTCGGACGGCGTGCGCTACGATACAAGCGTTGGCGACACAGACCGTGCACGTGCCCCCGGGTTCACAGATGTTAATTCCCCTCCGGTTGCGGAAACCATGGGTGGGGGAGACCTCGGAACAAGGCATGCTTTTGGGTCCTTCGAAAAGGGCTGTCGGAGGTCTCGATTTGTCGGTGGCTCACACTTTGGTTAGGGCTGACAAGGATCCGTTTGTGATGGTTTAAACGCTGGGTCGCGGCCGGCCGTCATTCAGCAGGGCACCGTGCTAGCTCACGCGGCACGGGTCCCTGCCGAAGAGCGGCTGGTTGCGCAGGTCGATCCGAGCCCCGCGCAGAACATTAAACCGAAGGAGGACCTTGAATGGGTCGATTCGCTGTGCGCGGACTCGGACGATTTGTCAGCGGTACAGTTGGGTGCGCTGCGCGGGTTGCTGATAGAATTCTCTGATGTGTTCAGTAAACATAAGTATGACATTGGGTGCACGGACCTGTTACGCCACCACATTGAAACGGGCGATGCGGCACCTGTCAGGCTAAATCCCTTCCGACTGAGTCCTGCTGAGAAGGAACATGTTCAGTCGGCCGTCAACGATATGCTAGGCACCGACATTATTTCGTCTTCTTCCAGTCCTTGGGGAGCACCTATTGTGCTGGTTAAAAAGCAGGACGGGTCCTTGCGATTTTGCGTAGATTTCCGTCGCCTCAATAAGATCTCTGTGGCTGACGCGTATCCGCTCCCCAGGATGGACGAGTCCCTCGATGCATTGTCTGGTGCGCGATATTTTTCGACTCTTGATTTATTATCGGGATTCTGGCAGTTGCCACTCGACGAAGAGTCTAAACCTAAGACAGCATTTCGGACTCCAGGGGGCCTGTTTCAGTTTAACTGGTTACCCATGGGACTTCACTCCTCTCCCGCGACGTTTCAGCGCCTTATGGAGTTGGTTTTGTCGGGCTTGCAATGGGATACGTGCTTGATTTACCTTGACGATGTCATTGTTTTCGGTAAAACTTTGAGGAACACCTCCAGCGATTGAGAGGGGTGTTCTTGAGAATGCGATCGGCTAAATTAAAGTTGAAACCGGCCAAATGCCACCTTCTTCGTAAGTCCGTTAGATACTTGGGTCACATTGTCGACTCTTCGGGGATTTCTACCGATCTCGCGAAGACGGACTGTGTCAGTTCATGGCCGACGCCCACGTCAGTTTCGGACGTGTGCAGTTTCATCGGCTTTGCTTCTTATTACCGCCGATTCGTTGAGCATTTCGCCACCATTGCAAAACCCTTGCACGCTCTAACGGCAAAAGGAGTGAAGTTCCGATGGGGACCGGAGGAGGAGGCCGCGTTCTGCTCCCTCCGGGACGCCTTGGTGGGTGCCCCACCCTTGCGCTATCCTGACTTTGCGAGTCCCTTCTTGCTAGACACGGATGCTAGCAACACGGGCATTGGGGGGGTGCTATCCCAAGTCGTTGGGGGAGTCGAACGGGTGGTCGCCTATGGTAGCAGGGTGTTGTCGCCGGCGGAGCAGCGCTACTGCGTCACCCGTCGCGAGCTGCTTGCCATTGTTTTTTTTGTACAACAATTCAGACCGTATCTCTATGGTCGTCACTTTACGGTCCGCACGGACCACGCGGCGCTCCAGTATTCATTGAAGGTCGCCCAACCCTCGGGCCAATTGTCATGGTGGTTGGAAGTCCTCCAGGACTACCAGTTCACGACTACATACCGTAAGGGGTTGCGACACACAAATGCCGATGCACTGTCGCGATTGTTGCCTTGTCACAAATGTGCGTGCTTATCGGGATCGGCGCGCTGTAAACCGCCGGTTACGGAAGGTATGGGGGCATTGGTTGCGACCGTGGGCGCACCAATTGGGGATGTTCCCGCTACCCCAGGGGGTCAGGACTCGCTGCTCTCACTATCGCTGATTGAGTGGGGCCGTCTCCAAATGGCGGACAGCTCCCTGCTAGCATTGCGCCGCAGGGTAGGGGGTTCAGAGGAGGACCAGGAGCGGACTGGCTCCTACGTACTGAAGCAAGGCCTGTTAATGAGATGGGACAGTTTGTCCCGGCGGCACGCACTTGTGGTGCCTTCCGCTGTGAGGGGGAAAGTTGTCTTGGCCGCACAAGAACGCCTCTTGCATTTGGGAGTAAACAAAACGCTTGCCCTGCTTCAGCGTGACTATTATTGGCCGGGGATGGGGAGTGACGTGGTGAATATTCTGAAGGGATGTGTCGAGTGCGCCAGACGGAAACCACCGCCCGTGGCAGCTAATCCACCACTGCAATCTATTCAGGTCTCGCGCACTAATGAGCTCGTTGCACTCGATATTCTGGGGCCTTTTCCAGTCACGCCTAGGGGTAATAAGTACCTGTTGGTGGGGGTCGAATATTTTACCCGGTGGCCTATGGCGTGGCCACTCGCCAACCAGTCGGCGGCGGCTGTGACGGACGCCTTTGTCCAGGGCTACGTCCTGGACAAGGGGGCTCCCGAACGCTTGCTGACCGACCAAGGGAAATTTTTTTCAAGTAAATTGCTGCAAGAGGTGTGCGACCTGTTGGGTACTAAGAAGGTGCGTACCTCCCCGTACCACCCGCAGACGGACGGGATGGTGGAGAGACTCAACAGGACTTTGACTTCTATGCTGTGCCACCAGGTGTGTGAGGCACATGTTGATTGGGACCTACAGGTCCCGGGGGTCCTCGCCGCGTATAGAATGGCCCCCCATGCAGCAACGGGATTTTCCCCATTCTATTTGATGTACGGTCGGGAAGCCGACCCGCCCATGGAAACGCAGCTGGGCCTGTCCGCACCACGAACTAATTCAAAATTGGCAGAGCATATTAAATTTAATATTCATAAGCTGACAGAGGCAAGGGAGGCCGCACGGCTTAATTCGCGGGCTCGCCAAATTGCAAACGAGCGGTTGCGTGCACGGAAGGTGTCCGTGCACAACTGGGAACCAGGTGACAGGGCCTGGCTGCATTGCCCTCAGGCACCTTTGGCTACGTCGCCTAAATTGTTGAAGCCATGGCGGGGACCCGTGGAGGTCGTGTGGGTTGCATGCCCCCAGTGCGTTCAGATAAAATGGGGAAAGCGCCGTTGGTACGTTCACCCCTCCTGACTGAAACCGTTCTCGCCTCCATATGGCCTCCCCTTGTGTCATGAGGGCCGAGCATGTGACGTGACCGACGACCCAAAGGGGGAAATGTCTTTGCCTGATCCTCACATGTATCCGCCTGATCCGCTCCCAGGTGTCTCGGAACTGACAGCTGCCGACCACCGGCGGCCGGATCTTCGCGGCGGGGCCGGTCCTTCCAGGCCCGTTCCGCGCCGTCTAGAGCTGTCGGAGCCACCGGACGGTCATCAGCGTCCCGTCCCATACGACGGACCGGCCAGACGGACTCGCGCTAGGTCGCGCTACTTTTTATGACCTACCACGTGAGGAGTCGAGGCAGCCGGAGCGCCTCGTCACTGCGTTTAGTTACAGAGACACTTGGCGCGTTCGTTTTCTGGAGTTCGCTTTTATTGTGTTGTTCGTCGGGCTGTACATTGCTTCTTATTTAAGTGTTGCTGTTGTGTTGTTGTTGTTGCGTTATGGGGCACACTGGGGGGTGGGGTTTTTATTGTGTTGACGTTGCGTTGTGTTGTTGGTTAGCAGCCGGGCCGGCTGCGAGCTATGTGGGAGGGGGTGATGTAGTGGTAATACGCGCTGGGGTAGGGATCGTGTGCCAGCGCGCAGTGATTGGCTGTGTGGGTGGTGACGCGCGCTGACGGTGATCAGGGGTCAGCGCGGGGTCGTGGGTTATGTGGTAGTGATTGGCTGTGTGCCGGTGACGCGCTTGAGAGGGAGTGATCGGGTGGCAGTGCGGTGTGATTGGTTGGGTAGTGGTAACACGCGCTGGGGAAAACGGATCGTAGAGACAGCGCGTCGTCGATTGGTTAACTAAGGAGCGGTGCTCACGTCGAGGTCCGCATCCGCTCTGTCTCCTGTGAGCGGGGGCTATATAAGGGGATGCACACAGGCGCACGGGGAGCATGTAACCAGCGAAGACTGAAGACGGAGAGGAAGAGATAGGGCCCTGCGGTACCTAGTCCCGCTGTCCTGTGGGGACAGCGGGACTAGGTACCGCAGGCGGAATGCTGTGTGTAGCCAGAGACATAGAGTCTACACGAGTCAAGTGAAGTGTGTGTAGCCAGGGACATAGAGTCTACACGAGTTAAGTGAAGTGTGTGTAGCCAGGAACATAGAGTCTACACGAGTTAAGTGAAGTGTGTAGTCAGAAAGATAGAGACCACACGTTGTATCGTGAACGTCAAGATTTAATAAAAAGTGTGTTACCCGTCAAGGAGTTTCCTGCCATCATTTCCAATACTTCATATGTGGCAGATGCTATATTGGACAGACAGGGCGTAACAGTGTAAGACTAAAAGAACACCAGAGAAATATTAAACTATCGCAAACACAACTGTCGGCAGTGGCAGAACATGCATGCCAACGAACACTCAATTGATTGACAACGTTGAAGTATTGTGTAAAACTAGTTACTACTGGCAAAGACTAATTAGATAATCCATTGAAATTGAGAGAAACAGAAATAACTTTAATCGCTCAGACAGCTACAGGCTTAGTGCGGCCTGGAAGCGTATTATTAAATAAGATACATTACAATTCCTTATAAGGGAAACAAACACTAACTGATTACTAATGTAGCATAATCACAATAAAACACATGCCAAACGATTACTAATCTACAACTCGCATCGTAACAATAGCCTGATTACTAATCTAGTATATAATTACAATAACCCCCCCTCAAATCTTTGCACCTGACGAATTAATGAGTTAATGATGACGTCACCCTGCTGCTGCTGTATATAAGAACGGGAGACACAGCAGAGCCTCACCATTCTGGCGAATTGTTTGATGATGCTGGATGCAATTACCAGCGAAACGTCGTACTCAAATTGTAAATGTTGTGGTTTCACGCTTCAACACACCAGTGGGCTAAAGCAGTGAACTATTTGTCTTTTGTCAACGTGACACTTTTTTACTGATTGGCCGTGTCGGGTGGTGGAGGGTTACGACACATTTATAAATAACGCGATCTAAACCCAAAAACGTTGATTATGGGCAGAGTTTGATTGACATCTGATTGGCTGTGGCTCTGCTATCATCCACTTAGTAGGGCAGAGTTTCTGCTGGGCAGGAGCCAGGAAAACAATATTAATGCTGAGCACACGCACCATCGGTAATATATAGTTGAGTGTATATTGTAGCATATAGTGTAATGTATAGTGAAGTATAGTGTATAGTGTTATGTATAGTGTAATGTATAGCATAGTGTATAGTGATGTATAGTGTAGTGTATAGAAGTGTATAGCGTAGTGTATAATGTAGTGTATAGTGTAGTGTAGTGTACAAAACCAGCCCTCTAACGGGGGTCTACAGACTTTAACGAATTGCCAAATTTGTATAAAATACTTGATTATTATTAACAAATGGGACCTTTCTTGCCAACAAAGTAAAATAATAGTCTCTAGCGTAGACCAATCAGTTTCAAAGACAACGCATCATCAAATACTACCAGAGCATGTTTTTTTGTTTGCATAATCACCACAGGTACCGCGTGTGGTTAATACAGTGACTTGATTCCTTGCAAAAGGTTTCTGTTTGGTGTTTGAACATATTAATACCCCCTTATTTGGCAAAAAGGTTCCATTTGTTTTATAATAAAGTATTTTAGACAAATTCGGCAATTCGTTAAAGTCTGTAGACCCCCGTTAGAGGGCTGGATTTTGTACACTACTATACACTACACTATACACTACATCTTGACACCACTCCTCTTTTATTGCCAGAAGGGGTTAAACCAATTTTTATATTATTATTATGTTGTTTGTCTTCATAGGAGATTATCCCTCGATGACAATGGGATACAACTTGTTCGCGATTCTCGTCATCGTGATGATCATCGTGATTCTCATCGTGATGTTCATCGCCTTCGCGAGCCTCATCATTTACCACTGCAAAAAAGGTAAGGAGTTATGATCCTAAAAAGACGAATTCCCCCCCCCCCCTTGTCGCCTGTAACAGGCGGTAGGGGCAAGTGCTGTTCGTAGCGAGTATTAGCAGCGCCTATGAAGGCTACCGGCACTGTGGCACACACAGAGGAGGGAGGGTGGCTAACGGACGCCTTTGTCTTCCCCAGTGGCGATGTTTCGCACCAAGTACTCATTTGAGGCAGAGTCGACCTCGACCTACACCCGCAGCAAAAAGACAAAAAATCCCTCCGTGTAGCCTGTAACAGACTGTAGGGGCAAGTGCTGTTATCGAGTACCTATGAAGGCCGGCACGGCACACGAGGAATTGGGTGGCCAGAACCACGCCCGGACGCCTTTGTCTCCCCAGTGGCGATGTTTACACACCACACCAGGTACTTATTTGAGGCAGAGTCGACCTAGGGTAGGCTCAGGACCGTTTCAAATAATCGTCACTGGCGTTGACCGTGAGCGAACTCCGGTCGTCAGGATCGTAGTGCAGCGTAGCGCTAACCGCTACACTACCACTCCAACTACACACACAATATACGCAACTAAACCTACACACACCACACAACCACACCTACACTACATAGATACCACACACAAACACACTACACACCTATACACCATATAGGTATAACAAGAACAACAACCGTCATTCGCCACTAAGTGGCGGTGGCGTCACCACGGTCTTTGTGCCAGGCCATGTGCATGTTAAGGCCTCGTGAAGTGTCGAATGCCCACTGGCAGGACGTCACGGAACAAACCCAGGTGCCATGGGTCGACTGAGTGAAATGACTGTCCAATGCACTACCTGTGCCCCCTACTGTGCCAACTTGATGCGTTTTAGCCACCCAGTGCTCCGCTCATTGTTGTGAGCGTCGCTCCTCCGCCCTCCATTGTTGTTCGAGGGCGACTCCCTTTAACTGCCCAGAAGCGTCCTTCATGAGCCTCTTCCACAGAGGCCGATCTTGACACCGCTTGCACCACTCAGCTCCGCATCCTCTTGTACCACATCACTCCATCTCTTCTCTTGACCATGCACTCCCATTTAGCCCCCTCTATCTGGCCGAACAAAAGCTGTTTATGCATGCGGTGGCTGGGCTTGCGGGCTAGATGACCCAGCCAACGCAGCCTTGCCTGCCAGAGGAGCTCGCCAATGGGACTTTGTCCAGATCTTCATAGCATTTGTGAGCTTCTCACACAATCCAGGCTGGTTAAATACAGAATGGATCGTAGGCAGGCCAGCTTGAGTTTTCTAACCGGTGAAGATGTTCCATTAGGGGGGGTCCAAGTTTCTCAATCATCGAGAAGGGAGGGCATGCCTGTGGCCGAGAAGACGTGAAGTTTTGTGTGAGAAAGACAGACCAGGTAGCTTCTGACAGCGTTATGCAGTCAATGAAAATATAATACAGCTCTATTGATGGCAAACCGGAGCTGGTTATACGCACACTGCCTAGGTATGGAAAACTCTCCACTTTCGTCACAACCGCACCCTCACCAATGGGGAAAAGATGGGGTGGAGTGTTTAATGGCACAACATACCCATGCAGGTGCTCATTTTTGATGGGGCTAGCAGCGGCGCCTCCAACTACTCCTCTGAATGAATAGCAATCACCACATTATCAGCATAAGTAACATGGTTTACCAAAACGGAGGAACCCCTTGACCGCACCCAGGCATAAATCAGCTTCCCATTGCACCTCAACGAGATGGAGATTCCTCCAGTACAGCCATGGAAAGCTTCTCGAACTACGTGGTCGAAATAATGTTAGAGCCAGAGGACATCCCTGTCGCACACCAAGGTAAGCAGGGAATGGCTCTGACTCCCAGCCATGTAGTTTTAAGTGGGCCTGCCCACCATCATGAAGGCCCTTAATGATCGTGAGCAGAGAGTCAGGGACTACAAAAGCACGAAGAACAACCCAGAGCCCAGGCCTACTGATGGTTTCAAAGGCCTTGACCAGATCAATAAAGCAGAGATGTAGGTCTTGTTGGGATTCCCTGCAACTCTGCTGTAGCAGACGGACCAAAAATATGGCATCTGTGCATGGCCGCCCTGGCCTGACACCACATTGAAGCTTTGCAAGCCTCTCCTCAACGTGCCTAGCAAGGTGATGTTGAATAACCGCCATTCGCCACTAAGTGGCGGTCACGTCACCAAGACACTTGTGCCAGGCTATGTGCACCTTGAGGCCAGGAGAAGTGTTGAACGCGCGCTGGCAGGAGGTCACAGGGCAGACCCAGATGCCACGGGTTGGGTGATTGAGATGACTGGCTTATGCACCACCTGTGCCGCCTACTGTGCCACCACACACTAAACTACAACCACAACACTACACCCACCGCACACTACACTACACTGACCACACACATACTACACTACAAACACTACACACACACACACTGCACACATACACTAAACACACGACACACACTACACTACAAACACTATACACACCACACACACTACACGCATTACACACACCACACACATACACTACACACAAGCGACACACACACCACACGCACACACGCGACACACCACACACACACGACACACACAAACCCTACACGTACACTACACGACACATACGTAGTGACACAGTTCAGAGACAGGAGTAATTAGAGGCACCTTCCTTTATTCTTACACACTATGGGGACTATACGCACCCTATTGGAGTGCACACTATATGTGTAGTGCTCGACTTGACACGACAGCTTCTTGCTTTTCTCTCTCCTTTTATTTCGCGTATACCGATCAACATTCCTCCAGCTAACACCAATCAACATTCCTCCTCCACGCTCTCCACTTGCTCGCCGCGTTCCGCCGGCCTCGCTCGCTCCGCGTCTCTCCGTCGGCTCTCCTCTCTCTCCGTCACAGTTCAGCCGCTCTTTATCGGCTCAGCCGTCACACTCAGCCGTCTCTCTATCAGCTTCTCCTCCCACACTCCAGCCGCTTTCTACTGGCTTCGTCGTCCCACTCCAGCCGCTTCTGCTGGCATCTCCACTGCTACCCTACACTTCTCCACTGCTACCCTACACTTTTCCACTGCTACCATACACTTCTCCACTGCTATTAGCTCCGCTGCTTCGACTCCAACATCCTCTGTCTCTTCCCAGGCGCAAACTCCCATCTGCTCCAAAACTCCCTCTCTTTATCCCCCAACCAATTAATCTCCAATTAATCTGAGGTATCCCCCGCGACGCCACTCACCCCCAGCACCCGCTGGCACCTGCCATGTTTTCCCAGACAATGCGGCGCCACTTAGCGACAACAACAACTCCCAGCCAATCAGCGCCCTGTGTCCATAGTTGCCCCCTACTCGTCTCTGACCTTCTCCCTATGCCGAGCAACAACAACCCCTCAACCTCGTTTGTTCCCACTGTACTCAACGCGCGCGTATACCCACTCTCGCATGTGGCGTGTACTTTCAGGCACTACATCACCCTCCCCCCCCCATGTTTAAAGAATTAGCCGTCCTGGCTAAACATAACGCGCCACACACAACAACCCTTATATACATAGTTACACGATACCCCCCCTGACAATGCAACACGACTACTACGCCACCGAATGTCAAGAAAAGTCACTCTTCGGGAGCGGGTATCCGCAGCCGGTCCATCACCCCGGCCCGGGTGAACAGGGGACAAGGGCGGGGAGCATCCCTCCGTGGGCATGGAGCAGCGTCCTGCCCATGACATGCGCCTCTACGTGTAACACCGGCCGCTCCCTGGTGAGACCGCATACCATTCCCACGCGTCCCAGAGCGGCACCTGACTCAAAAATGGCAATCCTGCAGGCACATGGGTGGTAAACGGCTGAGGTGCGTTCTTTCACGCCGCCGCACAACACGCTCGTCGGACACATCTGATACAGGCCGCTCTGGGATGGGAGATGATGCATCATAAGGCGATACATATTTCTTCATGTCACAATCGATGACCGCACCGGATCCGTACACTCTGGTTCCTTTGAACCTCCACAATTTCAACGGGACCCTGTCAGAGCCAATGGAATGTTGGTGATGTGTCCACTGGCACCATAGTACAATGCAACCAACAAGCCCTGTCTCCCACTTGCCATGGCTCCCGCCGAGGCTGTGTACCGTGCAGGCACTCATTAGCCGCCTGCCTCCGCTCTGTATTCCCCAGTGAGTGCGTGGTGTCGCGGATGGGTGAAGTGAAGGATACGGCCATATATTAAATTTGCCACGACTCACCTGTTGGTCCTAGAATGGGGAGAATCCGCGGTTGTAGTCTCCCGACGTCCTCGGGAAGACGCCTCTCCGTCTCCAGCAGTCCCGTGTGATGTGACCTCGACGCCCGCACTCGTAGCATGTCCGCGGGGCGCCATCCCCGTACGTCCCGGGGAGGCGAGGCAGGCTCGCGAGCGGCCGTGCGGCCACTGCTGCCAGCAACCCCGGTTCCTCCAATTCCGATGGGCTCCCGGCCGCGCCGGCGCACACCACCAGAGGCTATGCCGTCACCGCTGCTGGATTGTCGCGAAGATCTAGGTTGGCCTGGATGTTCCTGGCAATCTGCAAAGACGACCCGTCGTCGTCGCTGTTGCTGGGAAGTGAAAGGACGACTCGTAGCTCCTTTGCCATCAGCAACGGCTTCTTCTGGGCCAAGGAGTCAAGGGCGGTATGGTCCATCGCCGGGTAAGCCCCTTGGTCGAGGGTCAATAGTGCACTGCGGTATGCAAGGGGAGATTCCGTCTCCGCCCGATTCCTCAACTGAAACTTGCATTTGGCGACCGATCGCGGCTCGTAAATGTCTTGCATTGCCGCGAATACCTCCGTCAATGATGAACGAACTTCCACAGAGAAGCCGTAGAACACCGCCAGCGCATCGTCATCCAGGGTCGTCGGTAGGGCCCGTAACGCGTTACTTTCCGTCCACCCGAGCGACTCGTATGCTGCTCAAAACCTTCGCGTAAATGCCGTCCAGTCGCCAACTTTCACCTCAAAACGTTCCACGTGCAGCCAGCATCTTGAGCCCGGAGTCGGCAACCCTGGCACCTCATCGGCGTCTGGCTCCGTTCCTGGCGTAGCGGGAGACGTAGCTGTGCCGTCGGCCATCACTGGCGTCGCGAGCTCGTGCGGCGGCTGATCCGATCCCGTCGGCACCTCCCGTATCGTTAGCATGAATCGTTCAAACTCCTTCGCAAGCACTGTCATCCTGGCCTCCCACTAACTCATCGCAGCCCTCCATACATGAGGCGGGCTTGGTTCGTCATTGTCGTCTGGGTCGTCCTCCTCCCACGGAAGTGCCCCACCAACCAGGTATTTTTTTTATTAACCAGTTAAGGCTCCACTGAGCTATATAGCTCTTTTTCAGGAGCGAACCTGGTGATCACAAACGTAGAAGGCAGCTGATATCAACGTAGAGGGCGGTTGATATAATCGACACGTGGAAATGTACACCAGCAGCCGTTGATTATAAATGTGGAGTGGAAAGAACGGAGGACCCGGGGAGAAATCAACGCGACCACAGCAGCTGTCAGGATCAGGATCGAACACACGACCTCCTATATAGCAGGCGAGGAAGTTAGCATCTCCTAGCCACCGTGGTGCCCGACTACTGACTAAGGCGGCCGGCCAGATTCGAACTGCAAATCTCTGCAAAAGGTGACGAATGCACTACCACTGGGCCCGATCTATCACCGGGTGCCACTGGCCACATCAACCGGTTTCACTGCGGGTGGACAGAGGGAATGAGTCAGACTGGGCCACTGTGGGTGGGGAGGTGACGTCTTTTTCCCCGTGGTATGTGGAGGTGATAGACGCCAAATCTTTGATGATATTTGACAGGCAACACCTCAACGACAGGAACGTCATTGGGCGGGACAGACGCAGGCCGCTTGAGTGGGAGGCGAAGTTACGGTCGAAATCATGTGGGCGGGATGGCATCAGACTTTTTGATGCATGGCGTGGTGCTTTGATGACTCCGTGTAATCAATAATCGTGACAATGCAAAGGACACATCAATACATTTCTTGCCACGCTATAAGTCGTGGGAGTTGTTTGACAATACCTCTCCGTGGTCGTCAGTGTGTGTCAGTGAAGTCGAGGAGTGGGCCCCAGGACTGTTTTTTGATAGGGTACCACTTAAAACTAAAATTATTTTATTTTACCAGGTAAAGCCCAATGAGCTATTAGCTCGGTTTTCAGAAGCGACTTCCTGGATATCACAAATGACAGCTCTACGAAGTGGCTTTTCACGTGGATCTTTTTTTAGCAGCAGCAAAACGATCAAAAATGTGAGTTTCTAAATGCTACCGATGTTAGACGCGATGAGGATCTAAGCACAAGTCGCTGGGTTCAGTGCACAGAGCATAAATCAACGCATCGCTCTGCGCCTAATAGGTGCATTAAAATACAATCCACTCTTCATCGTAGGCAGCGGGTCTCTGATATGATCACGAGTTTTGAATGTTTAGTGGTACGCTCTTGAGATAAAACTCTACATTTAAACGTGTCACCCGGTAGCGATGTGTGATTTTGTTTGGTTTTATACAGGGAGGCGACAGGAATCTGCTCAGAACGATTTACCACCATCACCACCACCTTCTCCTGAGGATGAAGTGAGTCAGGTAATAAACTATAAACATCGATTTTTTTTTCGTATCAGGTAAGGCCTCGCTGAGCTATGTAACTCTTTTTCATGAAGCCACCTGGCCATGCATGACACCTCAACAAAGTGGCTGATATCATCATCATCAGGTGGAAATTTAGAGCAGCAGCTAGATACTCTAAACGCGTGACGGTGAATCTAAATGTGGATGGATAAACAAGAGGACCTGGAGAAAAAATCAATGCCAGGTCGTGGATCTAACGCACGACCTCCTACATGCCAGGCGAGGGAGTTCACATCTCCTAGCCACCTTATATAGGAATGTAAGTGTGGAGTCACCGGCCTTCATCGTGCAGGTCACGGGACACACCCAGGTGCTATGGGTTGAGCGACCGAGATGATTAGCCAATGCAGCACCTGTGCCCCCTACTGCGCCAACTTGCTGTATTCTAGCCACCCAGCACTCCACTCATTGTTGTGAGCATTGCTCCTCCGCCCTCCGTTGTTGATGGAGGGCGACTGCCTCCAATTGCCCAGTGGTAGCGTCCTTCATGAGCTTCCTCAACAGAGGCCGATCTTGACACCACTGGTACCAGTCATTGGCAAGTGTACTCAGCTCCACGTCCTCCTGTACCACATCACTCCATCTCTTCTCTAGCCCATGCCGCGCCCGTTTAGCCCCCTCTATCTAGCTAAACAGAAGCTGCTTGAGAATGTGGCAGCTGGGCATGCGGGCCACATGACCCAGCCAACGCAACCTTACCAGATAGAGGACCTCACTGATGGACTGTGCCAGGATCTTTCCAGGATTTGTGAGCTCCTAACACAATCCATCTTGATTAAACCAGAATAGATTGTAGGCAGGCCAGCCTGAATGTTTAAAAGCAACGCAGATTTTGATTTAAAGCTTTCGTGACTTCAGGGATTCATCTTCTTGGTTCTTTCGGTAAACTCACGTAGAAGGGAAGTAATAAAATAATAAAAAATAACATAATAAAATACAATTCCCACGACGTTTTGGCCACAACGCAAGCAGCCGTCCTCAGGTTAAGAACAGGTCTGTCGGAAAGACAGCGTCTGAATGAACACCACCAGGCTTGGCAGCATATATTTAAGCTGGGTTCGAGGACGAAGGGCGCCTTGACAAAGTAATTTGCATATCAACAGAGGAATTTAACATATTTATGGAAAATGCAGATATGGGATTAGTCACTACTTTTGGAATGCGTAGGAGGTGGGGGGGTCTCTAAGTCATATTATGCCCATGCATTATGTAGGATTAGCAGCAACAAAGGGAGGGGGTAGGGTTAGCAGTAATAAAGGGAAGGAATTTTTATAGTGAGGAGCTACAGCAGCCAACCCACCACGTAAAAAACTAAAATATAAACTACATCAATATCATAAATATACTAAATATACTCTCTAATAAGCTGAGCTACTAACAGTAAGTCATACATTACAATTCTATGTCGCAGAAAATATAATATGCCTCCAGCTAAACGTTTTCCTTACATCACACGGATCTACCCCGTACTATATACTGCCATAGACAAACCCAAAATCAAATTATATTCTGCATTACTTTATACTCTATACCTTAGACTATACATTGTAATATTACACTATGTATTATTCTACCCACCCTACTGTATACCACACTGCTGTATATTCACTATACAATTACGATACTATATATTACTTTATACATTATATTAAACATTACACTTTTATACCATTCATTATTATACAATCTGATAAACACTATACCATTGACCGTCGCGTGAAAGGTACTAAGAGGAAGCAACGAAATATGTCAATGGGAGAGTGGTGATATGAGACTTGCAGCGGAGCAAAGAATCCATTCCCTGCGGAGAATACAAGATATATAGTCAATGCCAGTGAGTGGACTGCGGTCTGAAAGTCACCGTAAACGTGAACACAATCAGTTAAGATCCGAAATGGTTTATTACGTCCTTCCAATGATTGCTGAGCCAGAATCCATCTTCCTGGTTGAAATTGTCTCTGTGTTTGTATATGTGGATCGCCTCATGAACGAATCTCTCATGGTAGCCAGATGGCTTGCAGAGAACTTCTGTCTTGGAGAAGTCAATGTCATGTGAGCCCACTGAATTGTAACAGTGATCTGCCACGGCTGAGGTACGTAGATGACACTTTTGTCATCTGGCCACATGGCTGGCCTGCTCTAGACCAATTCATCGACCACATCAATTCCATACACCCAGCCATCAGATTCACCATGGAATTCGAAAAATATGGCAAGCTACCCTTTTTGGATGTTCTAATTAAAAGGAGACCTGATAGTTCAATGAGCCACTCTGTCTACAGGAAAGCTACCCATACGGATGCTTACCTAAAACCGGATTACCACCACCATCCATCCCAGAAGAATTCCCTCATCAAGACTCTACACCATAGAGCCCAATGCATCTCCGACCAGGAACACATTGCCAGTGAACTCAAGCACGTACGCCAAGCTCTTAAGACTAATGGTTATTCCGACTACACAATCCGCAAAGCCATCACTCCAACCATCAAGAAGGATCCGGTTGAGGAGGCATTGAAAACTATCACCTTACCCTACATTGCGGGGGTCACAAAAAAGATCTCCAAAATGCTGAATAAACACAAGATCCAGGTCCTATTCAACACAGTACAAAAATCCGTGATCTGGTCCCGTCTGTAAAAGATGTGGTTCCAGACATACAGCACCCTGGCGTCTACAAACTAAGTTGCCTCTGTGGTAGCAGTTACATTGGAGAAACCAAATGACATGTCTCGGACCGCATCCGTGAACATAAAGCAGACCTGAAACACGGTAGGACAAACACCTCAGCCGTGGCAGATCACTGTTACAATTCAGTGGGCTCACATGACATTGACTTCGCCAAGACAGAGGTTCTCTGCAAGCCATCTGGCTACCATGAAAGATTCGTTCATGAGGCGATCCACATATACAAATACAGAGACAATTTCAACCGAGAAGATGGATTCTGGCTCAGCAATCATTGGAAGGACATAATAAACCATTTCGGATCTTAACTGATTGTGTTCACGTTTACGGTGACTTTCAGACCACAATCCACTCACTGGCATTCACTACATATCTTTTGTATTCTCCGCAGGGAATGGAGTCTTTTCTCCACTGCAAGTCCCCTTCCACCACTCTCCCATTGACATATTTCGTTGCTTCCTCTTAGTACCTTTCACGCGACGGTCAATGGTATAGTGTTTATCAGATTGCATAATAATAAATAGTATAAAAGTGTAATGTTTAATATAATGTATAAGGTAATATATTGTATCGTAATTGTATAATGAATATACAGCAGTGTGGTATACAGTAGGGTGGGTAGAATAATACATAGTGTAATATTACAATGTATAGTCTAAGCCAGGGGTCCTCAAACTACGGCCCGCGGGGCACATGCGGCCCGCCGAGGACATTTATCCGGCCCATGGTCACTAATTGGGCTGCGCTTGTGAGCACTAATTGGGCTGCGCTGGTGAGCACTAATTGGGCTGCGCTGGTGAGCACTCATTGGGCTGCGGTGGTGGGCACTGATTGGGCTGCAGTGGCGAGCACTGATTTGGCTGCGCTGGTGAGCACTGATTGAGCTGCGGCGGTGGGCACTGATTGAGCTGCGGCGGTGGGCACTCATTGGGCTGCGCTGGTGAATGGTTCAATGGGCCAATTGACTGGACTTGCCCCCCAGGCCTAAGGCTGCCAGCCCTCCCCTGGCTGCGCTTGACTGGCTCTCCCTCCCTCAGCTCCCTCACTTGCCCCTCGGCTCCACTCCCAGTGATATTCCTGTGTGCTGGGGATGTACTGCGATCTGTGAACAAAACTGCAGGTGTAATTCACTTTTTAATGGCACCCGCACCAGTGTGAGCCTGGGGTAAAAGCGGAGTTCCACCAATCAGACTGCATTGATGGGCAGTGCAGTCTGTATGTCTCCGTGTGGGCAAAGTTATTGCTGGTATATTGTTTTTGTAGTGCTGTATATATATTGGTATTTTACTAATAGCAATTTTGACTCCCTAGGAAACGATGTCAAGAAAGAGAAAAATTGACTCGGAGTGTAGGATATTCAAAAAACAGTGGACTTATGATTACTTTTTCATGCAGTACAAGGAAAGAGCTGTGTGTCTGATATGCCAGAATATAGTGTCTGTGTTCAAAGAATACAATTTACGTCGACACTATGAAACTCAACATGAAGATAAATATGATTGTTTGGTCGGAGAAGTGAGAAAAGATAAAATATTAAAACTGAAAAATACATTAACAACTCAGCAAAATACTTTTGTGAAGCAGAAGCAGCTAAATATTTCATCACTGCGAGCAAGTTTTCAAGTTGCCAAGCTAATAGCGTGCACTGGCAGACCATTCGTGGAGGGAGAATTTGTTAAAGAATGCCTTAAATTTCGATTTAAAGCTTTCGTGACTGCAGGGATTCATCCTCTTGGTTCTTTCGGTAAAGTCACGTAGAAGGGAAGTAACAAAATAATAAAAATAAAACATAATAAAACAATTTTCACGACGTTTCGGCTACAACACAAGCAGCCGTCTTCAGGTGAAGAATGAGACACTTCCTCTTCATATGCACATTCTTTTTGTTAAGGCGCCCATCTTGCACCTCCAACCCAGCGTATATATAAGCTCCTAGCTTGGTAGTGTCTGATTCTTCACCTGAAGACGGCTGCTTGCGTTGTAGCCGAAACGTCGTGAGAATTGTTTTATTCTGTTTTATTTTTATTATTTTGTTACTTCCCTTCTACGTGACTTTACCGAAAGAACGAAGAGAAAGAATGCCTTCTTTCTGTTGCCAAAGAGATGTGTCCAGAGAAGGCCGATTTATTTAGTACAGTGAGTCTTTCAGGACCTACAATTACACGGAGGATTGAAGAAATGGGAGACAATTTGCATCAGCATTTGCAAAACTCCACAAAAAAACGTTCCTATTTTTCCTTGGCACTCGACGAAAGCAATGATGTTCGTGATTCTGCACAACTTCTAATTTTTATTCATGGGACGAATGACTATTTTGAAGTCACAGAAGAGCTTGCTGCACTGCACAGCATCAAAGGAACAACTACAGGAGAGGATATCTATGAAAAAGTTTGCCAAACTGTGAATGGTTTGGAGCTGAACTGGGCTAAACTAGCCAGTGTGACAACTGATGGTGCTCCTAGCATGGTGGGGTCTAAGAAAGGAGTAATTGCTCCCATTAACCAAGAGATGGACAAACATAAGCATTCTCATCCAATAGCCATACACTGCCTCATCCACCAACAAGCGCTGTGTATAAATCACTGAAGTGGGACTCTGTTATGAAAATTGTGGAATATTGTGTTAACTTCATTAGAGCTCATGCACTAAACCACAGACAATTTCAGGAATTTCTGTCTGAACTAATTGTTGACTATGAAGATGTTCTGTACCACACATAAGTCTGTTGGCTGAGTCGAGGGAGAGTTTTGAAACGTTTCTATGACTTCCACAGATTACTGCTTTTCTGCTTTAAAAAAACAAAGAAGTACCAGAGCTCAATGATGCAGATTTGAAATGGCACCTTGCCTTTCTGACAGATGTAACAGAGCTACTCAAAAGTTTAAATGTGCAACTTCAAGGAAAGGGGAAGCTCATCTGTGATATGCAATCACATGTCAAAGCATTTGAAGTAAAATTAAGCTTCCTCATCAAACAAGTTAAGGAGGAAAACTTCTGCCATCTCCCCACAACTCAAAATCTGTTAGCGGAAAAACCATTGGTTGCAGTTCCCAAACAAAAAATGTGTGGATTCACTGGAAAAATTGCAAAAGGAGTTCCAATTTAGATTTAAAGAGCTTCATCTCCATGAACAGGACATACAGCTTTTCCGTAACCCATTTTCTATTGACATTGAAAATGTGGATACAATTTATCAAATGGAACTGGCTGAACTGCAGAATTGTGACTCTCTGAATAACGCATTCAAGTCAAGCAGCCTTCATAAATTCTATACATCTCTCCCCTCTGAGACATATCCTCATCTCAGGAACCATGCACTCAAAATGGCAACCATCTTTGGCAGCACTTATGTCTGTGAACAGACTTTTTCCAGAATGAAACATTTGAAATCTCCAACCAGATCTAGACTAACGGATGCACACTTGCATCACGTGTTATGACTAGCAGTGACAAATATGGAACCGGACATTGACCATCTCATTAGCCAAAAGCAGGCCCATAGTTCCCATTGAAATACTGGCAAGTTTGTTGATTTAACTTTACTTGTTCTTCATTTTAAATATTGTATTTGTTCCCGTTTTGTTTCTTCACTTCAAAATAAGATATATGCAGTGTGCATAGGAATTTATTCATAGTTTTTTTAACTATAGTCCGGCCCTCCAACGGTCTGAGGGACAGTGAACTGGCCCCCTGTTTAAAAAGTTTGAGGACCCCTGGTCTAAGCTATAGGGTGGCATATAGTAATGCAGTATATAATTTAATTTTTTGGTTTGTCTATGGCAGTATATAGTACGGGGTAGATCCGTGTGATGTAAGGAAAAAGTTTAGCTGGAGGCATATTATATTTTCTGCGACATAGAAGTGTAATGTATGACTTACTGTTAGTAGCTCAGCTTATTGGAGAGCTTCTTGTCTTTCCTCGTTACTTTATTCCGTGTATGTCGCTCAACATCTCTTCCGTCAACATCGCTCAATGTTCCTCCGCTCACACCAACCCACAACTCTTCTCCCCGCTCGCTCGCTCGCCACGTTCCGTTGGCCTCGCTCGCTCCCCTCTACTCCTCCATCGACTCTCCTCTCCGCTCTCTCTCTCTCTACAGTTCGGCTGCTCTTTATCAGCTCTGCCGTCCCACTCCGTCGTAACTACATCAGCTCTCCTTTCACGCTCCAGCGACTTCCTACTCTCCGTCGTCTCACTGTTACTCTACACTTCTCCACTGCTACCCTACACTTCTCCACGGCTACCCTACACTTCTCCACTGCTACCCTACGCTATACTCACTCTGCTGCTCCGACTCTCCATCTCTTGTCTCCTCCCAGGCGCGAACTCCTGTCTCCTCCACAAACCCCTGACTTTATCCCGAACCAATTAATCCCTAATTAATCAGGGCATCCCCCGCGACGCCACTCGCCCCCAGCCCCCGCTGCCACGTGGCATGATTTTTCCAGACACACTGGCGCCATTCTCAGACAACAACCCCTCTCGGCCAATCAGCTCCCTGCACCCGTAATTACCTCCTGCCACCTTCTACCACCCTTAGACATCACGCCACCCTAATTTGGACAACAACGACCAGCCAATCAGCGCCCTGTGTCCTCATTTGCTCTCACTGTCCGCCGCATGCGCGCACACCGACCCCAGCGTGTGAAACGTATCTCAAGCACTACACATGCAAGGTCGTCCCAGTCTGAAACTACATTGAGGCTCCGCAAGCCTCTCATCAGAATGTTTGGCAAGGCAATGTTGAATCATTCTTGCCAGGACATTCTCTGCTCACACTGAGGAAGAAAGATTCCATGGTAGTTGTTGATATCAGTGCAGTCCCTCCTTGCAATCCTGCGGAACCCATCCTGTGAAGTACATGATGGTAACAATGTCATCCCGGGAAGTCTGTATACAAACGGCACCCTCCCTCAGCAGTTCTCTTGAGAGGTCATCTTTCCCAAGCGCTTCAAGTTTCGCTTCGCACTTCCTCAATACCGCTCGCTCACACTGGACGTACAGTACTCACAAACTCCCTCGCTCACTCACCCCGTACCACACACACACAGACTTATGCACTCACTCACGTACCCAGCCCCTTTTTGCTGCACGCTAGGGGTGAGCGTTGTCACTTGCGCCATCGCCCACCCGAGCCGCCCGGTCTGACTGACTGTGCGGTGTCCGTGGGCGGCGCAGTACGAGGCGCTGGGGCAGAGGGAGGGCGTCTACGACAGCCTGGATCCGTCGCAGGTTCAGACAACAAACTTCTCCTCCAAGACTCGACCCGGACGTGGGCAGGGAGCGACTCGAGTCCACCATCCAAGGGGTAAGCCAAGACTGAGGGGATCTCCCGTCTAGAAATACCAATGGCTTCTGCAGGATCTGGGACATGGAAATACGATGTAAAGCTATTGGTCCTATGTGAAGCTATGGGTCTCTATGTGATGCTATAAGTTTATATGTAAAGCTATGGGACTCTGTGTTAAGCTATGGGTCTCTATTTGAAGCTATAGGCTTCAATGTTAAGCTATGGGTCTCTGTATGAAGCTATGTGTCTCTATGTGAAGCTATGGGTCTCTATGTGAAGCTAAGCGTTTCTATATGAAGCTATGAGTATCTTTGTGAAACTATGAGTCTCTGTCTGAAGCTATCGGTCTCTGTGTGATGCTGAGGTGTCTCTGCGTGATGCTTTGGGTATCCATGTCATGCTATGGTGTCTCCATTTGATGCTTTTTATTGCGCAACTTTTGCGCTGCTCTAATGACATGGATAGCCGGGTGCGTTAATGGTGCTTGGTCCATGGCAGACCGCAGGTAAATTCGTAACGATTCAGAGCTCCCCGTAGTTGCCGACTGGGCCCGCTGCGCGTCGCACAACGTTGCCACATACCCCAGCCAGCCATAGCCCTGCGCGCCCCCTCGGAAGGGACCCAGGGCCATTGTCGGATTGTCGCTCGCCCCCGACGGGGTTTGTTGCGAATTAAAACCTCGTGGCGGAGTCCACAGATCGCTGCGATCGCCGCTCGCGCCGTGTAAACTTTGCATCGACGTTGCCCAATCATCGATGTTAAGGGGCCATTCTGTTGAGGCGTCACCACTCCTGAGTGGTTTGGTATCGTATGATGTGCGCGCGTGTGTGTCTGTGTGTGTGTGTCTGTGTGTGTGTCTCTGTGTGTCTGTGTGTGTGTCTGTGTGGAGTGGTAGTGTAATGGTTAGCGCTTTGCTGTGCTATGAAGCCGGCGACCCGGGTTCGATTCACGCTCGCGGCCAACACCAGTGACGATTATCTGAACCATTTTTGGGCCTCCCCTTGGTTGACTCAGCCTCAAATGAGTACTCGTGCGGTGTGTAAACATCGCCACTGGGGAGACAAAGGCGGCCGGGCGTGGTGCTGGCCTCCCACCCCCTCGTGTGCCGTGCCGGCCTTCATAGGTATTGCTCGCTAACAGATCTTGCCCCTACGTTCTGTAAAGGCTATAGGGGGATCATTGTCTTTGTGTGTGTGTGCGCGCTCTGGGTCCGCTCTGTTGTTGCGATTGTCGCCTTGCCCAAGCGCGATCCACAGGACTCGTGAGAAGACACGTGGTCATTATTCACGGATTCAGCGACTCGCCGCCCCGTGCCCTCCACGCTGCGCTCGCTCCCTTCGCTGCGTCCCCCCATGCTGGACAAGGGTGGCACACGAAGAGCTTCGCGGCTCATCGGATTCCTCCTCCACAGAGATTCCGACTCATCCCAGATGGGGCCCTGAACTTGCGAACGCGGCCTCGGGGTGCCGAGTGGCGCCCTCTCGTGGGCCCAGGCGTTTGTAGCGTCACTGCTACCGATGGTAGGCGATGAGTGATTGTGTTGTTGTTGTCACACAGGCGGTCAACAGGCTTCTGATCAATACGAAAATCTTCCTCCTGAGCACGAGGTGAGAGTTCGGCTCTTAGACTCTCGGTGTGGGCGCTACGGTGCGCCAGGGGATGTTAACTACCTCGCCTGGTGTACTGGAGGTCGTGGGTTCGATCTACGACCATAACGCCTGCTGTATATTTGGAGTCTGCGTGTCTGTATCTCTCCGTAGTCGTGTGGATTTTTCTCTGGGGCCTCCGGTTTTTCCCTCCACATCTAGAATCAACGTCACCACGCGTTCAGAGGATTTGGCTGCTGCTATCAATGCCCACACGGTGGTGATGATGATGATATCAGCCACTTGCCTGAGCTGCTATAAAGTTGTGATGGCCACGTCGCTTCTGTAAAAGAGCTACACAGCAGCTCAGTGGGGTCTTACCTGGTGACAATAACAAAGTTTTTATTTTATTTGTGGTGTTTAGTTCAATTTCTTTCCTTTCCCTACCGCTAGTGCCTGAGGACGACCTCGTGTGTTGCGATCGAAACGTCGAATTATTATTTTGTTATTTATTTTATTTTATTTCTACCTACGTGACTTTACCGAAAGAACCAAAGAGTATGGATTCCTACAGCCACGAAAGCTTCAAATCAATATTGCTCTATTACTATAGTACTATACTGCCTTCATCTTTTATGAACGACTGGGTTTGCGATTTGTCGTATTATACGGCTGTATAGAAAAGTAAAAAAATACAATTACTTTGCAATGCAAGTTAAAAAAGATTAGTGTTTCAATATTTACGTGTTTTTTTTATTGAGGGCCCCTTTATAACATGTTACAGGCCCCGCACCTCGCTTAATGTGGCACCCTGCAACTCCCCTCCGCCCTTCCCCCACCTCTCTCCCTCCCCCCTCCCTCACCTCTCTCACCCCCACCCACCCCCTCCATGTAAACTTTCACTTCTCTGCTGAGAGGATCCCCCCCACACCCACACATGGGTGGGACAGTGAGCCCGATCTGTCCCTCCCTCCCTCCTCGTCAAGCCCCACGTCCGAGTGGCTGGGTGAGTGACGGAATGGGTTGGTGAGTGAGTGGTTGGGTGAGTGACTGAATGGGTGGGTGGGTGAGTGAGTGACTGAGTGGGTGAGTGAGTGATTGAGTAGTTGCGTGAGTGACTGAGTGGGTGGATGACTGAGTAGATGAGTAAGTGACTGAGTGGGTAAGTGGGTGATTGACTGAGAGGGTGGGTGACTGAGTGGGCAAGTGACTGAGTTGGTGAGTGATGCGTGGGTGAGTGAGTGAACTATGAACTTGTGATGGCCAGGTCGCATGTGAAAAAGAGCTACATAGGTCATTGGGCATGACCTGGTCAATGTTAAATAGTAGTTAGTAAGTTAGAATAGGTTGAGTGGTGGTGTTGAGAGTGGACTATTCGCTTGATGGAGTGGAAGGTATTGATACAAGAGCAGCGTGCTCTGCCATGCGCCCTGAATGGTTTCTCGTAATTCTCTGCAAGTCTCATTTACAGCTGCTGCTACTGATCGTGCGAGTTCGGCGTTTTGTGTCTGCGCAGTACGAGGCGTTGGGCCACAGGGAGGTTCTCTACGACAGCCTCGAGCCGTCGCGAGTCCAGGGTCGGGGTAAACAGGGACGCGAGGAACGCGGCCACCCGTCCAGACGAACTTCGGACGTCTCCAAGATGTGAAACGAACGGAAGCAAAGATCCTGGACCCCACCACCAGAAGCAGTTAGATAAGCAGCCCTGAAGCAGCCCATATAAATAGCTGCTAAGGCGTTCTGGAAAACCTCATAACCCAGCTTTGTATGCAAATATATATCAGCTCTGTGATTGGATGGCTTTATAATCCACTAGTTTACGTGATTATTGTACTCTGCAACCTGCATTCGGTCAGACTGGGTGGTGGAGTGGTGGCAGTGGTAACTGGCGTGCTTTGTGCAGGAAGGGCCCGGGTTTAATTCCCCACTCGGGTGATTTCCTCTGTCGACTCTGCATGCTCCTCACACCCCCGCCCCCCCTGCTCTGCCTGGGTTTCCTCTCGGTGAGTAGTGCATCTTCCCAGCCAGAGGAACGTGCCACGTGACTGGAATTGGCCTGCAATGAATAAAAATGCTGCTCACTTGGGATCGCATCGAGCAACATCGCCCGCTTCTCCCAACATTTGGCAGGGCTCTCGCGGAAAACAGCACAGAGACTCAGTGAGTATGTCCTGAGTAAGCAAGCAAAATTAAATGTCGATAAGGAACATTTTATTCCGAAATAAAAATGTCTCATTCACTTAATGGGCCTCATCTGATTTCGAACCTTGATTTATGGACTATGACATCTTGTGGGTTATTCGGCTTTTTCCCGAGACGCTAACTCAATTAAAATGTACAGATTTTTTTTTATTTGGGTAGTGACAGGACAGAATGACGGACAAACAGAGAGCAAACATAATCTATTTACAACAATGGCACCGCTTGTATTAAGAATTAATAAAACGAGGTAGTCGTTTAAAAATCCACAGTTACTTAACAAGGTGATCGATCCTCTTTCACCAAAAGTATTTAGGTGTTTCAATATCTAACCTCATGTCAGGCGCGGTTCATCCACTAGGGGCGTTGGGGCCCCACTCCACCAAGCAGATGGAGATGATGAATTATTTTTTAAAGTAAAAATACTTTTCTATAAAGTGTTGTGTTGTGTTTAAAAACATCAAAATATAATGATTCTTTCAACGTGAATTGAACTATCGAAGATAACATTTTAAGTTGTTAATTTTATAAACCGCTGCAACACCACAGTCTGATTTGTGCCTCGGGCGACTGTGAAGGCGTCCTCCGAGTGACAGATTTCGCTGCATTCATTGCGATCAGCTTCTGGCATTGTAGCCACGCCGTTTGAGACACATTTCAAGCGATGATAAGGGCCCGTGGCTGTAGTGACGATTTCACAACGTGAGGTTGTACTGTGGAAACACAGCAGCTCACGTCCTTCACACTTTAGGTTTTTGTCAGTGTCAAATGGGTTGTGTAGTGTTGGCCTTCAGTGTCATGTTGACAGCGTTTGAGTGCTTTGTTGTTTTAATTCATATTGTTCGTAAATGCCTACTGTGGGTAGATAAGATGGTCATACCACTTGCACGGGAAGGCCAATGACATGGCGAGGTTTTTGCTAAATTAGAACGCCATAGTTTTACAACAGACCCGTCTAGTGGAAATGTCACGAGCCGCCACTGCCTCACGTATGCACTGTGTGTTGAACTTATTTTGCGTCGTACGTAGCCAACCGTGCTCATCGGAGGTGTGGGTGAAGGACAACAAACTAAACACAAACATCACTTGCAAGTAAATTAGTACTAGATGATGATTTAAACGTGGATAGCTCCAAGCGGCTTTCTAATATCGGAAGGGGCGTTCCAGACGGCCGCAGAAGAGCATCTGAAAGCGAGCGATGCAGTGACCGTCTTTGTTCGATGACCGAGGCAAAAGTGTTCAATGACCATGGTCCCGCTTCTTGGCTCAATGTGCACCCACCTGAATACAATGGAACAACAAAGATGTTTTGAAATCGGCTCCTGTGTCTGTTTCTGACTGGACAATATTTGACTGAATTGTTCCCTCCTAAGCAAGACTATCATCAGTTTAACACGTAGGCATTCGCGACAGGCAATGAATACCCATTGTCATTTATATGCATTCATGAACCCCCCCCCCCCCCCCAGATCGCTCAAGAGGTGCTCAAAGCGATGCCATCACATCTACCACTCTATTTAAGGAAGGAAACCCGAGGATTTCTCCACAAATCTGGCTGTCGCCTGATGGAGCGAGTTGTAATTACTGGCGAAACGTCACGTTACCCAGATTGTAAATGTTGTGGCTTTGCTCTCCAACACATCGGTGTAATGTACTACGCTATACACTACACTATACGCTAGTGTTGTACCAGTAGCGAACTGGCCATGTTCTATTTACGTGACAAACTTTACTAATTGGCTCTGTCGGGTGTTGGCGGATTTAACGACGCATTCATATTTTTACGGCATCTGACCCAAACGACCATCATCGACTACACTGCCAACCGCCACTTTCTCAGCACCTCCAGGCTCAGCAGACTTCGTGCAAGACCCACGGGGTCACCCCTCAATCCACCACCGCGTGCTTTTTCAGGCGAAGGGGCAGGCTTCCACGTGGCGTCAGGCCTGCAGCTCCTCTGCTCGCTGTAAGAGACTGACGAGATCTGACACCAGGTCAGACATATGACTCCCATATATATGGCAGGAAGCAGGGCGTGGTGGCGGCCGAAGGGGGCGTGTCTTTGCCCATATATGGTCACTGTGGATCGTGATTCGAGGATAATTGTATCGATTCAGCTTAGTCGATCCGGCAGCCAGCTCGCAGTTGATCGGGCAGCAATCTTGAATACATCGATATTGTGGCAATCCGATTAATTGGCAAGCGATACTTGGATTCAATTAAGTCGTGTGACACTGCCACCCCTTTATTTTATTGGCTAACATCAGAAAAAATCGGTGATTCCTTCACAGGATGCGTTCATTGTTACCACAGCGCTGCCTGTCTCCCCTTTCCGCTGCGTCCTATTAAAATATCGGTGGCTCCGAAGCAGTTGCGTCGCGTCGTCTCTCCACCAAGAGTCTCTCCTCCCTCCTCCTGGCTCCTCCCCTCCTGTGTCTCTCCTTGTGGGGCTCCCTCCCCTGTCAATCATGCACCTGTCACCTCCCTCTCCCTAATCTGGCAATGACAAGCAGGCTGGAGCGTGTGGCTCCTCCCCTCTTCTCTCTTTCTGGGGCTCTCATGTCACTCATCCCCCAGTAACCTCCCTCTCCCAACCCACCAATGACATGCTGGCTGGAGCGAGTGGCTCCTCCCCTCACGTCTCTCTCCGTGGCTCCTCCCCTCCCCTGTCACTCATGCCCCAGTCACCTCCCTCTCCCTAACTCACCAATGACAAGCTGGCTGGGAGAGGAGGGAGGGGCCTTCCCCTCACCCCTCCTCTGATGAGCAGAACTCCCGCATCACGTGGAGGGGGGGGGGTTGTATGGGGCAGCGACTGCAAATGAGGCTGTGGTCGTTCAAGTCAGCACCTGTAACGGGACATAACGAATCCGCGACAGAATGAATGGTAAATTATGTTAATGTTCAAGATTGGCCAATCAGCGTCAAGGGGTGGCCTGATGTGGGATGTTTCGAACCACAAATCGTCTCTTTAGATCCAGAAATCAACGTTGGACCTTCGGATTATTCATAATTATGAATACAAGAGTCAAGCCAAGAAGCGCCAGTAGACACTGAATAAGGACCAAACAATGTACTTATATACACATAATAGTTTTTTGCCTTTTGTTTCATAATATATTTAATTTATATACCCCTTTTGCTGATTTTTAAAGTGTTACATGAACAGGACGGGTGACATGTTACCATGTAAAGCAACCATTAACACATGCAAATATCTATGTTTATAATTTATGAGTAAAGCTCTACTATTTACACAATATACATTGATGTGTAGGACGTGAAATGACACGTGCCACGCGTTTGGTTGCGATGCGAGCGAGCAGCGGACAGTGGGGGCAACTGAGGTCATACAGTTGTTGTTGCGCCAATTAAGGGGTGAGGTCATTAAGAGACGCCACAGGTGTTAAGGGTAACTGAGGACGCAGGCCGGTGATTGGTCGAGAGGGTGAGTGGTTGATGACTGGCGCCGGGGTGGCTACGATAACAGGATCACGTGAGGCTGGGGGCCTGGGGGCGAGTAGCGAAGCAGGGGATGACATAATTAATTGGGGCTGATTGGTTTGGGGATAAAGGCAGTGAGCGTATGGAGATACGGGGGTCGATTGTGAGTGTTGGAGTCGGAGCTGGAGACGGTGCCTGGGACAGAGACGGAGCAACAGAGAGTATAGTATAAGTTAGCAGTGGATAAGAGAGTATAGTATAAGGTAGCAGTGGATAAGAGCGTATAGTATAAGGTAGCAGTGGACAAAGAGAATACAGTATACGGTAGCAGTGGATGTAGGGAGTACGGACAGAGTAGCAAGGACGGAGCGAGTACAGCGTAGCGAAGCAGCAGAGTAACGGACCTTGGTGGAGAGAGAGAGAGAGAGCGAGCGAAGCAGCAGAGCGAGCGAACGGAGGGACATCGAGTGGGGCTAATGGAGAATTGTGCATTGAAGAGTATGGAGGAACATTGAGCGATGCTGTCGGAGATGTGAATTATATGCGGAATAAAAGGAACAAGAAAGGCAAAGAAGTTGTCGGGTCAGTAAGAGTCCAACAACTGGTGTCAGAAGTGATTAAAAGAACTACGCCGATATGTCAAAGAAAGTTACGAAGAATAACTTGCCGGCGGCCTCGTAGGCCGACAGCAGCGACGCGGACGTGATACCTCCATCGGGATTGAAGGCTCCCGCTCCCCCAGAGGACGCGACTGATGGGGCACCGCCGCGTGACGAGGGCGACCCGAACGACGAGGATGAGCCGAGCCCACCTCACGTATGGAGAGCTGCGATGGCGGCGTGGGAGGTCAGGATGGCGGCGCTCATGAAAGAATTTGAACAGTTTATGCAAACGATCCGGGCGGCGCCGACGGGATCGGATCAGCTGCCGCACGAGCTCGTCACATTTGCGGGGGCCGGCGGCGCGGCTGGATCTCCCGATGCGCCGGGTGCACAGCTGGACGCCGTGGAGGAGCCGGAGTCACTGACTTCGAGCCCGCGACGCCGACTGCACGTGGAACACTTCGAGGTTAAAGTCGGCGACTGGACGGCGTTTACACGACGGTTTCGGGCAGCGTACGAGTCGCTTGGGTGGACAGAAGCTGAAGCGCTACGGGCCCTGCCAACGGCCTTGGACGACAATGCGCTGGCGACGTTCTACGGCCTCCCTGGGGGGGTTCGCTTGTCATTGTCAGAGACATTCACGGCGATGCAGGACATTTATGAACCTCGATCGGTCGCCAAGCGCAAGTTTCAGTTGAGACGGCAGGCTGAGACGGAATCTCCCCTCGCGTATCGCAAGCGCGCTATTGACCCTCGGCCAAGCGGTTTACCCGGCGATGGATCAGGCCGCCCTTGATTCCTTGGCCCAGGAGAAGCTGTTACAGATGGCAAAGGAGCTACGAGTCGTCCTCTCACTTCCCAGCAACAGCGACGACGACGGGTCATCTTTGCAGATTGCCAGGAACATCCAGGCAAACCTGGATCTTCGCGACGAGCCATCGGCGGTGCCACCACAGCCCCTGGTGGTGGGCGCCGGTGCGGATGGAGGCTTGCCGGAGTTGGAGCCGAGGTCGCTGACGGCAGCGGCCGCACGACCGCTGTTGGGCCCACCTCGCCGCCCCGGGACGTTCGGACGTGGCGGTCCGCTGACGTGTTACGAGTGCCATCGTCGAGGACACTTCGCACGAGACTGCTGGAGACAGAGAGGCATCTTCCCGCGATCATCAGGAGGCTACAACCGCGGATTCTACCCAGCGCAGAATAATCAGGCGAGTCGCGACACGTGCAATACATGGCCGTATCCTACACCTCATCCATCCGCGACACCACACACTGTTGATCCCCCTTCGTTTGACGCACATGGGAATGCTGTATGGGGAGCGTTGGCTCATCGTGTTTTGGGAGCTGCGCCGGGTTCGTCGGATGTGATGGCGCTTGTTCAAGGGGTTCAGGTTCGAGTCATTGTCGATACGGGGGCTTCTGCAACCCTCATTTCCTTGCAAACTTTCCGATTATTACCAACCTCGCCCCATGTTTTGGAACCAGTGGATGGCCCGTGTATAGCGGCAAATGGGGGCAGTTTGGGAATTTTGAGTCGAGTACTTGCAACGATACAAGTCGGGGAAGTGTGCGTAACTGGATACATTTTGGTTTCGTCTGTTCTGGCTGTACCTTGTTTGTTGGGCACGGATTTTTTGCAAAAGATGCCAATTAAGATTTCGATTGAGAAGGGACGATTGGAATTGCCATCGGTGAAGTGCCTTACTCTCTCGAGAAACGGTGCCTTAATGCGGCGAGAGAGTCTGTGTACGTCTGAGAAGCTGATCGCTATACCGTCGAGAGCCTAGTGCTCTCAGAAGGGTCACCCAAGGCGGGAAGACTTCAGTGGAGACGTCAGACAAAACCCGTTTCGAAAGGTCCCCACATGACCTTTTCAAATAAATTGTGATCCAAGAAAGCAACGGGAAACTACTTGGATTATTTCTCCCTTGAAAACTTCAATGATGACAAGCAAAATCAACAAAGGCCCTGAGTATCGACGTCCTTTAAATAGGACAGGGGTGCTAAGAATCTCCGAGCTTGTGTCAAAGAACCCTTTCAAAGTAGCAACTTGGAACGTTAGAAGTTTACTTCAAGCAGGAAAACTAGCCAATGTCATACAAGAAATGGATCGACTTAAAATCAACATAATCGGTCTAAGCGAAACTAAATGGCCTGGAACAAAAAAGTTTATATCAAGCGAACACCACATCTTCTGCTCCGGAGGAGAAGAAAACACCAAACAAACATACGGTGTCGCCTTTATAGTACACAAGAAATTAGCGAATAAAGTCAACAACTTTACCCCAGTATCAGAACGAATAGCACTACTACAATTAGCAGGCAACAAAGTCAACGTGAACATTCTACAGGTTTATGCTCCAACAGCAGATAAACAAGATCATGAAATCGAATCGTTCTATGAGCAACTAACCAACACGCTGAAGCCGCTGAAGAAGCAAGACATCACTATAATCCTCGGCGACTTTAACGCCAAGGTTGGCCACGGTCGAATGCAGAACATTGTCGGAGAACACGGACTAGGAACAAGGAATGAACGAGGCGACAGACTGGTTCAATTCTGCCAAGAAGAACGTTTCAGTATTGCTAACACGTGGTTCCAATTACCACCTCGACGACTGTACACGTGGACCTCGCCGCAAGACTCCGACAACAACATCGTCAGGAACCAAATCGATTATATCCTAATTAACATCAGGTTTAAGTCCAGTGTGATTACAGCAAAAACCTACCCTGGAGCCGATATATCGTCAGATCATAACCCAGTAACAGCTACAATAAGACTCAAATTGCGATCAATACAATGTACAAAGACGAGACGAGCAGACCTGGAGAAACTGAAGAACAGCGCCGATAAAAGACAAGTACAGCAACATCTCAACGATAGCATCCGCTCAATAACAACAGAAACAGCAGATGTTCAGGAGTACTGGCGCTCGTTCAAACAATGCATCACAGAAACAACAGAAGTCATGCTGGGACATCAGCCACCGAAAAAGAAACAACGATGGATGACACATTATATTCTCGATTTAATGAGCAAACGAAGAATGTACAAAAATAACGACTTGGAGAAGTACAAACAAATGCAACAGAAGATCAGAGAAGCAATCCGACAAGCAAAAGAAAAGTGGATGGAAGAACAATGCGCCGAGATTGAAGAACTAATTAAAAAACATGACAATTTTACTCTGCACAAGAAGCTCAAAGAAGCTGGTAACATCTACAGACCAGCCCCAACAGCTACCTTGTCTGCGGACAATAACCAACTAATCCTAAATAAACAAGAAAAAATGGACACCTGGACAAACTATATACACAAGCTCTATGGCGCCGCGAGAACACCTGCAGAAAAAGACCAACAGATGTCGAAAGACGCTCTACACATTTTAACATCAGAAGTAGAACATGCAATCAAAACAGCTAAGTCAGGCAAAGCGTGCGGGCCCGACACAATCCATGTAGAATTGCTCAAACTATTAGACAGCCACAACATACGACAACTGACTAATTGGTACAATCAAATATACAATGGCAATAAAATTCCATCCGACTGGCTACAATCCATCTTTGTGGCCATACCAAAGAAAGCAACAAGCCGGAAATGCGAGGACTACAGACTGATAAGCTTGATGAGCCACGTGCTGAAAGTCTTCCTGAAGGTGATCCAACAGCACATACGCTCCACATGCGAAAATGCATTGAAGAACACACAGTTTGGCTTCTGTAAAGGACTAGGCACAAGAGAAGCAATCTTCTGTCTACAGATACTACTACAGCGATGCTACGAACATCAGAAAGAAGTGTACATCTGCTTCATAGATTACGAGAAAGCCTTTGACTCAGTCGACCACGACCGACTAGCAGCTCTATTAAAACAACTGGGACTAGATAAAGACGACATCAACTTCATCATTGCTCTTTATTGGAAGCAAACAGCCCAACTCCGATATGACAACGAATTGACAGACCCAACACCAATACAAAAAGGTGTACGACAGGGCTGCCCACTTTCACCCAGTCTTTTCAACATCTACTCGGAGCAGATTTTTGATCGAACACTAGCAGATAAAAACATTGGTATTAAAGTCAATGGACAATACATCAACAACATCAGGTATGCTGACGACACTGCACTGCTGGCCGATTCAGAACAAGACCTACAACAAATCTTGGACGAGGTTGCCACAGAGAGTCAGATATGGGGCTTACGAATTAATAAAAAGAAAACAAAGGTTATGAAGGTCAGCCGAACTACAAGCGAAATAACAATCAAGCTGGGCAGCGAAAAATTGGAACAAGTACACCGATTTAAATACCTTGGTGTAATCATTGACGATCAGTTGAACCATGAAGTCGAAATCAAGAGCAGAATTGAACAAGCAAGGCAAGCATTTATTAAATGGAAAACACTCCTTGCAGACCGCAACTTGAGTACATCACTGAAACTGCGCACACTGAAATGCTACATCTGGTCAATTTTGCTGTACGGAGTAGAGACGTGGACACTGACAACAACAGCAACAAAAAGGCTCGAAGCTTTCGAGATGTGGCTGTATCGAAGAATGCTGAAAATCCCATGGACAGCCAAAACCACCAATACACAAGTTATGCAAGATATGGGCACTGACAGGCAACTGCTGAAGACCATCATTAGCAGGAAGTGTTACTACCTAGGCCACATTGCCCGAAACGACCACAAATACCAGCTATTAAAGCAAATCCTGGAAGGAAAAATCGAAGGGAAAAAACGACCAGGACGGCCAAAAACGACATGGCTTAGTAACATCAAAACATGGCTACAATTAACAACAGCACAAACTCTACACGCCGTGCTAGACCGGGACCAATATCATCGTGAAGTCGCACACGCCGTTAGGCAGCACTAAAGAAGAAGAAGAAGTGCCTTAAATTTTTGGGAACTCCGTCCAAATTTGCTCGTGTCGATGCTGTGGTTCAGGCGGTGGTTAGCCGCATGGTGCGCATTCCGCCTGCGATGCAGATGCTTGTGGCATTAAGGTTGAAAAAAGGGCTGTCAGTGGGTAACTTGGAGGAAGGCATTCTGTTGTAACCGTCGAATGCCGTGGCACGAACGCCCTCTATGGTGGGTGCTTTTACGATGGTGCCGGCGACGGCCGAACCATTCATCCAGATTGTGAACACGGGGCACGAGCCGGTCGTTATTCAGGATGGGACTACGTTGGTGCACGCGTCGGTCGCGCGGGGTTCGGAAGGGGATGCGTGCTTGGCAGCTGGGGAAGGAGACACGCTGCCATGGGAGGAGAAGGAACCAAGCTGGTTTTGCGATTTGTATGAATGCAACAACGATTTGACGCCCGAGCAGCGGACGCGTCTAAGGGGGTTGCTTTGGGAATTCAGGGACGTTTTTAGCTCAGGAAAGTTTTATGTCGGTCGCACGACATTATTGCGGCATCACATTGATACTAGGGATGCACTCCCAATTCGATTAAATCCTCACCGAGTGAGCCCGCTGGAGAAGAATTGCATTCGGAAAACGGTTGACGAGATGTTGAAACAGAATATTGTCTCTCCTTCTTCCAGCCCATGGGGGGCTCCGATCGTATTGGTTAAAAAACGAGATGGTTCTCTACGATTTTGTGTGGATTACCGCAAATTGAAAAAGGTTTCGGTGGCGGATGCATACCCGTTCCCGCGCATTGAAGACTCATTGGACGCATTGTCCGGTGAAAAGTTTTTCTCCACTTTGGATCTTTTGTCGGGCTTTTGGCAATTGCCCTTTGATGAGGAATCTAAACCGAAGACGGCCTTCCGCACGCCGCAAGGGTTGTTCCAATTTAACGTACTACCGATGGGGCTGCACTCCGCGCCAGCCACTTTTCAAAGATTGATGGAACTTGTATTTTCCGGATTGCAGTGGGAGTCATGTTTGATATACCTTGACGACGTTATTGTGTTCAGTAAGGATTTTGAGGGACACTTGCAGCGGCTACGGGCTGTGTTTGGCAGGGTATGGGACGCCAATTTGAAATTTAAATCCCAAAAATGCCATTTGTTGATAACATCCCGCGATCCCATCGAGGCAACCGGTATATCCTAGTCGCAGTAGAGTATTTCACCCGCTACCCCGTGGCAGTGGCCATCCCTGATAAAACGGCCTTGGTGGTGGCCCGGGCATTCGTGGAACATTACGTACTTAAGCACGGGATCCCAGAACGAGTCCTCACTGACCAGGGTAGCGAGTTCGAGGCCGAGCTGTTCCAGGCACTGTGCCGAAAATTCGGAATCCAGAAGGACCGTACCAGAGCGTACCACCCCCAAGCGAACGGTATGGTAGAACGCATGAATCAGACCCTAGCGGGGAAACTCAAACGTATGGCGGCCGCAAATCAACGGGATTGGGACGAACAACTCCCCTACGCCCTTTTCGCCTACACCACCACCGTACACACGTCGACGGGACAAACCCCGTTTTTAATGATGTTCGGCCATGAGTCTCGTTTACCCGCAGATTTGCTATTCGGCGTCCCTTCCCCCCAGCTGGAGGAGGGAAGCCGCCCCGTGGAACACCTGTTGGAGACCCTGCGAGAAGCCCGAGGCCGAGCATACCCGCAAGGGGAAGCCGCGCATCGGCGGCAGGAACAGGGCACCCGACCCCGCATGGAACCCCACTTATTCCTGACAGGCGCTAAGGTGTGGCTACACACCCCTCGCATCGGGGCCGGGCAGGTGGGGAAACTGACGACCTACTGGCGGGGACCCTGGACCGTGGTGCGGCAGATCTCCCCCTGGATGGTACTAATTTATGGCGGGGAGAGGGGTCGAGAGACGGTGGTCAACGTCCGCCGCCTAAAACCATGGAAAGCGGCCCCGGCGAAAGAGAACCCCGTCACCCGAAGGCCCCGAAATCCCGGAGTACCCGCACCCCTCGTGTTGGGGTGCTCGCACACTACATGGGCCCCGCCGGGCCCCCGTGATGCCCCGATCCAGTCCGGAAACGGCGCGGACGACGAGCCCTAAACCCTTCCGCTGCTGAGTTTGTGCCCCAGCCCACAGGTGCCGGGGGACGGGGAGAGCCGCTGGAGTGGAGGAGGAGGCCGCCGCAGGAGCTACAGAGGACGGAACCACCCGCCCCGAGACCAGCCACCAGGTCCGGATGGATCCCCCGGACCCCGCAACGTTTCCTCGTGGGCGCGGCTCAAGCGAGGTGCTCCAGTCAACCCGGGACGGGGACTGGCACCTCGGGGGGCTATGTGATGCCGCCGCCACGAAGCCGTTCGGCAGGCGCCCAAATCCCCGACCTCGCTACCACCAAGCAACGGAGCCAACCCCGCGTCCCCCTCACCTCACATGAACACACCCGCACGCATTTTCCCCCACCCATAGAGCTGGAAGGGGAGATCACCTGATCGGCCGGTTTTTATCCGAGAGACCCTTATCGGGATTAACTCTCACGGTTTCCGGCGATCAGGGAATTGGACGACCTCCCCCGTGCTACGTTGCGCCGCGGCGCTGCGACCAGCCTTAATATGGTATGGTCGCGGCGTGGGGCATTCGGCCACCGCGGTTGAGGTGCATCCCCCACACACACCCCCCCCCCCATGCGTCGACGAGGCAAGCAGGGGAAGGACAGGACAGCATGAGTAGCAGGACCGCAGGGGCTCTTGCGCATAGTCACGGAAGGTTGGGATGGTTGCGCTTGAGCACGCAGGCCCCATTGTTAGGGAGGGTAAGGGATTAATTAGGATTTACGCCGCGCACGCTGCACACTGATTAGCATATCAAAAGTGCCCGGAACCGCCGTGCGCGTGCCAGAGGGTCGCGAGCCCATTGTTCAGAGCCGCATCCCTTTGAGGTAGGGAGGATAAATAGGGGGCGCAAAGGGGAAATCGCTCTCTTTTCTCCAGCGCCAGAGGACCCGCCGCAGCTCCAGCCAGCGACCCGGACGTCCGTGCGACGCATCGAGGTGCGCTGTTAGCACAGGGAGCAGCGAACCACCGTGGGCACCAAACAGTGAGGAGGGAGGTGAAGTAGTCTTAAGTCTTAAAGTCTTAAAGTCACTTTATTGTCAAGTGTGTTACATGCATGACATACAACACAGATGAAATTACAGTCCTCTCTCTTGGTCCCACGGTGCAACCAAGCAATTAAAAAATTAATCACAATTAACAGACATAAATAAACAATAAACAATCGGCGATCAACACAAGATAAATAATCAAAAATGTAATAAACTTAAAATAAACAACAGTCAAGAATTTTTAAAATGTAAAATATTATTTAAATAAAGTATTTAAAGAAATAAGATATTTAAACCAGTGTGGTAGTGCGATGTAGTGCAATGTGCAGTCCAGAGATCAGGATGTACGAGTGAATGTGTGTGTGGGGGTTGGGGTCAGGGGGCAAAGGGGGGTGGGTGGGCAGAGGGGGGGAGTGATGGTAGAGCAGGGAGGGAGTTGAGTCACCTGACAGCCTGGTGAAAGAAACTGTCTTTGAGCCTGCTGGTCCTGGCTGGAAGACTCCGCAGTCTCCTCCCTGATGGCAGCAGGCTGAAGAGGCTGTGAGATGGGTGGGTGGGATCACCTGCAATCTTGATTGATTTGCTGGTGATGCGGGTGTTATAAATGTCCAGAAGAGGCGGGAGAGAGACACCAATGATCCTCTCAGCTGCTCTCACTATGCGCTGCAGAGTCTTGCGGCAGGACACGGTGCAGGTGCCGTACCACACGGTGATGCAGCTCGTCAAGATGCTTTCAACGGTGCCTCTGTAGAAGGTGTGCATGATGGGGGGCGGGGCTCCTGCTCTTCTCAGTTTGCGGAGAAAATACAGGCGCTGTTGGGCTTTTTTGGCCAGTGATGCAGTGTTGTGACTCCACAACAGGTCTTCAGAGATGTGCACACCCAGGAACTTGGTGCATCTCACCCTCTCCACTGCAGCACCGTTGATGGTTAGCGGAGTATGCTGGGTGTGCACTCTCCTGAAGTCCACGACAATCTCCTTCGTCTTCTCAACATTCAGGTGGAGATTGTTGTACTTGCACCACGTGGCCAGCCTGCTCACCTCACTCCTGTAGTTTGTCTCATCACCGTTTTTGATGGCACCCACCACAGTTGTGTCATCCGCAAACTTAATGAAGAGGTTGGAGCTGAATGATGGTGTGCAGTCGTGGGTCAGCAAAGTGAAGAGGAGGGGACTCAGCACACATCCTTGGGGGACCCCTGTGTTCAGTGTGATGGTGCTGGAGGTGTTGCTGCCAACTCGAACTGCCTGTGGTCTCCCTATCAGGAAGTCCAATAGCCAGTTGCACAGGGAGGTGTTGAGCCCCAGGTGGTCTAGTTTGTGGATGAGCTGCTGGGGAATGATTGTGTTGAATGCTGAGATAAAGTCGATGAACAGCATTCTGACGTAGGAGTCTTTAGTCTCCAGATGGGTGAGAGCTGAGTGGAGGGTAGCGGAGATGGCGTCATCGGTTGAGCGGTTAGACCGATACGCACACTGGAAAGGGTCCAGGGCGGGGGGAAGGACAGACTTGATGTGTTGTAGGACTAGCCACTCGAAGCACTTCATAAGGATGGGAGTGAGTGCGACCGGGCGGTAGTCATTGTGGCAGGAGGGAGATGACTTCTTCGGGACCGGGATGATGATGGTAGCTTTGAGGCACGTGGGTACAACAGCCTGTCTCAGCGAGGTGTTAAAGATGTCGGTAAAGACATCTGTGAGCTCCTCCGCACAGTCTCTCAGGACACGACCCGGAATGTTGTCAGGGCCCTGGGCTTTACCTTGGTTCGTCCTTCTGAGGGATCTCCTCACGCTATCTGGGGATAGCGTCAGCACCTGATCACCGGGAGGTGGCGGAGTCTTCTGTGCTGGGGTGCTGTTGTCTGCCTCAAAGCGAGCGAAGAAGTCCTTCAGCTGGTTCAGCAGAGAGGTGGAGCTGTCACAGGTCTGCGGAGAGGGTTTATAGTCCGTGATGGTCTGCATCCCTCGCCACAGGTTCCTGGTGTCTCTGCTGTCATTGAAGCGGTCGGCGATCCTCCTGGAGTACTGCCTCTTGGCCAATCTGATGCCTCGCGACAGGTTGGCCCTGGCTGTCTTCAGGCCCATCTCCTCGCCAGCTTTGAAGGCGGCGTTCCGAGCCCTCAGGAGCCTGTGGACTTCCCCTGTCAGCCATGGCTTCTGGTTGGCCCGAATGGAGATGGTTCTGGTGACCGTGACATCCTCCATGCACTTCCTCATGTAGGAAGTGACGGTCTCCGTGTACTCCTGGAGGTCTACGGTGTTGTTGTAGGTGGCTGCCTTTCTGAACATGTTCCAGTCGGTGGTGGAGAAGCAGTCCTGGAGTGCCTCTGAAGACCCCTCAGGCCACACGCATATCCGCTTTATAACTGGTTTGGTGACTTTAACCAGCGGCCTGTACGCTGACGTTAGCAGAACAGTGGTGTGATCTGAGGCCCCAAGGTGGGGGAGGGGACGGGCTTTGTAGGCACCTTTGTGTGTAGTGTAGACATTGTCCAGGATATTGTTTCCTCGTGTGGGAAAGTTGATGTGTCCCTGGAGTTGTGGAAACACGATCTTGGGGTTGGCATGGTTGAAATCCCCAGCCAGAATGAGGAAGGCATCTGGGTGGGCTGTCTGCTGGTCACCGATGTGCTGATGGAGTTCATACAGTGCCTCGTTCCTGTTGTTTTCGGAGCCAGGGGGGATATATAGTGCCACCAGCAATATGGCACTAAATTCCCTCGGCAGGTAGAATGGCCGGCATTTAATTACCATAAACTCCACCGATGATAAGCAGTGTTGGCAGACCACAACAGCGTCGCGGCACCAGGCATCGGTGATGTAAACACAGAGTCCCCCGCTGCGAGTCTTCCCCCCCTCGACGAGCGCTCTGTCCGCCCGGTAACATGTTAGCCCGGCTAGCTGAATGGCATGGTCCGGGACGCTGTCGTTAAGCCATGTCTCCACAAACACAAGGACGCAGCACTCACTCACAGTCCTGGAAGTTGTACGAAGAAGGCGGATATAGTCCAGTTTGTTTTCCAGCGAGCGTACGTTGGCCAGTATGATGGTAGGGATAGCCGGCCGGTGAGGGCTAGCCGCTCGCCTAGCCTCGATACCTCCGCGCTTTCCCCTCTTCTGCTTCCTCATGCACCGCCTGTGGCGCTTCCACTGTCGGCTGGTTGCAGTAGTAGGGGTCGGTGGTAGAGCAGGCCTCTGGAGCAGACCGCAGTCGCATAGCTCTTCGCGTCTGCTGGGTTTATATCCATGAGTGTGGTTCTGCCGATGGCGAGCAGAAATTCGCGAGAGTATGTGCGCCTTATGTTTGATCGACGTGATGATGACGAACAAATGCACGTAGATGGATAACACAAAAAACATAAAAACACCAAAAAACATAAAAACACCGATCTGATGGGAGAGAGAGGAGCCGCTGCATGTATACGCGCCGCCATCTTGCTTCGTGCAGCACGCGACAAACTTGACAGGAGCCTCTTGAAAAATCAGCCTGACGACTCGGAGAGGCTCTCCCCAGTGAGGTGAAGCGACGAGCCACAGGCCCCGAGACAAATCTCGGATCCTGCCAAGCAGAGGTGTGGACTCGAGTCATGTGACTTGGACTCGAGTCAGACTCGAGTCATGAATTTGATGAATTCAGACTCGACTTGGACTTGCATAACAATGACTTTGTCCCACCTCTGCTGCCAAGTGACTACGGGGATGCGTAGTCACTTGGCAGGATCCGAGTAGGATAATAGCCGATAGATAGGGAATAGGTACAGGTTTAGTGGAACAGGCCAGCCTCGTCGACTCACTGATTTAACATTAAATTACCAGGTAGCAGATAATAAATCATTAATAGCGAAGCGTGGCCTCGCGTGATCTTGTCGAGCAGTGTGAGCGTGTGGGTGAGCGTGTGTACACAGTGGTTCGCCACGAGAGTGAGCGCTGCGCGGAGCTGCGCGTGTGGGTGAGCGTGTGTACACAGTGGTTCGCCACGAGAGTGAGCGCTGCGCGGAGCTGCGCGTGTGGGTGAGCGTGTGTATACAGTGGTTCGGCACGTGAGTGAGCGCTGCGCGGAGCTGAGCGTGCGGGTGCGCGTGTGTACACAGTGGTTCGCCACGTGAGTGAGCGCTGCGCGGAGCTGAGCGCGTGGGTGAGCGTGTGTACACAGTGGTTCTGTAGTGCTGCGGCTCGCCTCGGGGGAGCGCTGCGCAGAGCGGTGCGAGAGTGGGTGTCGCGTGTGTTCACCCCGTGTGTGATACAGGTGCGCGATCATAACGCGAGTATTCAGTGGTGAGTGAGTGCCGCGGGGAGCTGTGTGCGTGAGTGCGCATACGTTCGTTACGTGTCGGATACGGATGCGCATTGGTAACGTGGTTATTCGACGTGGAGGCGAGTGCCGCACAGGGCTATAGACGGGCACACGCTCGCAGTGTGCGAGAGCTGCACGTAGCGGTGTAAAGAGAGGGAGTGTGGCGTTTGATTGATGATGCTGTGCGCACGTATGCTCGCAGCGTGGGAGCGCAGCGCGAGGCTGTAACAGTACGGGCGTCGCGTTCGAATGCCGGCGAAACCGTAGCGGGTAATAGGGAGGTGGGGTAACGTAAACGGAGTAGGGGATGCAGGCGGGAGGGACCCCGGGGGCCAACGGCCCCCACACTTCACGTGGCCTCAAGATGCACGTAGCCTGCCTCAAGTGTCATGGTAATGTCACCGCCACTTAGTGGCGATTGGCGATTGTTGTTGTTGCACACGTGTGTATGTGTGTGTATGTGTGTACGTATGTGCGTATGTGTGTGTGTATGTGTGGGTAGCGGTATTGCAGCGGTTAGCGCGCTGCCTTACCAACCTGGCGACCCCATTTCGACTCACAATCGATAATTTTTTTAAACATTTATTTTATTTTATTCATGTTAATTAATATTATGTTGCATTTACTATACGGTATTTATTACAGCATCACAAATAAATGTACATTATTTCTTCTTTATTATTAGATAACAATGTTATTTTTTTTTGTTAAATTACAAAAACATTTAATACCCCTGTCTGTACGTGTATTTAAATTGCATGTTGTGTTCCGGCTTATGAGCAGTTCGATTTACGAACGCGCCTCATGAATGGAACCCGTTAACAAGTCAAAGGCCTCCCGTACCTGTGTAAAATAGTGCGTAATTTCTTGCATCATAGTTAAAATGTAGGCTTTGTTCTTTCTTCAAAATTACATTGGTGAGCCGTAAATGTAACTCTCAGATAACCGGCACATTTGATTACCCAGCACCCTCCATTCCCCATGGATGACGGATAACGTAACTTCTCTGGTATTTCTACAATTCAGAGTATTTATTTAAAAAAACTGTTCAGGGCCACGTTGTCAGCAGCAGGGGGCAGCGCAGCAGCATCCACAGACTTACGAACACCCTCACTCACGTACAAGCTGACGAACTATTCGATGTACGAAAGCATCTCAGGGACGAATCATGTTCGCAAGTCGAGGAGGGTGAGTGTATTGTTGCGCCGCGCTAATGCTGCCACGTCCCTGCTCCCCCCCCCCCCCCCGAGTGGTGAAGTATGGTCAAACAACCCTCACGGCATGGGGGAGGCCCTCATCCATCAGTGACTTGAACGTTTAACACCTGGTAGGAGGCTTTCACGAACCAATATCATCCATAATGCAGGATTTTTTGGGGTTAGATTGTGTAAATAAATAAATGTGTCATTAAACCCGCCATCATCCGACACAGCCAATTAGTAAGGTTTGTAACGTAAACAGAACGTGCCAATTCATTACTAGTGTAGAGGTGTAGAGGGTGACATCACGTCACGTGCGCCCTCGGAGAGAGTGGCGTCGCGGGACGTGACGTCAGGCGGGCCGTGGAGGACGATGACGTCATGCCCCCAGGGGGGTATTTAAAGGGCGACCCGGGATGGAACCGGGGTTCGTCGGGGGTAGAAGTGGGCAGAGGTGGGACAAAGTCATTGTTATGCAAGTCCAAGTCGAGTCTGAAGTCATCAAATTCATGACTCGAGTCTGACTCGAGTCCAAGTCACATGACTCGAGTCCACACCTCAGAGGTGGGACAAAGTCATTGTTATGCAAGTCCAAGTCGAGTCTGAAGTCATCAAATTCATGACTCGAGTCTGACTCGAGTCCAAGTCACATGACTCGAGTCCACACCTCTGGAAGTGGGGACCCGGGGAGTCGATCCTCACACGAGACTAGGGGAGGCTACTCCGCCCGACCGGCCGAGGTTGGGGGTGGTCCCGGGCCGGGGCAGGGTGGAGATGCGAGTTAGCCGGGGTGTAGGGATCCCAGTACCCTGTCCCCTGGGGAGTTATTGGCTCGGGGGGTGCTGGTTCGGCGTAAGCCTATCCACCTGGCGTAAGCCCTGAACAACCTGGCGTAAGCCCTTAAATAAACGTGGCGTGAGCCCCTAACAGCAACCTGCTTCGGAGTTATAAATTGCACCTCAACACTAGTACAGCACGCTGGTGTGTTGGAGACCAAACCCACAATGTTGTGGGGTTTTGAAATCCACAATGTTCTGTTTACATGAGGAGTCGACGTTTGACGACCGTCGGTTGGAGGAGGACGACGATTGTTTAGGATCAGTGGAGATTCAAAGCGATTGGAGGAGAGATTCGTCTATAGGGGGCGGCGGTTGACGACTGTTGGTTGGAGGAAGACGTTGATTGGTCGAAGCGAGCGGGGCGAGCGAAGCTTCCAGAGGGAGAGGAGGGGGGGAGGGCGGCTCGGGAAATATTAAAGGGGACAGCACAAGGAGGGGAGGGGGAGGGGGACGGTTTGTAGAGAAGACGAAGTTGAAGCATCAAGAACCAAGCCCCGGGCTAGGACGCCGCATTGACGTCGTGGACGGTGCTGGAGACTCCATCTCCGTGGACTCCGTTCTCCCTCCTGGCTACAGGCCCCTCTCAGCCTCCCCCCCCCCCCTTGTCTTCCCAATGCAAATTTGACTGATCACCTCTCAGCCCCTCCAAGATTTCTGTTGCACCCGCAACCAGGGGCGGTTTCTTCATTAGGGCGATTGGGCGACGCACCACCAATGTCATTCAACCACAGTCACGCTAGCCGTCACTGTCAGCCTCTGGATATAGTCCAATCAGCGTCATGTCACGTTCTGTGGAGTACCGCCTCTTTTGGGGCGATTTCACTCAGGCTGAGAATCGCCCCGAGTGGCCCCATAGACTTACATTCAAAGATGTTTTTTTTCGAACGGGGGCGCTCCAATGCATTCTCTATGGCTTCTGGGAGGGCAAGCCCTAACGTGCTTACGTCATCATACGTGCTAACGTCATCATACGTACGCACGTTTCATCCAACAATATTATTTATCGCTACCTAGTGGAATCTTTAATAAAATAAACTTGGGTGGTTTGTTTTAATAGTGAGTATATAAACAAACAAGATGTATTGTAAGAGTCACTTTATTTTTCATTAATATTAAAGAAGTGAAGTTGCCTTTACATGCTTAAGCTGTTAATTTATCCATTACATGGGTGGACCTTATCCTTATCAATCATCCAGACATTTGCCCCCCCTGAGAGATTTTGCAGGAGCCGCCACTGCCCGCAACTACGACCAGGCCTATCCCAAACCCCTCTTTAGCAATCGATTTTGCTTTGCTGCATAAAAACTACACCGTGGACAATAACCCAATAATTTATTTCAAATTATTGTTACGCTATGTACATTTTTATAATCGCTCTAAAGCACCTTGCTAAAAGCGCTATTGAAATATAATTAAGATAAGACAGTGCTGTGTCCGCAGTGATGGCTCTGAGTAAAGTACCAATGTGTGGCAGCGACACTGCATAGGTATAGATTGTGTTCAAGTTAAGAAAATTGAGAAAGAATACACACAATCATCCAATCAATGTGGGTACTCAGTGACAATAACACTTTCCTGCGTGGAAGACTCCACCCACCAAGTGGACAGCATCCAATCAACATCAATCAAACTGCACCACTCACTGTGTGTACAGATATTGCAACTACTGTACTGTAGAGGTGATCGCGTGTGTTTCGGATTTAACGGAGCAGCATATCTGTTCCTGTTAAGCACCGTGCGTGACTAGTACATGTGTTGAGTAGTTCCGACGGACGTACTCGGAGACGGAGGGAAGTTAGGGTCTTTCGCCAGGGTTTATTGAAGCTTATCAATAATACACAGGGTACACAACTCCCAGGGGCTAGGGGTCCTACTCTGAGTCCGGGTCCCTGCCGGCTAGCTCCGATCTCTCTCTCTCATGTCGGATCATGGACTTTGCCGACTCCACCGACTGGAGAGAGAAGCACCTCTACAGCTACCACCGGCTTCTCCCCAGACTCGCTATTCGATCCCTCTCCCCGTTCCCACAGTGACCCCGCTTACGTCATGGGGTATCCCTTAAGTACCCTAGGAGACGTGACGTCATGTGCACTGTCCAGCACGTGTGACCCCACGTCCCGTGACGTCATCGCACTGGACAGCGCACACGACGCCACTACTCTCCTCTACTCCGCTACACATGCAACATTTCCAAGAATCCATAACAGAGGTTTTTGTGGGTTAGATTGTGCAAATATAAACGTGCTGTTAAACCCGCCCCCAACCGACACAGCCGATTAGTGAGGGTTGTCATGTAAACTGAACATGCCATGTCTGTTACTAGTTCAGCACACCGGTTGTGTGTTGGAGAGTCAACCCACAACATTTACTATTGGAGTAGCCATGACGTTTTTCCAGTAATTACAAGCATCGCCGCTCTCCTTGCCCCGCCCCTCTCAGCTGCTGGCTCCACCCCCTTTCATCACTGGCCCCGCCCTCTTTCCCTCTAGCTCCGCCCTCCTCCTCCCCCTCTGTGTGTACCCTGTGGGGGTGATGGAAGCTCAGTGAGTGAGTAGAGAGGAGAGCGAGAGGCGATGGGGGACCGAGCCCGGATCGCGACGGCTTCTGCCCGGCTGATGCTGCTGCTGGTCGCTCTACCGCCAGTCGCACCGGCGGAACAAGGTAACAACAAACAAACAACAGCCAACAACGACAACCACAGCGATGACAATTCCAAATCCACGACACGCATTCTCCACACTAGGATCCCCACGCCTACCAATAGTGCAGGACACGAACGTGGAGCTCCAGGGTCCAAGCGACTACAGAGAGAGAAAATTATTTGGGTCTTTCGGTAAAATCACTTAGAGAGGTTCAAAACTTTTACACAAAAAATTTCGACGTTTCTATCGCAACGCAAGCGGTCGTCATCTCTTTTTTTCTCCACCTGATGACGAGCGATGGAATCATCGTAGTTTATGCGTAAACATTTATTTTGAACCTATCTGCGTAACTTTACCAATAGAACCAAGAATATTAATTCCTGCAGTCACAAAAGTTTTAAGTTAAAATTCGACGAGAGAGATATTCAGTAAAATAAATAAATAAAGAGCGTCGAGAATCTCAAAAGGAGAAGTTGACAAAAACAAAGATCGACCACCCAACGCCGAACGCCCCTCAGTCGCAAGCGGCAGAGGCGTTCCACTCATCCCGTGCGTTGCCACCGCTCATTGCAGGGAATGGTGAGTAGGGGGGGGGGTGGTGGCCGCTGTCGTACCGACAGATGTTGCACAGAATCCCCTCCACGCCACCACTACACTACTATACACTACACTACTATACACTACACTATACACTACCATACACTACACTATTATACACTACTATACACTACACTACTATTCAATACACTGCACACTAAACTGCTATACACTACACAACTTTCCACTGCACTGTACAATGCGCTACTATACACTATACTATTCACTACACTATACACTACACTATTCACTACACTACTATACACTACTCTACTATACATTACACAACACTCTACACTACACTACTATGCACTACACTACTATACACTACACTATATACTACACTGTACACTACACTACCCCATACCTGTCAACCCCTTATCGGTGCTGGCTACCTCATTAGAGAACAACTCAGACCCCATTGGTCACCGCATGCCCCTGATAAATCTCAACGTATGGACCTCAATTTCTGTGTACAAGAATATGGGTTAAACCGTATGTGTTGACAGGTACAGTGTAGTGTATAGTGTAGTACATCGTGTAGTGTGTAGTGTAGTGCATATTAGTGTCGTGTGTAGTGTAGTGTGTAGTAGTGTAGTGTATGGTGTATTGTAGCGGAGTGTTTAATGTAGTACATAGTGTAGTGTGTAGTAGTGTAGTGAATAGTGTTGTGTATTAGTGTAGTGTACAGTGTAGTAAATAATGTCAAATGTAGTAGTGTAGTGAATAGTCTAGTGTATAGTAATGTAATGTATAGTGTAGTGTGTAGTATAGTATATAGTGTATTGTGTAGTATACTCTATAGTAGTGTATAGCAGTGCAGTGTATACGGTAGTATATAGAGTAGTATATAGTGCAGTGTATAGTATACTGTATAGTAGTATAGGGTAGTGCAGTGTATAGGGTAGTATATGGAGTAGTATAAAGTGTAGTGTATTCTGTGGTGTATAGTGTAGTGTATAGTGTAGTGTATTCTTTAGTGTATACATATACCTGTCAACCACGTATCAGTCCGTACCTTATTACAGACACGAACAAATATTAACGCAGGGCTATCGGCCACTTTTAATGCCTTCTCGGGCCCAGGTTCTATTTTGTCAACTTTTGCTTTTAATCTTAACCGGGGTGTTAAGACCCCCCAAAAGCGTGGTGCTATGTTGAAGCTATTTTGTAATTTCAGAAGGAACTTGCTGGCGATCACGCGTGCGTCGATGAAATCAGCTTCACTGACCCACCCAGTCACTTACTCACCATCCCACTCACCAACTCAGTCACCAACTCAGTCACCAACTCAGTCACCAACTCACACACCGACCCACTAACCCACTCAGTCATTAATTCAGCCACCGACTCACCTACTCACTCGCCCGCTAACCCACTCACTCGCCAACTTAACAACTAACCCACTAATCAAATCACCCACTCATTAACCCACTCACCCACTAATTCACTCACCCTCCCACCCATCCAAGCCCCCACTCAGTCACTCACTCATTTTCCCACTGACCCACAGACTAACTCACCCACTCAGTCACTTACTCACCCACTAACCCACTCACCCACACTGTCACCAATCCAGTTACCCACTCACTCGCTCACTAACCCACTCGGCCCCTCACTCACGAAACCACAAACCCACTCACCCAATCGGTCACCTACTCACTCACTAACCCAGCAAATATCCCACTCACCCAATCAGTTTCTCACTCACTCACCCACTAACCCACTTAGTCTCAAATCACTCACTCATTCACCCATCCACTAACCTACTCAGCCACTCAGTAACTTATTCACCATCCCACTAAAGCACTCAGTCAATCAGTGAGTCACCCACTCACTGACCCACTCACCCACTCAGTTACTCACTCACTCGTCCAATAACCCAATCACAACTCAGTTACTTATTCACTCTATGACAATCAACCATGCAGTCACCTACTCACTCACTTACCCACCACTAGCCGAAAAACCAACTCAGTTACTCCCTCAGTCACCCACTAACCCACTCAGTCACCCACAAATGGGTACATTCATACAGACACAGATATATACATACAGACACACAGACACCCATACATGCATACACACAGACACAAATAGACACACATACACATACACACACAGACATACAGACAAACACACAGACACAGATAAAAACAACACAAAGATCCTCCGTATAGCCTGTAACAGACGGTTGGGGTAAGTGCTGTTAGGGAGCACCTATGAAGACCGGCACGGCACACGAGGGGGTGGGTGGCCAGCACCACGCCCGAACGCCTTTGTCTCCCTAGTGGCGATGATTACACACCACACCAGGTACACATTTGAGGCTGAGTTGACCTAAGGGAGGCCCAGGATCGGTTCAGATAATCGTCACCGGTGTTCGCCGTGAGCAGGAATCGAACTCGGGTCGCCAAGTTCGTAGCGCACACATTTACTCACTCACGCACCCACCAACTCATTCACCCACTCACTCACCCATTCACTCACCCACTCATTCAAACACTCACTCACCCACCAACTCACTCACCCACACACTCACTCACGCACCCACACACACAGACAAAGATCCCCCGTGTAGCTTCTAACAGACTTTTGGGGCCAGTGGCTGTCAGTAGTAGCGAGTAGCAGCAGCAGCCTATGAAGGCCGCCACTGTGACACACACAGAGGGGGTGAGTGGCCAGCACCACGCCCGGCCGCTTTTCTCTCCGTAGTGACGATGTTTACAAACCGCACCAGGTACTCATTGCAGTAAGTGAGTGGGTTATGGGGTGGATGGGTAAGTGGGTTAGTGGGTGGGTGGGTGAGTGGATTCGTGGGTTGGTGGGTGAGGAAGTGAGTGGGTTAATGGGTGGGTGGGTGAGTAAGTGAGTGGGTTAATGGGTGGGTGGGTGAGTGCGTAGGTGAATGGGTGGGTGAGTGAGTTGGGGCGAGAGAGTGGGTGACTGGGTGGGTGGGTGAGTTGATGATTGAGTGAGAGACTAAGTGGGTGAGTGGGATGGTGAGCAAGTGACTGGGTGGGTGAGTCGGTGGGTGAGTGGGTAACTGAGTGGGTGAGTGGTTGGCTGAGTGACTAAATCAGTTAGTGAGTGGGTGGGTTACCGAGTAGGTGAATGGGTAAGTTGTGGGTGGGTGATTGAGTGGGTGAGTCAGTGGCTGACTGAGTGAGTGACCAGTGGCGTCACGACCACCTCTGTCTTCGCACGCCATTGGCTTCACATCGCTTGATATTTATAGAAATTCTTAAACCAACTCCGAAATCGCCCTCTCTTATCTCCAGCCACGCACACCACATCTTTCCATGTGTAGGTGGCTGGAACCGCTGATTAAATGACCGATACATACACGGTCGCTTGTTCCCATAGTTAAATAATTTATTTGTTTTGTTATTCTTCTAAAGTTTTACACTCCTCAGTTCGACAGCGGAGCTTGGTGTGTGTGGTGTGTGCGTAGTGTGTAGTGTTGTGTGGTGTGTAGTGTGTGTGTAGTGTGGTGTGTAGTATGGTGTGATGTGTGTGGTGCGTGTAGTGTGTGTGGTCTGGAGTGTGGTGTATAGTGTGTGTGGTGTTTGTGGTGTGTAGTGTGTGTAGTGTGTGTGGAGTGGTGTGTTGTATAGTGTGGTGTGTCTGGTGTGTGTAGTGTGTGGTGTGTAGTGTGGTGTGTTGCGTGTGTGGTGTTTAGACTTCTGTGCAGCCTATGGGCTTCTAATTACCAACACGCTGTTCCGGCATCGGCTCATAAACCCGAGTTCGATTCCAGCTCACGGAAACCAACACCAGTGACAGCGATTATGTGAACCGGTACCTGGGTCTCCCTCCTCGATCGACTCAACCTCAAATGAGTTACCTGGTGTAGCGGTGTAGTTTAGTAAACATTGCCAGTGGAGGGAGATAAAGGCGGCCGGGAGTGGTGATGCTGGCCTCCCACGCCTTCTGTGTGTGCCACAGTGACGGCCATTGTTGAGCTGCTATCGCTTGTGGTGGCTAAGTCGCTTCTTAACAAAGAACTCCACAGCTCAGTGGGGCCTTTGACCTGGTAAAATAAACGTACATTTAAATTGACTTAAAACTTTCGAGACTGCGGGAATTCATATTCGTTGGTTCTTTCGGTAAATTCACGTAAATAAAAAAATAGTAATAAAAATAAAAGTGAATAAAAATAATAAGAATAATAAATTTAAAATAATATAAAAACATAAATGTAGAATGTAGCTTATATTCATGTTTTTTTAATTATTTGTATTAAATTTTTTTTATTTTCATTTTGAGTCACTTTTTTATTATTATTTTTCTATCTACGTACCTTTACCAAAATAACCAAAGAATACAAGTAATCGTAGTTTAGTTTTAGTGTGGGTCTCGATGCGTCTGAGTCGCTGTGGGGTTCGCAGCGGTTAGCATAGCGAAAACCACTGCACCATCACTCCTCCCCACTTACCCCCCACACACGCACAGTGCGCTAACCGCTGCGCCACCGCTCCCCACACACACTCACACACCATACACACCCCACACTTACACACATACCACACACACGCACAGTGCGCTAACCGCTGTGCCACCACTCCCCGCAAACACAAACACACTCGCACCACACACCACCACTCACACACCATACACACATACCACACACACACCACCACACACACACGCACACACAGCCGTTACGTGCCACAAAGTGAATAAAAAAAAATAGAGACCCATAAAGACCCACAGAGACTTATGGAGAACCATGAAGACCCACAGACACCCACAGATACCCAGATAAACCCACAGACACCCATAGAAACCCACAGACACACATGCTTCTAGAGTCCTACATAGACCCACTGAGACCCACAGAGAAATGGAGACCCAAATAGATCCACATACACCAATAGACACATACTCATGGAGATATACATAGACCCATAGCGACCCACAGATACCCATAGAGACCCACACAGACCCACAGATACCCACATAGACCTACAGACACCCATACTCACAGAGACTCATACCAACCCACGATAACCCATACTCACAGACCCACACTCATAGACCCACGCTCAGACCCATACTCATAGACCATACTCATAGACCCATACTCATAGACCCATACTCATAGACCCATACTTATAGACCCATACTCATAGACCCATACTAAAATGAAAACTTGTTGTTGTCACCAGGTAAGGCCCCACTGAGCCGCTCTTTTTGCAGAAGCCACCTGGCACATCACAACTTGATAGCAGCTCCACCACGTGGCTGATGTCATCATCAGGTGGACACTCACAGCAGCAGCCAGACACTCTAAACGCGTGTTTCTACAGACTCATAGCGACCCACAGATACCCATAGAGACCCACAGAGACCCATTGAGACACACAGAGACCCATAGAGACCCATTGAGACACACAGAGACCCATAGATACTCATAGAGACACCGAGACCCATACTGATAGAGACCAATACTAAAACTAAGCAATGTTTATAAACGTGTGATGTTGATTCTAAATGTGTAAGGGAAAAAAGCACAGGACCTGAAGGAAAAATAAAACGCGACTACGGAGAGAGGAAGCGGCATACAGACTCCAAATATGGAGCGGGCACCAGGGTCTGAGATGGAACCCATGACCTCCTGCCTACTAGGCGAGGTAGTTAACATCTCCTAGCGCACCTGGGCGATAGGGTCCAGGATCCAATCTAGGACCTCGTGCCCACCAGTCGAGGTCGTCAACATTTCCTAGCACACCTGGGCGTTAGGGTCCGGGATCGAACCCACGACCTCGTCCACAAACGGCGAGTTAGTCAACATATGCTAGCCACTGGGGCGTTAGAATTGGGATCGACCAATCGACCTCCTGCACACCAGGCGAGGTAGTTAACATCTCCCAGCGCACCTGGGCGACTCGAGGTTTTAGGCGGGGAAATTAATCTGACCAGACGATCTCCACATGGCGATTTCTTATCGGCGTCTGACCCCCATTGCGTCGGCTGAAATTCGTTTTTTTCATTCCCAACGAAAACGAAGCACGGAAGGAGGGAAGGAGTGAGGGGGTTTGGGGGCTATCGAGGGTTCATATTCTATGGTTATTTCGGTAAAGTCACGTAGATAAAAAAAATGTTTCAATAAAATAATACAAAATGAAGTGAATTAAAAAATACCATGGCATTTCGATCGCAACGATATAGCGTGATGTTTTAATTCACTTTATTTTTTATTATTTAATTGTTATTTTTCTATCAAAGTGACTTTACCAAAAGAACCGTAGAACGTGAATTCCCGCAGTCACGAAAGTTTTAATTCAAAACTTGTTGAGGGTTATCGGGAAGGAGGCCACTGCCCCTCTGGGCCAAGTTCAAAAGAAAAAAAGAGGCAAAAAAGCAGAACTGGGGGCTCACGAGTCAGGGTCAGAATCTCACGCGAATGGAGAGCCGTGGCGAAACCCCCCCCGTAGGAATCACACGGGAGATGTTGTCTACCTCGCCTGGTACGCAGGAGGTCGTTATGTTGACTACTTTGCCCGGTACGCAGGAGGTCGTTATGTGACTAACTCGCCTGGTACGTGGGTGGTCGTGATCTTGACTACCTCGCCTGGTACGCAGGGAGTTGTGATGTTGACTACCTCGCCTGGTACGCGGGAGGCTCGTGCGCTTGATCCCGGACGCTAATGCCCACGGTGTCTAAGAGATGTTGACTACCTCGCTTGGTGTACAGGGCATCGTGGATTCGATCCCAGACCCAGACAATGCCTGCTGCTGCTGTCTATGTTGGAGTCTGCGTCTCTCTACCCGTGGTGGCCACCGCGTGGATTTGTCTCCAGCTCCTCCGGTTTTTCCACTCGACATTTAGAATCAACGCCGCCACGGCTTTATAAATATAGCTTCGTTTAAGTCTGGGTCTCTATTAGTATGGGGGCTTATTGGGTCAGTACGAGTCTCTGTGTCTCTATGAGTATCTGTGAGTATCTGGGAGTCTATATGGGTATTTATGAGTCTCTGTGATTCAATATGGGTCTATATGGCTCACTATGAGTCTGTAGAACCACGGGTTTAGAGTGTCTGGCTTCTGCTTTCAATGTCCACATGATGACGATGATGGTATCAGCCACAGGGTTGAGCTGCTATCAAGTTGTGATAGGCCACAGCTTAGTGAGGTCACGTGACGGACCCTGCAAGTGTCTATCGGTTGACTGCTGTGCCAGGCTAGTTGAGTTTAGTAGAGGTCTCTATGAGTATGGATTTACGTGGGTCTGTATGATTTTATATTAGCATGGGTCTCTATGGGTATCTATAGATATCTGTGGGTGTCTATGGGATCTCTATGAGTCTGGGTGTCTATTGGTCTCTATTGGTCCATAAGAGTATGGGTCTAAATTGTGTAAAAGTTGTGTAAACTGTGGTATATCGTAGTGTAGTGAATAGTGCATTCTACAAAGTAGTGTATAGAGTAGTGTATAGTGTATAGTAGTGCAGTGAACAGTGTAGTGTATAGTGTAGTATATACTGAAGTGCAAAGAAGTGTAGTGTATAATATTGTTGTGGTTTAACTCACATGAGGTGAGATTATCTGTAAGGGCTATTGCCAGTTTATTAACTACTACACTCACGTACAGTATCACCGTATCACAGGCGAGGTAGACACTTCTACACTTGGTCCTTCCCATGGACCATCCCGGTACCCGCTTAACTCCTCGGCCTATCCTGACATATACTTCCCACGAATCCCACTCTTTCCCGGATGAGGGCCTCGGTGCCGAGCGGTGTGTCTTCCGTTCCGGCGTGTCTTCCGTTCCCTCGGCTCCTCACAATGACCCCGCCCCTCACCCCGAGGTCCCCCCTAAGTACTTTGCCCCTAAGGATACATGACGTCAAGCTATGACGTCATCCCACTCTTTCCTGCTGACTCCTCAATTCCTCCCACTACTCTTCTACATCACCTCCTCCCCCCCCATAAAAAATACAGCCGTCCCGGCTGATAACACAACTTTTAGGCCTGGCAGACAATCTGTAACATCAGCACCCATGCAATTGGTAATTATGACGAAGAAGAGAAGGAGTTTGGGGGTTCCAACGCGGAGCTGATGTCTGACACAGGGAACAACAAGACAGGCAGGACAGCGGGGTGGGAAGGGCCCCTCCACGGGTCGGCCGTCGCCATGATGTCCGCGATGGCTGGCTGCCGGCCGGACGGCCCCTGGCGGTCAGCGAAACCGAGCGGCCCTTGAGCACGTGTACACTGCAGGTCCGCTCCCATGGGCGTCGTCCGGTATGGGGTCTGGCGAGGCATCCGCTGGTGCAGGTCCCATTGTCATGGGCCCCATGAGCGGGACGGCGGGACCTACTCGGAGAGGTTCTGTGAGCTTATATGTAGGTAGATTATTCCACGTAGCGTCCAGGGCCGGGTGGCCCGGCTCGTCGGATGCATCACAATCCGGCTGCTCCGTGAGTGGGGATGGGGATAGACTAAACGAACAAGGCGCCACATACCTCTTCAACCTAGAGGGAAGGACTATCCAATAACGGCGACCGAATAAAATGCATACACACTGTGGCCGGTGGGCCTCAACGACGTCAACAGAGTCTTGCCAAGAGCGGTGAAACTTAGGCGATGTACTGACGGGCACTTGCGGGCAATGGAGCCACGCCCTGTCCCCTGTGACTCATGGGACCCCCGAAGCCTGATGTCTTGGTAGGCATTTGTTAGCCACTTGGCAGCTGGCCGAATTGTTGATGGCCGCCTGGCGAGCATTGTGCAGTCCGTTGAGTGTGCCTTTCATTAACACCGGCACGGCGGATTTCTTAAGAGGTGGCTGCAGACCCAATTGCACCTGCATTGGGGGCTCCGGTTCCCTCCCGTACATCAGATAGAAGGGTGAGAACCTCGTTGAGGCATGAGGGGCCAACCTATACGCGGCGAGGACGCCCGGAATCAGCAAGTCCCAGTCCGACTGAGACTCGTTGACATGGTGGCACAGCATGGACGTGAGAGTGCGGGAGATGGTTTGATGCTTGATGTCCTCGTCCAATGGAAATTGCCAAAAGCCCGAAAGGAAATTAATGGTCGAAAAGAACCGTGTGCCTGAGAGGACATCAAGCAAATCATCCATCTGAGGCAGAGGATTGGCATCTGCCACCAAAATCTTGTTTAACTTACGGAAATCAACGCAGAAACGGAGACTCCCATCCGTTTTTTTACCAGAACGATAGGGGCTCCCCACGGGCTATTTAAGGGAAAGATAATGACTGCTGCCAACATGTCATCGATGGCTGAGCGGACATGCTCCTTCTCCCTTGGGCTAAAGCGATGGGAATTTTACCGAATGGGGGCCGCATTCCTCGTCTCTATGTGATGTTCTAGCAGGGACGTGCGGCCAATGTCGAAATTTCCGTGACTAATCACGTCGGAGAATTTGGTGATGAGTGTGTGAAGCCAGCGCCGCTTGTCTGGGGACAAGAGATCGTTTTCGTGACAGAGTGCATCCACCCAGGCCGTGTCAGACTTCACTTCGGGCAGCACAACCACCGCCACTACCCCCTCAGGCATCGCCTTGACCGGTGGGAGGGCCGGGGACGTGTGTGCGACAACGGTGCCCGCAGGGACTGTTACCTGCGAGGGCCCCGCATTGAGAATTTGTACGAATGGCTCTTGATTTGCTGCCACAACCGGAAGGGCACCCACAAGGGAGGGTGTCTGTGAGAAACAGTTGGGGGACATTAAGAGGATGCCCGCCTCCAGAGTCTGAAATTGTAAGTTCCCGCGCAGCCTCAAGGGTATGAGCATCTGTCATACTGGCGGGATAGTCAAGGAATCCCTAGCAAAAGCACAAACACTGGTTACACTGGCCGCAAACACCATAGGAGAATTCATGAAGGTCAATCTCTGGCCTGATAGTAACTCGACGCAACCCTGGTCGATGAGTATCTTCATGGGCATTTTGGCCAAGAAGTCTGTGCCCAAGAGGCAGGTCACTGCGAGCGTCTTAGAGACCAAGACAGGACCCTCCAGTTGAATGTCCCCAACTCGAATGGATGCCACAATATGGCCCACTATACCCAGACTGCCCCCATTTGTGGCAACACATGCCTCCTGCACAGGTCTCAGTGGACCAACGCTGCGTGGTAGCAACTCAAAAATGCATTCTGATATAATCGTGGCCGATGCCCCCATGTCCACCAAAATGCAAACCTCCACCCTTTGCATGTAACCTGCGACCGCGGAAGAAGCCGCCGCGGCCGCCACAACACAATGAGTGAGTGCAGCCCATTGATGGACACGTGTGGGCCACCCGGATACCGACGGCGAGCGAGTACAACGTGAGACAGAACTTTGGGAGGTGATCTGGTGAATATGAGCCTCATCCCCACTGCGTGTGTGAGGTGGAGGGAGCGGCCGGTAGAGTGATGCGTCGCGACTTTTCTGCGGCTCCGAGGACAACGCTGATGTGGAGGGGGAGGACGACAAGGATCCGCTGAAGGCCCCCCCAGGGTTGCGGCAGCCCACAGCAATGTGGCCCGCCTGACCGCAGCGTAAATAAATGGTGGACACCGTCCGCTGCAAAAGGGATGATCTCGGGTGCCACTGCTGGTCCGGCCATCAGCCTCTGAAACCTCTCCCCCGTCAATCGCGGGCAGCGAAGGCGACGAGGTGGTCATGGTCCTCGTCTCCCAGCGTGACGGCCATCACTTTACTCAGGGCCCCCGCACAACCCCGGGTGGCTGGCGCAGGCTGAGGTGCGCCTGAATACCTTGTGCCACTTTGAGGGATGAGACATCTGCCTCGTCTGCCACTGACAGGGCTAACCCCGAGCTCACGTGCGAGGAATATCAGGCGTTCAAGGACCAACAAATCTCGTGCCGCCGCATCCATGCTGGTGTAAGCGGCCCGGGCCAGCGCCAGCAAGGCGCTGCTGAACGCGAGAGGCTTTTCGGTATCCTCCTGCTGCCGCGTCAGGAACTGTTGGCGAGCGCTAGAAAGCGGCTCGAAGATGGCCGCCATCTGAGCGTACGCCATAGGAAGCGTCGCCCTGTCTGTAGGCATGATGGAATTAAATTCTGCAAGAGAGTTGTCATCCAGGGCCGTCGGGAGGGCTTCAAGTGCTTCCTCCATGGGCCACCCGACAGAGATGTAGGCCGCATCAAAGTGGTCGCAAAATGACGCCCAGTCACCCGCGGCAGCGATAAAAGGGCGCACGGGCGGCGAGCGTCACAAAAATAATGAGTTGGAAGAAAGGGCCGGCGATTGCGCTCCAGAATTAATGCATAGCGGCGTCGCTGGAGCCGGGGCAATGGTGCCCGGTTGCTGAGTCGTATGTACAGTGTCGCCCGCTTCACGTGCAAAATGGCATCCGTTTGCGGTGGCGCACTGGAGTGCAAGATGGCGCCCGAGTCCCGCGCTGATGGAAGAATTGTTGCGAAACTGTGATGTGGCAGGAAGGGAAATGGCAGCGGGATGCGCGCGATCCCGCTCCAGAAGCTCGATGATTGCGCGCGACTTGGCACCCACCTCCATCATCACAGTGGCGAGCTGAGCAGTCGTCTACAGCAGCTGTCCGAACTGGGAGGTGAGTAAATTCCAGCTCTCCCGCGATGATGATGAAACGGCTGTGGTCGCGGCTGCCACCTCCACTCCGGTCGATGGGCCAACTTCCCCAGGGCGCATCTCCGGGTCCCGGGGACGTTGTGGGCGCCTCCTCTGAGCTTGCCTCATTCTCCAATCTCTCTACTGGATGGTACTTGCGCTTCGCCACCGACTTGGACGTGACGTTGCAGGTTCGTGATCACTTCATACTCATGTTGTGGTGTAACTCACATGGAGACGAGATTCTCTGTAAGGGGTTTTGCCAGTTTATTAACTACTACACTCACGTACAGGATGACAGGATCACACCAGAGGTAGGTTCTTCTACACTTGGTCCTTCCCGTGGACTGTCCCAGTACCCTCTTAAGTCCTCAGCCTATCCTGACCTAAACTCCAGACTAATCCCACTCCGACCCCGGACGAGGGTCTCGGTGTCGAGCGGCGTATCTTCCGTTCCGGCGTGTCATCCTCCATTCCCTCGGCTCCCCACAACGACCCCGCCCCTCACCCCGGGGTCCCCCCTAAGTACCTTGCCCCTATGAATACATGACGCCAAGCTATGACGTCATCCCACTCTTTCCTGCCGATTCCTCACTTCCTCCCACTACTCCTCTATACTATAGAATACAGTGGAGTATTTAGTGTAGTGTATAGTACAGTATATAGTATTTTAGTGTATCGTGTAGTATATAGTAGTGCAGTGTATAGTGTAGTGTATAGTAGTGTGGTATATATCAGTCTAGTGTAGAGTAGTGTCGTGTATAATAGTGTAGTGTTTTGTAGAATACATTGTAGTGTATAGTGTAGTGTATAGTGTAGTGTAAAGTAATGTAGTGTATAGTGTTATGTGTAGTGTAGTGTATGGTAGCTTAGTGCATAGTAATGTTGTATTTAGTAGTGCACATATTAGTGTATAGTGGAAGGTATTGTATAGTAGTGTATCGTGTATGTAGTGCATCAATAGAGCCCAATGTGTTCGCTTACCGACAATTCCCCTGTAAACGATGAGCTGTTGAAGGTGCGTGAAATATGAATTAATGCATTGATTTACCACGTTTCATTTAATGTCATGTGTTCGTTATGTTTTTAGTATATTCACGTGTTAAAATCCATTGTGTAAATGTTACAAGGTATGTTTGCTCTGGGTCAGAAATGGGGGTGTAAATTTCAATGCCATTGGAATGAATTAAGCCAAACCACTCAATGGCCAGTTTCGTGTGAACCAATCACAGTCGTTAAGAGGAGGGGGATCTACCTACACTCGACTCGATAATCCAATCAAATGTCGAACTACCATTCAAAGCAAATAATAATAGGTTTATAATATCGATTGCCTGTGTATTAGCGGTTTATTTAATTTGCGCATTAACTGCGGAGCGCCTCAGATTTTCACGTGAGTTCATGTCTTCTTGAGCCCGAATTAATAATATAATGAACCAGTTATGTTCATTGTTATTCTTGGAGATGATTTATGTACAAGTCAAATCAGGGTCCTTAAACTAAACAAATATTTTGCTCCAGTTTATTTGAAATATACGTGCTCGCACCATCTACAGTACAGTAGTTGCAATACCTTTACACAAGGTGGGGCAGAGTTTGATTGACGTTGATTGGCTATGGCTCTTGTATCATCCATTTAATGTGCTGAGTTCGATTGATTGATTGGCTGTGGCTCTGCTATAATCCATGTAGGGGTGGAATTTGATTGATGTCTGATTGGTTGTGGTTCTGTTGTCCACTCAGTGGGTGGAGTTCAATTGAGGTCTGTGTGTTGCCGAGTGAAATTATGTGTCACTGCGTCAGACTATGAGTTTCTGCGTGAGTTTTTGGGTATATGTATGAGTATATGTGTCTCTATGTGAGTCTACGGTTCGTTGCGTGAGTCTAGGGGTCTCTGTGTGAGCCGATAGGTCTCTGTGTGAGTCTATTATTCGCAATGTAAGTCTATGGGTATCTGTGTGAGTAAATGGGTCTCAATGTTAGTCTATGTGTCTCTTTGTAAATATATGGATTTATAATGGTCTTTGTGTTAGTCTGTGGATCTCTTTGCAAGTCTTAGGGTCACTGTGTGAGCCTATGGCTCGTTTTGTGATTCTATCGGTCTATGTGTGAGTCTATGGGTCTATGTGTATGTGTGTCTATGGCGCTCTCTGTGAGTCTGGGTATCTGTATGTCTTTGGGTCTATGTGTGAGTCTATGATTTTCTTTATTATTCTATGCGTCTCTGCATGAGTCTATGGTTCTATTCCTTACCATAAGGGTTCTCTGATTGATTCTAAGGTGCTATGTGTGGTAAATCAATCAGTCTCTGTGTTACTCTATGTGATTCTAGGGGTATGTGTATTCATGTATGGGTCTCAGTGTGAGTCTATGGGTCTCTTTGCGAGAATATGGTTCTTTGTGCGAGTTTATGGGTCTCTGTGTGAGTCCATGGGATTATTTGTTAGTGTATGTGACTCTATGTGAGTCTATGGGTCTCGGTGTGCATCTACACGTCTCTGTGAGAGTCTACTGATCCCTACGTGAGTCGATGAGACTCTGTTCGAGTCTATTTGTCTCTGTGTGAGATTTGTGGATATTTTGTGACTCTATGGGTGTCTGTGTGAGTCTATGGTTTATGTTTGATTATATGGGTATCTGCATGAGACTGTGGGTTTCTTTGTTAGTCTATTGGACTCTGTGTAAGTCTATGTTTCTATTTTTTGCATAAACGGTATCTGAGTGATTCTAAGTTTCTATTTGTGGTACATTGATGGGCCTCTGTGTGAATCTATGTGACTCTATCTGAGTCTAGGTGTCTCTGTATTTATTTCCGGGTCTCTGTGTGAGTCTATAGTCCTCTGTATGAGTCTATTGGTCTTTTGTGATTCTATGGGTCTATGTGTGAGTATATGGGTCTGTGTGTGTGTCTATGGGTCTCGGTGTAAGTCTATGGATCCCTGCGTGAGTCGAAGGGTCTCTGTGTGAGTCTATTGTACTCTATGTAAGCCTATGGGTCTCTGTGCGAGTCTATGGGTCTCTGTGTGAGTTTATGGGTGTATTTGTAAGTTTATGGGTCTCTGTGTGATTCTTTTAGTTGCTGTGTGAGGAATCTGTGTTAGTCTTTGTGTATCTGTGTGAGCCTATGGTTTTTTTCGTGATTCTATGGGTCTATGTGTGAATCTACGGGCCTCGTTGTGAGTCTATTTGTCTCTATATGTGTCTATAGTTCTCTGTGTGAGTCTATGGATGCCTGCGTGAGTCGATAGGTCTCTGTGTGAGTTTATGGGTCTATGTGTGAGTCTACGGGTCTCTGTGTGAGTTGTGTTGGTCTCTGTGTGAGAATATGCGTCTCTGTGATTTTTTAGCTGTTGTGTGAGGAATCTGTGTGATAATTTAGGTATCTGTGTGAGCATATGTGTCGTTTGGGATCCTATGAGTCTATGTCTGAGGCTATGGGTCTCTGTGTAAGTCTATTTGTCTATTTTTGTGTCTATAGGTCTCTGTTTGAGTCAATGCCTCTCAATGTGAGTCTATGTTTCTCTGTGTAAGGCTATCGATTTGAACTGGTCTATGTGTGAGTCTATGGGTCTCTTTCTAAGTCAATGTGTCTCTATGTGTGTCAATAGGTCTCTGTGTGAGTCAATGGCTCTCAATGTGAGTCTGGGTCTCTGTGTAAGTCTATTTACCTTCATGTGTGTTTATAGGTCTCTGTTTGAGTCCACAGCTTTCTCTGGGAGTCTATGGGTGTCTGTGTGAATCTTTGGGTCTCTGTGAGAGTCTATGCATCTCAATGTAAGTCTATGGGTCTCTGCATGAGACTATGGGCCTCTAAGTGAGTATATGGATCTCTGTGTGAATCTGTGTTTTTCTGTATGTGTCGATGTATCCCCGCTTGAGTCGATGGGTCTCTGTGTGAGTATATGGTTCTCTATGTACATCTATGTGTACATGTGTGTGTCTATGGGTCCCTGTGTGAGTCGATGGGTCTCTGTGTGGGTATATGATTCTCTATGTGCGTCTATTTGTATTTGTGTGAGTCTATGTGTGTTTGTGTGAGTTTTTGGGTCTCTGCAAGTCAATCGGTTTCTTTGTCAGTCTACGTGACTCCGTGTGAGTCTATGGTTCTATTTTTTTACCTAAAGGGTCTCTGATTGATTCTAAGGTTCTATGTGTGGAACACTGATGGAACTTTGTGTGAGTCTATGGGTTTTTTTCTGATTATATGGGTTTATGTGTAAGTCTATGCTTCTCTGTGTAAGTCTATTTGTCTATGTGTGTCTATAGGTCTGTGTGTGAGTCTATGGCGCTCTCTGTGGGTCTATGGTATTCTGTTTCAGTCTTTGTGACTCTGTGTGAGTCTATGGGTTTCTTTGTGATTGTATGGGTCTCTACATGAGTCTGTGGGTCTTTTTGTTAGATTATGGGACCTTGTGTGAGTATATGTGTCTCTCTTCTTGAGTCGGCAGTGTGGGGAGCGGTAGTGTAGCAGGTCGCACTACGCTGCACTATGAACCCAGCGACTCAGGTTTAATTCCTGCTCATGGCTAACACCAGTGACGATTATCTGAACCGGTTCTGGGGCTCCAATAGGTCAAACCAGCCTCAAATGAGTACCTGGTGCAGTGTGTAAAGATTGCCACTGGGAAGACAAAGGCGTCTGGGTGTGGTGTTGGCCACCCACTTCCTCGTGTGCAGTGCCGGCCTTTATAGGTGCTTGCTAACAGCATTTGCCCCAACAGTTTGTTAAGGCTATACAAAGGGTCTTTGTCTTTGCTTATGTCGATGGGTTTTTGTGCAAGGTTATGGGTCTCTGTGTACGTTTATTTGTTTCTGTGTGAGTCTATGGTTCTCTATGTAAGTCTATGACTCTCTCTGTGAGTCTATGGGTCTCTGTGTGAGTATATGGGTTTTTGTGTGCATTTATGGGTCTCTGTGTGAGTCTAATTGTCTCTGTGTGGTGAGTCGATGGGTCTCTGTGTGAGTCTGTGTTTCTGTCTGAGTCCACGGGTCTTTGTATGAGTTTACGGGTTTTGTGTACTTCTTTGGGTATCTGTATGAGTCTATGGTTCTCTGTGCGAGTTTGTGGTTATTTGTTTTAGCCTGAGTGTCTCCATGAGTCGAATGGTCTCTGTGTAATGAATCGATGGGTCTCTCTTTGAGTATACGTGTTTCTTTGTGAGTCTACAGGCCTCAGTGCTTGCATATGGGTATCTATGTGCTTCTATGTGTATATGTGTGAGTCTATCGGTCTCGGTTTGAGTCTATAGGTATCTGTGTGAATCAATGGGTATCTGTTTAAACCTTTGGGTATCTGATGTGTCTCTGTGTGAGTCTATGTGTCTATACGTGTGTCTATGGGTCTTTGTGTCAGTCTGTGGGTCTCTATGTGAGTATACCGGTTTCTGTTTAAAACTATGGTTCTTTGTGGGAGTATATCAGTCTCTGTGTGAGTCTATTGGTCTCTGCGTGAGTCTATGGATTTCTGCGTGAGTCTATTAGTCGTTTTGTGGGGAATCTATGGGTCTCTATGTGAGTGTGTTTATGTGTGAGTCAGTTGGTTACTTCGTGAATCTAGGGGCCTCTCTGTGAGTCTGTGGGTTTCTCCGTGTGAGGCATCTATGGGTCTCTGTGTGAGTCCATGGTTCTCTACTAACGGGATATCTGCCCTTAGATAATGTGATGATGATAATGATGTGATGATGATAATTATTCAATTCACACAGTTTATTAACTGACAAATTTTATCTTTAATTCTTTAAATCTCTACAACATTGAGAACTCATCTCAGCAGTTCAACTACTTCATTTTGTAGTTGTTAATTATTTAAATTCCGCCCAATGTCAACGTTTTGATCAGTAACCCTTAAGTTTAATTCAACATTTAGAGTTCGCTTTGGTTTGGTTGTTAACGCTTTGCAAGGGCGCACTAGCACGCAAACTCGGACACTTCGTCGACATGCGACAGCTAATTTACCCTTTTCAACGCATTTAAAATCACAAATTTAACTTCATATTTGTCAGCAATGAAGAGCTTAAAGCACTCGTTAAAATGTAACGGCCAATGTTTACTGTTTTTTTATATCGTAAATTTACGTCATTACCTTCAACAATCTACAGCTTAAACTCATTACAAAGTAAAAACTAAGTAGGTATCTTTGTATCACAAGTTAATTATTATTTTTTAGATAAATAAGGGTTAATAAACTCGTTAAAATGTAACAGCTACACTTCTCTAATATATTTTGATCACGAATTAATTTATTCATTTTCAACAATGAAGATCTTGAACTCGCCAAGCATGAAAGCTAAACTTGTTTTATTTAAAAATCACAAATTTACTTCATTTTCCTCAACAACGATGTGCTTCAACTCGTCAACACGTATCAGCTAAATGTTTATTTTATTTTCATTACAAATTCGTTACAGTTTTAGCTACACTTAAGTGCATAAACTCGTCAAAACCTAACAGGTCAATTATTATTCTAATTTAAATTACACGTTGACTTCACTTTCTTCAACAAATTAGTGGTAATACACTTCTTCAAAATTTGGCAGCTGAATCGTTTAAATTTTATTTTAAATGACAAATTGAGTTCATATTTTTCATTCATCATGAGCTTCAACTCATTAGAAAATAGCAGATAAATGTTTATTTAAATTACAAATTAATTGAACTTTCTTCAACAATGAAGTGGTAATAAATTTTGTCAAAAGTGGCGGCTAAATCGTTTTAATTTTATTTTAAATCACAGATTAATGTCATCAACGTCAAAAATGAAAAGCTTTAACTCGTCAAAATGTAACAGCAAAAATACTATTCTTATTTTAATCACTAATTAATTTAATTATCTTGAACAATAACTTCGTAAAAAATCTACCCGCTAAATAATTATTCTTATTTAATTGCAAATTGATGTCACGATCTTCATCAATGAAGTATTTAAACTCGTCAACATATAACAGCTAAATATGTATTCAATTTGCAAGTTAGTTTGCATTATCTTCAACAATGAAGAGCGTAAAACCACTAAGCGTTTGTGGCTAGGGAGATGTTAACTACCTTGCCTGGTGTACAGGAGGTTGTGGGTTGGACCCTGACCCCTGACATTTTTTCCCAATCCTGACACCGTTCCTGATAACCACCACAAACCACAACACATACCCCAATATGTGTGTATGTTGAACTTCTCTCATACCAACCCTGCTAATATCACCATGAAACATGTCACCAATACGTATGCATGTTGCACTTCTATAGTACCACCACACATACCCCTATATTGATGTTAAACTTCCTTCGTACCAAGACTGATAATAACACGACAACCACCACCATACATGCCCCAATATGTGTGTATGTTGATATTTTTATCGTACCAACCCTGATTATACCAACACCACCACCATCACACTATGACCACCACCACCACCCCGCGGCTCTACCCAACCAACCCCTCTGTACCCTCCGATGCCGTTGCAGAGTGCCGCTTGAGCGCCGATCCGGACGTGGTCACGGCTACCGCGGGCTCCTCGGCCAACCTCTCGTTCCGCATCACCTCCCAGGACACCGGGCATGGCGCCTGCGAGGTGGCGAGAGCCACGTGGTTCAAGACGCGGGGCAACGAACGCTTGGCCTCCTACGATGCCTCCACCGCCATCTGGCTCCTCTCGGACTCCGCCAAAGTTCGATACGGGGCCAAGGTGGAGCTGAGCCCGGGATTCGTCATCGGGAGCGGTGGCAGGGGCTCGGTGTGGCTCCGACTGCTAGAGCTGAGGATGGAGGACGCTGGGATTTTAAGTGAGAGAGAAACGTTGAGCCCAAAGATAACGATGGCAACGCCACACACTGACTGTGCTAAATCGTAAGCCCCACGGCATTCACCGTATCTCCAATGCACTCCGCACCACCACACTGACGCCAATTGAACGTTGAGCTGCTACTGATGATGTCGATGACAATGAGCTAAGGGTAACAAAGCTAATACCCCCACTGTGCGATGACTGTACGCCTTACAGCTTCCGCTATCTCAGACATGCTCACCGTGTCTCCAACGCGTTCCGTACCACGACACTCATTCTGCTAACTCGACATTGATGATGCTCATCCCCCGTTGCTACTGACGATGTCGATGACAAAAGTTAAGGCCACCGAAGGTAACGCCACCACCAATGATTGTGTGAAGATCTAAAAACATACTGCATCCACTGTCAGATCTCAGACCCACCCACCGTATCTCCAATGCACTCCGTACCACAACAGAAACTTAACACTGCTGATGCTCATCGGATGTCGCTAATGGTGATGCCGCTAACAATATGCTAAGGGTACCAAAGATAACAACGCCATCACCACACGTTGACTGTGGAAAGGACGTAAGCCTCACGGCATCCACTACCGGGTATCTATGGGTGTCTGTATGGGTTTTTTATGAGTATGGGTCTCTGTGAGTCTGTATGGGTCTCTATGAGTTTGGGTCTCTTTGGGTCTGTATGGGTCTCTATGAGTAATGGTCTCTGGGTCTGCATGGGTCTCTATGAGTATGGGTCTCTGTGGATCTGTATGGGTCTCTATGAGTATGGGTCTCTGTGGGTCTGTATGGGTCTCTTTGAGTATGGGTCTCTGTGGGTCTACATGGGTCTCTATGAGTATGGGTCTCTGTGGGACTGTATGGGTCTCTGTGAATATGGGTCTCTACGAGTATTTATGGGTCTCTGTGAGTATGGGTCTGTGTGGGTCTCTGAGTAATGGTCTCTGTGGGTCTGTATGGGTCTCTATGAGAATAAGTCTCTGAGTCTGTATGGGTCTTCAATTTAGGTCTCTGTGGGTCTGCATAAAAATGTATCTCTATGGGTTTGTGTAGAAACACGCGTATGGAGGATTTGTCTGCTGCTATGAGCGTCCACGTGACGATGATGATGATGATGAGATCAGCCACTTGATTGAGCTGCTATCATGTGTGATGGCCAGGTCGCTTCTGTGGATCTCTATTGGTCTCTGTGGATCTTTGTGAGTCTATGGGTCTCTATGATGATGATGATATCAGCCACGTGGTTGAGCTGCTATCATGTGTGATGACCCAGGTCGATTCTGTGAGTCTCTGGGGCTCTGTGGGTCTCTATGGGTCTCTACGATTATGGATTTCAAGGGCATCTATAGGTCTCTGGGTCTCTGTGGGACTCTTTGAGTCTATGGATCTCTATTGGTTCTATATGATTCTCTACGAATATGGGTCTGTTCACTATGATTATGGGTCTCTGTTGATGTCTATGGGTCTCTATGATTATATATTTCTGTGGGTCTCTGTGTGTCTTCATGATTTGGGGTCTCTATGGGTTTCTGTGTGTCTCTACGAGTATGGGTATCCATGTTTCTCTATGAGTATGGATCTCTGTGGGTCTCAGTCTTTTAGTATGGGATTCTCTGGGTCTCTAAGTATATATGGCTCTGTATGAGAATGGGTCTTTCTGGATCTGCAGGGCTGTCTATAAGTATGGGTCTTTGTTGGTCTGTATGGGTCCTTATGAGTATGGCTGTCTATGGTACTCTATGGGTCTTCATGATTAAGTGTTTCTGTGGGTCTCTGTGTGTCCTTATTAGTATGAATTTCTGTGGGTCTCTATGAGTAAGGGTCTATGTGGGTCTCTGATGGTGTCTCTGAGTGTGGGTCTCTGTGGGTGTCCATTGGTCTCTGGGTCTCTCTGGGTCTCTATGAGTATGGGTATCTATGGGTCAGTTTGGGTCTCTATGAGTATGGGTCTCTGTGGGTCTGTGAGTATGGGTCTCTGTGGGTCTGTGTGGGTTTCTATGAGTATGAGTCTCTGGGGCTCTGAGTCTCTATAAGTATGAGTCTCTATTGTTCTCTATGAGTCACTGAGGGAATGGATTTATGTGGGTCTATATGGGTTTTCCTGATTATGGATCTCTGTGGGTCTCAGTGATAGCCTATGAGTGTGGGTTTCTGTGGATCTCTATGAGTATGGGTCTGGACTCTGTTGGTCTGTATGGGTCTAAATGGTTATTCATGGGTCTCTGAGTATGGATCTCTGTGGGTCCGTATGGGTCTCTATGAGTTTGGGTCTTTGAGTGTCTGTATGGGTCTCTATAAGTATGGGTCTCTGTGGATATCTGTGGTTCTCTGTGGATCTCTGTGGGTCTCTGTGAGCATGGGTTTCTGCGGGTCTGTATGGGTCTTTATGAGTAAGGGTCTCTGGGTCTCTGAATATGGATCTATGTGGCTCTCTATGGGTCTCTGTGCGTCTCTATTAGTCTCAATGGGTTTATGTGTATATATATGGGTCTCTATGGGTCTCCATGAGTATGGATTTGTGTGGGTCTCTATGGGTTTCTGAGTATGGATCTCTATGTTTCTCTATGGGTCTCAATGGGTCTCAATGGGTCTCAATAGGTCTTTGTGGGTCTCTATGGGTCTCAATGGGTCTCTGTGGGTCTCTATGGTTATGGGTCTCTATAGGTCTGTATGAGTCTCTATGAGTATTAGTCTCTGTGGATCTCTGATAATGGGTCTGTGTGGGTCTGTATTGGTCTCAATGCGTGTGGGCATCTATGGGGCTCTATGCATCTCAATTTGGTGTATGTCTGTCTCTAAGTGTCTCTATGGATCTTTATGAGTATGGAGTCTGTGAGTCAGCATAAGTTTCTTTGAGTATGGGTCTCTATGGGGATATCTATGGGTCTCAATGGGTCTATGTGTGTCTAAATGGTTATCAATGGTCTCTGTGTGTCTGTGTGGGTCTCTAAGGGTCTCTAAGGGTATGGTTTATGTGGTTCTATATGGGTCTTTATGAGTATTGGTCTCTTTGGGTCTATTTGGGTCTCTGTGGGTATCTGTGGGTATGGGTCTCTGTGGGTTTTTGTGTGTCTCTATGAGTATCGGTCTCTGTGGGTCTCATTGAGTCTCTATGCATCTGTAAAAACACGAGTTTACAGTATGTGCCTGCTGCTATAGAGTTCAATGCCATTACGATGGTGATAGCATTGGTGATAGCCAGGTCTGCTCATTAGCTTAGTTAAGTTTAGGATGTCTCTTTAACACGTAGGGTATAACCTGGTTAGTGATTAACTAGTAACTAATTCGATAACTTGAATCGTGAGTAAATGTTGTTGTGGTTTAACTCTCCAACGAGACCCTGGTTTAAAATTAACTTGTAACTCAAATATGTATATGTTGTAGTGGTTTAACTTTCCAAAACACACATGGTTAGTTCTTAACTAGTAACACATTTTTTACTCAAATATGTAAATATTGTAGTGGGTTTAACTCTCCAACACACACTTGGTTAGTTCTTAACTAATAACACATTTTTTACTCAAATATGTAAATGTTGTAGTGGGTTAACGCTCCAAAACACACATAGTTAGTGTTTAACTAGTAACTAATTTTGTAACTCAAATATGTAAATGTTGTAGTGGTTTAACTCTCCAAAACACACCACGTTAGTGATTAACTAGTAACAAATTTTGAAACTCAAATATGAAAATGTTGTAGTGGTTTAACTCTCCAACACACACATGTTTTAGTACTTAACTCGGAACTAATTTAACTCGTAACTTAGCTGTTAACTTGACAAGCGCCGTACTGATATTAGTGTATAGTAGTTTATAGTAATTTAGTGTATAGTAGTGCATAGTGTAGTGTATATTAGAGTATAGTGTAGTGTATAGCAGTGTAGTATATAGTGCAGTATAGTGTAGTGTATATAATTGTACGTATAGTATGGTGTATAGTAGTGTGGTGTATAGTGTAGTTTTAGCGTAGTATATATAAATACTAGGCAGTATTGGATAGTGTAGTGCATGGTATTGTAGAGTTAAGTGTAGTTGTAGTAGTGTAGTGTGTAGTAGTGCATTGTATAGTGTGGTATATAGTATAGTGTGTAACAGTCTTATGTATTGTGTAGTGTATAGTGCAGTGTATAGTCGGTGATGGTATTGAGTGGATGATGGGAGGGAGTCGGTTATGGGAGTGATTGAGTGATGGGAGTGAGTGAGTGATGGAAGTGAGTTGGTGATAGGAGTGATTGAGTGATGGGAGTGAGTGAGTGATGGGAGTGAGTTTTTGAATGGAGGGAGTGAGTGATGGAGTGAGTGAGTGATGGGAGTGAGTGTTTGATGGAAGTGAGTTGGTGATGGGAGTGATTGAGTGATGTGAGTGAGTGATGGAAGTGAGTGGGTGATGGGAGTGAGTGGGTTATGGGAGTGAGTGAGTGATGGAAGTGAGTGGGTGATGGGAGGGAGTGAGTAATGGGAGTGAGTGGGTGATGGGAGTGAGTGAGTGGGTGATGGGAGTGAGTGGGTGATTGGAGTGATTTAGTGATGGGAGAGAGTGGGTGATGGGAGTAAGTGTTTGATGGAGTCAGTGGATGATGTGAGTGAGTGATGGGAGTGAATGGGTGATGGGAGTGAGTGATGGGAGTGAGTCGGTGATGTGAGTGAGTGGGTGATGGGAGTGAGTGAGTGATGGGAGTGAGTGTTTGATGGAAGTGAGTGAGTGATGGGAGTGAGTGGGTGATGGGAGTGAGTGTTTGATGGAAGTGAGTGAGTGATGGGAGTGAGTGGGTGATGGGAGTGAGTGTTTGATGGAAGTGAGTTGGTGATGGGAGTGATTGAGTGATGGGAGTGAGTGAGTGATGGGAATGAGTGGGTGATGGGAGTGAGTGAGTGATGGGAATGAATGGGTGATGGGAGTGAGTGGGTAATGGGAGTGAGTGAGTGAATGATGTGAGTGAGTGGGTGATGGGAGTGAGTGGGTGATGTGAGTGGATGATGGAATCAGTGAGTGATAGGAGTGAGTGGGTGATGGGAGTGAATGGGTGATGGGAGCGAGTGATGGGAGTTAGAGATGGGAGTGAGTCGGTCATGGGAGTGAGTGGGTGATGGGAGTGAGTGGGTGATGTGAGTGAATGGGTGATGGGAGTGAGTGATGGGAGTTAGAGATGGGAGTGAGTGAGTGATGTGAGTGAGTGATGGGAGTGAGTGGCCTTCACAGGTGCTGCTACTCGCTAACAGCACTTGCCCCAATGGTCTGTTGAGGCTGCACGAGGCGGGAGGGATCTTTGTCTTTGTGTGAGTGGAACGTGCAAAAGTGGTGAACAGTGACCGTCAAAGGAACGTTTGGTGTTGTTTTACTGTAATAATAGTAACAATAAAGTACGGAATCCGAGTTTAAAGGTTGTCGACATTGTCAATGTCTTATCCATATTCTTGGTACTTTCGGTAAAGTCACGTAGATAGAAAATAAAAATTATAAAAATAAATGAAATAAAATTAAAATAAAATTAAAATAATTTTTTAATAATAAAAGCAAATAACTAACGACGTTTCGATTGCAACACAAGCGGTATTCATGAGGCGGAAAGAAAAGAGACTTAAAAAAATAATTAAGTCAAAATTTTACGTCTTATCCGTGATGTCTGCAGAGTCTCGATCAACCTCTCTACCTCTCGAGGTGGGTAATTTAGATCGCCGTGTGGATTATACATCAAACGAGATCAAGCTTAAGAAAGCAACAATCTTAGTGACTAGGAGGGCGTTTCAAAGGCGGTCGCGACTCAAGTGGATTTACTGTGAGGGGTGAACTCATTAATGGATTCGGATCTTTCTCGACAGTATCAAAATATTAGAATTGCTTTTTCCCTTTCTGGCAATGAAACATTTGATACCGGCAAGAGAGGACCCATGATGTCGCTGCTCAACCCGAGTTATAAATGCCCTGACAGTGGCTTTGTCCTTGTGCTGTTCGCCTTTTGGCGTCGTCCACGGATCTAACGCTGTTTTGAGACGAGGCTCGAAAGAAAGCTGCCTCCGGTGTAGACAAATCAGCTTCAAAGACAACGCATCATGAATCTGACTTAAAGCTTTCGTGACCGCAGGAATTCATAATCCTTGGGTCTTTCGGTAAAGTCACGTAGATAGATTAAAAAAATAATAAAATAAACAGAAAACAATGACATTTCGATCGTCATCAGCGAAACGTCGTAGTTTATTTTATTTTATTACTTTTTTACCTACGTGACTTTACCGAAAGACCCAAAGAATACAATGCATCATATTCTACCAGAGCATGTATTTTTGATTGCACGTTCACCACACGTATCGCGTGTGATTAATGCAGTGACACGATTCCTTGCAAAAAGTTTCTGTTTGGTGTTTAAACATCTTAACACCTCCTGTTGTATCGCCAGAAAAGGGTTAAAACCAATGCTTATTTAATTAATGGATTATAAACACTGATAATTATCAGTGTTTCAAACACCAACGTCAAGTGCAGCCCTGCTACGTGCCTCCGAATGCTGGAGTCCCGCGAAAGGAGACGCTCGGACAAGGTAGAGGGCCCCCCTCCATGACCGATGCCTCAGAGATGTCTGCACCCGCGTGTTTTGACCGAACGCAATCGCCCGTCGTGAATTGGACTGGAGGACCCCGAAGCAAACGGAGACCCTTGACGGTCGAGGGGGTCCACGCCGCCTAAGACTCGAACAAAACGCCAATCCCGAAAATCGCCCTCAGATGGGCGACGCAGCCCCCAAAGGCACGGAGGGATGTCACCGATGGAGCTCGGTCAGGCGAAGCTCTCGCGGGGAGAGGAGGCACAGCAGCATGCGGACCAAGGACAGGAACGGATGAGAGGGAACTCGTTGCAGCGTAGTGTTAATATTCACGATACCGGTTTTGTTGGGGATAGATCGCGTAAAAATATATATTAATGTGTCGTTGAACTCGCCACCAACTCGACACAGCCAATTGGTAAGGGGGTTGTCACATAAATAGAACGTGGCCGATTCGTTACTAGCACAGCAATAATATATAGTGTAGTGTATAGTAGTGTAGTGTATAGTAGTGCAGTATATAGTGCAGTATATAGTAGTGTAGTGTACATAGTGTAGTGGATAGTAGTGTAGTGTATATAGTGTAGTGTATAGTAGTGTAGTATATAGTGTAGTCTATAGTAGTGTAGTATATAGTAGTGTATAGTAGTGAAGTGTATAGTTTTGTAATGTATATTGTAGTGTATGGTAGTGTAGTGTATATAGTGTAGTGTTTATAGTGCGTATAGCATAGTATACTAGTACAGCACACCGGTGTGTTGTAGAGCAAAGCCACAACATTTACAATCTGAGTACGACCCTTGGCTGCGTCTGGTGGTGGTGGGTTTAACGACACATTTATATATGTACGCGATCTAATCCCACCCCCAAAAAAAACTGAATAATGGATTATATTGCGAAAGCTTAAGCCTACGTGTTAATATTCCCGCGATCCAAGGGGGTATAAATACCCAAGGGATCCCAGGTTATCGTTTAAAGATGCCAGTGACGGTCGAAAGGAAAGAGGGTGGGGCATGAGAGTGAGGGAACACCCAGCGGGGGGGGGGGGGGGGGGGTGACGTCACCGGAAGAGGGGGGGCGATCGGGGGGCACTTCCTGGTGGAGATTTGGAGTGGAGTGGTGACACGTGGTGGCGTTGATGAGCTCGTGTGGAAAATAAAGAGGAGTTGTCGGGTTGTCTCAACCCTCGTCCTCATAGAGACCCATACATAGCCCCACGGGGTGGGTTGGGGGTGGGCGGTGGAGAGGAGTAATGAATTATCAGTTGATTGTGAATGGTGTATTAGAATGATGGACGCTCGATCAGAACGACGTGGATTTCAAGTGATTGCATCCTCACGCGGACTATGAGTCAAATAAACATTGTGTGCATTAAAGGAGATTGTAAACAGTCGTATTCTTAGATGATAATGATGTTTATTAAGTAGTGTGGATTATGCATGTGAAGTTAGATGTATCTGGATTAGATTGACAGAACATAATCATATCGTGCAAATGAGAAGTTTATTTTGATTTCTTACATAGATTATAAGATCACTCTTTGTATACTCTGCTGTTATAAGATTAATATCTCATTGATTATAATCAGTAGTGTGGCGCATTACAAGTCAGCATTATCACTAAGTGTATTATATTGGGTAAATGATAAGTTAATGCATTCTTACATGGATAATTATAAGTGGAATAAACATATGTGTAGGGGTGTCAGGGGAAGGATTCCCACCAATAGGAGGGTTAGTGGGAGGGGTGATCGAGGGGATATAAGGGGAGAACAGGCGGGGAGAGGGGGCCTTTGGCGGGAACGATATTGGGACGGCTGGGGACAGGTGTGGATGGGAGAAAAGGATTAAAGGACGAAACCCCTGCAATCTTGTGTCGGCTCTCCTTTACATATGTATGAAAGTATATTGTAAACAGAAACATTCTTAGACAGATGATGTGTTAATTACGCAAGTGAAGTTAGATGGTTGTGGATTACAAATCAGAGCATGATCACAAAGTGTATTATCATATCGGGTAAAGGATAAGTTAATGCGTTTATTTCCTTCATGGATTATAATATCACTCTTTAGTACGCTGCATAATACGATAATCATAATGTGGTGGATTTACAAAACAGACCATTATCATTAAGTGTATTATTATATCGGGTTAATGATAAGGGAAGCGTCACTTAAATGGATTAAAGTCGATTAAAGATGTAATATATTAAAGTAGTTTGCTAACATAAATATTCTAAGATAGATGATGACTAATTAGACTTGACTATGCAAGTTAAATCAGATATATGTACATTACAAGTCAATGCATTATAAGTAATTGTAGTATTCATATCGGGCAAATCATAAGTGAATGCAACTTTACACGAATTATGAGTCGATTAATCATTGGATGCGTTGCATGATGATTATGTAGATGAATTAGTGTTGATTATGCAAATTAAATCAGATGCATCTGCATAGGAGCATCTCTTGCATGGACATCAATCATTGCTTTTTTTCTAACGTTAAATTTTTGGGCGACGTGAAGCGTCGCTGGAAAGTTGAAACTCTTTATTTTTCCTTAATGCGGGGTTCCTTGGGGTTAGATCGTGTAAATATATAAATGTGTCATTAAACCCACCACCACAAGACACAGACAACTAGAAAGGTTTGTAACATAAACAGAACATGCCAATTCGTCACTAGTACAGCAGTAGCTTATATCATAGTGTATAGTGTAGTGTTTAGTGTTGTGTATAGTGTAATGTATAGTGTAGTGTATAATGTAGTATATAGTAGTGGAAAGTGTTGTGTATAGTAGTGTATAGTGTAATGTATAGTATATAGTAGTGTATAGTGTAGTGTATAGTGTGTATAGTAGTGTAGTATATATTAGTGTATAGTGTCGTATATAGCGTAGTGTATAGTGTTGTGTATAGTAGTGTATAGTGTAGTACATAACACCGGTGTGTTGGAAAGCAAAGCCACAACATTTAAAACCTGAGTACGACGTTTCGCCAGTAATTACAACCAGCTTCATCAAGCGACAGACAGATTTGTGGAGACATCCCCCTGTTTCATTCCTTAAATAGAATGGTAGGTGTGATGACATCGATGTGTGCTCTTCTTGCTCCAAATGGGGGGGGGGGGGGGGGGATTGTGGCTTTGCTGCAAAAAAAACCGGTGTGCTCCACTACACTAAACACTAAACTACGATACATTACACTACTATACACTACATTATACACTGCACTATACACTACACTAAACACTACACTATACACTACACTATACGCTAGTGCTGTACTAGTAACGAATTGACCACGTTCTGTGACAAACCCTTGACTAATTGGCTGTGTCGGGTGGTGGCGACTTTAACGACACATTTATATATTTACGCGATCGAACCCCCCCAAAAACCTGCATTATTGATGATATTGATCGCGAAGGCCTCCTACCAGGTGTTAAACAATTTATTTTTATTTTACCAGCTGTGTGAGGTCACCCCACTGAGCTGCTCTGTAGCTATTTTTGCAGAAGCTGCCTGGCCACCACAAACGACAACCACTCAAACACGCGGCTGAGACCATCACCACCACCAACGTCTGGAAAGTTACAGCAGCAGCTAAGAACTCCAGACGCGTCTTTATACAGATTCACAGAGACCCACAGTAGGAGACCCATACTCATAGAGACCCACATTGACCTATGCTAATAGAGACCCATACAGACTCACAGAGACCCACAGTAGTAGACCCATACAGACCCACATTGACCCATGCTCATACAGACTGATAGAGACCCATACAGACGCACAGAGATCCATATTCATAGATAACCACATTGACCCATATTCATAGAGACCCACATTGACCCATTCTCATAGAGACCCATACAGACACATACTGATATAAACCCACATTGACCCATACTCATAGAGACCCTTCGAGCCCCGTTCTCATCAAAGAGCCGCAGAAGCTCACCGCGCGATGCAGGGACCGTGTTCCGTTCAACGGGTGAGCCAAAAGCCGTGCTGCAGCATGTGTATGTGCGTGTGTGTGTACGTGTGTACGTGTGTGTGTATGTGCACTACACAATGTACTACACTATGCACACTACACTACAGTATACACTACTATACACACTACAGGAAACGCACTACACTACTATACACACTACACATTACTATACACCGTACTATACACAATACACTACACATTCCTATACACACTACACTGCACTATACACACTACACTGCACTATACACACTACACTGCACTATACTATGCACTACACTATACACACTAATCTACATTACAGTACAGGTAGTCCCCGACTTACGATATTTCGATCTTACGATGGCGATAGCGATACGACAAAATTGCCATCAACAGCCTAACATCATTCAAGTATGCAGACGACGGACAGAATCTTGGTGAGTACAGTACAATATGATACGTTACGATACGTTAAATGCATGTATGATACGTAGCTTTAGCGATTTCATTTTAAGGTTACCACGATACGATACGTTCAATGCATGTTAAACGTTTTTACAGCAGATAGGATTGTTTCCTGAAAAAACTTTCCATGAAATTGCAGTTCATATAGGTAGGCTAAGAATTTACCTTATTTTTTTTACTTTACATTTTACTGCGCAATACAGTATTGTAATTAATAAATACATACAGTATATATTGTATACAGTACGGTACTTTAAATTGCTCTGTTTTTCTAAATTATCGCCATTCTTTAAGACTCTTGGGTAGGCTAGGCCATCTTCGACTTACGATATTTTCGACTTACGATGGGGTCGTCGTAACGCATCTCCATCGTAAGTAGAGGACTACCTGTATATACTACTATACACACTACAGGAAACACACTACACTACTATACACACTACGCATTACTTTACACACTACACATGACTATACACACTACACATGACTATACACACTACACACTACTATACACACTACACATTACTATACACTGTACATTACTATACACAATACACTACACACTACTATACACACTACACTACACCACACATTACACTACACTACAAACTACACTACATACTACACTACACTCACGCAGCCCGTGGCCCGGCAGCCCCGCGCAGTCCGTGGCCTCTCAGCCTCGCTCAGAGACGCAGAGAGAGGGGGGGGGAGATTGGGAGGGAGGGGAGGTGGGGAGGTGAACCTCAGGGGGCCATACTTCCCCAATCTGACCACCAACCCACCACTATCCCACCCCACCCACTCTCTCTTTCTCATTTATCCTTCATCATTCCTGCCTCATTCTTCACTCATTCATCACTCATTCCTCACTCATTCTTCACTCATTCTACAATCGTTCCTCACTCATTCCTCACTCACTCTTCCATCGTTCCTCACTCATTCCTCACTCATTCATCTCTCGTTCCTATCTCGTTGCTCACAGACAGAGAGAGAGCGACGCCAGGAGGCTGCATTGAGCCAGGAGAGAGAGACAGAATGCGATGTTGACAGGTACTTTATTTAACCGTGAAAGGGTTTATTGAGATTTTCTCGTGTGAGTCACGTCCTTTATTTAACCATGTGTGAGAGTCTGTATTGAACCATGAGCTAATAAGGTTTACACGACCTTTATTTATCCATGTGAATGTAGTGGATAGTGTTGTGTATAGTGAATAGTAGTGTAATGAAGAGTGTAGTGTGTCGGAGTGTAGTATGTAGTAGTGTAGTCAGTTTAACACGTAGGCTTTCTCGACCAATATTATGCATAATAAAGGTTTTTGGGTTAGATCGGGTTATTTATAAATGTGTCCTAACCCTCTACCACCCGACAGAGCCAATCAGTAAAAAATGTGTCACGTTAACAAAAGACAAATAGTTCACTACTTTAGCCCACCAGTGTGTTGAAGAGTGAATCCACAACATTTACAATTTTTGAGTAATGTTTAGTATTGTAGTGGGTACTGTAGTATATACTACAGTGTAGTGTATACGAATGTACTGTATAACAGTGTAGTGTATCGTGTAGTGTAGTGTGTATAGTGTAGTGTATCGTAGTGTAGTGTATAGTGTAGTTTATAGTGTAGTTTATAGTATATTATAGTGAGTAGTGTAGAGTATAGTGTAGTGTATCGTGTATATAGTCTTAAGATTATGGTGCTGATGATGATTATGATCCTGATCATAATGGTAATGTTGATGGTGCTAATGATGATGCTGATCATGATGTTTCTGATGATCATGAATCTAATGATGATCGTGATGATGACTATGATGATACTGATGGTGATGCTGATTATCAGCATTACACACTCTTCCGATTTTAATGGTTCTGAAGTGTTTGCGTGAGTGAGTCAGTGAGTGGTGTTTCTATGATCTCCCCCTGTCCTACAGAGTGAGTGATTAGAGTTTGTATGATCTCCCCCTGTTCTACAAAGTGAGTGAGTGGAGTTTGTGTGATCTCCCCCTGTTCTGCAGAGTGAGTGAGTGGTGTTTCTATGATCTCCCCCTGTTCTACAGAGTGAGTGAGTGGAGTTTGTATGATCTCCCCCTGTTCTACAAAGTGAGTTAGTGGAGTTTGTGTGATCTCCCCCTTTTCTACAGAGTGAGTGAGTGGAGTTTGTATGATCTCCCCCTGTTCTGCAGAGTGAGTGAGTGGTATTTCTATTATCTCCCCCTGTTCTACAAAGTGAGTTAGTGGAGTTTGTGTGATCTCCCCCTGTTCTACAGAGTGAGTGAATGGAGTTTGTATGATCTCCCCCTGTACTATAGAGTGAGTGAGTGGAGTTTGTGTGAACTCCCCTTGTTCTACAGAGTGAGTGGAGTTTGTATGATCTTCATGATGTTTGATTTTTCTTTTTAAGGGGAGATGCTCTCTGCATGCGTATGCAAATGTTTTCTATCCCGTGCTGCTGGGAGAGAAAGGCGGTTGGGAGGCTCTCTCTCTATGGGGTACATTTTATCTTGGTTATGTGTGATTTACCTATTTCGCCTTTTTTATTCTTCTGGATGACCCTCGGTCTAATACTTCATAATTATTATTTGGTTTATGTTTATCCAGAATTCATTATTTGGTTCTTTCGGTAAAGTCGCGTTAATAGAAAAAAAATAAGGAATACTGCAGTCTATAATGTTGACTTCTTTTTATAACCAAGCTTCAAACGTTTACCGTATAAAAAAAAATATATATATATATATCAGTTCTAATGTCCGTTTGTCCCTGCTATGTGCCTGTGTTTTACGGCTCTGGAGATTTGTTTGTGAACTGTCCAAAACGTTTGGGGAGGTCGTGTCATATGGACATCTGATAACCTGGAGATTTCCCAGATAGTCGCTAACCCCTCTTTGATTCTAGATTTGAAGTTTTCGTCACTGCAAGGATCCATACTCTTTGTTTTTTTCGGTAAAGTTACGTAGGTGAAAACAACATAAAATATTGTTATGGTGTCTGGCACTGGAACCTTGGTGAATAGAGAGACCACATCAAAACTGACGAGGACATCATCAGGGGACAGTGAAATGTCCTTGACTAGAGAGACCAAGTGAGTTGAATTCAGTACTGCTGAATTGGTTTTGCCAGTAAAGGGAAGCAGAGTATCCGATAGAAAACGGGCTTGTTTGAAGGTAGGTGAGTTGATCGTGGACACGATGGGCCGTAGTGGGGTACCTTCTTTATGGATCTTGGGAAGACCATAGAATCTAGGTGGTCTAGCAGCCGAGGGGTTTAGGGAGAGCCGTTTGACTGGTTCGATTAGGGAATTCGAACTGGTAATGATCTTGTTGGTTTAAGTAGTTAGGCTATTAGTCGGATCTCTATTGATTTTGGAGTAGCTGCCATCATTGAGTAGGTCCTGGATTTTGTTGTTGTATGTGGTTTTATCCATGACAGTGGAATTGCCCTTGTCGGCTGAGAGGATGACTATGTCATCCCTCTTTTTCAAATTTGCGAGTTCGTAGCGCTCGTTTGTGGCAATTTCAGCTTTAGCAACGTCTGTTTGGATGTGTCCTAAGCCTTTGAGGGCTACATCGACCTGGGAGATTATATCCTCCACTGGGATATGCTTAGGGGTAACTGCGAAATTCAGTCCTTTGGCTAGTACCGATTTTAGATTGTCAGAAATTGGGATGTCACTCTGATTAATAACAATCTTGTTGATATCTAACTTTGTAATGTGTGGTTCCGGCTTCTTCTTTGATAGAAGGTTTAATTTAGAGATCAAGTTAGCTTTGCATTTGGTTGACAATGAATTAGCAGAGGAGGCTGTCATGTTGTCAACACGATCCCAATCGGAAGGGGACATGCGGCAGGCCGTGTGTCGTCGCGGGCGGTTTTGCAGGGGCTGAGGTGGTTATCTATCGGCTTAACTCATGCTAATCCCCTGCCCAACTGCCCGCGACGCCACACGGCCTGCCGCATGCCCCCCCCCCGACCCCTTGCCCCCCCCCTAGTACCCTATATAAACACGCGTCTCTAAATAACTCTCTTCATACGCTACAGTAATTTTGCTGGAGCAGTCACACCTGATGACGGATGCTTGTGTTGATTCCGAAACGTCGTGATTTAACCCCTCTTTGCCCCAGAGTTTATTATTTAATGGTTGTATGGCCTCCTCCCTCGAGTTGCTTTTAATGCGGTAAGGCAGCTGGGTGTGAAGGGTTTGCCTCACCCTTTCTTGTCCCATGCTCGCCCCGATCAATTATATATAAAAAAAAAATATTGGCAGAATTATTCTTAATATGAATTTTGGAAAAAGGCCTATATATATGTAAAGTAGTAACTCGGCAGGAGACGACTTCACGGGTAGCACACTCTTTATTTTCACCAACTTGTAGTTACACGGATGACTAACACCCTACTTCGTTACACGGGTGACCAACACCCACTTAGCTACACGGGTGACGGACACCCACTCAGCTACACGGGTGACTAACACCCACTCAGCTACACGGGTGACTAACACCCACTCAGCTACACGGGTGACCAACACCCACTCAGCTACACGGGTGACTAACACCCACTCAGCTACACGGGTGACCAACACCCTCCTTAGCTACACGGGTGACCAACACCCACTCAGCTGTACTGACACGGGCTCTTACGCCCCATAGCCTTCCGGGACACACCCAGCCGGGGTGCCCGTCTCGGCTCTGGGTACCACCGTCCCGACCCACACGGGCGTCGGACTACGGTCCCCCCAGTCTCGGCTCCGAGCCACACAGGGCCCCGGTCCCCACAAGGACGGCGGGACTAGGGGTCTCGGGCCACTACCTCCTCACCCCGTCTTCGGTCTTCAACTGGTTAACACTGACCACGAGTGCTCTCGCGCATCTCCCTTTATACCCCTCCTGCGGACGTCGCTGAGAGTACCCACTTATCTGACCAATCACTGCGCACTCGCTACGATCCTCTTTTCCCAGCTTGTGTGAGCGCGCCTTACCACCGGCGCGCGCGTCCATGCCACGCCCACATCGCGTGCCCAACCCCGCGCCCCGTGATCCATCAGTGTCGGCGCACGTCAATACCACCACTACATCACCCCCTACCACATAGCTCGCAGCCGACCCGGCTGCTAACAAAACATACAACACCCCTTCACCCCCATGTGTGCCCCGTAACATAACAACAAACCCTAACAACACAACATGAACACCGCAATCCGCAAAACCCAGCAACCGCCACACCCACAACAAGAACAACATGCACAATCCGGCGAGTGGCAACGATACTGTGTATGCGGAAAGAATAACAATAAAAAAATTTCTTTATTCATTTCCTCTTCTTTTCTCTCCGACTCATGCAGCGTCCCAATGTGTCCGAGCGTCCCTTGAACGGGACATTACCCCGGCAGAGGGGGAAGCCGGCAACGAGGTCGGGCTTTAACAAAAAAAGAATTTTTTTTTTTTTTTATGAAAAGTGTTGCGTCCTTGCCCGAGTCCGCCTTGCCGGACCGTCGTACGGCACAGGACGCAGTTGGCCATCCGGCGGCGCCGGCAGTTCAGGAAGGCATGGGCCAGGCATCGGGGCTCCGCGTGAGCCGCGGGGTTCCGGTTCCCGACGGTCAACAGCTGTCAGGTCCGAGACACCTGGGGGTGGGTCAGGTGGAGACACGTGAGGATCAGCCTGCGACACATCCCTCCCCGAGTCGACGGTCACATCACACGCTCGGTCGTCACGGCACAACCCGGGGTCATTTGGCGCCGCGTAGGGTTTCAGTCGGGAGGGGTGCACGTACCAACGGCGGTTTCCCCATTTAATCTGTATACTCTGGGGTCGTGCAACCCGCACAATTTCCACCGGTCCCCTCCATGGTCTCAACAGTTTGGGGGACGTAGCCAACGGTGCGTGTGGACAATGCAGCCAGGCCTTATCGCCCGGTTCCCAATTGTGCGTATGCACCTTCCGTTCATGCAATCGCTCGTTCGCGATCTGCCGAGAGCGTGAATTCAATCTCGCAGCCTCTCGCGCCTCAGCCAATTTGGCGATGTTAAACTTAATATGGTCTGCCAATTTAGATTTTGCACGTGGCTGTGAAATCCCCAGTTGGACGTCCATGGCCGGATCAGCCTCCCGCCCATACATCAGAAAAAATGGAGAAAACCCCGTCGCCGCATGGGGTGCCATTCGATAGGCCGCTAGTACCCCCGGTACCTGTAAGTCCCAATCCACCTGGTCGTCGCATACCTGTTGGCACAGCATAGACGTAATCGTTCTGTTCAGACGTTCAACCATACCGTCAGTCTGCGGGTGGTACGGGGAGGTACGTACTTTCTTTGTACCCAACAGGTCGCACACCTCGCGCAACAAAACACTCGAAAAGTTTTTTCCCTGATCCGTCAGCAAGCGCTCGGGGGCGCCCTTGTCCAAAACGTAACCTTGGACAAAGGCGTCCGCCACTGCCGCAGCCGAATGGTTGGCGAGTGGCCACGCCATGGGCCAGCGGGTGAAGTACTCTACGCCAACCAGCAGGAACTTATTTCCCCGAGGTGTAGTGGGAAAGGGCCCCAAGATGTCTAGCGCGACCAATTCGTTCGTGCGCGAAACTTGAATGGATTGCAGCGGTGGATTAGCCGCTATTGGTGGCGGTTTTCTTTTAGCGCACCCTACACACCCCTTAAGAATGTTCGCCACGTCATTTCCCATCCCCGGCCAATAGTAGTCTCGCTGAATGAGGGCGAGCGTTTTGTGAAACCCCAGATGCATGAGTCGTTCATGGGCAGCCAGGACGACCTTACCCCGTACAGCAACCGGCACCACAAGCATGTGACGCCGGGACATGGAGTCCCACTTCATCAAGAGGCCCTGTCTGCACACCCAGGAACCGACCCGCGTTTCCCCGCCCTCGGGAACGTCAACCTTCCGACGTAGCGCGAGTAGGGAGCTGTCGGCCATTTGCAGACGGCCCCACTCGATGAGAGGCAATGCCAACAGCGAGTCCCTCCCCGTGGGGGCGTCGACCCCCGTAGTATCCGTGGCGGCTAGCACCACTTCCGCGGGGACATCGACAGAAGGTTTACACCACGCCGATCCTAACTGACATGCGCATTCCGTACGCGTCGGCAACCGTGACAATGCATCCGCATTCGAGTGGCGCAACCCCTTGCGGTAAATCGTCGTGAATTGGTAGTCCTGAAGGACCTCCAACCATCGGGACAATTGGCCGGATGGCTGCGCCACCCGCATAGCGTATTGGAGAGCCGCATGGTCCGTGCGAACCGTAAAGTGACGGCCATACAGATACGGCCTGAATTGCTGTATAAAAAACACAATCGCCAGCAATTCACGCCGTGTCACGCAGTAGCGTTGTTCCGCGGGGGACAGAACCCTGCTACCGTAGGCGACCACCCGTTCGACCCCCCCGACCACCTGTGAGAGCACTCCCCCGATACCCGTGTTACTGGCATCCGTGTCGAGCACAAACGGTTGCGTGAAATCGGGGTAACACAAGGGGGGAGCCTGCACCAAGGCGTCACGAAGGGAGCAGAACGCGGCCTCCTCCTCCGGCCCCCAGTGAAACCGCACCCCTTTAGCTGTCAAGGCGTGCAGGGGCCTGGCTATGGTGGCAAACTGCTTGACAAAACGACGGTAATAGGAGGCAAATCCTATGAAGCTGCGGACTTCAGTAACAGAGGTCGGTGTTGGCCATGAGCCGACGCATTGCGTCTTAACAGGGTCCGTCGAGATCCCTGAACGGCTAACGATATGGCCCAAATACCTGACCGATTCCCGAAGCAGAAAACATTTAGCCGGTTTAAATTTAAGCTTCGCGGAACGCATCCTGAGCAACACTGCTCTCAGTCGCTGGAGGTGCTCCTCAAAAGTTCGGCTGAAAACGATGATATCATCGAGGTAAATCAAACAGGTGTCCCATTGAAGGCCTGACAAAACTAATTCCATGAGCCTCTGGAACGTGGCAGGAGCGGAATGTAAACCCATGGGCAATCGGTTGAACTCAAATAGGCCTCCCGGTGTCCGGAAAGCGGTTTTAGGTTTTGATTCGTCATCGAGGGGCAATTGCCAAAATCCCGAAAGCAAATCGAGCGTCGAAAAAAACTGTGCTCCTGCCAAGGCATCCAGCGACTCATCCATCCTGGGGAGCGGATACGCATCGGCCATTGATATTTTGTTTAGGCGGCGGAAATCAACACAGAACCGCAGGGATCCATCCTGTTTTTTAACCAAGACGATAGGAGCACCCCACGGACTGGAAGAGGGCGCAATGATGTCGGCCGCCAACATGTCATTTACTGCCGACTGCACATGCTCCTTCTCGGCTGGACTGAGCCGGAAGGGATTCTGTCGAATAGGGGCCGCGTCCCCAGTCTCTATGTGGTGGCGCAACAGGTCTGTGCAGCCAATGTCGTACTTGTGCCTGCTAAACACGTCAGCGAACTCGAGCAGCAAGCCCCTCAATGCACCCAACTGCACACTGGACAAGCTACTGGACCCGGCACACAACGAGTCCAACCACTCCGTCCCCTCCTCACTTTGGGGATGCGTATCGACATTTGAATCGGCGTGAGCAACGAGCTGTTCCTCGACGGGTAGCGGCGCGGCGTGAGCGAGCACCGTTCCCTGCGTAATCACGGCCGGCCGCGACCCCGTATTCAGGACCACAACGAACGGCTCACTGTCCCCCCTCACCATGGTCTGGGCCACCGCTAAGTCGAGGTCCCCTTTAGCCCTGTTAGACGGCCCCAATAGAACTCCCTGCGCCCCCGCATCCGCCCCAAGGGGTTTTCTCAACCGAAGGGGTACCAACATTTGCGATCCCGGGGGCACCCGTACAGTCCGGGTTGCCAGCGCCTGCACCGTCGCACAAGCCGTGCGTATCTTATTTGGACTCTTCAAAAACTCAACCCGCCGACCCGACGGAAGGTCAATGCAGGCCTGGTCTATGAGAATTTTTATGGGCATTTTAGACAGAAAGTCCGTGCCTAGTAAACAAGGAATGGCCAACGATGATGATACAAAAATAGGACCCGCCAATTTAATGTCGCCAATACAAATATTCGCCCGAATCTGGCCGATGATTCCCAAAGATCCCCCGTTTGCCGCGTAAAATGGTACGTCCACCGGCAGAAGTGGTCGACATTGTACGGGAAGAATATTATAAATAAGGTCCGAAATAATAGTGGCCGACGCACCCGTGTCCACGAGCACCCGGACCTCAACCCCGTCAATGTACCCCGTTACCACGGACGACCCGGCCGACGCAGCCACAATTCTGTGGGCCAATTCGGACCACTCGACTGCCTTCGGGCCGTACGCGGACCCCTCTCGCCGAACCGAACCCCCGGCGCCCATACACGGTCCCCCCACCGCTAAGCGGCGACCCGAACGTGCCGTGCGTGTGGACCGAACGTGTGAGGTGCCGCGACTTGCCGGGTTCAGTTGGGATGTCTTGAGTCCCTGGTCGTCGTCCGGACGTGGTCCCGCGGTGCGTTGACGCGGGGCCCGGCACCCGGCCGCGACGTGGCCCCGAAGGCCGCAGTTGTAGCAGACGACGAGGGACGTCGTAGGTTTCGGTTGCTCCAGCTTGCGGGAGGAGCGTGTGGGCGAACGACCTCCCGTTCTCCACTCCCCCGGCCTCGAACCAGCGAAGGCCTCCTCCCGAGGCACAGCAGGCTGAGGTCCGATGATCGTGGCGGCTGGTGCCCCGTTCTCCACCGATGCGCAGACGACCGTCGGCTTCCGCTGTAGGACCTCGTAAGCGTGGATACTCGTGGCAATCCCCAGGGAGCAGATGTCCATTTCGTCCGCCGTATTAATGGGAACTCCCAATCCGTGAGCCAGCGCCAGCAGCTGCTCCGTCACCATGGCGTCCTTCCCCTCCTTGTCCATGCGGGGAAAAGCTGAATCCGCCAGGGCGAGCAGCGCCGTGCGATAGGCGAGCGTTGTTTCTCCAACCACCTTCCGCCGATCGTAGAACTGGTGGCGACAGGTCGAGGGCGGCCCGAACACCTTGGCCAACAGGTGCAGCGCGGCCTGGAGCGTTGAGCGGGACGACCTCGGGGCAGACGTGAAGGCCGCAAGCGCGTCGTCGTCGAGCATCGCTGGCAGCGCGCGCAGGGCAGTGGTGTCGGACCACCCCGACATTTCTTGATGCGCGATGAACCGTCGCTGGAAGGCTCCCCAGTCGCCCCCGTCCGCCTTGAACACCGACAGCGCGGGCAATCGTTGCTGGAGAACTCGATCGTCGTCGTCGTCGTTGGAACGATTTTCCCGCGCGCCGCTGTGGTTGTAGAAAATGTCGGCTCCCTCTGCAGGCGCAAAATGGAGAGCTCCGGCGCTCGCCGATGACGCGGGCTGCGCTGTGTGGAGACCTCTGGCCACGTGGTGTCCGCGTTTCCCGCCAACCGGAGGCGGACCCTCAAGAATGGCGCCAACTCCCAAACTTTTGGCGCGAAACGCCTTATGGCGGGAACCCTCCAGCCGCGCCGCCTCCTCCAACCCCGCAGGCGTTCCACCGGCCGCTGGAACGGAGATCTCCGCCAAGATCGCAGCGGCGGCGAGCAGCAACTCCGCCAGGCGGGAGTGTGCGTCCTGCAGGCTGGTGTCGGAGGCGGGCGGAGCATCGGCCATTTCCGCGAAGTGCTGCATCGGCGGCAACTCCTCGTCCTCTCCTCCCGAGGGTGGTGTCACCGGTACGTCGTCGTCTCCCCGGTCTTGCACGTGGGAACGAGAAGTCTTCCTTGTGTCCATTCTCCTTGAAGACAGGTTTACTTCTGACGCCAGTTGTAAAGTAGTAACTCGGCAGGAGACGACTTCACGGGTAGCACACTCTTTATTTTCACCAACTTGTAGTTACACGGATGACTAACACCCTACTTCGTTACACGGGTGACCAACACCCACTTAGCTACACGGGTGACGGACACCCACTCAGCTACACGGACACCCACTCAGCTACACGGACACCCACTCAGCTACACGGACACCCACTCAGCTACACGGGTGACCACCAACTTGTAGTTACACGGATGACTAACACCCTACTTCGTTACACGGGTGACCAACACCCACTTAGCTACACGGGTGACGGACACCCACTCAGCTACACGGACACCCACTCAGCTACACGGACACCCACTCAGCTACACGGGTGACCAACACCCACTCAGCTACACGGGTGACTAACACCCACTCAGCTACACGGGTGACCAACACCCTCCTTAGCTACACGGGTGACCAACACCCACTCAGCTGTACTGACACGGGCTCTTACGCCCCATAGCCTTCCGGGACACACCCAGCCGGGGTGCCCGTCTCGGCTCTGGGTACCACCGTCCCGACCCACACGGGCGTCGGACTACGGTCCCCCCAGTCTCGGCTCCGAGCCACACAGGGCCCCGGTCCCCACAAGGACGGCGGGACTAGGGATCTCGGGCCACTACCTCCTCACCCCGTCTTCGGTCTTCAACTGGTTAACACTGACCACGAGTGCTCTCGCGCGTCTCCCTTTATACCCCTCCTGCGGACGTCGCTGAGAGTACCCACTTATCTGACCAATCACTGCGCACTCGCTACGATCCTCTTTTCCCAGCTTGTGTGAGCGCGCCTTACCACCGGCGCGCGCGTCCATGCCACGCCCACATCGCGTGCCCAACCCCGCGCCCCGTGATCCATCAGTGTCGGCGCACGTCAATACCACCACTACATATACACAACACTACAATATACTACTATACACTACACTTCTGAACACTACACGACACACAACATCACACACTACACGACATTACATACTACACTATTATACACTACTAGCAGAAGTACCCGGCGTTGCCCGGGTGAAAAATATATTTCTTAATAACCTTACATATATACACAGATACTAAGGTATTGTCAAAGCCCGGTGGGCTTTTGACAATACCTTTCACCACTCACCACTCACAACTCACCCTCACCACTCATCCTCACCACTCACCACTCCCACTCACTACTCACCATTCACCCTCACCACTCACTCTCACCACTCTCCCTCACCACTCACTCTCACCATTCACCTTGACCATTCAGACTCACCACTCACCCTCACCACTCACCGTCACAACCACCACTCACCCTCACCACTCACCCTCACCACTCAACCTCACCCTCACTACTTACCATTCATCCTGACCAATCACCACTGACCAATCACCACTCACCGCTCTCCACTAACCCTCGCCACTCAACCTCACCACTCACCCTCACCACTCACCCTCAAAACTAACCACTCTCTCACCACTCACCCTTAACACTCACCCTCACTACTCAGCACTCACCCTCACCACTCACCACTCACCCTCACCACTCACCCTCACCACTCACGCTCACCACTCACCCCTCACCGCTCACCACTCACCCATCACCACTCACAACCGCCACTCACCCTCACCACTCACCCTCACCACTCACCCTCACAACAACCAGTCACCCTCACCGCTCGCCACTTACCCTCACCACTCACCCTCACCACTCACCCTGACCACTCACCACTAATCCTCACCAATCACACCATCACCAATCACCACTCACCCTCACCACTTACGCTAACCCTCACCACTCACCCCTCACTAATCACCACTCACAACCGCCACTCACCCTCACCACTCACCCTCAACACTCACCCTCACCCTCACTACTCACCATTCATCCTGACCAATCACCACTGACCAATCATCACCCACCACTCTCCACTAACCCTCACCACTCAACCTCAACACTCACCCTCACCACTCACCCTCACCACTCACCCTCACCACTCACGCTCACCACTCACCACTCACCCCTCACCGCTCACCACTCACCCATCACCACTCACAACTGCCACTCACCCTCCCACTCACCCTCACAACAACCACTCACCCTCACAGCTCACCACTCACCCTCACTACTCACCCTGACCACTCACCCTCACCACTAACCCTCACCACTCACCCTTACCACTCACCCTCACCACTAACCCTCACCATCACCACTCACCCTTACTACTCACCACTCAACCTCACCACTCTTCGTCACCACTCACCCTCACCACTCACCCCTCACCATCACCACTCACCCTCACCACTCTCCCTCACCACTCACCGTCACAACCACGACTCACCCTCACCACTCACCCTCACCACTCAACCTCACCCTCACTACTCACCATTCATCCTGACCAATCACCACTGACCAATCACCACCCACCACTCTCCACTAACCCTCACCACTCAACCTCACCACTCACCCTCACCACTCACCCTCAAAACGAATCACTCTCTCACCACTCACCCTCACCACTCAGCACTCACCCTCACCACTCACCCTCACCACTCACCCTCACCACTCACGCTCACCACTCACCCCTCACCGCTCACCACTCACCCATCACCACTCACAACTGCCATTCACCCTCACCACTCACCCTCACAACAACCACTCACCCTGACCACTCACCACTCATCCTCACCAATCACACCCTCACCAATCACCACTCACCCTCACCACTCTCCCTCACCACTCACCACTCACTCTCACCATTCACTCTCACCATTCAGCCTCACCACTCACCCTCACCACTCACCCTCACCACTCACCGTCACAACCACGACTCACCCTCACCACTCACCCTCACCACTCAACCTCACCACTCAACCTCACCCTCACTACTCACCATTCATCCTGACCAATCACCACTGACCAATCACCACCCACCACTCTCCACTAACCCTCACCACTCAACCTCACCACTCACCCTCACCACTCACCCTCAAAACTAACCACTCTCTCACCACTCACCCTCACCACTCACCCTCACCACTCACCCTCACCACTCACCACTCACGCTCACCCTCACCACTCACCCCTCACTAATCACCACTCACAACTGCCACTCACCCTCACCACTCACCCTCACCACTCACTCTCACCACTCACCCTCACAACTCACCACTCATCCTCACCAATCACACCCTCAACAATCACCACTAACCCTCACCACTTACCACTCACCCTCACCACTCACTACTCACCCTCACTACTCACCCTCACCATTGACCCTCACCACTCACCCTCACCACTCTCCCTCACCACTCTCCCTCACCACTCACCCTCACCACTCACCAGTCACGCTCACCACTCACGCTCACCACTCACCCTCACTACTCACCCTAACCACTCACCCTCACTCACCCTCACTCACCCTCACTGCTCACCACTCACCCTCACCCTGACCACTCACCACTCATCCTCACCAATCACACCCTCACCAATCACCACTCACCGTCACAACCACCACTCACCCTCACCACTCACCCTCACCACTCAACCTCACCACTCAACCTCACCCTCACTACTCACCATTCATCCTGACCAATCACCACTGACCAATCACCACTCACCACTCTCCACTAACCCTCACCACTCAACCTCACCATCACCAACCATCCTCACCCTCACCCCCACCACTCTCCCTCACCACTCTCCCTCACCACTCACCCTCTCCACTCACCCTCAGCACTCACCACTCACCTTCACCACTCACCCTCACCAGTCACCCTCACTACTCACCACTCATCCTCACCAATCACACCCTCAACAATCACCACTCACCCTCACCACTTACCACTCACCCTCACTACTCACTACTCACCCTCACCACTCACCCTCACAACTCACCCTAACCACTCACCACTCACCCTCACTCACCCTCACCGCTCACCACTCACCCTCACCACTCACCACTCATCCTCACCAATCACACCCTCACCAATCACCACTCACCCTCACCTTCACCACTCACCCTCACCACTCACCCTCACTACTCACCCTCACTACTCACCCTAACCACTCACCCTCACCACCACCACTCACCCTATTCCCGTTTTAAAAAAAAAAACTTGCTTACGTGTCGCCAAGTATGCTTAACATTTCTTACAGACACACATTCACTAATTTAGCTTTTGACATTACACATACAAAACGTCAGCTTGTACTACTGTCATGATAGCAGGTACCACCACCACAGTGATGGTGAGTGGTGAGGGTGAGTGGTGAGTGGTGAGGGTGAGTGGTGAGGGAGAGCAGTGAGTGGTGAGGGTGAGTGGTGTGTAGTGAGGGGTGAGGGTGAGTGGTGAGGGTGAGTAGTGAAGAAGAGTGGTGAATGGTGAGGGTGTGTGGTGAGTGGTGAGGGTGAGTGGTCAGGGTGAGTGGTGAGGGTGAGTGGAGAAGGTGAGTGGTGAGGGTGAGTGGTGAGAGTGGTGAGTGGTGAGGGTGAGTGGTGAGGGTCAGTGGTGAAGGTGAGTGGTGAGTGCTGAGGGTGAGTGGAGGGTGAGTGGTGAGGGTGAGTGGTGAAGGTGAGTGGTTAAGGTGAGGGTGAGTGGTGAGGGAGAGTGGTGGGGGTGAGGGTGAGGATGATTGGTGTTGGTGAGTGGTGAGCGTGAGTGGTGAGGGAAAGGGGTGAATGGTGAGGGTGAGTGGTGAGGGAGAGTGGTGAGGGTGAGTAGTAGTGAGTGGTGAGAGTGAGTGGTGAGGGTGAGTGGTGAAGGGTCTGTGGTGAGTGGTGAGGGGTCTGTGGTGAGTGTGTGGTGAGTGATGAGTGGTGAGGTGGTGAGGTGGTGAGGTGTTGAGTGTGAGTGGTGAGGGTGAGTGGAGAGTGGTGAGGGTGAGTGGTGAAAGTGAGTGGTGAGAGTGAGTGGTGAGGGTGAGTGGTGAGGGTCAGTGGTGAGTGATGAGAGGTGAGTGGTGAGAGGTGAGTGGTGGTGAGTGGTGGTGGTGAGTGTTGAGGGTAAGTGGTGGTGGCGAGGGTGAGTGGTGAGGATGAGTGGTGGTGGTGAGGGTGAGGATGATTGGTGAGGGTGAGCGTAAGTGTTGAGGGAGAAGGGTGAGTGGTGAGGGTGAGTGGTGAGAGAGTGGTGAGGGTGAGTAGTGGTGGTGAGGGTGAGTAGTGAGGGTGAGTGAGTGGTGAGGGTGAGTGGTGAGGGTGAGTGGTGAGGGTGAGTGATGGTGAGTGGTGAGTGTGAGTGGTGAGTGATAGTAAGTGGTGAGTGGTGAGGGTGAGTGAGGGAGAGTGGTGAGGGAGAGTGGTGAGGGTGTATATATTTGTGCCTATGATGACAGCAGTACATGCTGACGTTTTGTATGTTAAATGTAAAAGCAAAATGTGTGAATTTGTGTGTCTGCGACACGCAGTTTGTTAAAAAGGGAATACAGTAGGGCGATTCTAAAGTAATCTACAACCCTTGATTCCTTCGCAACGATTGCAAAGAATAGCTTCTTTTCGCGCTTGGGCTACATTTTTAATTATAGAGTTTTATTTTCATTGGTATGTTATGTTCGAAATTTTTCAGGAGTTTTTAATAATATTTTTGCCCCTATCAACGCCGGGTATTTCCCATTCGTAGCAGTTTATATCGACTCTATAATCAACTTATTTTAAACGGGAACAGGGCGATTCTAAATGAATCTACAACCATCGATTCCTTCGCGCGATTCAGTTGTATTTTAATTGGTATGTAATGTTTTAAAGTTTTCAGAAGATTTTAAATGTATTTTCCCCCCGGGCAACGCTGGGTATATCGAGTTTATAGCACAAAGTCTTCGCCTGACACATGTGGGGTGTCGAGGCCTAGTACCGTGCAGAGCCTCCGGCCTCGCCTAGATCGCCCACCCGGCCGAGGCTAGGGGCTGAGCCGCTACCCCCACCCCCCCTCGCGCTACAATAATACTGTCTAATCGCTATAATTTTATTATCTACCGACCCTATAATAGTAAGTGCACACATTGGGGTGGGGGGGGAAGTGAAACTTTGATGTATTTACCTCAGCGTCGCGTGTTAATGCGTGTGCATATTTTAACGCAAATTAAAAATGGCGTCCACCCCGCAGCGACGGCGTTGCTGGCCGTTGCCAGGGGCAACCGCCGTGGTCGGCGCCGGTCTGCAATAGTAAATAAATAAATAAAGAGATATCGCTCAAAATCGATAATCGGACCGATTTAAAGGCGACGGACGAAAAATCGGAAATGCCTAAGTTCACCGCGGGGCCGGGGGCGTGCCCACCTGCAAAAAAAATTCTTCCTAAATCCCACGGCCCGAGCGCCAAATCCCTCGAAAGCGAGCGTACGCAGAGGGACAGACGGACAGACGGACAGACTAAAAGTGACGTTTATAGGTAAGATACACTACTATGCACTGCACTACTATACACTACATTTAAATAAACTACTATGCACTCAACTTTAGTATACACTGCACTAAACACTACACTAATATACGCTATACAACACACTAAATATATATAATAAACAACGATACACTAAATTTTGATTTACAGCTTTCGTGACTGCAGGGATTCATATTCTTGGTTCTTTCGGTAAAGTCACGTAGAAGGGAAATAATAAGATAATATAAATATAAAACAAATATAAAATATACACTTCACACTACACACAACACGATACACTAAACTACTATACACTATACTAGAATACACTATACACTACACTATACTATGCAATACACTACTATATTCTACAAAAGAGGTCCCATTGTGAAATAATATTATAATAGTTAAATATTATCATTTAATTGGATATTGCTGAGTAATTCATACTGATTGCCATCCCACAACGCTGTATCTTAAATATATTTACTGTATAAGTTGCCACATTACATCAAGTGGATGCATTTCTGAACGGTGTTTAACGTATTTTGAAACGTCGTATAGTGAGTACTTTATAACATTATTCGAGTGAGAATGCGTTCCCAGCCTTCGTTACGTAACATTTAACACTATAAACACTTAATAACGTACCATTGCATATTGAAAATAAAGAAAATTAACAGTAATAATTCGATATGCAAATTCGTTGTTCTTACCTTGAAACAACGTATAGTGAGTAACTCGTAACATTAATCCTGTAAGGAGACGTTCCCAGACTTAGTAATTTACCATTTTACACTACAACCACTCCATAACTTACCATTAATATTGTCTAACAAAGACAATAAACAGTAATAACTCATTATGAAAAGTCGTTGTTCTTGTATTGAAACGTCGTATATTGAGTAATTTATAGCATTAGTCTTGTGAGGATGCGTTCCGAACCTTTGTAGCTTACCATTTCATACTATAACCACTTCATAACTTATCATTGCATATTGTAAATAAAGACAATTAACAAGAATAACTCGATATGTAAAGTCGAAGTTACATCTTATAACGTTAGTCTTGTGAGGATGCGTTTATGACATTCGTAACATATCATTTAACAATATAAACAATGCATAACACACCAATCATATATTTAAAAAAAACTATTTACATTGATACCTCGATATATGAAGTAGTTATTACTGTTTTGAAAAGTCTTAAAATGAGTAACTTATAACAATAGTCCTATGAGGATGTATTCCCTCTCTTCGTAACTTATCCTGTCACACTGTTAACACTTCATAACTTACCATTCATCTTGTAAACCAACATAATTTACATCAATACATCTATATAGGGAGTAGTTATTTGTATATTGAGAAGTTGTATAGTGAGCAACTTATAATGTTAGTCTCATGAGGATGCGTTCCCAACCTAATTAACGAAACAGTTTACACTACAAACTCTGCATTACTTACCATTACATATTTTAAAGTAAGACAATTAAAAGTAATAACTCGATATACGAAGTAGTTTGTATATTGAAACATCGTATAGTGATCAACTTCTAACAGTCCGGTGAGGATGCGTTCCCAGCATTGGTAACTTACCATTTCACACTCTAACCACTTCATAACTTACCATGCATATTGTCTAACACGGACAATTAACAATGATAACGGAAAGACGATATAATTTTGTATATTAAAAGTTGTATAGTGAAAAAGTCTCAAATTAGTCCTATGAAGATGCGTTCCCAGCCTTACCATTTCACAAATATTTTTAAGGTGTAGTGTGTGCGAGTATTTTTTTTTAGTGTTTCAAATGTTGTTTACAATGTACAATTTACAGCAAAAAACGTACACATTGACGCAAAAAAATATCCTCCAGTAAAAAAGAGTTACTGTATTTACTGTGTACCGTACATAGTACATACCACTCCAGTCTCGAAGACCCTGCATCATGGGTGAGGCATAAATACAGGTACTTCTCTACTTACGAACTAGTTATGTTCCAGATGTTTGTTCGTAAGTTGATTTGATCGTAAGTCCAACTTTCCTCTTGTCGATTCCAAACGTGTTGTACACTGAACACGGAGAATTGCTTTAAATGTTGCATAATCTTCTATAGATGTAGATGCAACTGGTTCTTCAAGTTCTGCAGATGTAGATGCCAATGCTTCTTCATGTTCTACTGATGTAGATGCCACTGGTTCTTCATATTCTGCAGATAGAGATGCCACTGGTTCTTCATCTTCTGCAGATGGAAATGCCACTGGTTCTTCACGTTCTGCAGATGTAGATGCCACTGGTTCTTTATGTTGTGCAGATGTAGATGCCACGGGTTCATCACGTTATGTACATGTAGATGCCACTGGTTCTTCATGTTCTGCAGATGTAGATGCCACTGGTTCTTCATGTTCTGCAGATGTAGATCCCACTTGTTCTTCATGTTCTGAAGATGCAGATGCCACTGGTTCTTCATGTTCTGTAGATGTAGATGCCACTGGTTCTTCATGATCTGCAGATGTAGATGCCTCTGGTTCTTCATGTTCTGCAGATGTAGATGCCACTGGTTCTTCATGTTCTGCAGACGTAGATGCCTCTGGTTCTTCATGTTTTGCAGATGGAAATGCCACTGGTTCTTCACGTTAGGTACATGTAGATGCCACTGGTTCTTCACGTTCTGCAGATGTAGATGCCACGGGTTCGTCATGTTCTGCAGATGTAGATCCCACTGGTTCTTCATGTTCTGCAGATGTAGATGCCTCTGGTTCTTCACGTTCTGCAGATGTAGATGCCACTGGTTCTTGATGTTCTGCAGATGTAGATTCCACTGCTCCTTCATGGTCTGGGGATGTCGATGCCACTGGTTCTTGATGTTTTGTAGATGTAGACACCACTGGTTCTTGATGTTTTGTAGATCTAGATGCCACTGGTTCGTCATATTTTGTAGATATAGATGCCACTGGTTCGTCATATTTTGTTGATGTAGATGACACTGGTTCTTCATATTTTGTAGATGTAGATGCCACTGGTTCTTCATTTTCAGCAGATCTATATCCCACCACCGCCATTCATTGCGCTGCGGTTGTACTTACGACTCTTGGTCTGAACAGCTGCAACTGGACATATGGGACAGGTTTGTTCGTATCTCTGAAAGTTTGTTAGTTTAATGTTCGTAAGTAGAAGCAGCCCCTGTACGTGCAGTATTTTAATTGTTTAAGTTGTATGTAGTGTATATTGTACCATATATATACATTTGACACTGAAAGAAAGCGTAGCCTTTTTTCGATTTAAAGCTTTCGTGACTGCAGGGATTCATCTGCTTGGTTCTTTCGGTAAAGTCACGTAGATGGGAAGTAATAAAATAATACAAATAAAACATAATAAAATAATTCTCACGACGTTTCGGCCACAACGCAAGCAGCCGTCCGGTCAATGGTACAGTGTATAATAACAAATAGTATAACATTTATATGCTTAATACAGTGTACAAAGTAATATATAGTATCGTAATTGTATAGTGAATATACAGCAGTGTGATATACATTAGGGTGGGTATAATAATACATATTGTAATATTACAATGGATAAGGTAAAGGGTGGTTTATAGCAATACAGTATGTAATTTAATGTTGGGTTTGTCTATGGCAGTATATAGTACGGTGTAGACTCGTGTAATATAAGAGAATAAAGTTTAGATGGAAGCATATTATATAATTTTTACGACGTAGAATTGTAATGTATTACTTACTGTTGGTAACTCAGCTTATTGTAGAGTATAGTTAGTATGCTGATGATACTATGTAGTTTATACTTTAGTTGTTTACGTGTTGGTTTTAGTTACTGCAGCTACATACTATTAACACTCCTTCCCTTTATTAATGCTGCCCCTACCCCCTCCCTTTGATGCTGAATTAGTACTATTCACATACCTGTATTTCCCATATCCCCTCCCTTGGATGCTGCTAATCCTGCATAATGCACGGGCATAATTAGTACTATTCACATACCTGCATTTCCCATATCCCCTCCCTTGGATGCTGCTAATCCTGCATAATGCACGGGCATATGTAGTACTAATCACATTCCTGCATTTCCCATAAATATGCTAAATTCCTCTTGATATGCAAATTCTTTTGTCGAAGCGCCCTTTCCCCCCCTCCCAACCCAGCTTATATATATGCTCTAAGCTCGTGTGCTGTTTCATTCAGACGCTGTCTCCCCGACAAACCTGGTTTTCACCTGAGGACGGCTGCTTGCGTTGTGGCCGAAACATCGTGAGAATTATTTTATTATGTTTTATTTTTATTATTTTATTACTTCCCTTCTACGTGACTTTACCGAAAGAACCAAGAAGATGAAAGCGTAGCTATTTTGTTTTTCCACATGCACGTGGTGCCGATAGCTGGACTGGTAACTGGCTTCAGGTTGGTTTTGCCGGTTTCGCCAGATCGGCCCGGGACCACCACTGGATAATGTTGGAAGCAGCTGGATAATCGTGCGCTGCCAGATAATTATCAATGATCCACTGTAAGTTGTACTTGTAAGAAAAATAAACGGATGAAACGTTCATTCAGGCGAGGTAGTTAACATCTCCTGGCCACCATGGGCGTTAGGGACCAGGATCGAAACCACGACCTCCTGTATACCAGGCGAGGTAGTTAACATGTCGCCAAATACATAGCAGGCATCGGTCAGGGTTCAGAATCGAACCCACGACCTTCTGCATACCAGGCGAAGCAGTTAACATCTCCTCTAGAGCACCGTGTTTTCCTGTCTCTGCTCCATCACCTCACACCGCCTTTCCACCCCCACACCCACCCACACCGACATTCCCACACACACACTCACCCACACCTACCTACCCACACCCACCACCCACTCCCAACCACCACCCCCACCCCATGTGTCCGTTACAGGTTGCCATATCGAGGTATCCCAGGTTCACATCAAAGCCACCGTGGGCTCGACCATTTTCTTCAATGCCCGCATCTCTGCCCCTCGAGGCTGCGAGGTCACCACAGCAGCGTGGTTCCGGAGTGGCAGGGACGACCGCATGGCCACCTACGACGCCTCCACCCGACGCTGGACACCGTCCGAGAGCTCGGTTCAGTACCGGGGTAGGGTGGACCTGAGCCCGGGAAACGACCTGGGGAGCGATGGAGGTGGCACAGCGTGGCTCCGACTGCGGGAGCTGAGGATGGAGGACGATGGCATTTACGAGGTCAAGGTCGCCTGGAGGCACGAGACCTACGAGTGGACGGATAGCGAGAACGTCTTTCTGACTGTGCTCAACCGTGAGTCATCCCGCCTGGGCATAGTGAGCGGCGCACCCGCTGAGATTCCGTAGCAGCGCAGAGATGCAGACTGTTTGTCTGTTGTGGAGGAGGTGGGAGGAGATGGGACGAGGTGGTGGTGGTGGTCGATGTTAGGAGGAGACGAGGGGGAAGTAGGAGCAGGGGGGAGGAGGACTGGCTGCCCCCATGTCACCACCACTTCTGCCACCACCACGGTCACTCGTCTAGTGACGACTCCGTATCCGATGCTATCTCATCGCATCGTGGAGATGGAAGGAAGGGAGGAAGTAAAAAAAGGGGGCGAAATGCAACACGCCACGTGGAACGATCGATTCCGTTTGGCCTCGTCGACAGATCGCAGTCCACGGGAGACATTCTTGTGCCGGCCAATGTATTGCTGTCGATACATTCGGTTTACCCCGTATTGTTGTGCAGGGGATATTTAGTTTTCAGTTCAGTTCCATATGGCATTTCAATACGGGCAAAACAAAAACAATGTTTGTTTATTTGTTTGTGTTTATCCCTTGGGATGGGACTTTCTGAGATGAACTTTGAGATTTATTTGGGGCACAGCGTGACCATTAAGGTCTGAAATGGTCTGTAATAATGTAGGCAGCACTGATAAGGGGTTGACAGGTGTGAATTGGTTTGCTGTGTATCCAGCTGGTGAATTCCTGTTGTTCCTGCATTTGTATGCGGAAAAAATATAAAGAAAAAAAAACACTAGTGGCAGATTCGCTCGAAGCCCAAGTTGTCTGACATGGCGATCGTCAGCTGTCTGAATGTTTACATTGCCCCAAGGATGCGTATTTTTCTCTCCCTTATGTCCACCCTGCGCTCGCTCTCTCTCCCTCTCTCTCTACAACATCTTCTTCGACCACCTCCTCACAGCCTGCCTGGTGAACTTCTCCAAGTCGCGGGCGGTGGTCGGTGGCTCCCTGTCCTTCACTCTGACCAAGCCCCCTGCCGACTGCCGCCTCCTAAACATCTCCCTCCAGCATCCCAGAAAGGTTGACAGAGCATGGGCAGAGCCAGTGAGGATCCTGACCTGGGATCACAACTCAGGTCTCAGGCCGGAGGCTGGCTACGTGGACAGAGTGGCGGTGGTGACGGAATCTAAAGCAGTCCTGCAGTCAGTCGAGTTGAAGGGGCTCACACGGGAGGACGCGGAAGAGTTCATGATCTCGCTTTGGTGGGAGTACAAGGGCAGCGCCTTTAATGTGTCATGGACCGAGCATGTGAATATCAATGAAGGTAAGTGGGTGTGTGAGTGTGTGTGTTGAGTAGCTCTGTGAGTGTGTGGGTGTGTGTATGTGAGTGTGTTGAGTAGGTCTGTGAGTATGTGGGTGTGTGAGTGTGAAGTTCGCTATTGGGCAGTTGGAGGCAGTCCCCCTCTAGCTAAAATGAAAGACAAAGGAGAGATGCTCAGAACAACGAGCAGAGTGCCCGGTGGATAAAATACAGTAAGTTGGCACAGTAGGGGGCACAGGTGTTGCATCAGCCAGTCCTCTGTACCATGACCTCCTGCCAGCGGGTGATCGACACTTCACATGGCTTCAAAGAGCATATAGCCTGGCACAAGCGCCACTTAGTGGGGAATGGTGGTTATTGTTGCGTATTAAGTGTGTGTGTGTGAGTAGCTGAGTGGCTGTGTGAGTAGATTAGTGGCTATGTGTGAGTTGAGTGGGGGTGTGTGTGAGTTGAGTGTGTTGTGTGGGTGTGTGTGTGAGTTGAGTGGGTGTGTGTGAGTAGGTGAGTGGGTGTGTTAGAGTGGACGGGTGCGATGGGCTGGTAGCCCCACCACCTTCAATTTAATAACCACAAAACCACGTGAAACATATCCAACTAAGCTTGTGCCGGATGCCCCGGGGGAACAGGCATCTGTGACGTCTCCTGGCCAACCCCGATCTGGTTTAGCGAGGAGACTGAATCCTTACCTTCAGGGTTCCTCCAGAAACAACAAAAAGCCACTGCGGGTGGCTACATGGAATGTGCAAAGGCTCACTGCAGAGGAGAGGCTGCCACTCCTCTGTCGGGAGCTGGACCGGTACCGCCTGGATCGCTTTGGTATTCAGGAGGTCTGGTGGACTGGCTCTGGTTGCTGCCACGATGAGGGATGAACAGTCCTCTACTCGGGGCAGGAGACTGCCAAACAACATTGAGTGGTTCTTCTTCTGAACAAATAGATGAAGGGGGTGCGGGAGCGTGGCGGTGAGGTGTGGGAAGCTGTCAGCCCCCCTGCTTCTTTGGGCTCGCCTTCCCATTAACCAGAGGTGAGGAGTGGTGGTCGTGGTTACTTAAGCCCCAACCGATGATGAACATCAATGGAGGGATGCAGGCAAGGCCAATGAGTCAAATGCCTTCTTTGACCTCCTGTCACAGGTCCAAGCTAAAGTGCCCCCTCGGGATAGAGTCATCCTGTTGGGTAACAACATGCACAAGATGGTCATTATGCTGGGACCTGGTTTGGAGTGATTGGAAGAAAATCCCTACCGTGGAGCCGATCGTCCCACTGACCATCGACTTGTCATCTGTAAGATGTGCCTGCCATTCTTCCACTTTAGTGGTGGGTGTACACCCAGTACCCCATTCAAGCCCATAGTGGCCTGGTCTCAGCTAGGTGATGGAAGTTGCAAGCAATAATGTCATCATCGCTTGAAGCTGGGGTTGGCATCGATCCCCCACTTCGCCGGATGTTGTGGGGAAATGGACAAGATTTAGGACTGTGGCTCATGCAGCTGCAATGGCTGCATTGGGTTTCACGGTCCAGACCTCCCCAGAGACCCTGGCTGACAGATGAGGTGTTCAGGCTGGCTGATAAAAAGCGACAGGCCCACTCTCATCGTCCACAGCATCCCACATCAGAGAATGAGGAGGCCTACTGCAGCCTCCACTCGGAGGTTCGGAGAGCCATGAGGCACTGCAAGGATGGTTGGTGGTCACGGGTTGCTGAGGAGATGGATTCTGCCTTTAGTGGCCCGCGGTCACAAATTGATATTTAATTCCATCAAATAAGTACCTCACCAATCACCATAATTAAGCAAACGAACGTTGATCCAATCTCAGACCCCCAGGAATAGGTTTGAAGATTTGGAAAACATTACGAAGCAAAGTGGGGATGACCCTACTGAGGCTACGGTGCCTCAAATATTGTAAGAAGTAGTTACCCCCCTGTGAGTGGCTGGCTGAGGTGCCATCTGTTGAGGAAGTATTGAAGGCAATCCAAAGTCTGAGACCAGGAAAGGCACTGGGCGAAGATGATTTTCCAAACGAAATGCTGAGGGAGGGTGGCGTTTGTGCACAGACTGCCCTACATTACATCATTATAACAGTCAGGACCATGGGACGGGTTCAGCAGAATTGGAAAGATAATCTGGTGGTCCCCCTCTTTTAGAAGGGGGACCGCACAGACTGTAAAAATTCCTCAGTGTGCCGGGAATGGTCCTGGCAAGGATTATTCAACATCGCCTTGCTAGGCACGCTGAGGAAAGGCTTGTGGAGCCCAAATCTGGTTTCAGGAAAGGGGTTCTGCACAGATGCCTTATTTTCTGTCCATCTACTACAGCAGAGGTGTATGGAATTCCAACAAGACCTACATCTCTGCTTTATTGATCTGGTCAGGGCCTGTTGTTCCATCGCTAGGCCTGGGCTCTGGGTTGTTCTTCGTGCTTATGGAGTCCCTGACTCTCTGCTCATGATCATTAAGTACTTTCATGATAAAACTACATGGCCAGGAGTCGGAGCCATTCACTAATCACCTTGGGGTGCGACAGAGATGTCCAATGGCTCCCACATTATTTCACATTTATTTTGACCCCGTAGGTCGCCAAGCCTTCGATGGCTGTACGGTAGGAATTTCCATCTGGTACAGATGCCCGGGTGTGGTCAATGAATTGCTCCCTATTGGTCAACCGTGTTACGTATACCAATGATCTAGTAATTGCTACTCACTCAGAGGAAGAGTTTGAGGTGCTGCTGCTGAACCTAGAGCAAGCCACCAAGAGGTGGGGCCTTACCATCTGCCCCACCAAAACTAAGCACCTGCCTGGGTATTGTGTACCATCAGATACTCCACCCCCACATCTCCCAATTGGTGATGGGACAGTTGTGGAGGGAATGGAGTGTTTCCCATACTGGACAGTTTTCTCGTGACCGGCTATGGTTTGACAGCAGAGGTCACACTCTGAATCAGTCGAGCGGCATTATCTTTTCATCGGTTGCGTAACGCTGAGTGGAAGCTACCTGGTCTGTAGCTCCACACTAATCTTCAGGTCTTCTCGGCCACGGTCACCCCCCCCCCCCCCTTCTCTATGCTACCCAAATGTGGACCCCTCGACTGGATCTTCTGTGTCAGTGAGAAACTTTCAGGCGTGTGTACAAACGATTAATCCTGAGTTTAACCAGGCTGGATTGTGTGAGCAGCTCACAAATCCATTAACGATTTGGCACATTCCCGTCAGTGAGCTCCTCCAACAGGCAAGGTTGTGGTGGCTGGGTCATGTAGCCCGCATGCCCAGCCACCACACACCCAAGCAGCTTTTGTTCATCCAGATAGAGGGGGCTAAACGTGCACGACAACGTATAGAGAAGAGATGGACTGATGCGTTATGAGAGGATGTGGAGCTGAGTGGACTTGCTGATGACTGGTACCAGCGGTGTCAATGTCGGCCTCTGTGTAGGAGGCTCGTGAAGGACCTTGCTACTACGCAGTTGGAGGCAGTCGCCCTCCAGGAACAACAGAGGGCAGAGGAGCGACGCTCACAACATCAAGCAGAGCGCCAGGCAGCTAAAATCAGCAAGTTGACTAAGAAGGGGGTACGAGTGGTTCATATGCCAGTCAGTCAATCAATGGCACCGGCTGGGTTTGTCTTATGACCTCCTGTCAGCGAGCCTTAGGCACTTCACGTGGTCTCAAAGTGCACCTGCCCTAGCACAGGCGCCATGGTGAGGTTACTGTCACTGTTGGTGAGTGGGGGTGTGAGTGGGTGAGTGAGCGAGTGAGTGAGTGAGTGAGCGAGTAGATGAGTGAGTGAGCGAGTGGGTGAGTGAGTCGGTGAGTGAGTGCGTGAGTGGGTGAGTGAGTGAGCGAGCGAGTGAGTGAGTGAGTGAGCGAGTGGGTGAGTGAGTCGGTGAGTGAGTGAGTGGGTGAGTGAGTGAGTGAGCGAGCGAGTGAGTGAGTGAGCGAGTGGGTGCGTGAGTGAGTGAGTGCGTGAGTGAGCGAGTGAGTGAGTGAGCGAGTGAGTGGATGAGTGAGTGAGCGAGTGGGTGAGTGAGTCGGTGAGTGAGTGAGTGGGTGAGTGAGTGAGCGAGCGAGTGAGTGAGTGGGCGAGTGAGTGGGTGAGTGAGAGAATGATTGGTTTGTTGTGCTTCACCCGATTAGCACCAAACGAAGCCAACCGTGCTAATCTCCGATTAGCACGGTTGGCTTCGTTTGGTGGAAGAGAATTTCATCATACACTACACTATACACTACATTACACACGACACTACGTATACACTACATACTACAACATATACAACACTTATTTATACTACAATACGCACTAATATACCCTGCACTACTATACACTACATTACACACGACTCTACATACTGCAACATATACTACACTTCTTTAAACTTGAATATACACTATTATACCCTACACTACTATACACTATACACTACACTGCTATGAACTACACTATTCACTACATTACACACTACACTACAATACACACTATTTACTACATAATACACTACTTTTCTTGTACCACACTATACACTGAACATCCTTCAATACTATACTATACACTACACTGCACAATACACAACACCACCCATTAAACTATACATACACGACTATATACACTACACTACTGTACACTACACTATACACTACTATATACTACACTCTACACTACTATACACCACACTATACACTACACTATAGACTACACTATAACACTTAGTAATCTCCACATCTCTCTCTGTGTGTCTGTGTCTCAGTTGCCGTGTCAAAGCCCGATGTCTCTCCTCGTGACCCCGCGGTGCACGTGGGAGGCTCCTTGTATCTGCGCTGCGTCGTGCACCAGGGCTCCCCTCCCATCTACTACTCGTGGCTCAGGGGGGACGAGAGCTCGGGGGGGAACCTCACAGAGACCGGGGTCCACACGGAGACGTGGACCCTGCACGACGCGCGGCACGGTGACGCGTTCGCCTGTGAGGTCAACAACAAAGTGGGCGGGGCAAATACGACGACGGAGAGGAGCGACATCGTGACGGTGACGACAGCGTTATCAGGTACGGAGACCGTGGCCGTTCGAGGCTGAGTCGGCCTAGGAGGGAAAGAGAAGACGCAGGGAGCGGTCCGACATTTTCGGCCCCGTTATTTGTCGTGAGTGGGAGGTCGAACTCGGGTCTCCGCCGGGTTTGTGGCGCGGGGCAGCACTAACTGCTGACACTGCACCCCAGCCCCACACACGCCTACACACACACAAAGTCAAAGATGCCCCGTATAGCGTCTAACAGACTGTTGGGACAAGTGCTGTTAGCAGGCACCTATGAAGGCCGGCACAGCACACGAGGGGTGGTTGGCCAGCACCATGCCCGGCTGCCTTTGTCTCTCCAGTGGCGATGTTTATACACCGCACCAAACCAATCAGTTTCAAAGACAATCTTACCCATGAAAGTCATTTATTGTCTGTCCATCTGTGTGTGTGGAAACAACTTGTGACGCATTTAACTCACAAACTGCTGGCTTCACGTACGACGTGTTAAGCCCCTGACCGACAAATCGCGATTTCTTTTTCCCATCCGTCAACTTTTATAGCAGTTAAATTAACAATTTATTAATTTTATAAGCACAGGGCGGAGCCAGAGCATGCATCTGCACATGCACGAGAACGCTGACTCATGGTCGTTGGCCCGAGCAATGCACACACGCAATCGGGGGAGGGGGGGGGGGGAATTCTCATTCGCGTTAAAAATGCAAAAAAAAATACACAACGCTGAGGTAAATTATGTCATTTCCTCTTCCCCACCCCAATGTGTTCACTTACTACGATAGGGTCGGTAGATACTACTACTATAGTTCTTGGATACTATTACTTTAGAGTAGGCAGAGGGGGGGGGGGGGTAGCAGCCCAGCCCCAGCTGGGCTCGACTGGCTCGGCAATCTAGGCAAGGCCGGGGACTCTGCACGGGACTAGTCCTCACCACGGCACTTTGTGAAGTTCGTTCTTGATTTGAAGCTTTCGTGACTGCAGGAATCCAGATACTACCTAGAGTCAGTATTTACTACTATAGAGTTGGTTGATACTACTATAGAGTCGACAGATACTACTATACAGTGAGTAGATACTACTACAGTCGATAGATACTATAGAGTCAGTTGGTACTATTGTAAGGTCAGTAGATACGACTATAGAGTCAGTTGATACTATTGTAAGGTCAGTAGATACTACGACGGTCAGCAGTTACTGCTACAGTCAGTAGACACTACTATACAGTTAGTAGCTGCTACTGGGCTCAGAAGATACTATTACAGTAAGTAAATACTACTGTAGTGGGTTCAACTGAGTCACACTCTTAAACTTGGAGGCAGTGCATTTATTTATTTTCAACACACCACCCCAACCTAGGGTGGTGACCACCCTGGCTAACTACACCTACACTGGTTACTAAGTAACTATTAACTCTGGACCGGCGACCAACAACACACTGCCTGGGTCCACGTGCTGGAAGACTCGAAGAACGGAGATCGTAAACCAAGGGTTTCTTCCCCGGGATGGAAAACGAAGATCCCTCTCGGGACTCGGCTTATATTCTCTCTGGTGTGGCCTGCTCTGCCCTTGGCCATGCCCCCTTTCTACAACCGTCAGGAAGAACCTGGGTTCGAATCACGTGACCCTCCTAACCTCCTCTTGGGGGCCCCCCTGTCATTCAAACTGGTCACGTGTCTTCCCGGATCAACCAGAGTGCCATGGCCTCACACGACCGTCCCCTTAGGTCGGCACACACGTGCCATGCCCTCTAGGGCCGGCACTGCACTTACAGCATGGTGCCATCCGGCGATGTCACTCCACCGTGCCCCTCTAGGGCCGGTACTGCACCAACAGCATCCCGGCTGTCAACTCCCCCCTAAAAACAGAAGAAAGCCCCCAGCGCGCCTCAACAAATACATATAAACAACGGTTATGTACAATTTCTACACTATATACAGTTGTAATAAAGGACTCTTTCACTGTGTCTGTCTCCGTTGTTCTTTATTCGGGTTCTTACAACTTGTCCCACACGGCCCTCGCTCAGAGCCTCCCCGCTTGGCAGCTCGACAGCTGCCGTCGCTCCCGTAGCCTTTCTCCGCTCCGATGCAGCTCCGCTGCAGGTTCCCTTGTGCAGTCCTCCGGCTGCTCTCACTGCAGCTCCACCACTGCTCCCCGTTCCTCCCTTGCTCGGTCACCGCTGGCCGACGGTGCCGAGTCTCACTGTGTGGCGATCTCGCCACTCTCCACTCTCCGCCCTGCGTGGCCTCACCCTGTCTCTATTCCCATACTCTCCTCCCGTCTCTTCCGGTTCTCTCCCTTAAGACCTAACCCCTCCCCCCGTGACGTCATATCCGCGAGGCCGTTTATGCCCGCATTACACAGTGATGAATGGGGGAAGGGAACAGAGGGACAGAAAACAACAATAGGGCAATGACACAATAGAAGAGAGAGAAAGAGAAAAAAAAACGAGCGGTAACACACAACTTCGGGAACTCCCCCCCCCCCCCCTGCACCAGCATCACCCACCCTCAACGTGTAACAACACCCATGAGCACAATAAAGGCCAGGTTAAGCCAATGACCAATTCGACTGACGAGTGTGACAACCAACCGACGTCGTGGGAGTGTGTGTGGGGGTCACGAGAACTGAACAGTCTTGGAATGATTCTTTGTAGCCATGCTCCCAGGCGAGGTGGGCATAAGCTCCCTGGGCTTCTCAGGGTGAATTTGAAAATGTTCTGACTAGCACAGCTCCTCACGAGGAGCAGTCGGCGCTCTGCCGCCGGTGAACACAAGTGGGCAAACGAAACGAAGTGGGGGGGGGGGGGTGTTGGCCGCGCTGGCACGCGTAAAACCCGACGTCTATCGGAGGATATTCACCAAACATCGGGCCATTGCATCGCTCACGCGGAAAACTCCTCGCAAAAGTTTACAGAGCGCCAACAACCACCGCCGAGGAGGAAGGAGAACAAGAGTTAGACAAGTATCAGCGACGATGAAGGAGGGTGAGGAGGGGAGAGGAGGAGAAGGGGTCTGGGCTACTTCTCGGCGTGCCCCGCGCTGCCGTTTCGCTGCGTTCGCGGACGGGCCCGGATGAGCGAAGCCGCCGATCTTATTCACGCACTCGCGGCACCGCACTCGCCTTTGCTGCACCTGGGCCCCCCCCGTCATTCCTCCCTCTTCTTCGTCGTCGTGGTCGTAGCGCGCGGTGGCACGGGCAGAAATGTCAGTGGGCAGGTAAACGCGCTCCGATGTGACAATTCGACCCTGCGCGCCGAGCCGGGGTGGAACCGCAGCGTCTGGCGAAGCGATCGAGACCCGGGGCTGTCCCTTCCCATGAAGCTGCTGTAGCCCGCTGATCCGAAAATACGCCCCAACCACCGCAACCTCCACGGCTCCCCCACAGCCCAGGCTGCGGTTCAGGGGGTGTTAAATGCTCGGAACCTGTGGGCAGGATCACATAACTCCCCTGAGGACCAACCTCAGTGGGTGCACGCCACAGCTCACCCAACACACCCGACACTCGGCCCTTGCGTACTGGTTATGTGATGAATTCACGCGGCGCAATGAAAGGTTTGAGGCGTGATGGGTGAATGAACCAACTTCGTCCAACCCAGCGAATTTGAACACACTGAGACCCCCTTCAAGGTTTATACAATTTGGGCAACGTGTCCACCGGTACCTGTCACTTGGAGCCCACTTATGTCCTGAAAGGAAGAGATCCCTCAGCCGCTCATTTGCCTTTTGGCGGAAAATCGAATTCCCCTTGTTTCCTCGCGTGCTTCCGAAAGTCTCTGAAGGGCAATGTGCATTTTTTTTATTCCCAACAAATCGCACACTTCCCGTAACAATTTAGAAGAAAAGTTTTACCCTGATCGGTCAGGAGATGCTCCGGGGCTCCCTTGTTTAGCACATACCGTCGAGGAATGCCTCAGTGATAGCCACTGCCGACTGGTTGTGGTTAGGAAGCGGCCAGGCCATCAGCCATCGTGAAAAATATTCGAAGCCCACTAGTAAATACTTATTCCCGCGGGGAGTGGTTAAAAATGGACTGAGGACATCAAGCGTGACCAGCTCATTTATACGGGAGACCCGAATGGATGGCAAAGGTGGACAACAAGGTTTAGATGGTGGTTTCCGCACCCCTTCAACACGTTAGCGACATCCTCCGCCATACCGGGCTAGAAAAAGTCGAGTTTGGCCAGCGTCTTGTGCACACCCAGGTGCAGCAGTCGCACGTGCACTGCCCAAATGATTTTACCCCGCAGGGCAGTGGGCACGACAATATTTTAATGGCGTAACCCCCCATCCCAGCGCATCAGCAACCCACCTTTGAGGATAACAGAGGACACCCCCCATCGATCTTCTCCCCCTTTGGCACCCTTGAGACGGCGTCGCAGTTTCAACAGGGAAGCGTCCTCCGCCTGGAGGCATCCCCACTCTGCATGGTCCAGACCAATAGCGGCGTCACGTGCATCGGGACCGTCGGGATCCACCGACGCCACAAGGGGAAGGGGCAAGGCCTCGGCAGCCATCCTACAGTGCCCTGAGCCCAGCGTGTAACGCAGTATCGCTGCTCGGCCCGAGACAGCACTCTGCTGCCAAATGCTCCAAAGCTCTCCATGCCATTCACGACTTGAGACAGAACAGCGCCAATTCTGATGTTGCTAGCGTCCGTTTCAAGGACGAACGGCAAAGAAAAATCTGGGTATCGGAGGGGAGGGGCGTTCACCAGGCCATCCCGGAGCGCAAGAAATGCTGCCTCCTCCTCCTTCCCCCAATGAAACTTCTGACCCTTTGCCATCAGGGAGTGGAGAGGCTTGGTGGTAGTGGCAACCCCGGCGACAAAACGGTGGTAATAGGACGCAAATCCTATAAAACTCAGCACCTCACCCACCAACTTGGGGGTCGGCCATGAACACACGCACGCGGTTTTGTCAGGGTCCCTCGCTATCCCTTACTAACTGAAAATGTGGCCGAGGTACTGAACTGATTTTTTAAACAGATGACACGTCTGTGGTTAAAATTTTAGGTTTGCCGCATGCATTTTAGGAAAGACAGCGCATAACCATTCCAGATGTTGCTTAAATGTACGGCTAAAAACAATAACATCATCAAGATATATTAGACACAAATCCCACTGGAAGCCAGCTAGAACGAGCTCTATCAGCTGCTGGAACGTAGCTGGAGCAGAGTGAAGACCCATCGGGAGCCAATTAAATTCAAATAAGCCTTGTGGTGTGTGAAAGGCGGTCTTGGGCTTGGAAGACTCATCCAGATGCAATTGCCAAAATCCCGATAGGAGGTCAAGAGTTGAAAAAAAATGTGTCCCTGCCAGAGCATCCAGGGAATCATCCATTCGTGGGAGAGGGTACGTGTCAGCCACATTAATTTTATTAAGTTTGCGGAAGTCGACGCAGAAGCACAAACTACCATCCTGCTTCTTAACAGGAACAATCAGGGCCCCCCATGGACTATTGGATGGTGAGATAATATCGGCGGTCAACATCTCATCAACTGCAAGACGTACGTGGTCCTTTTTTTGGGGGCTCAGCCGTTAGGGAATCTGCCGGATGGGGATGGCATTGCCCTTATCGATGTGGTGACTCAAAAGGGTAGTGTGGACGATGTCGAATTTGCCCTTGCTAAACACGTCAGAGAATTCACACAAAAGCGTCTTCCTCTGAGTCTCGGATAATTCTGGGTTTTCAGAGCAGAGCACATCCATCAGAATGCCGCTGCAGCTCTGTAACCGATGCAGCCCCCACTCCACCAAATATTTTCCCCTCGAAAAGCGCGGGCGACACGTGGGCTAGCACTGTGCCCGGCTGTATGACTGACGTGTCCAACCCTGCATTGAGGACCTGAATAAACGGTTCCTGGTCATTGGACACCAGAGGCTGAGCTTCCACTAACTTCAACCCATAAACGGCTTTGTGTGAGGGTCCTAGTAGGATTCCTCCCGCAGTCGCATTATGGTCAAGTGGCTTCCGTAACCGCAAGGGCACTAGCATTTGCACCCCGGGAGGAGTCGTTACGGTTATTGCTCGCAAGTGCTTGTACTGTAGCATAGGCCATATGCAATCGAGTGGGCGAAGGAAAAAAGGCCAACTGGTGGCCCGATGGCAACTCGACACATCCCTGATCTATTACAATTTTCAGGGGCATCTTCCCCAGGAAAACAGTCCCAAGCAAGCAAGGAACAGCAAGGGACGTCGAAACAAGAACTGGTTCCGTCAATTTGATATCTCTAATGGACACTTCTGCCATTATCTGTCCAATAATGCCCAATGAGCCACCGTTTGCTGCAAAGCACGGAACCCCGAAGGGACACAGGGTACGAGACTTTCGGGGCAATATGTTACGAATTAATTCGGAAATGAAGGTCGCGGATGCACCGGTATTGATGAGCATCCTAATTTCTATCCCCTGTATCATACCGATAACAGCGGACGAACCTACATACGCGGCAACTACCCTTTGGGCCAAGTCCGAACACTGACCCGGTCGGTTCCACATCAGAGACAGCTTTTTTTTAGCCTAGTCCTAAACGCCTGTTGGCATCCTCTGGTCTAACATTGTTTGGGACTAGGCTCAAAAGAAAGCTGTCTCTGGTGTGGACCAATACATTTCAAAGACAATGCATATATTATCAGAGTATGTTTTTTTGTTTGCATTCTGACCACAAGTATTGTGGTTAATGCAGACATGATTCCTCGTAAAATATTTCAGTTCAACATCTCAACACCTGTTTTGTTGCCAGAAAAAAGGGGAAAACCTATTATCATCACTAGATACTACTCTGTTGTATGTAGCATGTGTAGGTATATATGCCTACGTGGGGCTACACATTTTTTTAGGAGGTGGGGTCGACAATTTTCGGAAACCTTTTAGATCAACTACTTACCCCCACTTTCTCTAACTTTTTGGGCTTCTGCAAGCCTCTTAAAAATTTGTTGATGGAAAAATGGATAGAAAAACGGCACGCCGTGCTTTCACAATAGCTTAGTGTTTGTGTATGAACATTTTATGTTTTACTACTAGTTACTATGTTGTGTTTTTAATATAAGTTTTGAAATATAATTTCTCCCAGGTAACGCCGGGTACTTCCCGCTAGTGCATCATAAATTAGCAGAGCTTATTTGTTGTTTGTTTGCTTGTTCACCACCTTTACCGCGTGTGGTTAATGCAGTGACACGAGGTTTCTGATTGGTGTTTGAACATATTCACACGACTCCTCTTTTATTGCCAGAAAGGATGTGACCTATTATTATACTATGATTATTATTATGTTGTTTGTATTCATAGAAGGTACTCAGCACTACATCTACTGGTCCCCTGTTCTCATCATCCTGATGCTCATCGCGATCACGTGCCTCACCATTTACCACCGCCAAAAAGGTGAGAAGTTATGATGGTACAATGACGAAGATTTCCCCCTCCCCTTGTCACCTGTAACAGGCGATAGGGGAAAGTGCTGTTTGTAGCGAGTAGCAGCAGCGCCTATGAAGGCTACCGGCACTGTGGCATACACAGAGGAGGGAGGGTGGCCAGAACCGTACCTGGCTGCCTTTATCTCCCCCAGTGGCGATGTTTACACACCGCACCAGGTACTAATTTGAGGCTGAGTTGACCTAGACCTACACAAACAGCAAAAAAGACAACAACCCCTCCGTGTAGCCTGTAACATACTGTTGGGGCAAATGCTGTTAGCGAGCACCTATAAAGGTTGACACGGCACACGAGGAAGTGAGTGGCCAGCACCGCCCCCGGACGCCTTTGTCTTCCCACTGGTGATGTTTTTACATCGCACCAGGTACTCATTTGAGGCTGAGTCGACCTAGCGGAGGCCCAGAACCGTTTCAAATAATCGTCCACTGGTGTTGGCCGTTAGCAGGAATCGAACTCGGGACATCAGGTCATAGTGCAGCATAGCGCCAACCGCTACACTAACACTCCAACTACACACACAATATACACAACTACACCTACACACACCACACAACCACATATACACTACACAGATACCAAAAACAAACACACTACACACCTATAGACCACACACACCACACACACTACACACCTATACACCATATAGCTATAACAAGAACAACAATCGCCATTCGCCTCTAAGTGGCGGGGACGTCACCACGGCGATTGTGCTAGGCTATGTGCACGTTGAGGCCATGTGAAGTGTCGAACGCCTGCTGAAAGGAGGTCACGGGACAAACCCAGGTGCCATGTGTTGACTAAGTGAGATGACTGGCTGATGCACTACCTGGGCCCCTACTGTGCCAACTTGACGTGTTTTATCCACCGGCACTCCGCTCATTGTTCTGAGCGTCGCTCCTCTGCCCTCTGTTGTTGTTGGAGGGCGACTGCCTCCAATTGCCTAGTAGCGTCCTTTACGAGCCTCCTCCACCACAGAGGCCGATCCTGACACCGCTGGCACCACTCAGCTCCGCAACCTCTTTTACCACTCACTCCATCTCTTCTCTAGCCCATGCGCTCCCGTTTATTCCCCTCTATCTGGCCGAACAAAAGCTGTTTATGCATGCGGTGGCTGGGCATGCGGGCTACATAACCCAGCCAAAGCAGTCTTGCCTGCCAGAGGAGCTCACCGATGGGACTTTGTCCAGATTTTTATAAGATATGTGAGCATCTACCACAATCCAGCCTGGTTAAACCCAGGATGGTTGGTAGGCAGACCAGCTAGAATATTCTAACTGGCGAAGATGTTTCATTAGGGGGATCCAAATTTGCAAGCATAGAGAATGGAGGATATGACTGTGGCCGAGAAGACCTGAAGCTTAGTGCGGAGCAATAGACAAGGTAGCTTCCACACAGCATTATGCAGCTAATGAGAAGATAACGCCGCTCCACTGAATTCAAACCAGAGCTGGTCATAAGCAAACTGCCCAGGTATGGAAAACTCTCCACTTTCATCACAACCGCACCCTCACCAATAGGGAGTATATGGGGTGGAGTTTTTGATGGCACAAAATATCCATGCAGGTGCTCACTTTTTGATGGGGCTAGCAGCAGCGCCTCCAATTGCTCCTCTGACTGAGCAGCAATCACCACATCATCAGCATATGTAACATGGTTTGCCAAAACGGAGGCATCCCTTGACCGCACCCGGACATAAATCAGCCTCCCATTGCACCTCTACCAGATGGAGATTCCTCCAGTACAACCATGGAAGGCTTCTCGAACTACGTGGTCGAAAAATATGTAAAATAATGTTGGAGCCAGAGGACATCCTTGTCGCACACACCAAGGTAAACAGGGAAAGGCTCTGACTCCCGTCCATGTAGTTTTAACCGGGCCTGCCCACCGTCATGAAGGTCCTTAATGATCGTCAGCAGAGTCAGGGACTCCAAAAGCATGAAGAACAACCCAGAGCCCATGCCTACTGATGGCATCATAGGCCTTAACCAGGTCAATAAAGCAGAGATGTAGGTCCTATTGGGATTCCCACAACTCTGCTGTAGCAGACGGACATAAAATATGGCATTTGTGCAAGGCCGCCCTGACTTGACACCACATTGAGGCTTTGCAAGCCTCTCCTCAGCGTGTCTAGCAAGGCGATGTTGAATAATCCATGCCAGGACCTTTCCCGGCACACTGAAATAATTTCGCTTGGGAGATAATTTCTGCCCGGTGCGTTTCCTGGTCACACACTACACAATACACGCAGTACACTACACACTACACTACACCCACTCATTACACACACACACTACACACACTAGACACACTACACACGAACCCCCGTGGTCACTGGGCAGCAAGGAAGGGGACGTGACGTACCAACCTTTCCACGATGTTTTTTCCACGATAACCCACGGCCGTGTGATCTCATTTTTATTTTTTATTATCCAGGTGCAAGGCCCCCCCTCTACTGAGCTGTGTGGCTTTTTGTTCAGACTTGGACCCGGCAATAGAAACCCAGACTCATAGAGACCCACAGAGACCCAGACACATGAAGACTCATAGAGACCCAGACTTAACGAGATCCACAGAGACCCAGACTCATAGAGACTCATAGAGACCCACAGAAACCCTGACTCATAGAGGCTCATAGAGACCCACAGAGACCCATAATCATAGAAACCCACAGAGACCCATACTCATAGATACCCACAGAGACCCAGGCTCATAGAGACCCACAGAGACCCATACTCATCAAGACCCATACTAAAACTAAACTCATTTATTTCATGCGTACCAGGCGAGGTAGTTAACATATCCTAGCCGTTGTTCACCGAAGGACGACTGCGTTTTCTAAATTTCCCTTATTGTGATAAACAACAACATCAATGACAACGACGATGATGCTGCTGTTGTTGTTGTTGTCGTCGTCGTCAATTGCATTTTTGTATTTGTCCTGTAGCTCGGAGGATGTCGTCACCGCCACGCCCGCCGCCACCACAGCAGCCGCTCGCCTCCTGCAAGAGACCACAAGAGGTAAAGAGTGCGGGGGCTGAGATCAGCTCAAGGATCCCGTTGGAACGGAGGAGATTGCTGTAGTCTCTGGCGTGGGCCAATCAGTTTCAAGGGCAATGCCTACAATATTATTTTATTAATCATCATAATTACAATTATTGTAATGGAAGGATGTTTAGAGTTGCATTGTCCTTGTACTGTTCATGTTTATAATCAAATTATTCTTAGGATTGCACCCCCGCTGTCCGTCGTTTCAGGCGCGGGACCACCCCTCGGAGGTTGGAAGAGGAGGAGGGTGGTGCCCTACGCAGCACTGTTCAATGCATACACTATTAATATTATAATCAAAGGACATTTGGATTTGAATTGTACTTGTGTAGGACTTGAAATATCACGCGCCACGCGTTCTGTTGCTAGGCAAGCGATTAGCGTACAGTGGGGGCAACTGAGGATACAGTTGTTGTTGTCGTTCCATTAAGGGGGGGATCGTTGAGAGACGCCACAGGTGTTAGGGGTAACTGAGGACGCAGGCCGGTGATTGGTCAGGAGGGTGAGTGGCTGATGACTGACACCGAGCTGGCGGCGATAACATGGTCACGTGGGGCTGGGGGCCTGGGGGCGAGTAGCGAAGCGGGGCATGAGCTAATTGATTGGGACTGATTGGTGTGGGGATAAAAGGCACAGCCTGGCGGAGAGACGGGAGTCTTGGTTGGTGTTGGAGTTGGAGTGGTTGGTGCCCGGGACAGAGACGGAGCAGCAGGGAGCAGGAATAGATACCATAAGAGTGGACAGAGAGAATACAGATAGGGTAGCAGTGGATAGAGAGAATACGGATAGGTTAGCAGTGGATAGAGAGAATACAGATAGGTTATCAGTGGATAGAGAGAATACAGCATACGGTAGCAGTGGATAGAGAGAATACAGATAGGGTAGCAGTGGACGGAGCAAGTACAGAGTAGGGTAGCAGCAGAGTAACGGACCTTGGGGGAGAGGGAGAGAGAGCGAGCGAAGCTGCGGAGCGGAGCGAGCGAACAGAGAGACATGGAGTGATGATGATGGCGGGTTATGCATTGGAGCGAACGGAGAGGCATAGAATGATGACGAGGAGGAGGTGTGAACTATATGCGTGAATAAAAGAGACAAGAAAAACAAGAAGCTGTCGTATGAGTACGAGTCCTACACTTGTACTGTTCGCATTTTAAGGCGTTGTTATGTGCGTAAAACTGGTCGGTCTAGGCCTCTCAGTTTCAAGGCCGATTGCGAACATCATCTTGATTATCATCGTCACAATCATCGAAGCGTGTTCAGGTTTGCATCTCGCCATCCGTTGTTTCAGGTGCGGGACCACTTGGACGGGGAGGGGGTGACCTACGCATCGCTCGACGACCACGCCCTCAACCCCTCTCGCGCTGCTCAATCCTCCCGCGGTCACCTCGGCCCCGGCTCCCGCGACCCCTCCCACGTGATCTACGCCTCGCTGCAGGGCGACGGCGGCGGATACGGCGGCGATGACGGCGACATCGTCGCCTATGCGGCGCTCGACCAGTGGGCGCTGAACCGCCGAGGCCCGGGTCCAACCCCTCATGCGGGACGTGGAGGAGCGGGTCGCGGCGCTGACGGCGACTCTGACCGCGTCGAGTACGCCCGGGTGGTTGTCGGGGCGACGGACCGCAGAGGGCGCGGAGGTCGCAATGGTCACAATGGTCAAGTTTAGGGTGACTGGGTGGGGAGGGGGAAAGGTCACGGAGGTCAAGGTCGGGTGATGGGCAAGGTGGTGAATGTTACAGAGTGAAGGTCACAAAGCTCGAAAAGTGATTGGTCGGGAGGCGAGGTTCAAAAGGGGGTCGGAGGAGAGGTTCAAAACCGCAAAAAGGCGGAGAAGCGAAGGTTCGATGGTGGTGGCGACCATAATTGAGGGGTTTTTTTTGGGTTAGATCGCATAAATATTAAAATGTGTTGTAAAAACCCGCCACAACCCGACACAGCCAACTGGTAAGGGTTGTCACATAAACAGAACGTGGCCAGCTCGTCACTATTACAGTACTAGTGTATAGTGTAGAGTATAATGTAATATACTAGTACAGCACACCGGTGTATTGGAGAGCCAAGCCACAACATTTGCAATCTGAGCATGGCGTTTCGCCAGTAATTACAACCAGCTTCATCAGGCAAAAGACAGATTTGTGGAGAAGCCCACCTGTTTCGTTCCTCACAAACAGAGAGGTGCAGATGTGGTGGCCATGCTTCTGTGCTCTTGAGCAAAGTGGGGGGGTGGAGGCGATTATTGACGACCTTCGGGTGGAGGTGGACAAGGGTTGGCCGAGAGGGGTGGGGACGAATGAAGCTTCAAGAGAGGATGGGGGGGGGGGGCTCGACAGGGAGGCGGAGTGAACGATCTTCAAAAGCAGCAAGGAAGAAGCGCCCAGCCCCGCCCCCCAGAGCCGATTGTCGGCGCTGTCGGCAGTCCTTACAAACGCGTTCATGATGGTTGACGGTCGAGTCGAAGTGCAGCCTTCGGCGATTTTCGCAGGAATGTTCACAGTTGTTATCAGCTCGAGACGATGAATGTGGAAACATTTTTTAGGGCACATACAAAAAAAATAAGACAAAGATTCCACGTATATCCACACATCAAAAGATGGCCGCCTCCTCGCTCGCTGTGGATAGCAAGCGAGGAGGCGACCCGAGTGGCGAATGTGTGAGGAAATGAGTGTGTGTGAGGGGTTAGGGGGTGAATGTGTGAGGGAATGAGTGAGTGTGTGGGGGAGTGTGTGAGGGAATGAGTGTGTGAGGGGTTAGGGGTTGACAATGGTCGTGGTGGAGTCCCAGCACTGCGGCCTGGTGCCCCGGGGAGCCTCGGTCTCGCTTGGCTCGCGGGCAGGGTTCGGCTCGCCCTGGTCCGGCCGGAGCTCGAGCTCCGAGGCCGGGGCCGCTTCGGGCTTGGAGGATGAGGGATGAGGCGCTGGGCATGCGTGCGGCCTCGGCGGCCCCGCAAGAGACAGCGGCTCCCGCATCTCTCTGCCGAGGAGAAGCTCCTGCAACGACGCAGCCTCTTGGCCGTGATGGCGTGCGGTGGGCGAGAGGCACGAGCCGACGGAGCCGAGGGAGCCGACGGAGCCGAGGGGAGGAGGCCGTGAAACACTCACTCATCTTACACTGACTCACTCACATATCATACACTGACTCACTCACATATCATACACTGACTCACTCACACATTATACTCTCACTCACACAACCCCACTGACCCATTCACTCATCATACACTAATTCACTCATCATACACACTTCCTCATCACACGCTGACTCATTCACACATCATACACCCACTCACACTACTACTGACTCACTCACGCATCATATGCTGACTCACTCATCATACGCTGACTCACACATCCTACACTCACTCACACTACCACTGACTCACTCACACATCATACACTGGGAGTGTTATGCTGCCAGCTATGGCTGCAACATTTGGGCGTACATGTTTTATATATGGTTTATTGTTACATTTAAATCACAGATCCTATGATTACTGTTGTTACATTGTTTTTTATAGCGTTATTTGGTGATTTCGAAAACATATGGGTAATCTAAACTGTATTATGGTTGTTATTGTTTGACTTGCATCACACTGGGATTTTTGCTCACAGCGTTTTTTTGTTGTTGCAAGATTTGCTGGTTTATCCAGGATGTTTCTATTGTGCGTCGTCGCTTTAAGATGGTCTCTGTTCATATTTAGTTTGTTGAGTTTGACTTAAGAGGCGCATGGCTCACAGGGCTATACCAAATAAATGAAATTTGAAACAGACTGTAGGGGCAAGTGCTGTCAGCGAGCATCACCTATGAAGGCCGGCACTGTACACGAGGGGGTGGGTGGCCAAAACCACGACCGACCGCCTTTGTCTCCCCAGTGGCGATGTTTACTACACACCGCACCAGGTACTCATTTGAGGCTGAGTCGACCTAGGGGAGGCCCAGGACCGGTTCAGATATCGTCACTGGTGTTGGCCGTGAGCGGGAATCGAACTCGGGTCGCCAGGTTCATAGCGGAGCGCGCTAACCGCTAACTACCCCCACCATCATCACCGCCATCACCCACACAACCCTCACCATCACCACCCCCATCACCCACACTACCCCCACTATCACCACCCCCACCATAACCACCCCCATCACCCACACAACCCCCACCATCACCACCCCCATCACCCACAACCCCCACCATCACCCACACAACCCCCACCATCACCACCCCCATCATCCACACAACCCCCACCATTACCACCCCCATCCCCCACACAACCCCCACCATCACCACACCCATCCCCAACGCAACCCCCTCCATCACCACCCCATCACCCACACAACCCCCACCATCACCACCCCCATCACCCACACTACCCCCACCATCATCACCCCCATCCAATACCAACACCCAGGCATTCTCAGCTAAGTGACAATGACGTCACCGCGACGCCCGTGCCAGGCCAGGTGCACTTTGAGGCCACGTGAAGTGTCGAAGGCTCGCAGTTACGAAGAGGTTTCAACACATCCACAACAGCGAAGCTGTAACAAGAAGAGCGGTGGTCCTGATGTCACTCACAAACACACGAAAGAGACGTCGAGAGTGTATATGGTAGTGTATAGTGTAGTGTATAGTGTAGTGTATAGTAGTGTATAGTGTAGTGTATAGTGCAGTATATAGTGTAGTACATAGTCGTGTATAGTGTAGTTTATAGCAGGACTAGCTGTAAGTACCCGGCGTTGCCTGGGCGAAAAAGGCAGACACACACATGGACTTACACAGAGACATCGACCCATACACATAGAAACACATCGACTTACACGCACACACACATATGGACTCACACAAAGACATCGACTTTAGACACATATGTAGTTACACACGCAAATCGACTCGCACACAAACGTAGACTTACACACACATATCGACTCACACATACATACATAGACTGAAAAACAACCGCCATTCGCCACTAATTGGCGGTGACGTCACCACGACGTTTGTGCCAGGCTATGTGCACCTTGAGGCCACGTGAAGTATCGAACGCCCGCTGGCAGGAAGTGACGGGGCAGACTCAGATGCCACAGGTCGACTGGCTGATGCACCACCTGTGACCCCTACTGTGGCAACTTGCTGTGCTTTAGCCACCCGACGTTCTGCTCGTTGTTGTGAGCGTCGCTCCTCTACACTCCGTTGTTCTTGGAAGGCGACTGCCTCAACCTGCCCAGTAGCGTCCTTCACGAGCCTCCTCCACAGAGGCCGATCTTGAGACTACTGGTACCAGTCATCAAGTCCACTCAGCTGCACATCCTCCTGTAGCACATCACTCCATCTCTTCTTTAGCCCGTGCCGCGCCCGTTTAGCCCCCTCGATCTGGTCGAACAAAAGCTGTTTAGGCATGCGGTGATTGGGCATGCGGGCTACATGGGCCAGCCAATGCAGTCTTGCCTGCCAGAGGAGCTAACGGATGGGAATTTGTCCACATCTTTTAAGGATTTGTGAGCACGTCACACAATCAAGCCTAATTAAAACCATGAATTGATTGTAGGCAGGCCAACCTAAATGTTTCTAACCGGCGAAGATGTTAAATTAGGGGGGTCCACGTTTCGCAAGCATAGAGAATGGAGGGAATGACTGTGGCCGAGAAGACCCGAAGCTTGGTGTAGAGCGACAGACCAGATAGCTTCCACACAGCGTTACGCAACCGATGAAAATATAGTGCTGCTCGACTGCTTCGGAGTGAGACCTCTGCTGTTAAACCGGAGCCAGTCATGAGCCCACTGCCCAGGTATGGGAAACTCTCCACTCTCTCCACAACTGCCCCATCACCGATTGGGAGTTGTTTGGGTAGAGTGCCCGATGGTACAAAATACCCAGGCAGGTGCTTTGTTTTGGTGGGGCTGATGGTAAGGCCCCACCTCTTAGCGGCACACTCCAGTTTCAGCAGCAGCGCCCCCAACTCCTCCTCTGAGTGAGCCGCAATTACCTTTTTATCGGCATACATAACGTGGTTGACCAATAGGGAGCCATCCCTTGACCGCACCCGGGCATCGATCCGCCTCCCATTGTATCTGTACCAGATGGAAATTCCTCTGGTACAGCTACTGAAGGCTTCACGAACTACGTGGTCGAAATATGTAAAATAATGTTGAAGCCAGAGGACATTCCTGTTGCACCCCAAAGTGAACAGGGAATGGCTGAAACTCCCGGCCACGTAGTTTTACCTGGGCCCGCTCACCATCATGAAGGTCCTTAATGATCGTTAGCAGCGGGTGAGAGACTCCGAAAGCACGAAGAACAACCCAGAGCCCAGGTCTACTGATGGTATCATAGGCCTTGACCAAGCAGAGATGTAGGTCTTGTTGGAATTCCCTAAACCTCTGCTGTAGGACCGCCCTTTCCTGTAATCACATTGGGGCTCCGCAAGCCTCTCCTCAGAAAGCCTGGCAAGGCGGTGTTGAATAATCCTTGTCAGGACTTTTCCCGGCACACTGAGGAGTGAGATGCCCCTGTAGTTGTTACAGTCTGTGAGGTCTCCCTTCTTAAAGATAGGGACCACCAGGGCATCCTTACAGTCCGGCGGAACCCGTCCAGTGGTCCAGACTGTTGATATGATGTCATGTAGGGCAGTCTGTGCACAAACGCCACCCTCCCTCAGCATTTCATTGGGAGATCATCTCTGCCCGGTGCCTTTCCTGGTCACACGCTCTGGATAGTCTTCAGTACTTCCTCCACACACATACACACACACATACACACACGCATACATACACACACACTCATATACTCACACACACACATATATACACACATACACCCCCATACACACACTCTAATATACTCACACACACACACATACACGCATATACAAATACACACACTCATATACTCACACATATACAAACGCATACATACATACACACATACATATACTCTCATATACTCACACACATATGTAGTGAGCGACTTCCAACACACGTCAAGTAGAAGGCTTCTTATTTATTAAGAGTAAACAGAGCGATACACTTCATAACGTGGCTATACCTCGGCTGTCCAAACACGCAAGCCGTCTCCATTCCTGCAGCTACGCTGGCTGGTCGACGAGCGTAGCAGCAGCAACGGAGCTGTTCTTGCAGAAGGATAGCCACGTGGTCAAAGACGAAAAGATCACGACGGCAGCGACGCAACCAGGACCCAGACTCCACACTAACAGCTCCTTATATCTGCCTGGCGCGATGCCAAGCTCCACCTCTGGCCACGCCCCCTTTCCAAAACCTTCGAGTTGGTTCCCAGTGCTTCTCGACTGACTCCGCCCTTGACCTTTACCCCAGACATCCCCTTCATAATAAGGCATTGCGCAATGCAACTATAACCATAATTACCCCTACCGGCCGGCAGGTGTCACCCTGTCATGTCTTTAGTATGGGTCTCTATGAGTCTATATGGGTATATGTGGATCTCTATGGGTCTCTATGATTATAGGTATCTATTGGTCAATATTGGTCTATAAAAGTATGGGCTTAGATGGTGTAAAATGTATGTAAATTGTTTTATGTTTGCAGTGAATAGTGTAGTCTAAAATTTAGTGTACAGAGTAGTGTATAGTAATGCAGTGAATAGTGTAGTGTATAGTGTAATGTATAGTAGTGTAGTGAAAAGTGTAGTGTATAATGTAGTATATGGTACAGTATATAGTAGTGTAGTGTATAGTGTAGTATATAGTTGTGCAGTGTATAGTGTATTTTGTATTATAGTGTAGTATATATCAGTATAGTATAAAGTAGTATATCTTTTTGTAGTGTATCGTAGAATACATTTTCGTGAATAGTGTAGTGTATAGTGTAATGTATAGTAGTGTAGAGAATAGTGTAGTGTATAGTGTAGTGTAAAGTGAAGTGTATACTGAAGTGTAAAGTAGTGTATTGTATACTATAGTATACAGTGGAGTATGTAGTGTAATGTATAGTACAGTATATAGTAGTGCAGTGTATAGTGTAGTGTATAGTAGTGCATTGTATAGTGTAGTGTATAATACGGTATATAGTAGTCTAGTTTATAGTGTAGTATATAGTAGTGTAGTGCATAATACAGTATATCGTCTTTGTGTGAGCCTTTCGGTATCCGAGTGAGGCTACGGGGTGCTGTTTGAAACTATTCGTCTCGTTTTGAGTCTAAATGTATCTCTGTGAGTCTATGATTCTCTAAGTGATTCTATGGATCGCTGTGTGCATCTGTGTGGCTATGTGTGCGTCTATGTATCCCTGCGTGAGTCGATGGGTCTCTGTATGAGTCTATGGGTCTCTGTGTGAGTCTCTGGGTCTCTGTGTGAGTGGATGGGCCTCTGTGTGAGTATATGATTCTCTGTGTGTGTCTATGTGTACTTGTGTGAGTCAATGGGTGTTGTGTAAGTCTATAAATGTCTGTGTTAGTCTATGGTTCTCTGTGTGAGTATATGGGTCTATGTGCGAATTTATGGGTCTCTGTGTGAGTCTTTTAGTTGCTGTGTGAGGAATATGTGGGTATCTATGTGGGTCTATGGGTCTCTGTGTGAGTCGATGGGTTTCTTTGTTAGTCTATGGAACTCTGTGTGCATCTGTGCCACTCTTTGTGAGTCTATGGATCCCTACTTGAGTAAATGGGTCTCTGTGTGAGTCTATGAGTTTTTTGTGATTCGTTGTGTCTATGTGTGAGTATATTGGTCTCTGTGTAAGTCTGTTTGTTTATATGTGTGTCTATAGGTCTGCGTGTGAGTCTATAGTTATCTCTGTGAATATATGGGTATCTGTTTGATTTTTTGTGACTCTGTGTGAATCTGTGGGTCTCTGTGTGAGTCTATGCGTCTCAATGTGAGTCTATGTGTCTCTGTGTAAGTCTGTCGATTTCAACTGGTTTCTGTGTGAGTCTATTGGTTTCTACGTGATTTTATGGGTCTCTGCATGAGACTATGTTTCTGTCTGTTAGTTTATGTGACTCTATTTGAGTCTAGGCGTCTCTGTATTTATTTACCGGTCTCTGTGTAAGTCAATGGGTCTTTATCCGAGCCTATCGGTCTCCGTGTTAGTCTACGGGGCTCTGTTTGAAACTATGTCTCCTTTTGAGTGTATGGGTTTCTCTGTGAGTCTATCAGTGACGTGCGGTGAGGTCAATGTTTGGGGAGGCACTGGATAGTATCAGAGCCAGATTTACACAAATATGAACCCGATAAAGGTATCTTAAATTCACCATTCAATTGGCAGGTTGCACAATGAATATTGGTTAGGCGGCCGTATGTTTGATATTTAATATCAGCATTCTTTACAACACACGTATTTGATTCACGTTTTTTAGGCGAATGCAGTTCCACGATTCATACTCATTCAACACAAATGAAAATATATATTGCATGGTCTTACCTTTAATTGTAAATGAAGTCCATTCGCCTATCCTTTTGGACAAATATGTCAGTGACTTTGTTGTAGAAGTCATCTTTATTCTTTTTTAGTTTGAAAAGTGTCTCTGTCTCAATAAAGATGATTGCCAGGGATGAAAGTCGTCCTTGGTCAGTCCGATTCCGACTGTATGTTTTGAGTTGTTTCAAAGCAGAGAACGACCTTTCAACGGACGCTGTTGTAGCTGGTATAGTGAACCGTCTGCATCAGATCATTCTGGGCCAAAAAGCTGAGGAGCTGTCCGAGTGATTTGCATTCGTTCCTCACCATTTGTGAACTATACAATCCGATAAGGTCAGCCTTTAGTCTAACAAAGTCAAAGTACCTTGCATATTTTGATAGGCTCTGCAGTTTGGTGTCATCGAAATATTGTGACACTTCATGAAATTTCGTGCAATCAACCAAACCAAGGAAACCATTCTCTTTGGCTCTTTCTGTAAAGTCACGAAGGTATAAAATAAAATAGATCACGACGTTTCGGGCGCAACACAAGCGTCCGTCATCAGGTGGGAAAGCATGATTTTCTGCTGAAAGTTAGCTCACCGAAATGATCAAACCTAGCTTTCATTTAAACACTGATATTGTCCAGAATGATATAAAACATGATTTTTCTCTCATCTCTGATCATCTGTTTACTTCGGGCATTGTCTGTCAGGCCAAGTGTGATGCATTTCTGCTCGAATCGATCATAGAAACTGTCAAACTCGTGTCTCTGGCGTTCCACAACTCCCATTGTGTCGCCGATCCGCGCATAGCAGAATCCTTTGTCCATTAGTTTATTCTGCAGCACACGACAGAATGCATCGGTTTAATTGAAAATGTCCTCATATGCCATTATGAAGGAGCAGGTTGATGCTTTTGACAGCCAGAGATCATATCCGACGGCCATCATCAGGGTGTCATTGTCCCAACCATCGGAATTTTCGCTCATAATCCTGAACACAGCACTCAGATCAGATTGGTATATGCTGATCGTCTGAACTAGTCTAGAATTTGAGCTCCATCTCTTGGTAAACGTCGCTTCACAACATCGTCAAGTAGGTGGGTGCACTTGGTCGACTTCTTGAAAAACGTCGCAAGTCCCTCAACTGTTTTAAAAAAAAATTACACTCAGGCATACATTTTGCTAAATGCGAGAGCACCAGGTTAAATTTGTGTGCATAACAATGGGGTAAACGTGGCTTCAGGTACGTTTTATTGAATCTTGTCCTGCACCCCATTAAGATCTGATGCCATCACAGAGGCTCCGTCCTAAGTCTGAGCTACCAGCTTTTCAATGCAATTGTATTTCCCCAACACTCCCAAAACATAATCAGCAATAGCCATGGGTGCTTGTCTGTCATCACTGACTCCCTCACCTCACAAGTCACATCACTTTTAGCCACATAACGCAAAATCACAGAGACCCGGGCTTTGTTTGTGACATCCGTTGTCTCGTCTACTTCTATTGCAACAAATGGGGCTGTATTAACCTCCTCTTTGATATCATTTATAATTACATCACCGACTGCTTCGATTAAATCGTTATGTATTCTGTTTGATAAGCCAGAAAACACAGTGGATGTCTCCAAATGTCTAGCTAACTTTTCATCTTTCTCAGCAAAAGTATGTAATAACTCGACATAGTTTCCATGATTAGAAGAGCTTGCACTCTCATCGTTACCACGAAATGCTAATTCCTGTTTGGCTTGGAAGCAGGTCGCATGAATAAGGTTTTCTAATACCTCACGGTTTTCCTTTACATTAGCATTGTGGGTGTTGATATTTAATCTCCACTGTTCATTCAAAGCCAGATCTATCCTTGAAGCTCCAAAAGTTTTTAAAGCAATTTTGCTTTGAACGTGAGTTGTCGATTTTTCATGTTTGTTGAGGCTCCTGCCTACCGAGTGGGCGCACCCGAACGCGCCCAGTACAAAGAAGCGGTTGGGGACATGCTTCGCGATAACATAATTCAGCCCTCGGCCAGCCCCTGGTCAGCCCCGGTAGTACTAGTAACGAAAAAGGATGGGTCAACCCGGTTCTGCGTCGATTACCGTAAATTGAACGCAGTCACGCTCGGCGACGCCTTCCCCATACCCCGCATCGACGACACTTTTTACAGCCTCGCCGGAGCGCGATATTTTTCCACCCTCGATCTCGCGTCCGGGTACTGGCAGGTGGAGATGGCGGAGGAGGATCGGCCGAAAACCGCATTCACCACCCCGATGGGACTATTCGAGTTTCGAGTACTCCCGTTCGGACTCACCAATGCGCCCGCGACGTTCCAGCGGCTGATGGAGTTGGTGATGCGGTGCTTGCAATGGGAACAGTGCCTGATTTACTTGGATGACGTGATCGTGTTCAGTAGATCTTTGTCTGAGCACTGGTCCAGGTTACGAGAGGTGTTCCAGCGACTGCGAGCGGCTCATCTCAAGCTCAAGCCACGTAAGTGTTACATCGCACAACGCGAGGTGGGGTACCTCGGGCATCGCGTCAGCGAGGCAGGCGTGCGCACCGATCCGGAGAAGGTACGCGCCGTAGTGGAGTGGCCACGGCCAAGGAATCTGACGGAGATCAGATCATTTTTGGGGCTCGCCACCTATTATCGTCGATTTGTAAAGGGATTCAGCGAGATTGCACGCCCCCTCACCCAACTCACCTCCCCTAAGCACCCCTATCAGTGGACGGGGGCCTGCCAGACGGCCTTCACCACTCTCAAAGACCACCTCACCCATGCCCCCACCCTCGCTTTCCCCGATTTTACCACCGATTTTATTTTGGACACCGACGCCTGCAGCAGCGGGCTGGGCGCTGTGTTGTCACAGGTGCAGGATGGGACGGAATGAGTCATCGCATACGCCAGCCGGACCTTGAGTGGGGCCGAGCTGAACTATTGCGTGACCCGCCAAGAGTTGTACGCCGTGATTTTCGCATGTAAGCAGTTCCGGCCGTATTTGTACGGCAGGAAATGTCGCGTACGCACTGACCATTATGCTCTGCAGTTTATTCTTACATTCAAGGAGCCGCGGGGGCATATGGCCCGGTGGCTGGCGCAGTTGCAGGAGTACAACCTGCAAATCGAGTATTGGGCTGGTCGGAAGCATGCAAACGCGGACGCCTTGTCGAGGCGGCCCACGGTGTACGCCGAGACAAGGGCGGAGGAGGCCTGCCCGTGTTTCACGGGGGGACGCTGCCGGCAGGCAACGGACCCCCGAGAGGCCACGGCCACTGACCCCCCCCCAGCGAGAGAGAGTGCAGTGTGCGCCACAGAGACCCTCACAGGTGGCACCGAGGATCCCGTCGACCGCCCGGCAAGCGCGGGATCCACGGCTCGGGACCCGGCGGATCATCCCGCCCCGATCGGACGGATCCAGGAGGACTTCCGCTGCGCCTTCCTGGGCCTGAACGACGAGCAGCTGAGACAGACCCAGCAGCGGGATCCGGATCTGGCGGCGGTGGAGGCGGCACTACGGGAGAAAAAGAGCGCCCTACTAGGACTTTGGAGCGGTTTGTATGGCCGGTTGTGTGTGCAGAACGGGGTGGTACGGGGGTTAACCGAGGCCGGCCAGCCGGGGTGCATCTGTGTCCCTGCCCAGGTGCGACCCCAGCTGCTACGGCTGGTGCATGACCACCCACTCGGGGGCCACGATGGGGAACGACGTACTCGAGAGACCCTGTGTCGCCAGTATCTCTGGCCCAAATTGGCACAAGACGTGGCCGCCTGGGTACAGGGCTGCCGCGCCTGTCAGCAGTGCGGGCCGAAGCCGGCACGATATCAAGTACCCCTAAGGCCGTTCCGCGTCAGCCGCACGAACCAGCTGGTCGGGATCGACCTACAGGGGCCATTCCCGCGGTCCCATCGAGGCAACCGGTATATCCTAGTCGCAGTAGAGTATTTCACCCGCTACCCCGTGGCAGTGGCCATCCCTGATAAAACGGCCCTGGTGGTGGCCCGGGCATTCGTGGAGCATTACGTACTTAAGCACGGGATCCCAGAACGAGTCCTCACCGACCAGGGTAGCGAGTTCGAGGCCGAGCTGTTCCAGGAACTGTGCCGAGAATTCGGAATCCAGAAGGACCGACCCACAGCGTACCACCCCCAAGCGAACGGTATGGTGGAGCGCATGAATCAGACCCTAGCGGGGAAACTCAAACGTATGGCGGCCGCAAATCAACGGGATTGGGACGAACACCTCCCCGACGCCCTTTTCGCCTACGCCACCACCGTACACACGTCGACGGGACAAACCCCGTTTTTAATGATGTTCGGCCGTGAGTCTCGTTTACCCGCAGACCTGCTGTTCGGCGTTCCTTCCCCCCAGCCGGAGGAGGGAACCTGCCCCGTTGAACACCTGATGGAGACCCTGCGAGAAGCCCGAGGCCGAGCATACCCGCATCGGCGGCAAGAACAGGGCGCCCGACCCCGCATGGAACCCCCCTTATTCCTGACCGGCGCTAAGGTATGGCTACACACCCCTCGCGTCGGGGCCGGGCAGGTGGGGAAACTGACGACCTACTGGCGGGGACCCTGGACCGTGGTGCGGCAGATCTCCCCCTGGACGGTACTAATCTATGGCGGGGAGAGGGGTCGAGAGACAGTGGTCAACGTCCGCCGCTTAAAACCATGGAAAGCGGCCCCGGCGAGAGAGAACCCCGTCACCCGAAGGCCCCGGAATCCCGGGGTACCTGCACCCCCCATGTTTGGAGGCCTCGCACGCTACATGGGCCCCGCCGGGCCCCCGATCCCGATACGCCCCGATCCAGTCAGGAGACGGCGCGGACGACGGCCCCTAAACCCTTCCGCGGCTGGTTTGTGCCCCAGCCCACAGGTGCCGGAGGACGAGGAGAGCCGCTGGAGTGGAGGAGGAGGCCGCCGCAGGAGCTACAGAGGACAGAGCCACCCGCCCCGAGACCATCCACAAGGTCTGGACGGATCCCCCGGACCCCGCAACGTTTCCTCGTGGGCGTGGCCCAAGCAAGGTGCTCCAGTCAACCCGGGACGGGGACTGGCACCTCGGGGGGCTATGTGATGCCGCCGCCACGAAGCCGCTCGGCGGGCGCCCCATCCCCGACCTCGCCACCACCAAATGAAGGAGCCGACCCCCGCGTCCCTGTGATGCCGCCGCCACGAAGCCGTTCAGCAGGCGCCCTAGCTACGACCTCGCCACCACCAAGCGACGGAGCCAACCCCGCGTCCCCCTCACCTCACCTCACATGAACACACCCGCACGCATCCCCCCCCCCCCCATAGAGCTCCGAGGGGAGGTCACCTGGCCGACCGGTTTTAATCCGAGAAGCCCTTATCGGGATAACTTTCACGGTTTCCGGTGACCAGGGAATTGGACGACCTCCCCCGATGCTACTGCGCGGTGCTGCGACCGGCATTAAGATGGCAAGGTCGCAGCGAGGGGCCACTCGGCCACCGCGGGTGAAACGCACCACACACACCCCACACACGCAAGTATCGATGGGGCAGTATGAATAATCAGGAGAGCGGAGGCACGCGGGGAGCCCGTACACAAATTCCCACGGCGAGCCTTTTGTGATGGACGCCGCCGCAGAATGTGCATAACCAAGGCACCCTGCATAAGAAAGCGATTGAATAGCATATGCCCCACACACATGGCAGGAGAGGGAGCGAAGAGTACGTGGGAAGGGGGGAGGGGCCTGAGTCCGGGAATTAGGATAAAGGGGAGCGTAGCAAGGTAGAGAGATCTGACTTCACTTCAAGAGGCCCGCGTTCAAGTCGGCTCCCAGCTCTGCCCTCCGGACGTCCGCGTGACGTGTCCAGACGAGCATCGAGGAAAAGCCACAGGACGCCGAATACTTCGAACCGTGAGTAGCAAGGTGAAAGGGTATCGTAAGCAGATAAATCGGGAATAGGCATAACGGTATCAGCGTAGGCCAGCTTCGTCGATTCATACTGACTCAACAACAAGTCCCAGGTAGCAAACAATAAATAATTAATAGCTGATCGTGGCCTCGTGTGATCTCGCTGAGAAGTGTGAACGCGTGTGGTACTGTGTATACAGCGGCTCGCCACGTGGGAGCGCTGCGCAGAGCGGCGCAAGAGTGGGTGTCGCGTGTGGAGCTGCGTGTGTGCGCGTACGTTCACTACGTAAAGGATACAGGTGCGCGATTGGTAACGTGGTTATTCGGCGTGGAGGCGAGTACTGCTCAGGGCTGTAGACGGGCATACGTATACTCGTAGCGAGTGAGTGCTGCGCGAAGCTGCGTGAGGGGGAGTATGGGGTTTGATTGATGATGCTGTGTGCGTACGTATGCTCGCAGCGTGGGAGCGTTGCGCGAGGCTGTAACAGTAGGGGCGTCGCGTTCGAATGCCGGCGAAACCCTAGCGGGTATTAGGGCGGTGCGGTAACGCAACCGGAATAGGGGATGCAGGCAGGGGCGACCCCGGGGGCCAACGGCCCCCACAACTACACCACACACTGCACTACTATACACTACACTACTATACACCACACTACTATACACTACACTACTAGACACTACACTACTATACACTACACTACTATACACTACACTACTATACACTACACTACTATACACTACACTACTATACACTACACTAAACTACATTACAGTACAGGTAGTCCCCGAGTTACGATGGTCCGACTTACGATATTTCGATCTTACGATGGCGATAGCGATACGACAAAATTGCCATCAACAGCCTAACATCGTTCAAGTATGCAGACGACGGACAGAATCTTGGTGAGTACAGTGCAATATGATACATTACGATACGTTAAATGCATGTATGATACGTAGCTTTAGCGATTTCATTTTAAGGTCACCACGATACGTTCAATGCATGTTAGAAGTTTTTAAAGCAGATAGGATTGTTTCCTGAAAAAAACTTTCTATTAAATTGCAGTTCATATAGGTAGGCTAAAAATGTACCTTATTTTTTTACTTTACATTTTACTGTGCAATACAGTATTGTAATTAATAAATACATACAGTATATAGTTTGTAAATTGCTCTGTTTTGCTAAATTATTACCATTCTTTAAGACTCATGCGTAGGCGAGGCCATCTTCGACTTACGATATTTTCGACTTACGATGGGGTCGTCGTAACGCATCCCCATCATAAGTAGAGGACTACCTGTATATACTACTATACACACTACAGGAAACACACTACACTACTATACACACTACACATTACTATACACACTACACACTACTAAACACACTACACATTATAATACACACTGTACATTACTATACACAATACACTACACATTACTATACACACTGCACTACACACTACTATACACACTACACTACACCACACATTACACTACACTACACATTACTAAACACACTACACTACAAACTACACTACATACTACACTACACTCACGCAGCCCGTGGCCCGGCAGCCCCGCGCAGTCCGTGGCCTCTCAGCCTCGCTCAGAGACGCAAAGAGAGGTGGGGGGGGAGATTGGGAGGGAGGGGAGGTGGGGAGGTGAACCTCAGGGGGCCATACTTCCCCAATCTGACCACTAACCCACCACTACCCCACCGCACCCCACCCACTCTCTCTTTCTCATGTATCCTTCATCATTCCTGCCTCATTCTTCACTCATTCCTCACTCATTCCTCACTCACTCTTCACTCATTTCTCACTCATTCTACAATCGTTCCTCACTCATTCCTCACGCACTCCTCCATCGTTCCTCACTCATTCCTCACTCATTCCTCACTCATTCCTATCTCGTTGCTCACAGACACAGAGAGAGCGACGCCAGGAGGCTGCATTGAGCCAGAAGAGAGAGACAGAATGCGATGTTGACAGGTACTTTATTTAACCGTGCAAGGGTTTATTGAGATTTTCTCGTGTGAGTCGCGTCCTTTATTTAACCATGTGTGAGAGTCTGTAGTGAACTATGAGCTAATAAGGTTAACACGACCTTTATTTAACCATGTGAATGTAGTGGATAGTGTTGTGTATAGTGAATAGTAGTGTAATGAAGAGTGTAGTGTATAGTGTAGTGTCTCGGAGTGTAGTATGTAGTAGTGTAGTTAGTTTAACACATAGGCTTTCTCGACCAATATTATTAATAATAGAGGTTTTTGGGTTAGATCGCGTTATTTATAAATGTGTCGTAACCCTCCACCACCCGACACGGTCAATCAGTAAAAAATGTGTCACGTTACCAAAAGACAACAGTTCACTACCATAGCCCACCGGTGTGTTGAAGAGTGAATCCACAACATTTACAATTTTTGAGTTATGTTTAGTATTGTAGTGGGTAGTGTAGTATATACTAGTGTAGTATATAGTGTAGTGTATACGAGTGGACTGTATAGCAGTGTTGTATCTATGCCCCTTTTCTCAAAAAATGATATTAAGAATAATTAGGCCAATATATATTCCTTTTTTTAAACTAAATAATGAAAACAACATCTACTCCCCACAGGCCACACCAAGGCCATTAAACGGCAAGACTTCGGAGCAAGGAGAGGTCAGAAACTATCTAGAGATCTCCAGATGGGCGAAAGGTCGATGGCCTAACCTTCCCAAGACGGTCTGGAGATGCACCGATAACGTGCATAACAGACAAAAAAAACAACTGTTGCGTTTTCTATAACGGTTTTCCTTAACGGTAAAAGTGGAAACTTAACAAAAAGAATCAACCAACGGTATAAGACTGCAGCCTACATTTGGGGCATTGTATTAGTAATTCCTTTATTTTACTCGTACTCACCGCATATATATTATTTTGTATTGTATGTTTCTATCTACATGACCTTACCAAAAACTAAAGAATACGAATTACAGCAGTCAAGAAAGCTTAAGTGGAAACTTAGTTACACTTAACCTCAGGACATCGAAATATAACTCAGAATAAAACACCAATCCCTGGAGACAAACGCATAACCAAACTTGGCAAAGCCCTCAAAATAATGATGTAACGAGGATCATTACGAATATTCATTCAACAGACCAATTAATAACCACGATATACTAAGACTGAGGGAACTCATAAGAAATATCAAGAATAAATGTAACACACAGGACCACATAAATGTATTGCATACTTCTCCTCGGCCACCTTTGTCTTCCAACGATTTGGCACAAACACATACCAGCCTGAATACATATTGGGGGTCTGGCCTCGGGATGACCCACGCAGGGGGAGCAAGGAGGGAGTCAAAGGGTCGCGAAGGGGGGGACTGTGCCTGACATTCCGAGGGTGTCTGTTTTTCTGTTGTTGTTTCTCTCGCAAGAGATGCGCAGAGGGGAGGGGTTCACGTTTTTGGGTTTTAAGCACAACGCACAAAGGCGCAGAAGTCTGTGTGGAGTCTGGTTCGAGTCGCGCTCAGTCTCGGGACTCGGCTTGCGAAGCAGCGTTGCGACGGGGCTCGCAAGGGAGCTGGGGCGGGTCGTGCCTCGAGAAGAGATGGAACGAGGAGGGGTCGTTGAAGTCGCAGAAGTCTGAGTTCAACCTGGGTCGAGGCTGGGTTTCAGCTGTGCTCCGGCTGGCGGAGCGTCGTGAGGGAGCAAACACCGATACTGATTGCAGATGTCGCTTCTCGCAGAACGAAGTGGCGAGGTGTGGTTAAGTGCGAGTAAAGCTTGCGAAATTCCAGCTATCATTCTCGTGAGAGAACCTAAACCAGTGAAAACCTGAAGGAAGGGAGGGAGAGGCGCCACCCGGTACCCGCGTGAAGCTGGCAGCTGCACACCAAGGGAGAGAGCGACCAGCAACCGAGAAAGAGTGTCAGCACTGACGACCTGCGGATGAGCTGCGAGCGCTATTGGGCACCGCCGAAGGCGAGCATCGTGCCGACTCAACAATCATCCAGCAGTGGAGAAGCCTGGAGCTGCCATCAAGTGAGGAAGAGGAGAGCGCCATCGAATGTGCCGTGTGTTTGATACACACACAAACCCACCAGCACCAGCTGAGAACAGACAAGACGTCCAGCAGTGGACGACGGAATCATCGCACCACGACGGCGAGCGTCGTGCCGACTCGTCATCCAGCGGTGGAGGAGCTGCGCCCTATCCGACGACGGAATCATCGCGCACCACGACAGCGAGCGTCGTGCCGACGCCTCTCATCTAGCAGTAGAGAGAGAGAGCGCACGACCAGCACACCCGGGCGTCACCGAGCATCGTGCCAACGCCGCTCAATCTAGCACCGGAGAGAGAGAGAGGGTGCACGAGCAGCACCAAGCCCTGGGCGCCATCAAGCGCCAAGCAACCAAGTTTCTTCAAGGAACATCGTGCCAAAGCCGCTCAATCTAGCAGTGGAGAGAGAAAGCAGGACAGGCTCGCTGCGGCCACGCCCAAGCGAGAAGTAACCTCTGAAGAGCGGGTTGTATATCCCCTCCCCCACCCCACAAGCTCCGACACAGCGCCCTGCCTCTGCTTAAAATATGAATTTTACAAGGGGACAACGCACACACAACACGCACACGAATAAGACTTTCAAAAAGTTATATTTGTGTTTCGAAAGGGGTTGCAATTTCAAGTTGGTACGTTCAATATCAACTGATCGTGCGGGACAGTTGCTGCCGTCGAGTTACATGAATAAGAGGTGTTTTAGTCATTCATTTTCGTTAATTGCATAATCTTGCCGATTAATCTATTGACGTATACTTCTGCCTTTGCATTTTAGAGTGGCATATGTTTGTTTAGAATTAAAATTGCTTAACACCAAGTGTTCGAGTGCTTCTTTCTCAGTCCATGCAAAACTGTCTTATTCATAAGAACTGTAACCTGCGTTGAGATGTGAATTTGGAGACCTAGCATAAAATAAACACGCTAAGATAATCAATAAATGTTTAATCAAAGATAATCGTTTTATCCTGGTTGATACAACTCTGGATAACGAAGCTAAACCTAATTATCATAACTGCACACATTAACATAATTACAAGCATACGCATAAATGAATACTATTATCTCAGTGAATATCATATTTTATTCATATAATTCGCATAATTTATGCGAATTACGCATTTTTCGAAATTTCGTTTTTTTCATTTAATCAAAATTTCATAACCCGACATACAACAGCAGTGTAGTATATCGTGTAGTGTATAGTAGTGTAGTGTGTGTATAGTGTAGTGTATCGTAGTGTATAGTGTATTGTAGTGAGAAGAGTATAGTGTAGTGTATAGAGTAGTATAGTGTAGTGTATCGTGAAGTTTATAGTCTAAGATGATGGTGCTGATGATGATTATGATCCTGATCATAATGGTAATGTTGATAGTGCTAATGATGCTGATCATGTTTCTGATGATCATGGAACTAATGATGATCGTGATGATGACTATGATGATACTGATGGTGATGCTGATTATCAGTATTACACACTCTTCCGATTTTAATGGTTCTGAAGTGTTTGCGCGAGTGAGTCAGTGAGTGGCGTTTTTATGAGATCCCACTGTTCTACAGAGTGAGTGAGTGGTGTTTCTATGATCTCCCACTGTTCTACAGAGTGTGTGAGTGGTGTTTCTATGATCTCCCACTGTTCTACAGAGTGAGTCAGTGAGTGGTGTTTCTATGATCTCCCACTGTTCTACAGAGTGAGTGAGTGGTGTTCTATGATCTCCCCCTGTCCTACAGAGTGAGTGAGAGGAGTTTGTATGATCTTCCCATGTTCTACAGAGTGAGTGAGTGGAGTTTGTATGATCTCCCCCTGTTCTACAAAGTGAGTGGGTGGATTTCGATTTAAAGCTTTCGTGACTGCAGAGATTCATCTTCTTGGTTCTTTCGGTAAAGTCACGTAGAAGGGAAGTAAAAAAAAAAAACATAATAAAATAATTCTCACGACGTTTCGGCCACAACGCAAGCAGCCGTCCTCAGGTGAAACCAGGTCTGTCGAGGCGAGAGCGTCTGAATGAAACAGTACACGTGCTTGGAGCAGGATTAGCAGCATCCCTTGGATGCTGCTAATCCTGCATAATGCACGGACATAAGTAGTACTAATCACATACCTGCATTTCCCATAAATATGCTAAATTCCTCTTGATATGCAAATTCTTTTGTCAAGGCGCCCTTCCCCCCCCCACTTCCAACTCAGCTTATATATGCTCCAAGCACGTGTGCTGTTTCATTCAGACGCTGTCGCCTCGACAGACCTGGTTTCACCTGAGGACGGCTGCTTGCGTTGTGGCCGAAACGTCGTGAGAATTATTTTATTATGTTTTATTTTTATTATTTTTTTACTTCCCTTCTACGTGACTTTACCAAAAGAACCAAGAAGATGAGTGAGTGGAGTTTGTATGATCTCTCCCTGTTCTACAGAGTGAGTGAGTGAAGTTTATGTGATCACCCCCTGGTCTACAGAGTGAGTGAGTGGTGTTTTTATGATCTCCCCCTGTCCTACAGAGTGAGTGAGAGGAGTTTGTATGATATCCCCCTGTTCTACAGAGTGAGTGAGTGGAGTTTATGTGATCACCCCTTGTTCTACATAGTGAGTGAGTGGAGTTTATATGATCTCCCCCTGTCCTACAGAGTGAGTGAGTGGAGTTTGTATGATCTCCCCATGTTCTACGGAGTGAGTGAGTGGAGTTTATATGATATTCCCTTGTTCTATAGAGTGAGTGAGTGGAGTCTGTATGATTTCCCTCTGTTCTACAGAGTGAGTGAGATGAGTTTGTATGATCTCCCCCTCTTCTACAGAGTGAGTGAGTGCAGTTTGTGTGATCTCCCCCTGTTCTACACGGTGAGTGAGTGGAGTCTGTATGATTTCCCTCTCTTCTACAGAGTGAGTGAGTTGGAGTTTGTATGATCTTCCCTGTTCTACAGAGTGAGTGAGTGGAGTTTGTATGATCTCCGCCTGTTCTACCGAGTGAGTGAGTGAGTGGAGTTTGTATGATCTCCCCCTGTTCTACAGTGTGATTGAGTGGAGTTTGTATGATCTTTCCCTGTTCTACGGAGTGAGTGAGTGGAGTTTTTTCATGATATCCCCCTGTTCTACAGAGTGAGTGAGAAGAGTTTGTATGATCTCCCTCTCTTCTACAGAGTGAGTGAGTGGAGTTTGTATGATCTACCCCTTTTCTATAGAGTGAGTGGAGTCTGTATGATTTCCCTCTGTTCTACAGAGTGAGTGAGTTGAGTATGTATGATCTACCCCTGTTCTACAGAGCGAGTGAGTGGAGTTTGTATGATCTACCCCTGTTCTACAGAGTGATTGAGTGGAGTTTGTATCATCTCCCCATATTGTACAGAGTGAGTGAGTGGAGTTTATATGATCTCCCCATGTTCGACAGAGTGAGTGAGTGGAGTTTGTATGATCTCCCCCTGTCCTACAGAGTGAGTGAGTGGAGTTTGTATGATTTCCCTCTGTTCTACAGAGTGAGTGAGATGAGTTTGTATGATCTTTCCCTCTTCTACAGAGTGAGTGAGTGCAGTTTGTATGATCTCCCCCTGTCCTACAGAGTGAGTGATTGTAGGATGTATGGTCTCCCCATGTTCTACAGAGTGAGTGAGTGGAGTCTGTATGATGTCCCTCTGTTCTAAAGAGTGAGTGAGTGGAGTTTGTATGATCTACCCTTGTTCTACAGAGTGAGTGAGTGGAGTTTTTATGATCTACCCCTGTTCTACGAAGTGAGTGAGTGGAGTTTGTATGATCTCCCCCTGTTCTACAGAGTGAGTGACTTAACCGAAAAAACCTAAGAATATGAATCTTTGCAGTCACGAAAGCTTCAAATCTAGAATGAGTGAGTGGAGTTTGTATGATCTCCCCCTGTCCTACAGAGTGAGTGAGTGGAGTTTGTATGATCTCCCCATGTTCTACGGAGTGAGTGAGTGGAGTTTATATGATATTCCCTTGTTCTATAGAGTGAGTGAGTGGAGTCTGTATAATTTCCCTCTGTTCTACAGAGTGAGTGAGATTAGTTTGTATGATCTCCCCCTCTTCTACAGAGTGAGTGAGTGCAGTTTGTGTGATCTCCCCCTGTTCTACACGGTGAGTGAGTGGAGTCTGTATGATTTCCCTCTCTTCTACAGAGTGAGTGAGTTGGAGTTTGTATGATCTTCCCTGTTCTACAGAGTGAGTGAGTGGAGTTTGTATGATCTCCCCATGTTCGACAGAGTGAGTAAGTGGAGTTTGTATGATCTCCGCCTGTTCTACCGAGTGAGTGAGTGAGTGGAGTTTGTATGATCTCCCCCTGTTCTACAGAGTGAGTGAGTGGAGTTTTTTTTATGATATCCCCCTGTTCTACAGAGTGAGTGAGAAGAGTTTGTATGATCTCCCTCTCTTCTACAGAGTGAGTGAGTGGAGTTTGTATGATCTACCCCTGTTCTATAGAGTGAGTGGAGTCTGTATGATTTCCCTCTGTTCTACAGAGTGAGTGAGTTGAGTATGTATGATCTACCCCTGTTCTACAGAGCGAGTGAGTGGAGTTTGTATGATCTACCCCTGTTCTACAGAGTGATTGAGTGGAGTTTGTATCATCTCCCCATATTGTACAGAGTGAGTGAGTGGAGTTTATATGATCTCCCCATGTTCGACAGAGTGAGTGAGTGGAGTTTGTATGATCTCCCCCTGTCCTACAGAGTGAGTGAGTGGAGTTTGTATGATCTCCCCATGTTCTACAGAGTGAGTGGAGTTTATATGAAATCCCCTTGTTCTATAGAGTGAGTGAGTGGAGCCTATATGATTTCCCTCTGTTCTACAGAGTGAGTGAGATGAGTTTGTATGATCTTTCCCTCTTCTACAGAGTGAGTGAGTGCAGTTTGTATGATCTCCCCCTGTTCTACGGAGTAAGTGAGTGGAGTCTGTATGATTTCCCTCTCTTCTACAGAGTGAGTGAGTGGAGTTTGTATGATCTCCCCCTGTCCTACAGAGTGAGTGAGTGGAGTCTGTATGATTTCCCTCTGTTCTAAAGAGTGAGTGAGTGGAGTTTGTATGATCTACCCTTGTTCTACAGAGTGAGTGAGTGGAGTTTTTATGATCTACCCCTGTTCTACGAAGTGAGTGAGTGGAGTTTGTATGATCTCCCCCTGTTCTACAGAGTGAGTGACTTAACCGAAAAAACCTAAGAATATGAATCTTTGCAGTCACGAAAGCTTCAAATCTAGAATGAGTGAGTGGAGTTTGTATGATCTCCCCCTGTCCTACAGAGTGAGTGAGTGGAGTTTGTATGATCTCCCCATGTTCTACGGAGTGAGTGAGTGGAGTTTATATGATATTCCCTTGTTCTATAGAGTGAGTGAGTGGAGTCTGTATGATTTCCCTCTGTTCTACAGAGTGAGTGAGATTAGTTTGTATGATCTCACCCTCTTCTACAGAGTGAGTGAGTGCAGTTTGTGTGATCTCCCCCTGTTCTACAGGGTGAGTGAGTGGAGTCTGTATGATTTCCCTCTCTTCTACAGAGTGAGTGAGTTGGAGTTTGTATGATCTTCCCTGTTCTACAGAGTGAGTGAGTGGAGTTTGTATGATCTCCCCATGTTCAACAGAGTTAGTAAGTGGAGTTTGTATGATCTCCGCCTGTTCTACCGAGTGAGTGAGTGAGTGGAGTTTGTATGATCTCCCCCTGTTCTATAGAGTGAGTGAGATGAGTTTGTATGATCTCCCCATGTTCTACAGAGTGAGTGAGTGGAGTTTATATGATATCCCCCTGTTCTATAGAGTGAGCGAGTGGAGTCTGTATGATTTCCCTCTGTTTTACAGAGTGAGTGAGTGGAGTTTTTATGATCTCCCCCTGTTCTCTATTAAGTTTAAATCAAAGTATTATGCTGATTAGGTGGTAGATCATCATCTCTGAATAAGGCTCATTGCCCGAAACGTTGCCTTTACAGTACACTATTAGTTTAGTTTAGTTTACATGCCACAGCAGTTGTTCACGATTGTGATGGGGAGGTTTGTTAAATTGTTTCGGGATGTAATCTAAATACTAATTAATAACATTAATAACAATAATGACATCTTAACACAACTCCTGTTGTATTGCCAGAATGGTACAAAACCTGTTCTTACATTTCGTACTTTAATACTGGCAAGAAGGTATCCCATGATACACTACATTACACACTACATTACACACTACACTACTGAACACTATACACTCAACTATATTAGACACTGCACTATACACGACACTAATATACACTACACCACACACTACAATATATAATAAACAACGATACACTACACTAAAATACACTTAACACTACACACAACACTATACACTAAACTACTATACACTATATTAGAATACACTGTACACTACACTATACTATGCAATACACTATTATATTCGACAAACAGGTCCCATCGTGAAATAATATTATATTAGTTAATATTATTATTTAATTGGATATTGCTGAGTAATTCATACTGATTGCCATCCCACAATGCTGTATCGTAAATATATATAAGGTGCCAAATCCTATCTAGTGCATGCATTTCTGAACGGTGTCTTTCGTATTTTGAAAAGTCGTATAGTGAGTAATTTATAACATTAGTCCAGTGACGATAAGTTCCCAGCCTTCGTAACTTAACATTTAACACTATAAACACTTCATAACGTACCATTGCATATTGAAAATAAAGCCAATTAATAGTATTAACTCGATATGCAAAGTTGTTCTTACATTGAAACGACGTATAGAGAGTAACTCATAACATTAGTCCCGTAAGGATGTGTTCCCAGCCTTCGTAATTTACAATTTTACACTATAACCACTCCATGATTTACCATTAATATTGTCTAACAAAGACATTTAACAGTAATAACTCGATATGCAAAATCGTTGTTCTTATATTGCAATGTTGTATAGTGAGTAACTTATAACATTAGTCCTGTGAGGATGCGTTCCTGATAATCGTAACTTACCCTGTCGCATGGTAAACACGTCATAACTTATCATTCATGTTACAAATTAATACAATTAACAGTAATACCTCGATATACAAAGTAGTTAGTATATTGTAACGGCATATAGTGAGTAGCGTCTAACATTAGCCCTATGAGGATGCATTCCAAGCCTTTGTAACTTTCCATTTCACACTCTAACCACTTCGTTACTTGTAGTTTGTATATTGAAACGTCGCATAGTGAGTGACTTATAACATTAGTCCTATGTTGATGCGTTCCCATTATTCAGAACTTACCATTTCACACTATACACAAACGTCATAACTTAGCATTCATGTTGTAAACTAAGACAACATTAATATCTCAATATACGGAGTAGTTTGTATATCAAAACGTCGTGTAGTGAGTCACTTATAACATTAGTCCTGTGAGGATGCGTTTCCAGAATTCGTAACTTACCATTTAACAATATAAACAATTCATAACACACCAATAATATTGTAAAAAAAAAATACAGTGATACCTCGATATACGAAGCAGTTGTTCCTGTATTGAAAAGTCGTAAAGTGAGTAACTTTTAACATTAGTCATATGAGGATGCCTTTCCAGATTTTGCAAACTTACCCTGTCACACTGTTAACACTTAATAACTTACCATTAATCTTCTAAACGAAAATTATATACAGCAATACCTCTATATAAGGAGTAGTTATTTGTATATTTAGAAGTCGTATAGTGAGTAACTTAAAACGTTAGTCTTGTGAGGATGCGTTCCCAACCTAATTAACGAAACAGTTTACACTACAAACACTGTATGACTTACCATTACATATTGTAAACTAAGACAATTCAAAGTAATGACTCGATATACGAAGTAGTTTGAATATCGAAACATCGTATAGTGAGTAACTTCTAAAATTAGTCCGGTTAGGATGCGATCCCAGCATTGGTAACTTACCATTTCACACAATAACCACTTCATAACGTACTATTCATATTGTCTAATAAATACTATTAACAAAAATACCTCGCTAAACGAAGTAGTTTGTGTAATAAAACGTTGTATATTGAGTAACTTATAACATTAGTCAAATGAGGATGCATTCCCAGCCTTACCATTTCACATATATTTTTAAGGTGTAGTGTGTGTTAGTATTTTTTGAGTGTTTTCAATGTTGTTCACAATATAAAATTGACGGCAAAAAAGTATACACATTGTAGTTAAAAAGAGTAACCATATTTACTGTGTACCGTACATACCACTCCAGTCTAGAAGACCCTGCATCATGGGTGACGCATATATACAGGTAATCCTCTACTTACGGACGAGTTAGGTTCCAGATGTCTGTTCGTATGTTATTTGTTCGAAAGTCCAACTTTACTCTTGTCGATTCCAAACGTGTTGTACAGCATGTACACGTGGAATTGCTATAAATCTTCCATAATCTTCTGTAGACGTGGATGCCACTGGTTCTTTATGTTCTACCGTTGTAGATGCCACTGGTTCTTCATGTTCTGTAGATGTAGATGCCACTGGTTCGTCATGTTCTGCAGATGTAGATGCCACTGGTTATTCAAGTTCTGTAGATGCCACTGGTTTTTCATGTTCTGCAGATATAGATGGGTCTTCATGTTCTGCAGATGGAGATGTCACTGGTTTTTCATGTTCTGCAGATGGAGATGACACTGTTTCTTCATGCTCTGCAGATGTAGATGACTCTGGTTCTTCATATTCTGCAGATGTAGATGCCACTGTTTCTTCATGTTCTGCAGATGTAGATGCCTCTGGTTTTTCATGTTCTGCAGATGTTGATGCCACTGGTTCTTCACGTTCTGCTTATGTAGATGCCACTGGTTCTTCACTTTCTGTAGATGTAGATCCCACCACCACCATTCATTGCGCTGCGGTTGTCCTTACGACTCTTGGTCTGAGCAGCTGCATCTAGACATATGGGACAGGTTTGTTCGTATCTCTGAAAGTTTGTAATTCGAATGTTCGTAAGTAGAGGCAGTCCCTGTATGTGCATAATGCATGGGCATAATGACTATAAACCCCTCGCCAATCCTCCTATTCGCATATCTGCATTTCCCATAAATATGCTAAATTCCTATTGATATGCACTCCACAGGGAATGGATTCTTTGCACCGCTTCAAGCTTCCTACCACCATTCTCCCATTGACATATTTTGTTACTTCCTCTTAGTACCTTTCACGCGACGGTTTATGGTATAGTGTATAGCATATTATATAATAATAAATAGTATTAAAGTGTAATGTTTAATACAATGTATAAGGTAATATATATTATCGAAATTTTATAGTGAATATATAGCAGTGTGCTATACAGTTGAGTGGGTAGAATAAAACATAGTGCAATATGACAAGGTATAGTCAATAAGCATATTAGTTGCTGCGGCGCCATATTATTAACATTCCTTCCCGTTATTAATTCTGACCTTACTCCCTCCCTTTGATGCTGCTAATCCTGCATAATGCATGGGCATAATGACTTTAAACCCCTCGCCAAACCTCCTACGCATTTCACAAGTAATGCTAATCGCATATCTGCATTTCCCATAAATATGCTAAATTCCTCTTGATATGCAAATTATTTTGTCAAGACGCTCTTCGCCCCTCCATCCCAGCATAAATAGTCGCTCCAAGCCTGGAGCGTGCCATTCAGACTCTGTCTACTTGACGGACCTGTTCTCCACCTGAGGACGGCTGCTTGCGTTGTGGCCGAAACGTCGTGAGAATTATTTTATTATGTTTTATTTTTATTATTTTATTACTTCCCTTCTACGTGACTTTACCGAAAGAACCAAGAAGATGAATCCCTGCAGTCACGAAAGCTTTAAATCGAAATTTAACCGCCTCTACGGGGAGGGATTCCACATAACTTTGAGATCCTTCAACAAGCTCCGTGATAAGAAGGCTCAGCTAATCGAGTCTCTCACCTTTCTGAAGAGATGCCGCGACTCTAAGGTAATACCAAACGCATTTACACTAACATCTGCTGCTGTAACTTCTTCTAATGCTAAACGAATTCTGTCTAGAACTAGCTTAGCTCTTATCTCAGAGAAAATCAGACTTACGCGCACCGATCTAGATCAGTTAGACAAGACACTCTACAAATCACACTTATCTTTGAGTGCAACAATGTCCACATCGGATTGGGAACATGTAGACAAAATGACTGCCTCTTCAGCTGCCGCTATGTCGACCAAATGTAAGGACAACTTGATTTCCAAATTCAACCGCCTCTCAAACAAGAGACCGGACCCACACATTGAAAAGCTAGACGTTAACAAAGTCGTAATTAATCGCAGTAACAGTTCTATTTCTGAAGGTCTGAAATCCGTTTTAGCTAAAGGACTAAACTTTGCAGTCATACCTAGACACATACCAGTTAATGATATAATTGCTAGAGTAGATGTAGCTCTCAAGGGCCTGTGTCACATCTCTGCAGACGTAGCAAGATCTGAAATCTCTGCAACCCTCAAAAATGCTAAGATGCCAGCTAGCAACATCAGCAAAAATGAGCGTTTTGAATTAGCTCAATTAAAAAATAGGGATGACATTGTCATCCTCTCAGCCGACAAAGGCAATGCCACTGTCATCATGGACAAAATAGAATACAACAATAAAATTCAAGAACTACTCAACGATGGCAGCTATACAAAAATAAAAAGAGACCCCACCAACAGCCTCGTCTCTAAAACCAACCAAATCATTTCTGATTCAACTGCATTAATTGATCAGACCAAACAGTTCTCCTTGAAACCTTCTGCAGCCAGGCCACCAAGATTAACGGCTTGCCAAAGATACATAAAGAATATACACCTCTTCGTCCCATTGTATCTACGATCAACTCCCCCACATACAAACTGGCTCGTTTTTTGTCTGAAATCCTACGGCCTTTCACTGGAAAAACCACCTCTGCGGTACTAAACTCTACTGACCTGGTATCGACAATCAAGGGGATTTCCCTGTCCCCAGACGACCTGCTTGTCAGTTTTGATGTGGTTTCCTTATTCACCAAAGTTCCTGTACCTGACACCATCGCAACCATTGAAGATTTGGTTCATCAAGGACTGAATGCTGGGGTACCCCCCCTGGTGAGACACTGCTTAACCAATACATACTTCACCTGGAATGGAACTTTTTACAAGCAAACTGAGGGCACCCCAATGGGCTCCCCCCTATCTCCGGTTGTAGCCAACGTCTTCATGGAGAAATTTGAGACTGACGCCATCCAGACTGCCACTCTACGCCCGACCTTATGGAAGAGGTACGTAGATGACACTTTTGTCATCTGGCCACATGGCCGGCCTGCTCTAGACCAATTTCTCGACCACATCATTCCATACACCCAGCCATCAGATTCACCATGGAAGTCGAAAAATGATGGCAAGCTACCCTTTTGGATGTCCTAATTAAAAGGAGACCTGATGGTTCAATGAGCCACTCTGTCTACAGGAAAGCCACCCATACGGATGCTTACCTAAAACCGGATTCCCACCACCATCCATCCCAGAAGAATTCCCTCATCAAGACTCTATACCATAGAGCCCAATGCATTTCCGACCAGGAACACATATTAGTTGCTGCGGCGCCATATTGCTAACATTCTTTCCCTTTATTAATTCTAACCTTACTCCCTCCCTTTGATACTGCTAATCCTGCATAATGCATGGGCATAATGACTTTAAACCCCTCGCCAATCCTCCTATTCGCATATCTGCATTTCCCATAAATATGCTAAATTCCTATTGATATACACTCTGCAGGGAATTGATTCTTTGCTCCGCTTCAAGCTTCCTACCACCATTCTCCCATTGACATATTTCGTTGCTTCCTCTTAGTACCTTTCACGCGACGGTTTATTGTATAGTGTATAGCATATTATATAATAATAAATAGTATTAAAGTGTAATGTTTAATACAATGTATAAGGTAATATATATTATCGAAATTTTATAGTGAATATATAGCAGTGTGCTATACAGTTGAGTGGGTAGAATAAAACATAGTGTAATATGACAAGGTATAGTCAATAAGCATATTAGTTGCTGCGGCGCCATATTATTAACATTCCTTCCCTTTATTAATTCTGACCTTACTCCCTCCCTTTGATGCTGCTAATCCTGCATAATGCATGGACATAATGACTTTAAACCCCTCGCCAAACCTCCTACGCATTTCACAAGTAATGCTAATCGCATATCTACATTTCCCATAAATATGCTAAATTCCTCTTGAAATGCAAATTATTTTGTCAAGACGCTCTTCGCCCCTCCATCCCAGCATAAATAGTCGCTCCAAGCCTGGAGCGTGCCATTCAGACTCTGTCTACTTGACGGACCTGTTCTCCACCTGAGGACGGCTGCTTGCGTTGTGGCCGAAGCGTTGTGAGAATTATTTTATTATGTTTTATTTTTATTATTTTATTACTTCCCTTCTACGTGACTTTACCGAAAGAACCAAGAAGATGAATCCCTGCAGTCACGAAAGCTTTAAATCGAAAAGTATTTTCATTGTTTAAGTTATATGTGGTGTATATTGTACCATATATATATTTGACACTGAACTAAAGTGTAGCTATTTAGTTTTTCCACATGCACGTGGTGCCGATAGCTGGACTGGTTACTGGCTTCAGATTGGTTTTGCCGGTTTCGCCGGATCAGCCCGGGACCGCCACTGGATAATGGTGGAAACAGCCGGATAATTGCGCGCTGCCAGATAATTATCGATGATCGACTGTAAGTTGTACTTGTCCGAAAAATAAACGGATTAAACGTTTATTCAGGCGAGGTAGTTAACATGGGCGTTAGGGTCCAAGATCGAAACCACGACCTCCTGTATACCAGGCGACGCAGTTAACATGTCGCCAAATATATAGCATGCATCGGTCAGGGTTCAGAATCGAACCCACGAACTTCTGCATACCAGGTGAGGCTGTTAACATCTCCTTTAGAGCACCGTGTTTCCCTGTCTCTGCTCCATCACCTAACACCGACTTTCCACACCCACACCCCCACTCCCACACACACACTCCAATCACCACCCCCACCCCATGTATCCGTCACAGATTGCCATATTGAGGTCTCCCAGGTTCACATCAAATCCACCGACTTTCCACACCCACACCTACCTACCCACACACACCCCCAATCACCACCCCCACCCCATCTTTCTGTCACAGATTGCCATATTGAGGTCTCCCAGGTTCACATCAAAGCCACCGTGGGCTCGACCATTCTCTTCAATGCCCGCATCTCTGCCGCTCGAGGCTACGAGGTCACCAGAGCCGCGTGGTCCAGGAGCGGCAGGGACATCCGCATGGCCACCTACGACGCCTCCACCCGACATTGGACACCGTCCGAGGTCTCGATTCAATACCGGGGCAGGGTGGAGCTGAGCCCGGGAAACGCCCTGGTGAGCAAAGGAGGTGTCACAGCGTGGCTCCGACTGCGGGAGCTGAGGATGGAGGACGATGGCATTTACCAGGTCAAGGTCACCTGGAGGCACGAGACCTACGAGTGGACGGACAGCGAGAACGTCTTTCTGACTGTGCTCAACCGTGAGTCATCCCGCCCGGCCATAGCGAGCGACGCACCTGCTGAGAGTCCGTAGCAGCGCAGAGATGCGGACTGTTTGTCTGTTGTGGAGGAGGTGGGAGGAGATGTGAGTAGAAGACAAGGGGGAGATAGGAGCAGGGGGTAAGAGGGAGGACGGAGGAGCGGAAGGAAGTGGTGATGGTGGTAGATGTCAGATGGAGAAGAGGATGAGAGGAGGTGGAGGAGGAGGGGGAGAAGTAGGAGGATGAGAAAAGGAGAGAAAGAGTGGGTGGATGTGAAGAGGAGGTGGAGGAGGAGCAATGGACGCTTCACGGGTGACGGTGCTTGCTTTGACGAGGAGTCATCCGCAGGACCGCCACGATCTCGAGGTGTTTGTAGTTGTTAAGGATGTAAGAATGCGTTTGAGGCGATAACATTCCAACAGTTGGCGCCGGCTGCCCCCATGTCACCACCACAACTGCTGATGTCACTCGGCTCGTTTTATGAATCACTTTCGTCCAGCCACTGGTAAATAATCCGTCGCAGTGTGCCGATGCAACTGGCACACCGATTCTCAGTGCGTGACGACTCCGTATCCGATGCTTTCTCATCGCATCGTGGAGATGGAAGGAAGGGAGGAAGGAAAAAAAGGGGGTGAAAAGCAACGCGCCACATTGAACGATCGATTCATTTTGGCCTCGTCGACAGATCGCCGTCCACGGGAGAAATTCTTATGCCGGCCAATGCATTAGCATAGCTGTCAACACATTCGATTTACCCCGTATTCTTGTGCAGCTGAAATTTAGTTTTCAGGTCCATTCGGCCTCCAGCCATTTCAATACGGGCAAAACAAAAATAATGTTTGTCTCATAATAAAGGTTTTTGGGTTAGATCAAGTTATTTATAAATGTGTCGTAACCCTCCACCACCCGACAAGCCAAACAGTAAAAAAATTGTCACGTTTACAAAGGACAAATAGTTCACTACTTTAGCCCACCGGTGTGTTGAAGAGTGAATCAACATCATTTAAAATTTGAGTACGACGTTTGGCTGGTAATTACAATCAGCTTCATTGGGCAATTTGCCAGAATGGTGAGGCTCTCCTTTTGCTCCCGGTCTTAAATAGAGCAGCAGCAGGGTGACGTCATCATTTAACTCAATCTGGTGCAGTGATTTGAGGCAGAGAGGGGGAGGGTATTGTAATTATATGATAGATTGGTAATTTTTCAATTATTATCCATTGGTATTTGTTTCCCTTATAAGGAATTGTAATTGTATTCTAAATTTTATTTAATAATACGCTTCCAGGCCGCACTAAGTATGTAGCTGTCAGAGCGATTAAAGTTACTTGTATTTCTCTCAATTTCAATGGATTCTCTAATTAGTCTTGGCCAATAAAAATTAGTTTTACACAACACTTCAACGTTATCAAAATCAATTGAGTGTCCTTGTTGACAAAAATGCTCTGCCCCTGCCGACAGTTGTGTTTGAGATCATTTAATATTTAGTTGGTGTTCTTTAAGTCTTACGATGATGTTATGTCCCGTCTGTCCATTATAGCATCTGTCACGTAAACAATTTACCCAATATACACCTTCTGTTAAAAATTTAGGCAATTCGTCTTTAGTGCCAGACACCAGTTTTTGAATTTTGTGTACTGTACCAAATCTTACTTTAATGTTTTGCTTTTTGTTTGTGTTCTCCAATGTGATGGGACTTCGTTGGATGAACGTTGAGATTCATAAGGGGCCGGGGGTGACGAATAAGGTCTGAATTGGTCTGTGATAATGTAGGCAGCACTGAAAAGGAGTTGACAGCTATTATTGTTTGGCTGCGTAAACAGCAAATGTTGAACAAAAAAAATCATTCGCTGGTGTATTCCTGTTGTTCCTGCATTTGTATGTGGAAATAATAGAAAGAAAAAAATACCAATGGCAGATTCGCTCGAAGCCCAATTTGTCTGACAAGGCCATCGTCAGCTTTCCCAATGTTTACATTTCCCCAAAGGATGAGTATCTTTCTCTCTCTTCTGTCCACCCTGCGCTCTCTCTCCCTCTCTCTCCACCACCTCCTCACAGCCTGCCCGGTGAACATCTCCAAGTCGCCGGCGGTGGTCGGTCGCTCCCTGTCCTTCACTCTGACCAAGCCTCCTGCCGGCTGCCGCCTCCTCAGCCTCTCCCTCCAGCATCACGGAAAGGTCGAAAGAGCACGGGCTGAGCCAGTGAGGGTCCTGACCTGGGATCACAACTCAGGTCTCAGGCCGGAGGCTACCTACGTGGGCAGAGTGGCGGTAGTGACGGAGTCTAATGCAGCCCTGGAGTCGGTGGAGTTGAAGGGGCTCACGCGGGAGGACGCGGACAAGTTCGTGATCGCGCTCCACTGGGAGTACCAGGGCAGCGTCTTTAACGTGACGAGGCCCGAGGACGTGGTGATCGTTGAACGTAAGTGGTGTGTGTGTGAGTGTGTGTGTGTTGAGTAGGTCTGTGAGTGTGTGAGTGTGTGTGTGTGTGTTGAGTAGGTCTGTGAGTGTGTGGGTGTGTGAGTTGAGTGGGTGTGTGTGTTGAGTAGGTCTGTGAGTGTGTGTGTGTTGAGTAGGTCTGTGAGTTTGTGGGTGTGTGTGTGTGTTGAGTAGATCTGTGCGTGTGTGTGTTAAGTAGGTATGTGAGTATGTGGGTGTGAGAGTTGAGTGGGTGTGTGTGTTGAGTAGGTATGTGAGTGTGTGTGAGTGTGTGTGTGTTGAGTAGGTCGGTGAGTTTGTGTGAGTTGAGTGGGCAACGATGTCGTGGACAGTGCTGTGGGGGGGAGGGCCAATTCTGATTGGCCCTCTCCCCTCATGGCGTTTGTGACCACCACAGTGGCTAAATGGGGGCTCTGGACGGGTGCGAGGGGCTGGTAACCCCTCCACCTTCAATAAATTACTTGAAACCACGACTAAGATATCTAACTAATAAGCTTGTACCGGAGGCCCCAGGGGGGCAGGCGTCTATGACGTCTCCTGACCAAACCCCATCTGGCAGAGCCAGGAGATTGAATCTTTACCATTGGGGCTTCTCCAGAAACAACGACAAGCCACTACGGATGGCCACGTGGAATGTTCGAACGCTCACTGCAGAGGAGAGGCTGCCACTCCTCTGTCGGGAGCTGGACCGGTACCGCCTGGATCTCTGTGGCATTCAGGAGGTCCGGTGAACCGGCTTTGGCTCCTGTCACCATGAGGGGTGGACAGTCCTCTACTCGGGGCAGGAGACTGCCAAACAACAGGGTGTGGCTCTTTTTCTGAACAATAGATTGAAAGGGGCGTGGGAGCGTGGCGGTGAGGTGTGGGAAGCTGTAAGCCCCAGGCTACTTTGGGCTTGCCTTCCCATCCACCGGAGGCGAGGAGTGGTGGTCGTGGTTACTTATGCCCCCACCGAAGACGACCGTCCGTGGAGGGATGCAGGCAAGGCCGATGAGTCAGATGCCTTCTATGACCTCCTGTCACAGGTGCTGGCTAAAGTGGCCACTCGGGACAGAGTCATCTTGTTGGGTGACTTCAATGCCCGAGTTGGTCATGATGCTGGCACCTGGTCTGGAGTGATTGGAAGGCATGGGCCAGATCAGCTCAATAACAACGGTAGGAGGCTGCTAGATTTTTGTGCAGCCCATGGGCTTGTAATTACCAACACGGCGCATCCACACAACATCATGGATGCATGCCGGTTCCAAGCAAGAACATCTGCTCGACTACATAGTGACAGATCAGCGGATGCGAACACATGTCCTTGACACCAGGACCTACCGTGGAGCTGATCTGCCCTCTGACCATCGACTAGTCATCTGTAAGATGCGCCTGCCATTCTTCTGCCATTCTTCCACTCCGGTAGGATGGTTGAGAAAAAGCGATAGGCCCACTCTTATCGTCTAATGCATTCCACGGCAGAGAATGAGGAGGCTTACCGCAGCCTTCGCTTGGAGGTTCGGAGAGCTGTGAGGCGCTGCAAGGATGGGTGGTGGTCGCGGGTTTCTGAGGAGATGGAGTCTGCCTCAGTGGCCCACGATCACAAATCCCTATTTAACTCCATCAAAAAAGTAACCTGCAGCACCACACCTATTACCATCATTAGGGGAAAAAACGTTTATCAAATATCCGACCCCCAAGAACAGGTTTGCAGATTTGCGGAGCATTTCTGTGAGGTACTAGGGGAGGGGAAATCCCTCAGCCAGGAAAATATCGTGGCACAAAGTGGGGATGACCCTGCTGAGGCTGCGGTGCCTCAATTATTGGAAGAAGAAGTCACCCCCTGTGAGTGGCTGGCTGGGGTTCCATCTGTTGAGGAAGTACTGAAGGCGATCCAGAGTCTGAGACCAAGAAAGGCACCGGGCAGAGATGATCTCCCAAGCGAAATGCTGAGGGAGGGTGGCGTTTGTGCACAGACTGCCCTACATGACATCATAACAACAGTCTGGACCACTGGATGAGTTCCGCAGGATTGAAAGGATGCCCTGGTGGTCCCCCTCTTTAAGAAGGGGGACCTCACAGACTGTAACAACTGCAGTGGCATCTCACTCCTCAGTGTGCCGAGAAACGTCCTGGCAAGGATTATTCAACATCACCTTACTAGGCACGCTGAGGAGAGGCTTGCGGTGCCCCTATGCGGTTTCAGGAAAGGGCGATCTTGCACAGATGCCATATTTTCTGTCCGTCTGCTACAATATAGGTGAAGGAAATTCCAACAAGACCTCCATCTCTGCTTTATTGACCTGGTCAAGGCCTATGATTCAGTTTCAGTTTTCAGTTTCATTTATTTGGTATAACCCTGTGAGCTATTCGGATCTTGAACCGGGTGCAACCACAACAAACAAAAAACAAAAACATGAACAAGAAAACATCATAAAGTGACTATGTCACTATGTGCAAACATAAAATCCAAGAAAAGACAGCAAAACATTGCAGAAAAAGCACCGTACACCAACGCTGTGTGCAAAAATCCCAGTGGGATGCAAGTCAAACAACAACAACCACAAGACAACTTAGATTAAGGCCATCAGTCTAACTCCGTACTACAACAAACAAACATGGCCAAACCAAAAGACTTTTCGAAATCACCAAAATAAAGCCATAAAGGCAATGTAACTGTGATCATAGGAACTGTGACCGAATTTTCACAATCAACGACATCAACAACATGTACCACCAAACCCTGCAGCCATAGCTGGCTGCATGAGTCACTCCACAACAACAGGAGCATCAGTCGGAGTATCAAAAATTTGCAATGCACCTTTAAGATCAGCACACTAAATCAAAACACAGATCATACTTTGCAGCGGTGATCCGGAGCGAAACATTTTATTTTATTTTAGGCCACTGAATAGCAGTGGCAGCTAGGGGCGTACAACTCCTCTAGAGCAGTTTTGAGTGAAGATCTCATAGGAAGTGATTCAGGTTCTTTCGGAGTCCCTGACTCTCATCTCACGATCATTAAGGACCTTCATGATGGTGAGCAGGCCCGGTTAAAACTACGTGGCCGGGAGTGAGAGCCATTCCCTGTTAACCTTGGGGTGCCACAGGGATGTCCTCTGGCTCCAAGATTATTTAACATTTATTTTGATCGCTGTACTGGAGGAATTTCCATCTGTACAGATACGCTGGGAGGCTGGTCGATGCCCGGGTGCAGTCAAGGGATCGCTCACTATTGGTCAACCATGTTATGTATGCCGATTATTTGGTAATTACTGCTCACTCATAAGAGGAGTTGAAATCGCTGTTGCTGAACCTGGAGCGTGCCACTAAAAGGTGGGGCCTTACCATCAGCCCCACCAAAACTAAGCACCTGCCTGGGTATTTTGTACCATCGGGCAACCCACCCACACAACTCCCAATCGGTGATGAGGCAGTTGTGGAGAGAGTGGAGAGTTTCCAATACCTGGGCAGTGTGCTCATGGCCGGCTCCGGTTTGACAGCAGAGGTCTCACTCCAATCAGTCATGCGGCATTATCTTTTCATCAGTTGTGTAACGCTGTGTGGAAGCTACCTGATCTGTCACTCCACATTAAACTTCTTGTCTTCTCCATGCTTGTGAAACGTGGACCCCTCTAGTGGATATTTTGCGCCAGTGACAATCTTTCAAACTGGCGTGCAAACGATTCATCCTGGGTTTAACCAGGCTGGATTGTGTGAAGAGATTCCAAATCCATGAACGATTTGGACACATTCCCATCAATGAGCTCCTCCCTCAGGTTAGGCTGTGGTGGCTGGGTCATGTAGCCAACATGCCCAGCCAATGCTTGCCCCATCAGCTTTTGTTTGGCTGTATAGAGGGGGCTAAAGGTGCACGACACGGGCTAGAGAAGCAATTGACTGATACGGTATGGGAGGATGCGGAGCTAGCTGAGTGGACTTGCCAAAAACTGAAATCAACGGTGTCAAGGTCGGCCTCTGCCGAGGAGGCTCATGCAGGACGCTGCTACTGGACAAGTGGAGGCAGTCGCCCTCCAGCAACAACTGAGGGCAGAGGAGCGACGCTCACAACAATGAGCGGAGTGCCAGGCAGATAAAATCAGCAAGATGGCTCAGAAGGAGGTACGAGTGGTTCATATTCCAGTCAGCAAATCCACGGTACCGGCTAGGTTTTTCTTATAACCTCCTGTCAGCGAGCCTTCAACACTTCACATGGTCTCAAAGTGCACCTGGCCTAGCACAGGCACCATGGTGAGGTCACCATCACTGGTGGCAAATTGTCATTGTTGTTGTGTGAGTGGGTGAGTGTCCTGAGTGTGTGAGTGAGTGGGTGATTGAGTGGGTGAGCGAGTGGGTGAGTGAGTGTGTGAGTGAGTGGCTGAGTGAGTGGGTGAGCGAGTGTGTGAGTGGTTTGTTGTACTTCACCCCACACATCCGATTAGCACGGTTGGCTCCGTTTGGTAGAAGAGAAGTTCAACATACACACACTACACTATACACTACACGACTATACACTACATTACACACGACACTACGTATACACTACATACTACAACATAGTGCTGAACTTTACGTGGACAACTTCTTCTTTTTCCGTCGTCACTTTATTTTATCAAACTCAGTACATTCCGCAACCAAGACTCCAGCGCGTTCTCCGCTCGCTCGCCGCGCTCCGCTGGCCTCGCTCGCTCCGTTCCCTCCCTCCCTCTTTCTCTCCATCTCTTTCTCCCCCGACTCTCCTCTCTACTTCGCCCGTCTTGGCTTCGATCGACTCGATCTCCCTCGGCTTCTCCGTCTCACTCCAACTGTTGCTTTCTCTCGGCTTCTCCGTATCACTCCGACTGTCTCTCTCTCGTCTCCGTCCCACTCCAACTGTCGCTCTCTTTCGGCTTTTCCGTCTCACTCCGACTGTCTCTTTCTCTATTCCCGTTCCACTGCTACCCTATTCTATCTCTCATATCTTCTTCTTCTCCATCTCTACTGCTAACCTATTCTTCTTCTTCTGCTCCAACCGTCTCCGTCCAGCTCCCAGCACAATTCCCCGTCTCACTCTCACGCTCCCATATTCATCCCCGTCCTCATTAATTTCCAATAAATTAACCGGCGTCCCCCTGATGCCCCGCGCCTGCGGCCCCCTCTGCCACCTGCTCCCATCCCCAGACTTGCTGGCGCCACCTTGTCCCTGACATCAACAACCGGCCAATCACTGCCCTGCATCCCATAATTACCTAATGAGCCGTCTCTCTCCGGCCGTTGTCCCCCAGCAACACCTGCTTGTCCTGATATGACCCCACTGTCCATAACCCACACGTGTTTACAATTTCCTCCCTTGGCGCGCGTTAATCCACTACATCACCGCCCCCCCCCCCCCCCCCCCCCATGATAAAGAATTATCCATCCCGGCTAAGCACAATCAACCTAACGCGCGACCAGTGGACGGATGAACAACCTGCAACAACCAACAACACCAACAACGGATTCAGTATAGTAGCACTTCAGTCGAATTCAACGGAAAGTCCTTCCTCAAGAGCGGGTTCCAGCAGCCGGTCTATCACCCCTGCATGGATAGACAGAGGACAAGGGTGAGGAACGCTCCCTCGTCAACACGGGGCTGCGTTCCTCCCTTGATGCGTGCCCGCCCTCGTGACAGCGGTCATCAGCTGGCGTGACTGCATCCCGCTCCCATGTGTCTCGGGGCAGCTCCCGAGGTCGCGGCTGGCCAACCGGCACACGGCCAGAGAGCCTGCCAGAAAGCCTCTCGTGAGTCAATAGCGGCGGTCCTGCAGGCACACGGGGGGCAAACGGCTGAGGTGCGTTCACATGCCGCCGTACCACAGGTTCGTCGGACACATCCAATACAGGCCGTTCCCGGATGGAAAATGACGCGACATAAGGAGACACAAATTTATTTAGACGCGACGGGTGAACATTCCATAGGCTCTGGCCGCAGCGAATTCGTACACTCTGGTCCCGATGAGTTTCCACAATTTCAACGGGACCCTGCCAAGGTCGATGGAACTTTGTAGATGTGAAGTATGGGAATTGACGGCAGGAACTTCTTGACGGGAACACACTTTTATTAAATCTTTACGTATCAAAATACAACGTGTAGTCTCCTTCTCCGACTTCACACTCCACTACTCTCGTGTAAACTCTAGGCCTCTGGCTACACACGATACCCTTCACTCGTGTAGACCCTATGCCTCTGGCTACACAATACACTCGACTCGTGTAGACCCTATGTCCCTGGCTACACACACTGCATTCGGCTCGTGTAGACCTTATGCCTCTGGCTACACACACTACACTCGCCTCTGGGTTACACAGAGTCCCGGTCCCGTTAGGACAGCGGGACTAGGTACCGCAGGGCCCTAGGTCTTCATCCCCGTCTTCATTCTTCGCTGGTTACACACTCCCCTCACGCCTGTGTGCATCCCCTTTTATAGCCCCTGCTCACGAGAGGCGGAGCTGATGCGTACTTCAACGTGAGCATCGCTCCTTAATGAACCAATCACGACGCACTCTCTCTACGATCCGTTTTCCCCAGCGCGTGTTAACACTCCTCCACCAATCACACCGCGCTGCCACCCGATCACTCCCTCTCAGCACGTCACCGGTCCACAGCCAATCAGTACCCCATAACCCACGACCCCGCGCTGACCCCTGATCCTCCATCGTCAGCGCACGTCACCACCTACACAGCCAATCATTACGCGCTGGCATACGATCTCTAATCCCAGCGTGTATCACCTCTACATCACCCCCTCCCACATAGCTTGCAGCCGGCCCGGCTGTTAACCAACAACACAACCTAACGTCAATGCAGTAACAAAGAAACTCCACCTCTCAGTGTGCCCCGTAACGCAACAACAACAACACAACACAACACTTAAATATGAAGCAATATACAGCCCGACGAACAACACAACAAAAGCGAACACCGGAAAACGAACACAATAAAAGCGAACACCGGAAAACGAACGCGCCAAGTGTCTCTGTGACTAAACGCAGTGCCGAGGCGCTCCGGCTGCCTCGACTCCTCACGTGGCAGGTCACACAAAGTAGCGCGACCTAGCGCGAGTCCGTCTGGCCGGTCCGTCGTATGGGACGGGACGTTGGCGACCGTCCGGTGGCTCCGGCCGCTCAAGATCCGGCCGCCGGTGGTCGGCAGCTGTCAGTTCCGAGACACCTGGGAGCGGATCAGGCGGAGACATGTGAGGAGCAGGCAAAGACAATTCCCCCTCAGGGTCGCTGGTCACGTCACATGCTCGGCCCTCCTGACACAAGGGGAGGCCATACGGAGGCGAGAACGGTTTCAGTCGGGAGGGGTGGACGTACCAACGGCGTTTTCCCCATTTTATCTGAACGCACTGGGGGCGTGCAACCCGCACGACCTCCACGGGTCCCCGCCACGGCTTCAACAATTTAGGCGACGTAGCCAAAGGTGCCTGCGGGCAATGCAGCCAGGCCCTGTCACCTGGTTCCCAATTGTGCACGGACACCTTCCGTGCCCGCAACCGCTCGTTTGCAATTTGGCGAGCCCGTGAATTAAGCCGTGCGGCCTCCCTTGCCTCTGTCAGCTTATGAATATTAAATTTAATATGCTCTGCCAATTTCGAATTTGCTCGTGGTGCGGACAGACCCAGCTGCGTTTCCATGGGCGGGTCGGCTTCCCGACCGTACATCAGATAAAACGGGGAAAATCCCGTAGCTGCATGGGGGGCCATTCTATACGCGGCGAGGACCCCAGGGACCTGCAGGTCCCAATCAACATGCGCCTCACACACCTGCTGGCACAACATAGAAGTCAATGTCCTGTTAAGCCTCTCCACCATCCCGTCCGTCTGCGGGTGGTACGGGGAGGTACGCACCTTCTTGGTACCCAACAGGTCGCACACCTCTTGCAGTAATTTACTCGAAAAATTCTTCCCTTGGTCAGTCAGCAAGCGTTCGGGAGCCCCCTTGTCCAGGACGTAGCCCTGGACAAAGGCGTCCGTCACAGCTGCCGCCGACTGGTTGGCGAGTGGCCACGCCATAGGCCACCGGGTAAAATATTCGACCCCCACCAACAGGTACTTATTACCCCTAGGCGTGACCGGAAAAGGCCCCAGAATATCGAGTGCAACGAGCTCGTTAGTGCGCGAGACCTGGATGGATTGCAGCGGTGGATTAGCTGGCACAGGCGGTGGTTTCCGTCTGGCGCACTCAACACAACCCTTCAGAATATTCACCACGTCACCCCCCATTCCCGGCCAATAATAGTCACGCTGAAGCAGGGCAAGCGTTTTGTTAACTCCCAAATGCAAGAGGCGTTCGTGTGCAGCCAAGACAACCTTCCCCCTCACAGCAGCAGGCACCACAATCGCATGCCGCCGGGACAAACTGTCCCATCTCATCAATAGGCCTTGCTTAAGCTCGTAGGAGCCAGTTCGGTCGTGGTTACCTTCGGAACCCCCCGTCTTGCGGCGCAATGCCAGCAGGGAGCTGTCCGCCATTTGGAGACGGCCCCACTCAATCAATGACATTGAGAGCAGCGAGTCCTGACCCCCAGGGGTAGCGGGACCATCCCCAATTGGTGTGCTCGCGGCCGCAACCAACGCCTCCCTACCTTCCGTAACCGGCGGTTTACAGCGCGCCGATCCCGATAAGCATGCACATTTGTGACAAGGCAACAACCGCGACAGGGCATCGGCATTTGTGTGTCGCAAGCCTTTACGGTACGTAGTCGTGAACTGATAGTCCTGGAGGACTTCCAACCACCGCGACAATTGGCCCGAGGGCTGGGCGACCCGCAATGAATACTGGAGCGCCGCGTGGTCCGTCCGGACCGTGAAATGACGGCCATAGAGATATGGCCTGAATTGTTGTACAAAAAAAACAATGGCAAGCAGTTCGCGACGAGTGACGCAGTAGCGCTGCTCTGCCGGCGACAACACCCTGCTACCATAGGCGACCACCCGTTCGACCCCTCCAACAACTTGGGACAGCACTCTCCCAATGCCCGTGTTGCTAGCGTCCGTGTCTAGCAAGAAGGGACTCGCGAAGTCCGGATAGCGCAAGGGTGGGGCACTAACCAAGGCGTCCCGGAGGGAGCAGAATGCAGCCTCCTCCTCCGGTCCCCATCGAAACTTCACTCCTTTCGCCGTTAGAGCGTGCAAGGGTTTTGCAATGGTGGCAAAGTGCTCAACGAATCGGCGATAATACGAAGCAAAACCGATGAAACTGCGTACGTCTGACACTGACGTGGGCGTTGGCCACGAACTGACACAGTCCGTCTTCGCAGGATCGGTAGAAATCCCCGAAGAGTCGACAATGTGACCCAAGTACCTCACGGATTTACGAAAAAGGTGGCATTTGGCCGGTTTAAACTTTAATTTAGCCGATCGCATTCGCAAGAACACCCCCCTCAATCGCTGGAGGTGTTCTTCAAACGTTTTACCGAAAACAATGACATCGTCAAGGTAAATGAGGCACGTATCCCACTGCAAGCCCGACAAAACCAATTCCATAAGACGCTGAAACGTCGCCGGAGAGGAGTGAAGTCCCATGGGTAACCGGTTAAACTGAAACAGGCCCCCTGGAGTCCGAAATGCGGTCTTAGGCTTAGACTCTTCGTCGAGTGGCAACTGCCAGAATCCGGATAATAAATCAAGAGTCGAAAAGTATCGCGCACCAGACAATGCGTCGAGAGACTCGTCCATCCTGGGGAGCGGATACGCGTCGGCCACAGAGATCTTATTCAGGCGACGGAAATCGACACAAAATCGCAGGGACCCGTCCTGCTTTTTAACGAGCACAATAGGCGCTCCCCAAGGACTGGAGGAAGGCGAAATAATGTCGGCTTCCAGCATATAGTTAACTGCCGACTGAACATGTTCCTTCTCAGCAGGACTCAGTTGGAAGGGATTTTGCCTGACCGGTGCCGCATCGCCCGTTTCAATGTGGTGGCGTAGCAGGTCCGTGCACCCAATGTCATACTTATGTTTACTGAAGACATCCGAAAATTCAATGGGCAACCCGCGCAGCACACCCAACTGTACCGCTGACAAATCATCAGAGTCCGCGCACAGCGAATCAACCCAATCGAGGTCCTCCTTCAATGTAACGTTTTCCGTGGGACTCGCATCCGCCTGCGCAACCAGCCTCTCCTCCGCAGGGACCCGCGCCGCGTGAGCTAGCACGGTGCCCTGCTGAATGACGGCCGGCCGCGCACCAGCGTTTAAAACCATCACAAACGGATCCCTGTCAGCCCCCACCAAAGTGTGAGCCACCGACAAATCGAAACCACCAACAGCCCTATTAAAAGGACCCAAAAGCATGCCCTGTTCAGAGGCCTCCTTCACCCATGGCTTCCGCAACCGGAGGGGAATTAACATTTGTGAACCCGGGGGCACGTGCACGGTCTGTGTCGCTAACGCCTGTATGGTAGCTCACGCCGTCCGAATTTCATTAGGGCTCGTCAAAAATGAAATACGGCGACCCGATGGTAGTTCAATGCAACGCTGATCAATGAGAATTTTGATGGGCATTTTTGCCAGAAAATCAGTGCCCAATAGACAAGGGACCGCCAGGGAGGACGAAACAAAAACGGGTCCCGACAATTTGATATCACCAATGCAAATGGACGCCCTAATCTGACCGATAATGCCCAATGATCCCCCGTTAGCGGCGTAAAATGGCACATCCACCGGAAGAAGCGGACGACATTGTACAGGGAGAATATTATAAATGAGATCCGATATAATAGTCGCCGATGCCCCCGTGTCCACTAACACCCTGACCTCGACCCCATCAATAGATCCGGTAACGACGGATGAACCCGCTGAGGCAGCCACTATTCTGTGCCCCAATTCCGACCATTTAATGTCTCCCCGGTCCCGGCCGAATCGCCCTCTCTGAACCGAATCCCCGAACTCTACTCGGCTCTCCCCCACCGCAACGCGACGACCCATATGTGCCGAGTATGCGGGCCGAGCATGTGAGGTGCCGCGACTTGCCGGGGTTTGCAGGGACGACTTGGGGCCTTGGTCGTCGTCCAGCCGAGGTCCCATGGCGCGCTGACGTGGGGCGCGGCAACCGGAGGCCACGTGGCCCCGGAGGCCGCAGTTATAGCAGGTGATGACAGTCGTCGGAGATCTCGGTTGCTCCAGCTTGCGGGCCGCTCGCAGAGGCGAACGACCCCCCGATCTCCAGTCCCCCGGTCGTCCCGCGATGAACGCCTCCTCTCGTGGGCTGACGACTTGGGGCACGGTGACAACTGGGCCCGGAGTTGAGGCCACGGCAGTGTTGCAGACGACTCCCTGTTTACGTTGAAGGACCTCGTGCGCTTGTATGCTTGTGGCGACCCGTAAGGATGAAATATCGGTCTCATCGGCCGTGTTGATGGGGACCCCCAGGTCCTGCGCCAACTTGAGCAGCTGCTCCAAAACCATGGCATCTTGGCCCTCCTCGTCCATACGAGGGAACGCGGCGTCGGCGAGAGCAAGCAACGCCGTGCGGTAGGCGAGCACGGTCTCCGTGTCCGCCTTCCGTCTTGCATAAAAATGATGGCGGCACGCGGAGGGAGGACCATAGACCTTGGCCATGAGAGCCAGCGCATCTTTGAGCGTGGAGCGGTCCGACCTGCGTGCGGACGTGAAGGCCGCGAGCGCGTTGTCATCCAGCATGGCAGGCAGTGCCCGCAGTGCCGTAGCGTCGGACCAGGCAGACATCTCCTGATGCGCCAAAAATCTGCGCTGAAATTGGCTCCAATCCCCGCCTTCCGCCTTGAAGGCTGACAACGTGGGAAGGCGCTGCTGAAAAATGAAGTCGTCCTCCTCCTCGTGCTTCCTCTCTGCCGCCCCGTCGGTGTGTAAGATGGCGGCCCCATCGGCGGGTGTGTGATGGCGGTCCGCCGCGCGCGTTGGTGACGTCAGCGGGCGCGCATGGAGAACCGCTGCCACGTGGTGATGGCCGTTCCCGCCAAAAGTCGGTGCAGATGAAATGGCGGCCATCGCCAAATCGTTTTGGCGGGAATCTGCAGGGCGACCCTGCAGAACGTCGGCCGCCGTTCCCGCTCCTCCCGACGAGCTGATCTCCACCAAGATGGACGCGGCGGCGAGCAGCAGCTCCGCCAGACGGGAGTGTGCTTCGCGAAGCACGGCGTCAGTCCCCCGTGGCTCGTCCGGCGCCGTCGGCGGATCCTGCCCCGTGGGCAACTCCTCTTCCTCACCCCCCAATGCCAGTTGACCCGCGTCGTCGAGGTTGTCCCCGTGGTCAATCCCTTGGGTCCGACGGTTCCTCCTTGTATCCATGCTTGGAAGACCGTTTCACTTCTGACGCCAGTTGAAGTATGGGAATTGACGGCAGGAACTTCTTGACGGGAACACACTTTTATTAAATCTTTACGTATCAAAATACAACGTGTAGTCTCCTTCTCCGACTTCACACTCCACTACTCTCGTGTAAACTCTAGGCCTCTGGCTACACACGATACCCTTCACTCGTGTAGACCCTATGCCTCTGGCTACACAATACACTCGACTCGTGTAGACCCTATGTCCCTGGCTACACACACTGCATTCGGCTCGTGTAGACCTTATGCCTCTGGCTACACACACTACACTCGCCTCTGGGTTACACAGAGTCCCGGTCCCGTTAGGACAGCGGGACTAGGTACCGCAGGGCCCTAGGTCTTCATCCCCGTCTTCATTCTTCGCTGGTTACACACTCCCCTCACGCCTGTGTGCATCCCCTTTTATAGCCCCTGCTCACGAGAGGCGGAGCTGATGCGTACTTCAACGTGAGCATCGCTCCTTAATGAACCAATCACGACGCACTCTCTCTACGATCCGTTTTCCCCAGCGCGTGTTAACACTCCTCCACCAATCACACCGCGCTGCCACCCGATCACTCCCTCTCAGCACGTCACCGGTCCACAGCCAATCAGTACCCCGTAACCCACGACCCCGCGCTGACCCCTGATCCTCCATCGTCAGCGCACGTCACCACCTACACAGCCAATCATTACGCGCTGGCATACGATCTCTAATCCCAGCGCGTATCACCTCTACAGATGTGCCCACTGGCACCATAGGGCAGTGCAGCCAAGCCCTGTCCCCCACATGCCAGGGCTCTCGCGGAGACTGTGTGCCGTGCAGGCGTTCATTGGCAGCCTGCCGTCTCGCGGTGTTACCCAACGAGGCATCTCTAGCCTCCTTCAGACGGTCTAATGCCACCTGCATGGGGGCAGGTACCGCCGATGACTTCCCCCTCACTTGCACGCCCAATCTGACCAGTGCTGGTGCCTCTGGTTCCCGACCATACATTAAATAGAATGGCGAATACCCCGTTGAGGCGTGTGGGGCCAACCTGTAAGCGGCTCGGGCCGCCGGAACGTATAGGTCCCAATCTGTCTGCGCTGAGTTAACCTGTTGACATAACATAGACGATAGCGTCCTATGCAGGCGCTCGACCATCCCGTCGGTTTGCGGGTGGTATGGGGACGTCCAAATCTTTTTCTTACCCAGTGAGTCACACACTTCTTTAAGTAGACGGGAAGAAAATGTTTCTCTTTTTATACTACAATACACGCTACTAAACCCCACACTACTATACACTAAACTACTTTATACCACTATACACTACACTGCTATATACTACACTATTCACTACATTACACACTACACTACAATAAACACTAGATACGACAAAATACACCACTTCTTTGTACAACAGTATACACTATATATCCTATACTACTATACACTACAATACACTACACTATACACTACTATGAACTACACTTTCTGCTACACTACACACTACTATACACTTGACAATAGACTACAATAGTATGCACTACACTTTACACGACACTACTATACACTACACTAATACACACTACACTACTATACACTACTATACACGACACTATACACTACACCACCTAAATACATCACACACTATACACTATACACAACTATATATTGCGATATATACAATACTATACACTATACCCTACTATACAGTGAGGGAAAAAAGTATTTGATCCCCTGCTCATTTTGTACGTTTGCCCACTGACAAAGAAATGATCAGTCTATAATTTTAATGGTAGGTTTATTTGAACAGTGAGAGACAGAATAACAACAAAAAAATCCAGAAAAACGCATGTCAAAAATGTTATAAATTGATTCGCATTTTATTGAGGGAAATAAGAATTTGACCCCCTCTCAATCAGAAAGATTTCTGGCTTCCAGGTGTCTTTTATACAGGTAACGAGCTGAGATTAGTAGCACACTCTTAAAGGGAGTGCTCCTAGTCTCAGCTTATCTGTATAAAAGAGGGAAATAAGTATTTGACCCCCTCTCAATCAGAAAGATTTATGGCTCCCAGGTGTCTTTTATACAGGTAACGAGCTGAGATTAGGAGCACACTCTTAAAGGGAGTGCTCCTATTCTCAGCTTGTTACCTGTATAAAAGACACCTGTTCACAGAAGCAATCAATCAATCAGATTCCAAACTCTCCAACATGGCCAAGACCAAAGAGCTCTCCAAGGATGTCAGGGACAAGATTGTAGACCTACACAAGCTGGATTGGCTACAAGACCATCGCCAAGCAGCTTGGTGAGAAGGTGACAACAGTTGGTGCGATTATTCGCAAATGGAAGAAATACAAAAGAACTGTCAATCTCCCTCGGCCTGGGGCTCCATGCAAGATCTCACCTCGTGGAGTTGCAATGATCATGAGAACGGTGAGGAATCAGCCCAGAACTACACGGGAGGATCTTGTCAATGATCTCAAGGCAGCTGGAACCATAGTCACCAAGAAAACAGTTGGTAACACACTACGCCGTGAAGGACTGAAATCCTGCAGCGCCCGCAAGGTTCCCCTGCTCAAGAAAGCACATATACATGCCCGTCTGAAGTTTTCCAATGAACATCTGAATGATTCAGAGGACAACTTGGTGAAAGTGTTGTGGTCAGGTGAGACCAAAATGGAGCTCTTTGGCATCAACTCAACTCGCCGTGTTTGGAGGAGGACGAATGCTTCCTATGACCCCAAGAACACAATCCCCACCGTCAAACATGGAGGTGGAAACATTATGCGTTGGGGGTGTTTTTCTGCTAAGAGGACAAGACAACTTCACCGCATCAAAGGGACGATGGACGGGGCCATGTACCGTCAAATCTCGGGTGAGACCCTCCTTCCCTCAGCCAGGGCATTGAAAATGGGTCGTGGATGGGCATTCCAGCATGACAATGACCCAAAACACACGGCCAAGGCAACAAAGGAGTGGCTCAAGAAGAAGCACATTAAGGTCCTGCAGTGGTCTAGCCAGTCTCCAGACCTTAATCCCATAGAAAATCTGTGGAGGGAGCTGAAGGTTCGAGTTGCCAAACGTCAGCCTCAAAACCTTAATGACTTGGAGAAGATCTGCAAAGAGGAGTGGGACAAAATCCCTCCTGAGATGTGTGCACACCTGGTGGCCAGCTACAAGAAACGTCTGACCTCTGTGATTGCCAACAAGGGTTTTGCCACCAAGTACTAAGTCATGTTTTGGCAGAGGGGTCAAACACTTATTTCCCTCATTAAAATGCAAATCAATTTATAACATTTTTGACATGCGTTTTTCTGGATTTTTTTATTGTTATTCTGTCTCTCACTGTTCAAATAAACCTACCATTAAAATTATAGACTGATCATTTCTTTATCAGTGGGCAAACGTACAAAATCAGTAGGGGATCAAATATTTTTTTCCTTTACTGTATGCTGCACTATACACTACACTATGCACTACACTACTGTACACTACGCTATACACTACACTATACACTAATATACACTATACTATATATTACACTATATACTATACACTACATTATGCACTACTATACCCTTCACTATACACTACACTACTATACACAAAACTATACACTACGCTACTATACACTACACTACTGTACACTACACTATACACTACACTACTATACACTACACTACTATACACTACACTACTATACACTACACTACTATACACTACACTTTAGACTACACTTTAATACTTCGTAATCTCCATGTCTCTATGTGTCCGTGTCTCTCAGTGGGCGTGTCAAAGCCCGAGGTCTCACCGCGTCGCCCCGTAGCGCACGTGGGAGGCTCCCTGTCACTGCGCTGCGTCGTGCCCTACGGCTCCCCTCCCATCTCCTACTCGTGGCTCAGGGGGGACGCGAGCTCGGGGGGGATCCTCACAGCGACCGGGGTCCACACGGAGACGTGGACCCTGAACGACGCGCGGCACCGCGACGCGGTCGCCTGTGAGGTCAACAACAAAGTGGGTGGGGCAAATTCGACGACGGAGAGGAGCGACGTCGTGACGGTGACGGCGATGGCAGCGGCACCCGGTACGGAGACAACGACCATTCAAGGCTGAGTCGACCTAGGGGGGAGGAGACAGGGAATGGTTCGACATTTCCGGCCCAGTTATTTGTCGTGAGTGGGAGTCGAACTCGGGTCTCTGCCGGGTTCGTGGTGCAGGGCAGCACTAACTGCTGCTAAACTACACCCCAGCCCCACTCACGCGTTCACAAATGCAAACAAAGATTCCCCGCATTACCTCGAACAGACTGTAGGGGCAAGTGCTGTTGACGGTAGCTGCACCTATGAAGGCCGGCATGGCACAAGAGGGGGTGAGTGGCCAGCACATTCCCGGACGCCTTTGTCTCCCCAGTGGCGATGTTTATATACGGCACCAGACAAATCAGTTTCAAAGACATTCTTACCCATAAAAGTAATTTATTGTCTGTCTATCTGTTTGTGTGGACACACCTTGTGACGCATTTAACTCACACAACTGGTGGCTTTACGTTTCAACAAACTATGCACGCACGACTAAAAAAGCCCCCGATTGACAAATCGTGATTTCTTTTTCCCATCCATCAACTTTAAAGTAGTTAAATTTACAATTTATTCATTTTATATGCACAGGGCAGCGCCAGAGCACGCATCTGCACATGCGTGAGGACGCTGACTCATGGTCGTTGCCCCTAGCAACGCACACGTGCAATCGGTGGGGGGATGGGGGAATTCTCATTTGCGTTAAAACTTTTTAAAAATACACACAACGCTGAGGAAAATTACTCAAAGTGTCATGTCCTCTTCTGCCCCCCCCCCCCCCCCGAATGTATGCACTTACTAGTATAGGGTCGGTAAATACTACTATTATAGTCCTTAGATACTATTACTGTAGAGCGGGCGGGGGGATGGTGGTGGGGTGGGGTAACGCCACAGCACAAGCCTGCAAAGGTGCCACCTTGGCCGGCTGGGAAATCTCGGCGATGCCGGGGGCACTGCACGGGACGAGGCCTTACCACGGCACTCTAAGAAGTTAGTTCTTGATTTGAAGCTTTTGTGACTGCAGGAATCCATACTCTTTGGTTCTTTTGGTAAAGTCACCTACATGAGTATAACGTTAGTATTATCGAGTTAATGTATACTTTTATAGAGTCGGTATATATATGAGACTATAGAGTAGGTAGATACTACTGTAGAGTAGATAGATACTATTGTAGACTCAGTAGATACTACTGTAGAGTCAGTAGATACTACTGCAGAGTCAGTAGATACCATGATAGAGTCAGTAGATACTATGATAGAGTCTGTAGATACTTTCTTGATTTTAAGCTTTCGTGACTGCAGGAATCCATACTCATTAGTTCATTCGGTAAAGTCACGTAGGTATAAAATAAAATAAAGTAAATCACGACGTTTCGGGTGCGTCTGTCATCAGGTGGGAAAGCATGGTCTGCTGCTGAGGCAGACTGTTTTAAAAGGATTGAAATGGGTGTCGCCCAAGGGTCATAATGAAATGGCCGGGGTTAGTGATGTTAACGTGATAAATTAGCATGTATCTATATTCTTAGGTTTTTTCGGTAAAGTCACGTAGGTAAAACATTAAAATTTATAAAAATAAAATAAAAATCACGACGTTTCAGAGGCAACACAAGCTTCCGTCTTCAGGTGGAACCGCCACAGTCTCGACAGCTGTATCAAGTAAATGAGAGATTGCAGGAGCTACCACTCCGTTTATATAATGGTTGGAGAGGGGGGAAGGGCCAAGTACAGCACACTGTACTTAAGAGGGTGAGCCTTTGTTATGGAGTGGTACGGTTTGTGACTCAACCTGTGACAAGGAGAAAACAACTGAACATGGTAAACCTGTAATAGTTGTCTGTCAAATAAGATTGGCCAAATAAGTGTAGTTAAATTTTTTTTGCATGGTTAATCACATCTTTCCAATGATTACTCAGTTTGTAACCATCATCACGGTTGAAATTATGTCTGTGTTTGTATATTTGTATGGCTTCGTGTACAAACCTTTGATGGTAGCCAGAAGGTTTGCAGAGCACCTTGGTCTCGGAAAAGACAATTTCATGAGAGCCCACCGAGTTGTAGCAATGATCGGCCACGGCCGAAGAATCAGTTCTGCCGTGTTTCAGATCTGACTTGTGCTCGCGGACACGATCAGAAACATGACGTTTCGTTTCTCCAATGTAGCAATCACCACAAATGCAACTCAATTTGTAGACTCCAGGATACTGTAAGTCAGGAACGACATCCTTCACAGATGAAATCAGATCACGGATTTTATGCACTGTACTGAATCGGACTTGGATCTTATGTTTGTTTAGAATTTTGGAGATCTTTTTGGTCACGCCTGCAATGTATGGTAACGTGATAGTTTTGGTCGGAGTTTCATGTGGCTGTTTCTGTGTGGTGGGAGAAACAGCTTGGTGGATAGTGCGGTCAGAGTATCCCTTCATCCTGAGGGCCCGATGTACATGTCTTAATTCACCAGCCAGGTGGTGTTGGTCAGAAATGCCATGGGCTCTGTGGTATAGCGTTTTGATATGAGAATTCTTTTGAGATGGGTGGTGGTGGGAATCCGGTTTCAAGTAGGAATCTGTGTAGGTGGCTTTCCTGTAGACAGAATGTCCCAAGGATCCGTCAGGCCTCCTCTCAAACAGAATATCCAAGAATGGTAGTTTACCGTCTTTCTCCACTTCCATGATGAATCTGATGGATGGGTGTCTAGAATTGATGTGGTCCAAGAAGTGGTTCAATGCTGGGAGGCCATGTGGCCAGATGACGAAAGTGTCATCCACATACCTCTTCCACAGGGAAGGACGCAGTGTGGATGTCTGGATGGCGTCTGATTCAAACTTTTACAAACTGAGTAATCATTGGAAAGATGTCATTAACCATGCAAAAAATATTTAACTACACTTATTTGACCAATCTTATTTGACAGACAACTATTACAGGTTTACCATGTTCAGTTGTTTTCTCCTTGTCACAGGTTGAGTCACAAACCGTACCTCTCCATAACAAAGGCTCACCCTCTTAAGTACAGTGTGCTGTACTTGGCCCTTCCCCCCTCTCCAACCATTCTATAAACGGAGTGGTAGCTCCTGCAATCTCTCATTTACTTGATACAGCTGTCGTGGCTGTGGCGGTTCCACCTGAAGACAGAAGCTTGTGTTGCCTCCGAAACGTCGTGATTTTTATTTTATTTTACTTTTATTAATTTTAATGTTTTACCTACGTGACTTTACCGAAAAAACCTAAGAATATGAATCCTTGCTGTCACGAAAGCTTCACATCTAGAATTAGCATGTATCTGTAAGATAGGAGGAGAGCGGCCTCCTGGACGAGGGCACGGAAATAGCTATGTTAATGTGACAGATTAGCATGATGTTAATGTAAGAAATTAGCATGTAACTGTAGAAAATGAAGAGAGCGGCCTCCTCGACGAGGGCATGGAAGAGGCTATGTTAATGTGAGAGATTAGCATGACATAACAGCTGACATAGGCAGGTAGGATGGAAACATCACAGTCAGTTAAGACTTTACCTGGTTAAGAACGTCATTCCAATGATTGCTCAGTTTGTACCCATCCGCTCAGTTGAAGTTGTATCTGTGTTTATATATCTGGATGGCTTCATGAACAAATCTCTGAAGGTAGCCGGTAGGTTTACAGAGTACCTCCGTCTTGGAAAAATCAATGTCGTGTGAGCCCACAGCGTTAAAACAATGATCAGCAACGGCAGAGGTATTGGTCTTACCGTGTTTCAAATCTGCCTTGTGTTCACGAACGCGGTCCGAGACATGTCGTTTCGTTTCTTCAATGTAACTGCTGCCACAACCACAACTTAATTTGTAGACAACAGGGTATTGCGTGTCAGGACTCACATCCTTTACAGATGGGATTAAATCACGGATTCTGTGTACTGTGTTGAAACTAACCTGGATCCTGTGTTTGTTTAAGATATTGCAAATATTTTTGGTAACGTCTGCTATGTATGGCAAAGTGATGGTTTGGGTTGGATCCTCAGAAGGTTGTCTCCCAATGGCTGGGGAAACAGCTTTGCGGATTGTACGGTCAGAGTATCCGTTCATCCTGAGGGCTTGGTGTATGTGCTCCAACTCACTAGCTATGTGGTGCTGGTCGGAGATGCAACGGGCCCTATGGTATAGTGTTTTGATGAGGGAATTCTTCTGGGCTGGATGGTGATGGAAGTCAGGCTTTAAATAGGCATCCGTGTGGGTGGCTTTCCTGTAGACCGAATGTCCCAACGAGCCATCAGGTCTCTTCTCGATCAAAATATCCAGAAATGGTAGCTTGCCATCCTTTTCTACTTCCATGCTGAATTTGATAGAAGGGTGTATGGAATTGATGTGGTTGAGATATTGGTTCAGTGCTGGCAGGCCAGATGACGAACGTGTCATCTACGTATCTATTCCACAAGGAAGGACGTAGGGTGGATGTCTGGATGGCATCTGTCTGAACATTTTCGCTACCACTGGCGATAAGGGAGAACCCATTGGGGTACCCTCATTTTGTCTATAGAATGTACCATTCCAGGTTAAGTATGTGTTGGTAAGACAGTGCCTTACCAAAGTTAGTACATCTGGATTCAGTCCTTGTTGGACCAAGTCTTCAATGATTGCAATGGTGTCAAGTACAATATGACGAACTAGTACTTGTGTATGTATATGTTGTGTTTTTAATAGAAGTTTTGAAATCTATTTTCCCCCGGGCAACGCCGGGTACTTCCCGCTAGTGCATCATATATTAGCAGTGCCAGGTTTTTGTTTGTTTGCATGTTCACCACATTTACTGCGTGTGGTTAATGCAGTGACACGAGGTTTTTGATTGGTGTTTGAACATGTTAACACCACTTCTCTTTTATTGCCAGAAAGGATTAAACCTATTTTTAAATCCTTTATATTAATTTCACTTGCTTGCTTGCTTGCGCGCTTACGACCGTGCAAATCTTTCGGTCGTTTTTTAACCCACTTCCCGTGATCCAATCGAGCTGACATTTTGCACACAGACTCGTTGTACGTGACAATAAATTTTCGTGAAAATTTTTTTCTCCAAATTTTTACACTTTTTAGGAATTTTTTTTTTATATTTTATTACCAATGGTGGCAGGCAATCATCTGACCCATAGGTGGCAGCCATCTCAAGCCAGAGGACGAGAGGACTCTAGCCGCCACGCATATAAAGGATTTATAGTGAAAAACTTTGTTTTTACGGGTTAATTTTTTTCCTATGATTATTATTACGTCGTTTGTATTCATAGGAGGTGATGGCCCGAGTACTCAGCACTACATCTACTGGTCCCCTGTTTTCATCATCCTGATGCTCATCGCAATCGCGTGCCTCATCATTTACCACCGCCACAAAGGTGAGGAGTTATGATACCTACAAAGAAAAAGTCCTCCCCCCCGTGTCACCTGTAACAGTCGATAGGGGCAAGTGCTGTTGGAGCGAGTAGCAGCAGCGCCTATGAAGGCTACCAGGACTGTGGCACACACAGAGGAGGGAGGGTGGCCAGCACCGTTTCCGGCCGCCTTTGTCTCCCCCAGTGGCGATGTTTACACACCGCATCAGGTACTCATTTGAGGCAGAGTTGACCTTGCGGAGGCCCAGGACCGTTTCAAATAATCGTCACTGGTGTTGGCCGTGAGCACTAACCGCTACACTACCACTCCAACTACACACACAATATACACAACTACACCTACACACAACACACAACCACACATACACTACACAGATACCACAAACAAACACACTACACACCTATACACCACACACACACCACATACACTACACACCTATACACCATATAGCTATAACAAGAACAACAATCGCCATTCGCCTCTAAGTGGCGGGGACGTCACCACGGCGATTGTGCTAGGCTATGTGCACGTTTAGGCCACGTGAAGAGTCAAACGCCCGCTGACAGGAGGTCACGGGACAAAATAGGTGCCATTTGACGACTAAGTGAGATGACCGAGATGACTGGCTGATGCACTACCTGGGCCCCTACTGTGCCAACTTGACGTGTTTTATCCACCTGGCGCTCCGGTCGTTGTTCTGAGCGTCACTCCTCTGCCCTCCGTTGTTGTTGGAGGGTGACTGCCTCCAACTGCCCAGTAGCATCCTTCACGAGCCTCCTCCACCACAGAGGCCGATCTTGACACCACTGGCACCACTCAACTCCGCATCCTCTTGTACCACATCACTGCATCTCTTCTCTAGCCCATGCGGTCCCGTTTAGCCCCCTCTATCTGGCCGAACAAAAGCTGTTTAGGCATGCGGTGGCTGGGCATCCGGGCTACAGGTTCCAGCCAACGCAGCCTTGTCTGCCAGAGGAGCTCATCGATGGGACTTTGTCCAGATTTTTATAGGATATGTGAGCTTCTACCACAATCCAGCCTGGTTAAATCCATGATGGATCGTAAGCAGACCAGCTTGAGTTTTCTAACTGGCGAAGATGTTCCATTAGGGGGGGTTCAAGTTTTGCAAGCGTAGAGAAGGGAGGGCATGACTGTGGCTGAGAAACCCTGAAGCTTCGTGTGGAGCGATAGGCAAGGTAGCTTCCACACAGCATTATGCAGCCAATGAAATGATATTGCCGCTCCACTGAATTCAAACCTGAGCTGGTCATAAGCAAACTGCCCAGGTATGGAAAACTCTCCACTTTCAACACAACCACACCCTCACCAATAGAGAGTAGATGGGGCGGAGTGTTTGATGGCACAAAATATCCATTCAGGTGCTCATTTTTGATGGGGCTAACAGCAGTGCCTCCAACTGCTCCTCTGTCTGAGCAGCAATCACCACATCATCAGCATACTTAACATGGTTTACCAAAACGGAGGAACCTCTTGACCGCACACGGGTAAAAATCAGCCTCCCATTGCACGTCTACCAGATGGAGATTCCTCCACCACAGTCATGGAAGGCTTCTCGAACTACGTGGTCGAAAATAATGTTTAATAATGTTGGAGCCAGAGGACATCTCTGTCGCACACAAAGGTGAACAGGGAATGGCTATGACTCCCGGCCATGTAGTTTTAACCGGGCCTGCCCACCATCATAAAGGTCCTTAATAATCGTGAGCAGAGTCAGGGACTCCAGAAGCATGAAGAACAACCCAGAGCGCAGGCCTACTGATGGTATCATAGGCCTTGACCACTTCAATAATGCAGAGATGTTGGTCCTATTGGGTTTCCCTACATCTCTTCTGTAGCAGACGGACAGAAAATATTGCATCTGTGCAAGGCCGCCCTGGCCTGACACCACATTGAGACTTTGCCAGCCTCTCCTCAGAGTGCCTAGCAAGGCGATGTTGAATAATCGATGCCAGGACCTTTCCCGGCACACTGAGAGCATTTCGCTTGGGAGATTATTTCTGCCCGGTGCGTTTCCTGGTTTTAAACATACACTGCACAATACATACACTACACACACTACACACACACACTACACACACTCACTATGTACTACACTACACACACTCACTACACACACTCACTAGACATACTCACTACACACACACACTACACACACACACTACACACACACTACATAAAACTCCCGTGGTCACTGGTCAGCGAGGAAGGGGACGTGACGTGCCAACCTTTCCACGATGTTTTTCCACGATAACCCACGGCCGTGCGATCTCATTTTTACTTTTTTTTATCCAGGTGGAAGGCCCTCCTCTACTGAGCTGTGTGATTCTTTGTTCAGACTTGGACCCGGCAATAGAGACCCAGACTCAGAGACCCACAGAGACCCAGACACATAGAGAACCACAGACACCCAGACACATGGAGACTCATAGAGACCCAGAATCATAGAGACCTACAGAGAGCCTGACACATGGAGACTCATAGAGACCCAGAATCATAGAGACCCACAGAGACCCAGAATCATAGAGACCCACAGAGACCCAGAATCATAGAGACCCACAGAGATCCAGACTCATAGAGACCCACAGAGACCCAGACACATAGAGACTCACAGAGACCCAGACACATGGAGACTCATAGAGGCCCAAAATCATAGAGACCCACAGAGACCCAGACACATGAAGACTCATCGAGACCCACAGAGACCCAGACATATGGAGACCCTCAGAGACCCAGACTCATATAGACCCACGGAGACACCCACTGAGACGCAGACTCATAGAGACCCACTGAGACCGACACTCATAGAGACCCAGACTCATAGAGAACCACGGAGACCCAGACTCATATAGACTCATGGAGACCCAGACTCATAGAGAGCCACAGAAACCCAGACTCATAGAGGCCCACGGAGAACTAAACTCATAGAGACCCAGACTAAAACTAAACTCATTTATTTCCTGCGTACCAGGCGAGGTAGTTAACATCTCCTAGCCACCGTGGGAGTTAGGGGTCAGGATCGAACCCACCAACCTCCTGTATACCAGGTGTTGTATTTATGCCCCTTTTTCCAAAAAATAATATTAAGAATAATTAGGCTAAAACATATATATATTGATTAAATTATGAAAACAAACCACTACTCAATCACATTCCACGCTGGGCATTGGAAAAACGTGGAATGCCATTAAAAACTGCAAACGTCAGGACCTCCCCCAGCCACCTTTGTCTTCCAACGGTCCGGCACAAACAGATGGCACCATATATACTTAGGGAGTTAGAGGGTCGCGAAAAGGGTTTATGACCTGACATTCCGAGGGTGTTTGTTTTTCTGTTGTTGTTTCTCTCGCAAGAGATGCGCAGATGGGAGAGGTTCACGTTTTTTTGAGTTTTAAACACAAACGCACAGAAGTCTGAGTGCAGTCTGGTTCGAGTCTTGCTCTCGGCTTGCGACGCGGCGTTGCGAGGGAGACTCGCAAGGGAGTTGGGGCGGGTCGTGCCTCGAGGAGAGATGGAACGAGGAGGGGTCGTTAGAGTCGCAGAAGTCTGAGTTCAGCCTGGGTCGAGGCTGGGTTTCAGCCATGCCCCGGCTGGCGGTGCCGTCGTGAGGGAGCAAACACCGATACCGATGGCCGGTGTCGCTTCTCGAAAAACGAAGTGGCGAGGTGTGGTTAAGTGCGAGTGAAGCTTGCGAAATTCCAGCTATCATTCTCGTGAGAGGACCTGAACCAGCGAAGCCCTGAGATGAGGGCGGTAAAGGCATCAGCGAGTGCCCGTACGAAGCTGTCAGCTGCACGCCAAAGGTAAAAGCAAGGAGAGAGAACGAAAGCTCGCTAATTACCACCAACGGAGGAGCGCCACCATCATCTCAGCATCTCAACACCATCACCACCAACACAGAAGACTCAAGAAAATCAGCAAGTATGACGGGGCTCGCTGAATAGCGAGCCGTCGAGGTGCATGTGAAACTGACGGAGATTTCAGTTATCATTCTCGAGCAATAGCGAAGACACCCAACGTCAACCCAGCAATGAACGAGAGCATCGTTCATCGCCAGAGCGCTCCAAGCCGGTGAGTGCACGCAGCCGCGTCGTCCAGAGCCTGAGCCAACGCAGCCCTGAAGTAAGGGCGGGTGTCCGTGTGAAGCTGGCAGCGATCAGGGAGAGAGCACGGAGAAAATGAGAGAGAGAGAGAACGGAGCAGTGGCAGAGCTGCGCGCTATCTAACGACGGAATCATCGCGCACCACGACGGCGAGCGTCGTGCCGACGCCACTCATCTAGCAGTGGAGAGAGAGAGCGCACGAGCAGCACCACCCGGGCGTCACCGAGCGTCGTGCCGACTCGTCATCCAGCAGCGGAGGAACGGCGCGCTATCTGACGACGGAATCATCGCGCGCCACGACGGTGAGCGTCGTGCCGACGCCACTCATCTAGCAGTGGAGAGAGTGAGCAAAAGAGCAGAGACACGCCCGAGCGAGGGAGCAGGGCGAGAAGCTGCTGCGGGTGGTATACCCCCTCCCCCACCCCCCGCAAGCTAACGACACAACTCCTGGCTCTAAAAAAAAATTACAAGGAGACAACGCACACACAACACGCACACGAATAAGACTTTCAAAAAGTTATCTTTGTGTTTCGAAAAGGGTTACAATTTCAAGTTGGTACGTTCAATATCAACTGATCGTGCAAAGCAGTTGCTGCCGTCGAGTTATATGAATAAGAAATGTTTTAGTCATTTATTTTCGTTAATTGCATAATCTTGCTGATGAATCTATTGACATATACTTTTGCCTTTGCATATTAGAGTGTCATATGTTTGTTTAGAATTAAAATTGCTTAACAAAAGCGTTTGAGTGTTTCTTTCCAAGTCCATGCAAAACTCTTATTTATAAGAACTGTATCCTGCGTTGAGATATGAATTTGGAGACCTAACATAACATAAACACACTAAGATAATCAATACATGTTTAATCAAAGATTTTCGTTCTATCCTGATTGATACAACTCTGGATAACGAAGCTAAGCCTAATTATCATAACTGCACACATTAACATAATCGCAAGCATTCGCTTAAATTAATACGATTATTGTCGCGATTATCATAATTTATGCATATGATTATATACATTAGCATCATTTATGCGAATTATGCATTTTTTTAAAATATAAATTAGTATTATTTTTTATCAAAAATGTTATAACCCGACATATACATCACAGGCGAGGTGGTTAACGTTGGGCATCGCCGCCTTCATTCTGCGCCTCTCCATCGATCACCGAGCCCCGCTGTTCCCCGAAGGACGACTGCGTTTAATTGAATATCCCTTATTGTGATAAACAATAACATCAACGACAACGACGATGATGCTGTTGTTGTTGTTGTCGTCGATTGCAATTTGTATTTGTCCTGCAGCTCGGAGGATGTCGTCACCGCCACGCCCGCCGCCACAGCAGCCGTTCGCCTCCTGCAAGACACCACAAGAGGTAAAGAGTGCGGGGGCTGAGATCAACTCAAGGATTCCGTTGGAATGGAGGAGGCTGCCACAGCCTCTGGTGTGGGCCAATCAGTTTCAAGGGCAATGTCTACGTTATTATTATTTTATTAATCATCATAATTACAATTATTGTAATCGAATGATGTTTAGGGTTGCATTGTCCTTGTACTGTTCATGCTTAGGTGATGTGCTCTGCTCTAACACGGGTGGCAGCGGAGACGAGGCCATGCAGGAGGCTGGTGTAGCCTCTGCTGTGGGCCAATTCATTTAAAAGACAGCGCACGCTCTGATTATAATCAAACTATACTTAGGATTGCACCTGCGCTGTCCATCGTTTCAGGCGCGGGACCACCCTTCGGAGGTTGGAGAAGGAGAAGGAGGGTGCAGCCCTTTGCAGCTCTGTACAATGCATATACTATTCATATTATTATAGCCATAAGTATCATTATAATCAAAGGATATTTGGATTTGAATTGTACTTGTACTGTTGACATTTTAAGGCGTTGATATCTGCGCTAAAACTGGTCGGTCTAGGCCTCTCAGTTTCAAGGCACATTATCATCGTTACAATCATCGATTGTCATCGAAGCGTGTTCAGGTTTGCATCTCGCCATCCGTTGTTTCAGGCGCGGGACCACTTGGACGGGGAGGGGGTGACCTACGCATCGCTCGACGACCGCGCCCTCAACCCCTCCCGCGCTGCTCAATCCTCCCGCGGTCACCTCGGCCCCGGCTCCCGCGACCCCTCCCACGTGATCTACGCCTCCCTGCAGGGCGACAGCGGCGGCTATGGCGGCAACGATGGCGACGTTGTCGCCTACGCGGCGCTCGACCAGTGGGCGCTGAACCGCCGAGGCCCGGGTCCGACCCCTCACCCGGGACGTGGAGGAGCAGGTCGCGGCGCTGACGGCGACTCTGACCACGTCGAGTACGCCCGGGTGGTCGTCGGGGCGACGGACCGCAGAGGGCGCGGAGGTCGCAATGGTCACAAAGGTCAAGTTTAGGGTGACTGGGTGGGGGGGGGGAAGATCACGGAGGTCGTGGAGGTCACAAAAGTCATGGGCAAGATCACGGAAGTCACGGTCATGGATGTTACAACGTTAACAAGGGTTACAGAGGTCAAGGTCGGGTGATGGGCAAGGTGGTGAATGTTACAGAGTGAAGGTCACGAATGTCAATCTGGTCGGGATGGCTGATGGGAAGGAGTTTGAAAATAATTTGGATGTGATGAAGTGAGGAAGTAGCCCCATTGGTGGAGAGAGGTCTCGACAAATGATTGGTCGGGAGGCGAGGTTCAAAAGGGGGTCGGTCGGAGGAGAGGTTCAAAACCGCAAATATGCAGAGAAGCGGAGGTTCGATGGTGGAGTCAACCATAATGGAGGGGTTTCTCTGGGGTTAGATCGCGTAAATATAGAAATGTGTCGTTAAAACTCGCCACCACCCGACACAGCCAACTGGTAAGGGTGGTCACGTAAACAGAACGTGGTCAGCTCGTCACTATTACAGCACTAGTGTTTAGTATATAATGTAGTGTATGATGTAGTATACTAGTACAGCACACCAGTGTGTTGGAGAGCCAAGCCACAACATTTGCAATCTGAGCATAGCGTTTCGCCAGTAATCAACCAGCTTCATCAGGCGACAGGCAAATTTGTGGAGAAGCCCACCTGTTTCGTGCCTACTCACAGAGAGGCGCAGCTTTGGTGGCCATGCTTCTGCGCTCTTGCGCAAAGTGGGGAGGGGGGGGTGGAGGCGACGGTTGACGACCTTCGGTGGTGGACGAGCATTGGCCGAAAGGGGTGGGGATGAGCGAAGCTTCGAGAGAGGATGGGGGGGGCTCGACAGGGAGGCGGAGTAAACATTCTTCAAAAGCAGCAAGGAAGAAGCGCTCAGCCCCGCCCCACCCTCCAGAGCCGATTGTCGGTGCTGTCGGCAGTCCTTACAAACGTGTTCACGAGGGTTGATGGTCGAGTCGAGTTGTAGCCTTCGGCGATTTTGGGACGAAAGTTCACGGTTGTTATCGGCTGAAGACAACAAATGCGGAAATATTTTTTAGGGCATATAAAAAGAAACTAAGACAAAGATCCCACGTGCATTGTCTTTGTGCTGTATGCCTTTTGGCGTCCTCTGGTCTAACACAGTTTTGAGACTAGGCTCAAAAGAAAGCTGTCGCTGGTGTAGACCAATCAGTTTCAAAGACATTGCATATATTATCAGAGTATGTTTTCTGTTTGCATTCTGACCACAAGTAATGTGGTTAATGCAGACATGATTCCTTGTAAAAGGTTTCAGTTTGGTGTTTTAACATCTCGACACACCTGTTTTGTTGGCAGAAAAAAGGTGAAAACCTATTAATCTTGATTGGAAACTGCCGTGACTGCAGGAATCCATACTCTTTGGTTCTTTCGGTAAAGTCACGTAGGTAGAAAAATAAAATACAAAAATCAATATATCACGACGTTTCGATCGCAACACAAGCGGTCGTCCTCAGGCGAAAAAAAATTAATCCAGCAGTGGAACTGCTGAACACAACTGCTGGATTATTTTTCTCCACCTGTAGACGACCGCTTGAGTTGCGATCGAAACGTCGTGATATGTTACTTTATTTTTTATTTTTCTACCTACGTGACTTTACCGGAAGAACCAAAGAGTATGGAAAACCTATTCTCATATTTTGGTACTGGCAAAAGAGGTTCCATGAAACTATATATATAAATACACGTGTTCGAGTTGGGTTAACGGGCGCTTTTAGAATAGCCGCGACTGTGCGGGCAGAAATGACGTAGGCTTGGTTTGCTGTGTTGTGTTGATATGTTGATTTCGTAGTCGTGGTGGTTATGATGACGCATGTGTGTCTATATATAATGCGTTAGGTTTCTCGTAATTATTTTGGCCAAACAAAATAAATAAAAAACTGCGTGATGTTATTTTATTGTGAGTTCATGATAATAATGTTATATTTACGACAGCCCCATCACAACCACCCCTCCACCATCACCACCCCAGCATCAAAGATGCCCCGTGTAGCCTTAACAGACTGTAGGGGCAAGTGCTGTTAGCGAGCACCTATGAAGGCCGGAACGGTACGCGAGGGGGTGGGTGGCCAGGACCACGCCCGACCGCCTTTGTATCCCCAGTGGCGATGTTTACACACCACACCAGGTACTCATTTGAGGCTGAGTCGACCTAGGGGAGGCCCAGGAGCAGGTTCAGATAATCGTCACTGGGTCTTGACCGTGAGCGGGAATCGAACCCGGGTCGCCAGGTTCATAGCGGAGCGCGCTAACCACTACACTACCCTCACCATCACGACCCCCATCACCCACACAACCCCCACCATCACGCCCCCCATCACCCATGCAACCCCCACCATCACTACTCTCATCAACCACACAGCCCCCACCATCACCACCCCCATCACCCACACTACCCCCACCATCACCACCCCCATCACCAACACAACCCCCACCATCACCACCCCCATCACCCACACAATCCCCACCATCACCACTCCTTACAACCACACAACCCCCACCATCACCACCCCCATCATCCACACAACCCCCACCATCACCACCCCCATCACCCATATTACCCCCACCATCAACACCCCCATCACTCCTATCCAATACCAACACCCAGGCATTCGCAGCTAAGTGACAATGACGTCACCGCGACGCCCGTGCCAGGCCAGGTGCACTTTGAGGCCACGTGAAGTGTCGAACGCCCGCTGGCAGAAGGTGACGGGGCAGACCCAGATACCACAGGTCGACTGACAGAGACGACTGGCTGATGCACCACCTGTGACCCCTACTGTGGCAACTTGCTGTGCTTTAGTCACCCGACGTTCCGCTCGTTGTTGTGAGCATCGCTCCTCCACACTCCGTTGTTCTTGGAAGGCGACTGCCTCCAACTGACCAGTAGCATTCTTCACAATGCTCCTCCAAAGAGGCCGATCTTGAGACTTCTGGTACCAGTCATCAAGTCCACTCAGCTGCACATCCTCCTGTAGCACATCACTCCATCTCTTCTCTAGCCCGTGCCGCGCCCGTTTAGCCCCCTCGATCCGGCCGAACAAAAGCTGTTTCGGCATGCGGTGATTGGGCATGCAGGCTATATGGGCCAGCGAATGCAGCCTTGTCTGCCGGAGGAGCTAACGGATGGGAATTTGTCCACATATTAAAAGATTTGTGAGCTCGTCACACAATCCAGCCTGGTTAAACCCAGGATTGATCGTAAGCAGGCCAGCCTAAATGTTTCTAATCGGCGAAGATGTTCAATTAGGGGGGTCCACGTTTCACAAGCATAGAGAAGGGAAGGAATGACTGTGGCCGAGAAGACCCGAAGCTTGGTGTGGAGCGACAAACCAGGTAGCTTCCACACAGCGTTACACAACCGATAAAAAGACAAGGCTGCTCGACTGAATTGGAGTGAGACCTCTGCTGTTAAACTGGAGCCAGTCATGAGCACACTGCCCAGGTATGGGTAACTCTACACTCTCTCCACAACTGCCCCATCACCGATTGGGAGATGTTTGGGTGCAGATGGTACAAAATACCCAGGCAGGTGCTTTGTTTTGGTGGGGCTGATGGTAAGGCCCCACCTCTTAGCGGCACACTCCAGTTTCAGCAACAGCGCCTCCAACTCCTCCTCTGAGTGAGCCGCAATTACCTTTTTATTGGCATACATAACGTGGTTGTCTAATAGGGAGCCATCCCTTGACTGCACCCGGGCATCGATCCGCCTCCCATTGTATCTGTACCAGATGGAAATTCCTCTGGTACAGCTACTGAAGGCTTCACAAACTACGTGGTCGAAATATATGTTAAATAATGTTGGAGCCAGAGGACATCCCTGTTGCACCCCAAGGTGAACAGGGAATGGCTCCAACTCCCGGCCACGTAGTTTTACCCGGGCCCGCTCACCATAATGAAGGTCCTTAATGATTGTTAGCAGCGGGTGAGAGACTCCGAAAGCACGACGAACAACCCAGAGACCAGGCCTACTGATGGTATCATAGGCCTTGGCGAGGTCAATAAAGCAGAGATGTAGGTCTTGTTGGAATTCCCTACACCTCTGCTGTAGCAAACGGACATAAAATATGGCATGTGTGCAGGACTGCCATTTCCTGTAACCAGAGTGGGGCTCTGCAAGCCTCTCCTCTGCAAGCCTGGCAAGGCGGTGTTGAATAATCCTTGTCAGGACCTTACCCGGCACACTAAGGAGTGAGATGCCCCTGTATTTGTTACAGTCTGTGCAATCTCCCTTCTTAAAGATAGGGACCACCAGGGCATCCTTCCCGTCCTGCAGAACCGGTCCAGTGGTCCAGACTGTTAATATGATGTCATATAGGGCAGTCTGTGCACAAACGCCACCTTCCCTCAGCATTTCGCTTGGGAGATCATCTCTGCCCGGTGCCTTTACTGGTCACACGCTCTGGATAGCCTTCAGTACTTCCTCCACACACATACACACACACACGCATACATACACACACACTCATATACTCACACAGACACATATACACACATACACCCGCATACACACACTTTCATATACTCACACACATACACGCATATACAAATACACACACACTCATATACTCACACATACACATATACACACGCATACATACATACACACATACATATACTCTCATATACTCACACATACAGTGATACCTCGGTTCACGAACTTAATTCGTGAACTGACTCTGGTCGCGAACCGAATTGGTCGTGAACCGAGGCACATTTTCCCATAGGGTTCAATGTAAATCCGGTTAATCCGTTCTGACCTTTTTTTTTGGTTTTTGAAGCACAAAAATATTAAACAAATGACAATACACATTAGTACTGTACAGTATAGTAATGTATAAAGAGAGAACACTAACCTTGCTTGAGATGACTTCAGTAAGCACTCAAACGGGTGAACTGTACAATACAGTAAGTACAGTATTGTACAGTACAGTAGTACAGTACTGTATGTGCTAAAAAGCACACCAAAAAGCAAAAAGTCACTGAAAGTGTCTTCACAGTACTCACAGTACTTCTTTCTGTGTCTCTTCTTCTCTCCACGATCTTCCTACAGGAAGTCACGACCATGTGACAGCCTGGAAATAGCATTAAAATGGCCGCGGCTCCTGTTCGTGAACCGAAGCGGAGTTCGTGAACCGGAGCATATTTTTATGAACTTTTCTGTTCGTGAACCGAGTTGTTCGTGAACAGAAGCGTTCGTGAATCGAGGTATCACTGTATATGTAGTGAGTGACTTCCAACACACGTCAAGTAGAAGGCTTCTTATTTATTAAGAGTAAACAGCGATACACTTCATAACGTGGCTATACCTCGGCTGTCCAAACACGCAAGCCGTCTCCATTCCTGCAGCTACGCTGGCTGGTAGACGAGCGTAGCGGCAGCAACGGAGCTGTTCTTGCAGAAGGACAGCCACGTGGTCAAAGACGAAGAGATTACGACGGCAGCGACGCAACCAGGACCCAGACCCAACGCTAACAGCTCCTTATATCTGTCTGGCGCGATGCCAAGCTCCACCTCTGGCCACGCCACCTTTCCAAAACCTTCGAGTTTGTTCCCGGAGCTTCTCGACTGAATCCGCCCTTGACCTTTACCCCAGACACGCCCCTTCATAATAAGGCATTGCACAATGCAGCTATAACCGTAATTACCCCTACCGGCCGGCAGGTGTCACCCTGTCATTACTTTAGTATGGGTCTCTATGGGTCAATATGAGTATCTGTGGATCTCTATGGGTCTCTATGATTATGTGTATCTATTGGTTTATATGGGTTTATAAGAGTATGGTTTGAGATGGTGTAAAATGTATGTAATTTTTTTTATGATTGCAGTGAATAGTGTAGTCTAAAATGTAGTGTATAGAGTAGTGTATAGTGTATAGTAGTGCAGTAAATAGTGTAGTGTATAGTGTAATGTATAGTATTGTAGTGTATAGTGTAGTATATAGTTGTGCAGTGTATAGTGTATTTTGTATTGTAGTGTAGTATATATCAGTACGGTATAAATAAGTGTATAATAGTGTAGTGTATCGTAGAATACATTGTAGTGCATAGTGTAGTGTATAGTGTAGTGTGTAGTGTATAGTGTAATGTATAGTAGTGTAGAGAATAGTATAGTGTAGTGTACAGTGTAGTGTATACTGAAGTGTAAAGTAGTGTAGTGTATACTATAGTATACAATGGAGTATATAGTGTAATGTATAGTACAGTATATAGTAGTGTAGTGTATAGTGTTGTATATTGTAGTGCAGTGTATAGTGTAGTGTATAGTAGTGTAGTATATATCAGTATATTGTAGAGTAGTGTAGTGTATAGCAGTGTATTATAGAATACATTTTAGTGTATAGTGTAGTGTATAGTAGTGTAGTGTGTAATGCAGTGTAAAGTGTAGTGTATAGTGTAGTGTATAGAAGTGTCGTGTATAGTGGTGTAGTGTATAGTGTTGTATACAGTAGTGTAGTGTATAGTCTTATATTGCATAGTAGTTTAGTGTATAGTGTGTAGTGTAATGTATAGTGTGCAGTGTAGTGTATAGTAGTGTATAGTATAGTAGTGTAGTGTGTAGTATATAGCGGTGTAATGAGTAATTTAGTGTATAGTGTAGTGTTTAGCATTTTAGTGTGCAGTGTCGTGTACAGTGTAGTGTATAGTGTAGTTTACAGGGTAGTGTATAGTGTATTGGACAATGCAGTGTATAGTAGTTTAGTGTATATCAGTGTAGTGTATAATGTAGTGTATAGTGTAGTTAATAGTTTAGTGTAAGGTCGTGTAGTGTATATTGGAGTGTACAGTGTAGTGTATAGTGTAGTGTATAGTAGTTTAGTGTATAGTGTAGAGTATAGTAGTCTAATCTATAGTGTAGTGTGTAATCGTGTAGTCTATAGTAGTGAAGTGTATCGTGTATAGATTAGTGTATAGTAATAGTGTATAGTGGTGTAGTGTATAGATAAGTGTAGTGTATAGGCCTGTAGGAGGGGGATCTACCTTCACTGGACTCGATAATCCAATCAAATTACGAACTACGATTAAAATCAAATAATTAAATGAACCAGTTATGTTCGTTGTTATTTTTGGAGATGATTTATGTACAAGTCGCACAGGGTGCTTAAACCGAACAAATACTTTGTTCTGGTTAATCCGAAATCTATGTGCTAGTATCCTCTACAGTACTGTAGTTGCAATACATTTACACAAGGTGGGCAGAGTTTGATTGACGTTGATTGGCTGTCACTCTATCATCCACTTAATGTTCTGAGTTTGATTGATTGGCTGTGGCTTTGCTATCATCCACCTAGTGGGTGGAATTTGATTGATGTCTGATTGATTGTGGCTCTGCTGTCCACTCAGCGGGTGGAGTTTGATTGAGGTATGTGTTACTGTGTCAGACTGTGTCAATGAATGAGCCTATGTGTCTCTATGTGAGTCTACGGTTCGTTACGTGAGTCTAGGGATCTCTGTATGAGCCAATAGGTCTCTGTGTGAGTCCATTAGTCGGAATGTGAGTCTATGGGTCTCTGTGTGAGTAAATGGGTCTCAATGTGAGTCTTTGTGTCTCTTTGTAAATCTATGGATTTCTAATGGTCTTTGTGTTGCTCTGTGGGTCTCTGTGCGAGTCTAAGGGTTTCTGTGTGAGCCTATGGCTCGTTTTGTGATTCTAATGGTCTATGTGTGTGTCTATGGCTCTCTCTGTGAGTCTATGGATATCTGCGTGAGTCTTTGGGTCTATGTGTGAGTCTATGGTTTTCTGTAATATTCTGTGCATCTCTGCATGAGTCTATGGTTCAAATTGTTTTCGCATAAGGGGTATCTGAGTGATTATATGGTTCTATGTGTGGTACATGTGTAATGCGGTTGTAAACGGCCCTTCTGAGGTGCCGTCAGGGGGGGAGGAGTTAGGTCACGTGGGGGGAGAGGGGTTGAGTATAAAAGGAGGGGAACCGGAAGAGCAAGGGGAGTGACGGGTAACCAGGAACGGAGGAAGGCCACGTAGGGCGAAGCGGGGTGTGGCGAGATCGCCACGAACACGGGGAGCAACGAGGATCGGCACCGTAGGCCAGCGGTGACCGACCCGAGGCAGCAGGAAGGGCTGCAGTCAGCAGCGGGGGCTGCAGAGACCAAGAGTGGGCAGCGGGTCTGCATACAGTAGCAGCCGGAGGGTCTGCATATAAGAGTGGCAGCGGGAGTCTGCAAGGGTAGCAGCGAGTCTGCAGGGAAGAGGGGAGTAGATGAAGCAGAGAGTCGGAGGTTATAACAGAGTGCCGTGTGGGTAAAGACGAGAACCCGAATAAAGACACGAAGACAGAAAGAAGTGTTCGAGTCCTTTTATTACACTGGAGTCAGAAGTGAAACGGCATGGCGAAACAACTGAGGAAGAAGAATATCCCATCTCCGGCGTCGGCTTCATCATCGGACGACGACGATCTTCCTCCGGAGGTCGGCTTCACTTCGGCGGAGGGAGAGATCCGTGAGGGCCCGGGTGTGGAGGAGGTTGCCGCTGCGCCCGACCCATCTGCGTTGAAGGACGAAGATTTAAGATGGACCCGGATGGCGGAGCAACTGGCGACCCTAAAAACCGTCATCACGGAGTTGTGTGACCTTGTCACGCCAAGGGCGGCGTTGGAAGGTGATGGTGGTGATCGGCAGGAGCCCGGGTCGTCTTCGATGGCGCCGCCATCGGCCACGCGGCGTGAAGACGCCATCTTGGGCGTGGCGCACCACGGAAGGCGGGAAGCCGCCATCTTGGGGCCGCCACGAAGATCGTCCGCCATCTTGGCGACACCGCGTTGCGACGCCTTGCTGAACTTGCCGCCGGAAGAGTCGGTGACGGACGGAAGCAGGCCAAGGAGCCGCAGTCGTCACCTTACAACTGTTAAGGAGTTCTCCATCGGGGGCGATTGGAGTGCGTTCGCTTGTCGATTTTTGGCGGCGGTACGAACGGCAAGGTGGACGGACGCCGAGGCGCTGGAGGTGCTTCCGACTCTCCTTGACGATGAGTCTGTTCGTTTTTTTCGCTCTATAAAAGCTGCGAAGAAGAAAACATTGCGTGGAGTGTTCGACGAAATGGCGGACGCGTACGAGCCACCGGATGATGCCCATCGCCGCTTCGTGCAGCGGCAACGCGCACCGGAGGAGTCGCCTGTAGCGTACAGGGGCGCCGTGCTGGAACTCGCGATGGCCGCTTACCCGGAGACGGAGCCTGACCTGCTGGAACCTCTCATCTTGGGGAAGATGTTGGAGTTATCCCGGGATCTGGGCATTCCTATGCCGGCGTGCGGTCACGAGAAACTCACGTCCCGGACCGCGGCCAAGTGTTTGGACGCCCAGTTCAATCTCCGCCGCTGGAAACAAGTCACGGCGTGGACGGGCGGTCCTGTCGTCGATGGGGGGGCCGTAGGGTGGGACCCTACAAAGGCCGTGTACGTGCCGGATGCGACCGGCCCAAAGGAGCTGTCGGCCGCCTCCACTCCGTGGCCGGCTCGAAGCGAGCCGGGGCCGCGGGCTCCGCCGCCGGCGCGGCCACGTCGGGACGGGGTGCCTGCTGCGCGCCGACCCGACGTCGACTGTTTCCGCTGCGGCCGTCGGGGCCACTATGCCAGGGACTGCTGGGCCCGGGTTCCGGGGCCGCCCCAGCAGGAGGCCTCGATCGCGGACGTCCCAAAGAAAGACCCTCCGGCACAGGCAAGTCGGTGCGCACCAGACACCCGGCAAGGCCCGACACCTCACTCATCGCCGTTGGTATGCGACGCGGATGTTGTAAAATACGGGAGGCCAGTATCTGCGCCTTGTCGTTCGATAACGCAGTGGCGTAAGCTGGCTCGGCGGGTTGTCGCGGCCGCTACCGGGTCGTCCACTGTACCGGGGTCGATTCAAGGGGTGGACGTACGTATTTTGGTGGATTCCGGGGCGTCCGCGACCATTATTTCGGATGTGATATTCCATCTTTTGAACATCCCACCGGGGGCCGTGAGGCCGGCTTACGCTTCCTGCATCGCTGCGAACGGGGGTAGTATGGGCATTGTGGGACAGGTGGACACTAACATTTCTATCGGGGGTGTCTCGGCCTCGGGCGTTGTGTTAATTTCAAGGTCCCTGGCGGTTCCTTGCCTGTTGGGTACGGATTTTTTGGCTAAGATGCCCATTCTAATTAGAATCAATGAAAATTGCATTGAACTACCAGGGGGCCGGAAATTGGCGTTTTTACAGTCCGCCTGGGGGCGGCCGGCTCCGGTTGCCCAGGTGCAGGCGTTATCGGAAGTTTCGGTTGATATTCCACCTGGCTCGCAGATGCTCATTCCCTTACGATATCGGAAGCCGGTTCCGGGTCGGCAGGGTGCTTTTGGGATTTTGCTGTCGCCGTCCGCCGCTGTTACGGGCGGATTGGCACTGGTGGGGGCGCAAACCATTGTCCGTCCGGATCAGCGCCCGTTTTTGCAGGTGTTAAATGCGAGTACTGAAAGCGTGTGTGTGCCGGCTGGTACCGTTGTGGCACACGCCACTACGGCGTTTACGGCTCAGAGTGACATTCCGGACGGGGGGCTGGTGGGTGGCGTTTCACACGATGGAGGGGTGGACGATCGTTGGATCGCCGAATTATGTGCGGAAAATTCGGCCCTTTCCACCGAGCAGCGTTGTGCGATTCATAAATTATTATTGAGCTATTCCGATGTGTTTAGCTCGGACGATTTGGACTTGGGACGCACCTCTCTGCTCTCTCATCATATCGACACGGGGGACGCTGCCCCTATCCGCTTGAACTCGCATCGGATGAGTCCGGCTGAGCGTGAGCATGTTCGAGGGGCGGTGGAAGACATGTTGAAAGCGGATATTATATCTCCGTCTAATAGCCCGTGGGGCGCGCCTGTTGTGTTGGTTAAAAAGAAAGATGGTAAATTACGATTTTGTGTGGATTTTCGGAAGTTAAATAAAGTGTCGGTGGCAGATGCGTATCCCCTGCCGCGTATGGACGATTCTCTCGACGCCTTGTCAGGGGCTAAGTTTTTTTCAACGCTAGATCTCTCTTCGGGCTTCTGGCAGCTTCCCCTTGACGAGCCCTCGCGGGAAAAGACAGCGTTCCGTACGCCGCAGGGGTTGTTCCAATTTAACTGTCTGCCGATGGGGTTGAATGCAGCCCCTGCCACCTTTCAGAGATTGATGGAGTTGGTATTGACGGGGTTGCAGTGGGAGACATGTCTCATTTATTTAGATGATATTATTGTCTTCAGCCGCACATTTGATGAGCATTTATTGCGGTTGGAGGCCGTTTTTGCCAGAATGCGTTCTGCTAATTTGAAATTCAAGCCTAAGAAATGTCATCTACTGCAACGCTCCGTTCGATACTTGGGACACATTGTTAGTGCGGACGGGGTGGCCACGGATCCAGAGAAAACTGCGTGTGTCCGGGATTGGGCAACCCCCGCCACGGTGGGTGACGTGCGTCGGTTTTTGGGGTTCGCCTCATATTACCGGAGGTTTGTTCCGAATTTCGCTACTATCGCCAGGCCTTTGCATCTCCTTACTGGGAAGGGGCACAAATTTGTGTGGGGACCGCCGGAGGAGGCGGCGTTTCGGAGCCTGCGCGATCTACTGGCTACTGCGCCGACGTTGGATTATCCGGATTTTGAACATCCCTTCATTCTGGATACTGATGCGAGTGACACCGGGATTGGGGCGGTGTTGTCCCAGTCAAAAGGTGGTGTTGAGCGTGTGGTGGCGTATGGGAGTCGGGTTTTGTCTCCCGCGGAAACCCGTTACTGCGTCACTCGCAGGGAACTTTTGGCTATTGTGTTTTTTCTCCGCCAATTTCGACCGTATCTGTACGGTCGGTCGTTTATTGTCCGAACGGACCATGCGGCCTTGCAGTACGCTCTTAAGATGGACCAGCCATCCGGACAATTGGCGAGATGGCTGGACACGTTGCAAGAATTCTCCTTCCAAATTCACCATCGGAAGGGTGTGCGTCACGCTAACGCGGACGCACTGTCCAGGTTGCCGCAACAATCCCCTTGTGCGTGTGCGTCGGGGACGCATAGGTGTGGACCGACTCAGCCCCCCCCCCTCAGCCTGTCGCGCTGGCAGTGGATGTTCTCGAAACTCCGCTTACACCGAGACCGGTTGATGGGGGACCGGCTGACGGGATTTTGCGTCTTCCACGGTCTGTGTGGATTCGGGAGCAAATGATGGACGATTCTTTGGTGTCGTTACGGAAACGAACGGAGAGGGCGGGTAAGGAAGTCGGTGCGGGTGGTAATTCGGAAACTGCTCTCCGAGATGGGTTACTGATGTGGAGGGAAGGGATACAGGAACACTGGCGTCTCGTTGTGCCTGCGTCATTGCGCTATGAGTTGATTAGATCTTTGCACTGTGACACACTTTTACACCTGGGGGTGCAGAAAACCCTATTGACGCTGCAACGAGACTATTATTGGCACGGCATGACGACGGATGTCGTCGGTCACGTTCGCGCGTGTCCCGATTGTGCCCGCCGTAAGCCGCCTAAACATCCATATGTTCCGCCGATACAATCGATTAAAGTATCTCGGGTTAATGAGTTGGTGGCGTTAGATATTTTGGGACCCTTTCCGCCATCAGCTAAAGGGAATAAGTATTTACTGGTGGGGGTGGAGTACCTCTCTCGCTGGCCGATGGCCTGGCCCTTGCCTGACCAGTCAGCGGCGTCTATCACGGACGCCTTTCTATTTGGGTATGTAATGGACAAAGGGGCTCCGGAGAGGCTCCTTACGGATCAGGGACGTAACTTTTCGTCTAAATTGTTGGGGGAGGTGTGTGCGGCTCTTGGAACTAAAAAGATACAGACGTCCCCCTACCACCCGCAAACGGATGGTATGGTGGAACGGTTGAATCGGACTCTGTCCGCCATGCTGTGCCATACAGTCGGGGAAAACCAATCTGATTGGGATTTGCATATCCCTGGGGTGCTTTCGGCGTATCGCATGACGCCGCACGCGGCTACTGGATACTCGCCGTTTTTCCTTATGTACGGCCGTGAGAACGTGCCGCCGATTCATGACCAGTTGGGAACCGGTGCGAGGGGGCCTGTTAAGCCTCTTCCTGAGTATATTAAGGACAACGTTCGGCGTGTCGTTGAGGCGAGGGAAAATGCCCGCATGGCTACTGCCAAGGCTCAGGCCAGGAATGAGCGGTGTGCCCGACGTTCAAAGGGGGAGTGTCCCTGGAAAAAGGGGGACCTGGCCTGGCTTCATTGCCCACAGGTGCGGCCAGGTACATCTCCTAAATTACATCGACCTTGGCAGGGTCCGGTCCGCCTCATTGAGGTTCCCAGCCCACAGTCGGCGCGTGTTCAGGTTGGTGCACGGCGTTGGTTCGTGCACACGTCCCGGTTGAAGCCATACATTGCCCCACGGCCGGATGCGTCATCTCCCGAAGTTGCCTTGCCGGGGTCTGTTGCTGCCGACTCGCCCTTGCCTGTGTCTGCTGACCTTGCGAGAGCGCCTGTCGTACCCTTCACAGACAAGCCGGCCGTGACAGCGCAGGGAGGAGGACCTTCCGCTTGTGGGACGCCGACCGGAGCCGCAGAACCCACGGGTCCTGCAGCTCTTCCTATCCCTCCGCGGACGCGAGTACGGGATGTTTCTGGACGCGAGCGGGACAGTGGCGGGCCTCCAATGGCGACGGAAGAACTTGCGCCCGTCGCCCCTAAAACCCTTCCACGTTCCCGCTCGGCGGGTGGGCCGCCGACCGTCCGGGACGGCCCGGCTACCCGTACTCGCTCGAAATCCCTCACGTTTCGTTAGATTGTGTTGTGTTGTGTTATTGTTATAATGTTCTTCAATGCTTCGTGTCTTTTTGCGTGTTGGCCCTTTCCACCCGCATTGCTTTTCAGGTTGCAATTCAGCCGAGGTCGGCTGGATTTTCTTTAGGGGGGAGGGTGATGTAATGCGGTTGTAAACGGCCCTTCTGAGGTGCCGTCAGGGGGGGAGGAGTTAGGTCACGTGGGGGGAGAGGGGTTGAGTATAAAAGGAGGGGAACCGGAAGAGCAAGGGGAGTGACGGGGAACCAGGAACGGAGGAAGGCCACGTAGGGCGAAGCGGGGTGTGGCGAGATCGCCACGAACATGGGGAGCAACGAGGATCGGCACCGTAGGCCAGCGGTGACCGACCCGAGGCAGCAGGAAGGGCTGCAGTCAGCAGCGGGGGCTGCAGAGACCAAGAGTGGGCAGCGGGTCTGCATACAGTAGCAGCCGGAGGGTCTGCATATAAGAGTGGCAGCGGGAGTCTGCAAGGGTAGCAGCGAGTCTGCAGGGAAGAGGGGAGTAGATGAAGCAGAGAGTCGGAGGTTATAACAGAGTGCCGTGTGGGTAAAGACGAGAACCCGAATAAAGACACGAAGACAGAAAGAAGTGTTCGAGTCCTTTTATTACACATGGATGGGCCTCTGCGTGAGTCTATATAACTCTATCTGAGTCTAGCGGTCTCTGTATTTATTTACGGGTTTCTTTGTAAGTCTATGGGTCTCAAAGTGAGACTATGGATCTCTGTGTGCATCTGTGCTTTTCTTTGTGAGTCTATGGATCCCTGCATGACTAAATGGGTCTATGTGTGAGTCTATGGGTCTTTTGTGATTCTATGGGTCTATGTGTGAGTGTATGGGTCTCTGTGTAAGTCTATTTGTCTATATGTGTGTCTATAGGTCTGTTTGTGAGTCTATGGCTATCTCTGTTAATCTATGGGTTTCTACGGGATTTTATGGGTCTCTGCATGAGACTATGGTTCTGTCTGTTAGTTTATGTGACTCTAAGTGAGTCTAGGGGTCTCTGTATTTATTTACGGGTCACTGTGTAAGGCTATGGGTCTTTATGCGAGGCTATCGGTCGCCGTGTTAGTCTACGTGGCTCTGTTTGAAACTATACGTCTCCTTTTGAGTCTATGCGTCTCTCTATGAGTCTCTGGGTTTCTAAGTGAGTCGATGGATCTCTGTGTGCATTTTCGTGTCTCTGTGTGCGTCTATGAATCCCTGCGTGAGTCGATGAGACTCTGTATGAGACAATTTGTCTCTGTCTGAAGTTAATGAGCCTTTTGTGACTCTATGGGTCTCTGTTTGAGTCTTTTATTTTGTTTGTGAGTCTATGGGTTTCTGTGTAATTTTATTGGTCTCTGCATAAGACCATGGTCTTATTGTTAGTCTAAGTGACTCTGTGTGAGTCTATGGTCTATTTATTAGGCTAAGGGGTCTCTGATTGATTCTAAGGTTCTAAGTGTGGTAAATCGATGGATATGTGTGTGATTATTTTGTTCTCTGTGTGCATCAATGTGTATCTGTGTGAGTCCATGGGTCTGTTTGGGTCTATGGATGTCGTGTGAATGTATCAGTCTTTGTGTAAGTTTATTAGTCGCCGTTTAAAAAATATGTGGATTTTTGTGTGAGTCTTTTGGTCTCTACTTGAGTCTTGTGTTTCTCTTTGTGAGTCTGTGCTCTGTAAAGGCTATACGTGGTTTCTTTGTCTTTGCTTGAGTTTATGGGTTTTCGTGCAAGGCTATGGGTCTGTTTGTGAGTCTATGGTTCTATATGTAAGTCTCTGGCTCTCGTTGTGAGTCTACGGGTCTCTGTGTGAGTAATTATGGTCTCTGTGTCTTCATGTTCTGCAGATGTAGATGCCACTGGTTATTTGCGTACTTTAGCTGTCGATGCCACTGGTTCTTTACGTTCTGTAGACGTAGATGCCACTAGTTCTTCATGTTCTGTAGATGTAGATGTGACTGGTTCTTCACATTCTGTAGATTTAGATGCCACTGGTTCTTTACGTTCTGCAGATATAGATGCAACTGGCAAAACACTTTTTGCAGATGTAGATGTCACTGGTTATTTACGTTCGAAGATGTAGATGCCACTGGTTCTTCACGTTTTGCAGACGTAGATGCCAATGATGATTCATGTTCTGCAGACGTAGATGCCACTGGTTCTTCACATTCTATAGATGTAGATTTCACTGGTTCTTCACGTTCTGTAGACGTAGATACCACTGGTTCTTCACGTTCTGCAGATGTAGATACCACTGCTTCTTCACGTTCTGCAGATGTAGATGCCACTGGTTCTTCACGTTCTGCAGATGTAGACGCCACTGGTTCTTCATGTTCTCCAGATGTAGATGCCACTGGTTCTTCTCTATGATTATTGGTCTCAATGGGTATCTATGGGTCTCTGGGTCTCTGTGAAAATCTCTCGGTCTCTATGGATCTCTAGTGGTTCTATATAAATTTTCCCATTATGGGTCTGTTGCTATGATTATGGGTCTATTTTTGATGTTTATGGGTCTCTGTGGGTTCTATATGAGTCTAGGTGTCTATGTGGGTCTCTCTGGGTTTCTATGAGTATGGGTCTGTATTGATTTCTGTGGGTGTCTATGATTATGGGTTTCCGTGGGTCTCTCTGAGTATGGGTCTCTGTGGGTCTCTGTGATTATAGATTTCCGTGGGTCTCTATGGGTCATGGGTATGGGTATGTATTGGTCTCTATGGGTCTCTGTGGCTCTCTATAGAAGTCTGTGGGTTTCTATGAGTCTCTTTGAGTATGGGTCTCTTGTTCTATACGCGGCTCTATGGGTCTGTATCAGTCTCTGAGTATGAATTTCTCTGGGTCTGTATGGGTTTTCATGATTATGGGTCTCTGTGGGTCTTCATGATTTGGGGAATCTATGGGTTTTTGTGCGTCTCTGTGAGTATGGATATCCGTGGGTCTCTATGAGTAATGGTCTCTTTGGGTATCTTTGGGTCTCTGTGGGTACCTCTGGGTCTCTGTCAGTATGGGTATCTGTGTGCTCTGTGGGTCTCTATGATTATGGGTCTCTGTGGGTCTCTATGAGCATTGGTCTATTTGAGTGTCTATGGCTTTGTATGATAATTGGTATTTCTGGATCTGCATGGGTCTCTATGAGTGTGGGTCTCCGTGGATTTCTATGAGTATGGGTCTTTGTTGGTCTGTATTATTGTGGGTTTCTGTGGTTCTCTATTCGTATGGATTGATGTGGTTCTCTATTAGTATGGGTTTCTGTTGGTCTCTATTATTGTGGGTTTCTGTTGGTCTCTATTATTGTGGGTTTCTGTCGGTCCCTATTAGTATGGATTTTCGTGGTTCTCTATTAATATGGGTTGCTGTGGGTCTCTATTTTTTATCGATTTCCGTGGGACTTTATTAGTATGGATTTCTGTGCGTCTCTAATAGTATGGGTTTTGTGTGGGTGTGAGCGGGTGATTGGAGTGAGCGGGTGATTGGAGTGAGCGGGTGATTGGAGTGAGCGGGTGATTGGAGTGAGCGGGTGATTGGAGTGAGCGGGTGATTGGAGTGAGCGGGTGATTGGAGTGAGCGGGTGATTGGAGTGAGCGGGTGATTGGAGTGAGCGGGTGATTGGAGTGAGCGGGTGATTGGAGTGAGCGGGTGATTGGAGTGAGCGGGTGATTGGAGTGAGCGGGTGATTGGAGTGAGCGGGTGATTGGAGTGAGCGGTGATTGGAGTGAGCGGGTGATTGGAGTGAGCGGGTGATTGGAGTGAGCGGGTGATTGGAGTGAGCGGGTGATTGGAGTGAGCGGGTGATTGGAGTGAGCGGGTGATTGGAGTGAGCGGGTGATTGGAGTGAGCGGGTGATTGGAGTGAGCGGGTGATTGGAGTGAGCGGGTGATTGGAGTGAGCGGGTGATTGGAGTGAGCGGGTGATTGGAGTGAGCGGGTGATTGGAGTGAGCGGGTGATTGGAGTGAGCGGGTGATTGGAGTGAGCGGGTGATTGGAGTGAGCGGGTGATTGGAGTGAGCGGGTGATTGGAGTGAGCGGGTGATTGGAGTGAGCGGGTGATTGGAGTGAGCGGGTGATTGGAGTGAGCGGGTGATTGGAGTGAGCGGGTGATTGGAGTGAGCGGGTGATTGGAGTGAGCGGGTGATGGGAGTGAGCGTGTGTATCTTCGTCTTCATCTTCTTCATCATAATCTGCCTCCTTCTGCCACCTCCTCCTTTCCTACTCTCCGCTCCTACAGAACAAGACTCAACAGCCAATCAACATCAACCAAACTCTGACCCACTAAGTGTCTATCAGAGCCAGAGCTAATCAGACATCAATCAAACACTGGCCACTAAGTGGATGATAGCAAAGCCACAGCTAATCAGACATCAATCAAACACTGCCCACTGAGTGGATGATAGCAAAGCCACAGCCAATCAGACATCAATCAGACTCCGCCCCACCCTGTGTGTAAAGACATTGCAACTGCTGCTCTGCCGGGAGGGGCTTCGCGTGGATTTCGGATCAACCGGAGAAGCGGCATATTCTCTTCGCTTCGAGTCCACACGCGACGACTTGCACACGAACCGCGTCCAGCAATGACAATGCATCGGTTAGTTTTTAGGTTATTGATTACATTTGGTATTTTAGGGGTAGAACAAGAAGATGAAGGCGACGACATCCCCGTGGGTTTGTGAATTTATGCCAAAATCTCGGTCGCGCGGTTAATCCGCAAACGCGGATGATCGGTTAGCCTCACTGTGTCGGTACATTCAACACGTGATAGGCTTTCGCTAAGCGACGTTATCCATAAGAGGATGACAATAACAAGAGAATAGACATCCACACTAACTGTGGGGAGTGGTACTCTATGCTACGAACCCGGCGAGCCGAGTTCCCTGATCACATACAGCAACACCGGTGACGAATACCTGAACCGGTCCTGGGCCTCATCCCCTAGCTCGACTCAGCCTCAAATGAGTAACTGTTGCTGTGATAGTGTAGTAAACATCGCCACCACGGAGACAAATGCGGCCGGGAATGGTGCTGGCCACCCACCAACTCGCGTGCTACAGTGCCGGCCTTTACAGGCGCTGCTACTGGCTAACAGCACTTGCCCCAATGGTCTGTTGAGGCTACAAGGGGCGGGATCTTTGTCTTTGTGTGAATGGAACGTGCAAAAGTGGTCAACAGTGATCGTCATAGGAAGGTTTGGTCTTGTTTTACTGTAATAATAATAACAATGAAATACGGAACCCGAGTTTAAAGATTGTCGACATTGTCAATGTCTTATCCATATATATGGTTCTTTCGGTAAAGTCACGTAGATAGAAAAAACTAATAATTAAAATTATACAAAAAAATAAAGGCTAAATTGAAAATAATAAAAGCAAAAAACCCACGACGTTTCGATCGCAACACAAGTGGTCTTCATCAGGTGGAAAGAAAAGAGATTTTAAAAAATGTCACGTCTTATCCGTGATGTCTGCAGAGTCTCGATCAAACTCTCTACCTCTCGAGGTGGGGTAATTTAGATCACCGTGTGGATTATACATCAAACGAGATCACGGGGAGAGGAGGCACATTAGTTCTAGATTTGAAGCTTTCGTGACTGCAAGGATTCATATTCTTAGGTTTTTTCGGTAAAGTCACGTAGGTAAAACATTAAAATCAATAAAAGTAAAAAAATCACGACGTCTCGGAGGCAACACAAGCTTCCGTCTTCAGGTGGAACCGTCACAGCCACGACAGCTGTATCAAGTAAATGAGAGATTGCAAGAGCTACCACTCCGTATATATAATGGTTGGAGAGGGGGGAAGGGCCAAGTACGGCACACTTTTTATTCATATGGTAAGGTAAGGCTTAAGAGGGTGAGCCTTTGTTATGGAGAGGTACGGTTTGTGACTAAACATGGTAAAACAAGCCTGGCTGTCTATCAATAACCTGTAATAGTAGTCTGTCAAATAAGATTGGCCAAATAAGTGTAGTTAAATCTTTTTTGCATGGTTAATCACATCTGTGGAGAAAGATGGTAAACTACCATTCTTGGATATTCTGTTTGAGAGGAGGCCTGACGGATCCTTGGGACATTCTGTCTACAGGAAAGCCACCCACACAGATTCCTACTTGAAACTGGATTCCCACCACCACCCATCTCAAAAGAATTCTCTAATCAAAACGCTATACCACAGAGCCCATGGCATTTCTGACCAACACCACCTGGCCGGTGAATTAAGACATGTACATCGGGCCCTCAGGATGAACAGATACTCTGACCGCACTATCCGCCAAGCTGTTTCTCCCAACACACAGAAACAGCCACATGAAACTCCGACCAAAACTATCACGTTACCATACAAAGCAGGCGTGACCAAAAAGATTCCAAAATTCTAAACAAACATAAGATCCAAGTCCGATTCAGTACAGTGCATAAAATCCGTGATCTGATTCCATCTGTGAAGGATGTCGTTCCTGACTTACAGTATCCTGGAGTCCACAAATTGAGTTGCATTTGTGGTGATTGCTACATTGGAGAAACGAAACGTCATGTTTCTGATCGTGTCCGCGAGCACAAGTCAGATCTGAAACACGGCAGAACTGATTCTTCGGCCGTTGCCGATCATTGCTACAACTCGGTGGGCTCTCATGAAATTGTCTTTTCCGAGACCAAGGTTCTCTGCAAACCTCCTGGCTACCATCAAAGGTTTGTACACGAAGCCATACAAATATACAAACACAGACAATATTTCAACCGTGATGATGGTTACAAACTGAGTAATCATTGGAAAGATGTGATTAATCATGCAAAAAATATTTAACTACACTTATTTGGCCAATCTTATTTGACAGACTACTATTACAGGTTATTGATAGACAGCCAGGCTTGTTTTACCATGTTTAGTCACAAACCGTACCTCTCCATAACAAAGGCTCACCCTCTTAAGCCTTACCTTACCATATGAATAAAAAGTGTGCCGTACTTGTCGTGATTTTTTTTATTTTTTATTTTTATTTTTTACTTTTATTGATTTTAATGTTTTACCTACGTGACTTTACCGAAAAAACCTAAGAATATGAGGCACATTAGCATGCAGACCAAGGACAGAAACGGATGAGTGGGAGCTCGTTGCAGCGTAGTGTTAATATTCATGATACAGGTTTTGTTGGGGATAGATCACGTAGAAAATATGTGTCGTTAAACCCACCACCAACTGGACACAGCCAATTGGTAAGGCGTTTGTCATGTAAACAGAACGTGGCCAATTCGTTACTAGCAGTTTAATACGTCGAAGGATTTTACGACCAATATCATCCATAAGACGTTTTTTTGGGTTAGATCGCATAAATATTAAAACCCTCCACAAATCTGGCTGTCGCATGATGAAGCTGGTTGTAACTACTGGCGAAACGTCATACTCCAATTGTAAATGTTGAGGCTTGACTCTACAAGCCTACTAATTACGAATTGGCATGTTCTGTTTACGTGACAAGCATTACTGTGTTGGGTGGTGGTGGGTTTTAACAACTCATTTATATATTTACGCGATCTAACCCGTCCAAATAGACAAAACTGTTTCATGGATTATACCGCCTAACCCTAATCCTATGTGTGTAGTGATGGTATTTACGTGATCAAATGGGGTAGAAATACCCAAGGGATTCCAGATTATCGTTAAAAGATGCTGGTCACGGTCGAAAGGAAAGAGAGGGTGGGGCTTCAGAGTAATGAAACGCCCAGCGTGGGGGGGGGGGGTGACTTTGCCGGAAAAGGAGGGGCGATGGGGGGGGGCTCTTCTTGGTGGAGATTTGGAGTGGAGTGGTGGCACGTGGTGGCGTTGACGAGCTCGTGTGGAAAATAAAGAGGAGTTGTTGCGTCGCTTCAACCCTCGTCCTGCTGTGGACTCATTATGGTAGTATTGTGCCCTACGGGGTGGGTTGGGGGTGGGTGGTGGAGAGGAGTAATGAATTATCAGTTGATTGTGAATGCTGTATTAGAATCATGAACGCACGATCTGAACGACGTGGATTTTAAGTGATTGCATCCTCACGCGGACTATGAGTCGATTAAACATTGGGTGCCTTAAAGGAGATTGTAAACAGTCGTATTCTTAGATGATTATGATGTTGATTAAGTAGTGTGGATTATGCATGTGAAGTTAAATGTAACTGGATTATATTGACCGACCATAATGATATCACGTGAATGATAAATGAATTTATTTCTTACATAGATTATAAGATCACTATTTTTGTACTCTGCTATTATAAGATATTTATCTCATTGATTATAATCAGTAGTGTGGTGCATTACATGTCAGATCATTATTACTAAGTGTATTATCACATTGGGTAAATTTTAAGTTAATGCATTCTTACATGGATAATTATAAGTCGAGTAAACATATGTATGAAAGTAGATTGTAAACAGAAACAGATTATGTTTAATTAGTGTTAATTACGCAAGTGAAGTTAGATGTTTGTGGATTACAAATCAGAGCATATCATATCGGCTGAATGATTAGGGAAGCGTCACTTAAATGGATTATAAGTCGATTAAAGATGGAATATATTAAAGTAGTTTGCTAACAGAAATATTCTATCTTCTTGGTTCTTTCGGTAAAGTCACGTAGAAGGGAAGTCATAAAATAATAAAAATAAAACATAATAAAATAATTCTCACGACTTTTCGGCCACAACGCAAGCAGCCGTCCTCAGGTGAAAACCAGGTCTGTCGGGGAGACAGCGTCTGAATGAAACAGCAAACGAGCTTGGAGCATATATATAAGCTGGGTTGGAAGGGGGGGAAAGGGCGCTTCGACAAAGGAAATATTCAAAGATAAATGATAATGATGACTAATTAGACTTGATTATGCAAGTAAAATCAGATATATCTACATTAGAAGTCAACGCATTATAACGAAGTGTCGTCTCATATCGGTAAAATGATAAGTGAATGCAACTTTACACGAATTATAAGTCGATTAATCATTGGATGCATTGCAGTACATTGTAAACAAAAATATTTTTAGGCAGATGATGATTATGTAGATGAATTAGTGCTGATAATGCAAGTTAAACAAGATCCACGTGTATGGGAACATCTCTCGAATGGACATCAATCATCACTTTTTTTCTAAAGTTTATTTTTTGGGCGACGTGAAGCGTCGCTGCAAAGTTTTAACTATGTTATTTCCTTAATACAGGTTTCTTTGGGGTTAGATCGCGTAAATATATGTGTCGTTAAACCCACCACTACCCGACACAGCCAATTAGTAAAGTTATGTCGCGTAAACAGAACGTGGCCGATTCGTTACTAGTACAGCACTCGCGTATAGCATAGTATATAGTGCAGTGTATATTAGTGTAGTGTATAGTGTAGTATATAGTAGTTTATAGTGTAGTGTATAGTGCAGTATATAGCAGTGTACAGATAGTCCCCGAGTTACGATGGTCCGACTTACGATATTTCGATCTTACGATGGCCATAGCGATACGACAAAATTGTAAAATGCAGACGACGGACAGAATCTTGGTGAGTACAGTATAATATGATACGTCACGATATGTTCAATGCATGTATGATACGTAGCTTTAGCGATGTTATTGTAGGGTTACCACGATACGATCGTTCAATGCATGTTAAAAGTGTTTATAGCAGATAGGATTGTTTCATGAATAAACTTTCTATTAAATTGCAGTTCATATAGGTAGGCTAAGAATTTACCTTGTTTTTTTTACTTTACATTTTACTGTGCAATACAGTATTGTAATTAATAAATACATACAGTATATAGTTTATACAGTACGGTACTGTAAATTGCTCTGTTTTGCTAAATTATCACCATTCTTTAAGACTCCTGGGTAGGATAGGCCATCTTCGACTTACGATATTTTTGACTTACGATGGGGTCGTCGTAACGCATCTCCATCGTAAGTAGAGGACTACCTGTAAAGTGTATTGTATAATGTATAGTGTAGTGTATAGTGTAGTGTATAGTGTAGTATAGAGTAGTGTATAGTGTAGTGTACAGTGTAGAAGATCACACCAGTGTGTTAGAGAGCAAAGCCACAACATTTACAATCTGACTACGACGTTTCGCCAGTAATTACAAACAGCTTCATCAGGCGACAGACAGATTTGTGAAAAAATCCTCCTGTTTTGTTCCTTAAATAGAGGGGTAGATGTGATGACATCGCTTGTGTGCTCTTCTTGCTCGAAATAGGGGGGGATTGTGGCTACACTGCTATACATTACACTACTATACACTACACTACTATACACTATACGCTACACTACATTACACTTCTATACATTGCACTACTATACACTACACTATACACTACACTACTATACATTACACTGCGATACACTACACTATACACTACACTTCTATACATTACACTACTATATACTAAACACTACTATACTACACACTACACGATACACTACACTTTACGCTAGTGCTGTACTAGTAACGAATCGGCCACGTTCTGTTTACGTGACAAACCCCTAACTAATTGGCTGTGTCGAGTGGTGGCGACTTTAACGACACATTTATATATTTACGCGATCTAATCCCCCCCCCCCCCAAAAAAAACCTTCTTTATTGATGATATTGGTCGCGAAGGCCTCCTACCAGGTGTGCGAGGTCACCCCACTGAGCTGCTCTGCAGCTATTTTTGCAGAAGCTGCCTGGCCACCACAAACGACGACCACTCAACCACGCGGCTGATACCATCACCACCACCAACGTCTGGAAAGTTACAGCACCAGCCAAGAACTCTCGACGCGTGTTTATACAGACTCACAGAGACCCACAGTAGTAGACCCATACTCATAGAGACCCACAATAGACCCATACTCATAGAGACCCACAGTAGACCCATACTCATAGAGACCCATACAGACTCACACAGACCCACAGTAGTAGACCCCTGCTCACAGAGACCCATAGTAGACCCATACTCATATCGAACCACATTGAACCATACTCATATAGACCCACAGCGACACACAGAGAGACCCACATTGACCCATACCCATACAGACTCACAGAGACCCACAGTAGACCCATCCTCATAGAGACCCACATTGACCCATTCTCATGGAGACCCATACAGACTCACAGAGACCCATACTGATATAGACCCACATTGACCCATACTCATAGAGACCCTTCGAGCCCCATTCTCATTAAAGAGCCGCAGAAGCTCACCGTGCGATGCAGGGACTGTGTTCCGTTCAACGGGTGAGCCAAAAGCCGTGCTGCAGCATGTGTACGTGTAAGTGCGTGTGTTTACGTATGTGTGTGTGCACTACACTATGCACTACACTATAGTTTGTGATAAACTACCTCAGGGCGTGACGACCCTGCCTTACGCGAGTCCCAGGCACAGCTGGCCCGGCTGTCAGTACCTGGTAAGGGCCCCTCCCAGGGTTACTCGGTTTTCTCACTGCCTTGTGAGTGTCTCGCGAGAGTCAATGGCTAAGGGAGTAAACCCCTACAGAAAATCACGAGTGGGGCCCCTCAGGCGGTTTTGTGATGCACTGCGGCACATTCCCGGCAGCCCCTGCAGCCAAACTGGTACCAAACGTCGTGCTACGCATTCCTTTGGACATCACCAGCAAGGCCGAGGGGGGGGATCCTGACACATGGGCAACCCAGGATTTCCAGAATAACCTGCCCGGGCTTTGCGCTAACAAGAGGTGCAAAAATGGGGAGAGGACACTCCTCGGCCACCTAATCGTGGCCAAGAAACACGGGTGACAGCAGTCACGGGTTATAAGCTAATTTTAGATTGGCGTAAAAAATGGGCGCCACGGGTTGCCATCGTCAGTGGGAGGGGTCATTGCACCCCAATGGATAGCTACCGCCCGCCTCAAGCTGGGCAGCCCCCGGCCAATAAGGTGCTTTCCCGCCACGGCTCACCTGCTCCAGTGGGTGCTTGGAGCTTATGGTTCATCACCAGACAAGTGGGCTGCAACACCTGCACCAGGCAAAAACAAAACAAAATGAAAGAAGGTTCCAGCCCTTAATTTTGCAAGCTGGAATGTACGTACAATGTGTTCTGGACTCTCCGAATATCTGTTGCAGATTGAGGACATCTGCAAGACTGCAGTTATCGACAGGGAGCTGGCGGGACTCCATGTGGATATTGCAGCACTGCAGGAGACCCAGCTTGCTGGCAGTGGCTCACTACGAGAGAGTGACTACACTTTCTACTGGCAAGGAAAACAGCAGAACGTACCAAGGCAACACGGTGTTGGGTTGGACGTCAAAAACACACTCCTTGGCATGATAGAACCACCGACTGCAGGCTCTGAGTGGATTCTGCTCATGAGACTGCTCACTGTTTCTGGCCATGTAAACATCCTGATTGTCTATACCCCAACACTTTACTCACCTCCGGAGATTCATGACCAGTTCTATGAAGAACTTCACAATATTGTTCGCAAAATCCCCAGCTCTGAGCACATATTTCTTTTGGGAGACTTCAATACAAGGGTTGGGGCTGACCACGACGTGTGGCCCGCATGCCTTGGCTATCACGGCATTGGAAAGATGAATGCCAGTGGCCAAAGTCTACTGGAGCTTTGTTCATACCACAATCTCTGTATCACAAACGCATTCTTTCTCACAAAACCATGCCATAAAGTATCAAGGAGACATCCAAGGTCTCTTAATTGGCACCAACTGGACCTTGTCATCACCCGACGAGCCCTCCTCAACTCAGTATTCATCACACGCAGCTACCACAGTGCAGTCTGTGACACCGATCACTCGCTAGTATCCAGCAAGGTCAGTCTACACCCAAAAAAGATACACCGTCTCAAACAAAAGCGCTACCTACGCATCAACTCTGCCAAGACCTCCCTCCCAGAGCTCACTCAATCATTCCAACACAGCCTTGAGCAGTCCCTACACGACACACCAGATAGAAGCGTGGAGACAAACTGGGCGTACATCAGAGACGCCATCTTCAATGCAGCCATCAATACCTTCGGTAAGCAGACAAGGCGGAACACAGACTGGTTTGAGGAACACCTGGCTAAATTGGAACCCATCCTCAAAGCCAAGCGCATGGCGCTCCTAAAGTACAAGCAAGTCCCAAGTACAGGATCATTAAGGGCTCTGAAAGTTGCCCGCAGTGCAGCTCAAACGACCGCCAGACGCTCGCCAACAACTATTGGCTAAACCTCAGCAGTAGGATCCAACTCGCCTCTGACACTGGTAATATCCGTGCCATGTATGAAGGCATCTAAACAACCTTTGGTCCAAACATCAGGAGGACTGCCCCCCTTAAATCCAGCACAAGGGCCATCATCACTGATAAACAAGAGCAAATGGCCAGGTGGATAGAATACTACTCAGAGCTCTACTCACAAGACAACGGTGTGTCAGAAGCTGCCCTTACTGCTGTAAAGCCCCTACCAACGATACACGAACTGGACAATGTTCGAACCTTAAAGGATCTTGACAACGCCATCAACTCACTAGCCAGCGGCAAGTCCCCGGGACAGGACAGCATCACACCCGAGGTACTGGAATGTGCGAAACCCGCCATCCTCACAAAACTCCATGAACTTATCTGCCAGTGCTGGGAAGAAGGAGCAATGACTCAAGACATGAAAGACTCCAACATCATCACCCTGTATAAAAACAAGAGTGACCGTGGGGACTGCAATAGCTACTGTGGCATCTCCCTGCTGAGCATCGTGGGGGAAACCTTTGCCCGTGTGGTCCTCAGCAGGTTACAGATACTAGCTGAGAGGACGTATCCTGAGGCTCAGTATGGCTTCAGAGCAGGAAGGTCCACAATTGACATGCTCTTCTCCTTGCGTCAGCTACAGGAGAAATGTCGAGAACAGAGAATGCCCCTGTACTTGGCATTCATTGATCTTACAAAAGCCTTTGACCTCATCAGTAGGGGAGGCTTCTTCAAACTCCTCAAAGTGGTCGGCTGCCCACAAAAGCTGCTGGCAGTCATCTCCTTTTTCCATGACAACATGAAAGGAACAATACAGCACAGCGGCACCACCTCAGAGGAATTTCCCATACTCAGCGGTGTAAAGCAGGGGTGCGTGCTTGCCCCAACACTGTTTGGCATATTTTTCTCACTTACACATGCCTTTGGGACAGCAGAAGATGAAGTCTTTCTCCATACAAGATCTGATGGCAAACTCTTCAATCTTGGCCGTCTCAGATCCAAAACCAACTGCAAAGTCCTCATCAGAGAACTCCTATTTGCTGATGATGCCGCGCTGACAGCTCACACAGAACAAGGTCTGCAGACACGCACCGACCACCTTGCCAATGCCTGCAACAACTTTGGCCTGACAATCAGTCTGAAAGACCAATGGCCAGGATGTCAGAGACACCCCTTCCATAAACATTGGCAGCTACACCCTGGAAGTCGTTCAGGACTTCACCTACTTGGGTTCCACCATCACCTGAAATTTGTCCCTTGTCACAGAGATTGACAAGCGCATTGGGAAGGCGTCCACAGCTATGTTCAGGTTGACCAAAAGAGTGTGGGAGAACAAATCTCAAACGCTCAACACCAAAGTGCAGGTGTACCGGGCCTGTGTCCTTAGCACCCTCCTCTATGGGTCTGAGTCCTGGACAACATACGCCCATCAAGAACATCGACTAAACACATTCCACCTCCGAAGTCTCAGGCGCATCCTCGGTATCAGATGGCAAGATCGCATTCCAAACACCTCAGTCCTCAACTTGGCCAACATTCCCAGCATGTACTCTCTACTCAGTCATAGGCAACTGAAATGGCTTGAACACGTGCACTGCATGCAGGATGGCAGAATACCCAAGGATGTCTTGTACGGCGAGCTGGCATCAGGAACACGGGTCACTGGTCGCCCAGTCCTGCGCTTCAAAGATGTCTGTAAACGGGACATGAAGAGCTGCGACATCAACCCAAATGACTGGGAGAAAACTGCCGGCGACCGACTCGGCTGGCAGCAGGCTGTGAAAACATGCCTCAGGAGAGGCGAGGAGAAAAGACACACTGCTTGGCAGACAAATAGGGAACGAAGTAAAGAAAAAGCAATACATACCTCTGGAGCTGCCACCGCATTCACTTGCAATTGCTCTGGCAAGGATTGCCACTCAAGGATGGCCTACTAAGTCATTCTAGGCGCTGC